>NW_027076851.1:0-600000 GCF_027942845.1 Colletotrichum fioriniae
TGATATTCGATTGACGTTATAGTATCACGACAATGACACATGTGGCATTCATGAGGCTTCTCGCTCTGGGTCTATTGACGTTTGACACTTTGCCATTGTTGATGCAATGAATTGCTGTACCTTACAGGAATGCGGGCAAACATACATGTTCAAGCTAGCACCAGCCGACTGCAGATCATCAGCTCGGGAACCACTCGGTGTTCTCTTATTACCCCAACTATTTGCATCATCGATGAACGCCGTGGCCACTCCAAGATCCGTTCCTGAGAACTGGCCCCTCGCCAATCTGGCAGTCTCTTAAAGTCTCCAATCCCATGGCACTAGCGTCTACGTAATTGCGGCAGGCAAAGTGCAACCGAGCTTTGTCACGAGTCTTGTCAAGTCTTCATGTCAATTAGCCACCTAGGATACGATTACATCCCTGAATGTGAAAGATTCTTGCAATGCTGACAATTGATGGAGCAATAAGTGTGGCAGCCATCGGCATGCCCTATTAGGCATTATTTCGTTGTCCCCAAGTTACAAAAGTAATGAGATGTACCTGGACGGGAAGCGACACTGATCTCCCCGTACCTACTAGCGCCACAACTCATCATTGGTGTGCCTCAAACTTCAGCCCCCAAAGTCGTG
This sequence comes from Colletotrichum fioriniae, assembly GCF_027942845.1. Taxonomy (NCBI): domain Eukaryota; kingdom Fungi; phylum Ascomycota; class Sordariomycetes; order Glomerellales; family Glomerellaceae; genus Colletotrichum; species Colletotrichum fioriniae. The sequence continues at coordinate 631 of NW_027076851.1, forward strand.
TTTGCGATTGCCAACACATCGTGGTGAACCGCAGGCAACGATTCTTCTCATACGACTCAGCAACGTGTACAACCAAATAACAGAAGCAAATTATTGAGACGTCTATCAAGTACTAATCCCTAGATGCAAACGCTAAGAGTTTGAGCAGTGCCGCCTCTATGGTTCACTAATATCCCCCTCGAGAGGTGACAAGTGATAGAAGAAGGGACTAACTCCAGCAGCTGTGTCAAATCACAGTCGATCAACGACATTTCAGCTGTTGTTCTACAACTCCCCAAACAAGCCCTTTCATGCCTCCCTAAGCCATGATATTCAATCTCGAGTCACGAGATGTAAGTCCTCCAGAGTCAGATCTGGATCTCAACGGCAAGAAAGATGAATTTTACTGCAGCCCCTTGCAAGGTATACATTCAATCGAGACGATTGGTCGGGTGGCGCCTACCAGCAAGGGTTCATGACACTCTAAAGCTTGGTGGCTTGCGGGGTGGCCAAGCCCGCCGACAATCACGATTACTGCGATATTTCCCTTCAACGATTCCTCCTCATTGGCAGGTGCCAACTATACATGTAAACTGTACATGTAGACTTCTTCTCTATAGCCGGTCTGCTTAAATTACGTCTACATGCCGTTCCAGAGGCGTGATAGGTCGGAACAAAACTCCGGCCCGCAGATCCTTACCCGCTGCGCCGAGGGCCGCGAGGAAAAAGAAGCCCAGTACCACGTTCGGACTCACGAGCCCGCAGAGTCAGCTACGAAGTGTAAGACATTTTAAAAAGTAAGAAAGAGCTCGGCTGAACGAGGCTCAAAGCTTCTGGTCCTGAATTTTTGGACATGCTGATCATCAGGCACATTTGCCATCCAACTGTTCATTCCTGATCCAGACGCCACGACTCTGCCGCGAGAGGGGAAGGCCGAGTTACACAAGACAGGACTTGGATTTCCCGCCTTGCCTGCCTGCCTGACTCTGGGAGGCCGAGTGAAGCCGTGGCGGGCGTTTGCGCATCCCAGCCCTCCCGTAGATGGCTTGTTTCTTTTGCCCTTTCGTCGGCTGGACATGAATCAAGCAGAGGTTGCGGAGGAGTGAGGCCCGCCGCCATCCGGTCTATATCGGGCTTCCCGTCTTCTCTTCCCCCTCTCCCCCTCCGTGCCCGCCGCCCGCACATCAGAGACACTGGGCTTGGGTCTGGTGACTTATATCTCACTTGTTGCGTCAGTGACATATCGGGCTTCACAACGTTGCGGGGAGGTCTCAAGCCGCAAAGCCGCGAAACATGCCGTTGAAGTTGAAATTGACGCAACCTTTACCGGCGATAGGTACATGTACTGTTTTGATTTTGTTCCTTTTTATTTTTTATTTATTTTTTTATTTGATTTAGACAATTATCCAAGCAAAAATGAAAAAAAAAAAAAAGTGGCGGAAGCCAATAATCAGGTAATGGAAGCTTTCCAAGGACAGCATCAAACCTCCAACCAGAGCAAATCTGTAACTTACACCGCTCCCTCGCCATGGCGGACGCCGGCGTGGCCGTCGCTGCGACCCGCGCGTCATACTCTCAAATGTCCGCCCGCTTGCCTGCCGCCGGACGTTGGCGCGCCCACTTCTCCGTCCGCACCCTTACCTCCTCCCCGGTTCCCGTTGCTGTAGGAAAACGAACCTGCGCGCGCGTTGCCGGCTTCGATCTTCCGCCACTACTGCATAAGGTACGGATAACATCTGTAACTCGTTTGCCCTACCTACATGTACCGCGCAGGAAAACCTTGCATGGAATATTGTATCGTATCGCGTCGTATCGCGTCAAACATATTGCATTGGATCTCAATAGATCGTACTATAGAAATAGCCATGCATGCGCCCTCACCGCTCTCCCCCGCCCCAGACTTGCGGGCAGGAATGTCATCGTGCTCCAGCCTTTTACCGTTTCCCGTCCCGTTGAGATCCAGGGGTGAGAAGACATTGATGCCGATTTCAGCTGTGCAAGTTACCTTATTCAGGGTATCGCACATTACGCCCGTAGATCTTACCCGCTGAGCCTTCCGTATCCAAGATAAGCCAGGCTACTGCTGCACCAAGCCGCCGTGCTCTATTGCCATTAAAGAATCATGACCGATTCGCCCGTAACATTTCTCGATCAATGGCATTCACAGATACCGTTCGACTATTGTTTGTCAACCATCTGAATGACAATCAACCCAAACAATATCCAACCGGGATGATGAAGCCTACTCTCGCGGATCAGACTGCCCGGTTCCCCCATGTCTTGGCTTTCCTCCAGCGTGGCAGTTGTCTGATAAAAAGCAAACAAACATGGCTGGAAGTCTGGAACTGGGATTTGAGCGTACTTTCTGGCCGGACATGTAGTAAATAGCAACGTCACCTGCGACAATCCAGGAAACGCCCAAACAACACCGCGCGTGGCTTGTCTGTTGATCAAGAGGGTTTCAACCATGTTGTCTGTCGGACAGTGACTGGGGACTATCTACAAACAAACAGGCCTGGAGACGGCGACAGGATGCCATTCTCGAATTCAAGACCAATACGTCCCGCACCACTCACACAGAGCTTGCCCCCCTTTGATCTCAACGACCGACGCCGCAACACCAGAAGAACGGTTGACTCGAAATAAGAAACGAAGCACTCCTACACAACAAGTTGCGTGCATCCCGGTCTGCCGTCACGCGCATAACGTCCGTACCGCGGACACGGACCCAGCTGCATCTCGTTGAATTTTACCATCCCCAATGCCCCAAAGAAAAGCCGTTCGCCGTTTGGAGTTTATCCCCCCCCCGTCCAAACTCCTCTCTCTCTCGACTTCACCACTTCCTCCAATGACATCCCACACGAACCGTAAAGATAGTCCCAAGAAGGGAAAAGCCAATGCCCAACACCCCTTGTCATCCGGGGAAGCTCGCCAGTCTCTCCGCGGGTGGAGACAAACTCACGCCTGTCCCGCACGACTCGCCGTCACAAATGACGAGATGGTAGGTCAGCTGAGCATTCCCGAAACAAAATCTGACAGCGGGGGGAAAGAGCGGAACCGCAAGTGTACCTACGCAATCGCTAACTTTATTCGTATTGCTCTCTCAATCTGAGCGCTTGAAGCCTACTAGTCATTAAGCTTCTGCCGTTGGGAGCTGTCATTATTGACGCCAAAAAGAATGAGTAAAGATCGCCACTTTTTCCCTTTTTTCAGAATGCAAGGTCACACGCCGTTGCCGTTGCCGCCGCCGCCGCCGCTTCAGGCGCCGCCATTCCCTATCCCGTTCTCCCTGCGCGCCAAACGCCGAACGGGGGCTATGAACATTGAAATCTACCGATGCCTCCTGCTGAAGGATCGTCGGCAAAGTGCCAAAGCAACCCCGGATCGTCGGGAAACGGGGCGCACTCCGTTGAACGACGTGAATGCATCTGTAAGGTATCCGTACGCGAAGTGGCTCTTCAGCTTTGCATGCATTCTCTGAAACTGGTTTCTAGATTTATCATGATTTAATGAGCCCCCCTTTGAAAACCTAAAATGCTAGCAGAAGAAGAAAATGAGGCAGCATCTTGTGAGTTGTGATAGAAACAAAGTGATGTCTTTTTTGCCCGCGCTAAACGCCGATTCAGATACGATGAAAACTTCCAAGCCGGCGGGACGTCGTTTACCGCAAGTCAAATGGAAACAGGTACATGTACCTATCAACTAAACTTGACCAACTTGACCAGCAAAATAACGCATAGAGGAGGCAACAAAGCAATTGACGAGAGAAAAGCAAAGTCTGATACCGTTTCGCAAATAGTAACAGCTAACAATAACACAGCAAATCACGCTCCCCACGTGTATTTCCCTCCCATCCTCACTGGACCAAACAGTAACACTGCTGAACACCTTTGACATGCAACGCAACACGCCCGCTCAGGCACAGCATGTCAACGCTTACACAACTGCCCCCCCCTCCCCTTACTGAAAAGTTGATCGACATAATCACGGCCATGGCGATATCAGCTCCCCATTTTCTTAGTGATGAGTACCCATCCGGAAACAATCTCTCGGTGTCGAGAGCAGTCTAGTAAGCCCGCACACCGCGGAGCTTGGACTATTGCATGAAACGCGGGTCATCTTTGAATTTGAATATCCCACGGTTTGAGGGCCGAAGCATTCGATAAAGAATAACGATAATGAGCGGCGGCAGTTATCAAAGAATTGAGTGACTAACACACTCTCTCCCCCACGCGCATAACCGTTCAGAGCTGGAAATTGTCCCATCATCCCCATGATACGTCCCCTTGCCCTTCTGATTTTCGCATTTCCGGCTTATACTCATCAACACCCTCACCTTCACCCTCCCCCACACAATCTAGTACTCACCAAGCCGGAAATCTTCTCGAAGAAAGCAAAGAAGCTCACCCGTAATCTCCATGCTCCACGATAAGAAGCCCTACCTCTCTCAAACCCCTTCCCACATCGTCACGTAGCATCCTCCTACACCGCACCCATACCCCCTAGTACACCGCCCAGATTACCTCTCCGGTAAGGCCTGTATGTGTGCGCCTGTTTGCAAAAAAAAAAAACCTCTTACAACAAGGACTTTGGCCAACCCCGTGTGGTTACATTCAAACCAACCCACCCGACAACCCCAGGGTCCCCGAAAGAAGTTGGTGTGCAGCCTATGCTACAGCCTACCACTACGGTACCAGTGCCATCCTGCCAATGCCATATGGCTTCAAGGTATCCGGACGGTGTACCAAGCTGTTGCGCGTGGGGGGACGCTGCCCCGGGGCCGGAAGCAGTTTGCGCACACACACACACACACACACACATACTCTCTCTCTCTCTCTCTCTCTTTCTGCACTGCGAGGGAGGTAGTCTAACCGCGCGTGGGGGCTCACACAACTCCATCCCTTTTCGGACGGAAGAGTCGCCGGCCCGCGAGCCGCCGCTGGGCTTTCCATCGTGCATTCCGTTCTGCGCATCAGACCTCCCTGTCTTCAGCCACGTAGTGTAGGCTGAAGCCCATGGGAATATGTACTGCAAATTTTTCATCAAGCTAGGTGGACGACTGAACTCGACAAACAGAAACGAGGTGCAGGTCTCAGTTAGAAGCGGACACTGAGTCCGGTGTACAGACAAAACATTTCAAAGCAAAACAAACACGCAAACGTGCCGTCGATTCGGGAAATCGATAAGATCGTGATGCTTCAAACGAGTTCCAAAGCGCCGGCTATAGTCGACTCGCATTACACCAAGCATCTTTCAAAAATCCGGGAAATCACCTACTTCCCGCGCCATCCTAAGCCCGGTAATTGCAAAAGGCCGCGTGCTTCGAGTCAGCTTCGCCTTGGCCCAAACTAATAGCTTCTCGATCTTCGCGCCAAAGACGGACGGCCTGGGTGGCTCGCTCCCAAATCTTTGCTTTTTCGGACATCACCAGCTGACCCGGCCGCGGGCGGCCTAGGAAATTCCGCAATTCCTTCCTGAGCTTGAGTGCTTCACACAGACTTTCACAGAAAAGTTCGGGGCCCAGCGCGCCGGAAGCGGCCCCGTCCGCCGTCGACTGAGAGGGGGGCCCCCCCCACATTGATTTCCCGTTGTGGAAGCCCGATTGACAAACCCACCCCTGCATCGTGTCCGGGATGGCAGAGGCACACACCATTTCTCACCCTTTCTGCCATTTTGTCCCGTTCCCTCTTTCGCCCTTACGTACTCGAATCTGTATGCTCAGATGCTGGCGATGATGTACTCAATCGCCTTGTGACTTACCACCATCTCTGGAGCTGAAGGCGTCGTAGGGATCACTAGGCACAAACTCTATGCTCCAGATATTCCCGAGGCAAAGGTCACAATCTCTCGGCCGATGCGACGTATCATTTCGCAGTAGCCGACAAGGCGTGCGCAAACAGCGACCTAGGGTAAATAGACGAAGAGAAAACCAAAATCAGATATGTGAGGTCAAAAGTCAAGTATGAGCCGGGGACCCGGCCCTTTTCGTCTCATCATGGGTGTCGTCGTCCAGTCCCCTGGGAACCTTTGAGAGAAGAAGAGAATGAGAGAGAGAGTCAGAGGGACCATGTCGTAATTGTCGTCGTTGGAGATGCCTTGTCGGGGCCCGTTTGCTCGAAGAACCACCCCTTCCCCTTCCCCTTCCCCTCTCCCATCTCCAACTCCCACACCTTTTCACCTTCACAGGCATTCTCCTCACCTTGGCGGAACCTGGGTGGTGGCCTGGTGTGCTTGTGTGCGGCGAAGCGAAGAAGTACCGCGAACCAGGCCGAGGTGTACGGAGTACGGGTTTTCCCTCTTTGCGCGCCAACCAACCGTGCCAACCACAGTAAGTAGTGGATCATGAGTAGTGGAGGCGTCTGCGCCGTCCCCGGTTCTTGGGATTTTTGTGTGATTTATCGCCTTCCCAATTCCTCTACCGGTGACCAGGTGTAGTAAAGTCAATTTGATTGGGATGCATCAGTTGGCCTTCCAGAACCGGGCCGCTTCCCCCCCTCCTACCCCCGGCCAAAGTCAACTTCAGGTGAATGCTCCGTCCTTTCGTGAATGATGGCATGGGGCCGTGGCCCATGGGATATCGGTCTTCACCCATCCCCCGTTGGTCTGCCTGTCGCAACAACTCGCAACACCATGGGTATAGTCGTAGCCGAGGGGGGGAAAGGGAGGAGAACCAACAGTCCAGTCAAGTAACGACACTCCTGACAATCCCACGATACCATTGATCCGGGTTGTTGGAACTAAGCCGTCTCATCTTTTTGGCCATGTCTATTTCGTACACTCTCCGTGCGGATATACCCCCCGGCTCGAGGCGCAACTTGTACAGAACAATTGTTTGTTGCGCCATCGGTCTTTCGATGGAATGCTCACCGGGTACCCATTTCGAGCATGGCTTGCGCCGTGCTCTTCATCTTAGAGCCCATGCACACCGGCATCCGGGAGTTTGGGAAGGATCGAGAGTGATTGATTCCTCGTAAAAGCCTCTCCCTTAGTACCAACGACGCCGTTGGCTTCGCGCCGCGTGTTGTCATATGCGCAAGCGATATCTCTACATGGCCGGGACAATACCTTTTCCCTCCTGCCTCGTATGATCGTCACCATAATCGCGTCTTCTCACAATCATGTTACTCGCGGGTTCCGTCTTGTCTCTCGGTCCGTTGTCGGGAGTGAGTTGGAGCAGGATCATAGGGCCTGTCCATTTCCCATTAGCTCCGCACGACGTATGATTACCACGGTCTCGGGACTGCTAGATGGTCGCGGAAGCGATATCGTGGTCCCCCGGAGACCGTTTTCTGTGAAGCGAACACCAAGGTGACGGTGCTCACGACAAGTGCCCCCTGGCAGATAATATGTTGCTCTGCCATTGTCAATTTGGGCTTGACGAGGGGGGAGCTCCCCATCGACGATGGCGCCGAAAACCCGTATCAAAGTGCCGTGTACGTCGGGCTTCAACATTCAAGGATACAGCGAGATAGGCAGGCCAGAATCCTCCAGTCACACTGGGTCAAGGGTGAACAGATGACCACGGAGAGTAGGGGTACTGTCCGCTCCGCCAACCGTGACGGATGGACGGGTGCTCCCACAGAACTAGCATCCCGCGCTGACGGTCGACGTGATGCCAGGCGTGGCGCGGCTTCGGGGTGAAGGAAAAGAGGAAAAGAGGAAAATAGTGACGGTAGCTTCAAGCCCCCCAAGCTGCGGTGTTTGCCTCACGGCAGCGAGGCGTGGGGATGCCGGCGTTGGCTTGACTTGGGCTTCCAGAGGCAATCCGTCACTTGACCAACCTGTTGTCAAACAAGGCCCCAATCGAACGACAAACGTTGCTTTTTGCGTAGAGTAGAGAAAGTGAGTTGTCAAACAAGCGGCGGTCATTGCGCGATGAGTAAACCACATGGACCATGAGCAAAGCCTGAAAGCCTGAAACTCTGAATTGTAGGGCTTTGTTGATGTCCAGTGGCAGGAAAACGAACTGAGGTGAGTGACGAGTGACCACTAGCACGGTGAGATGAACACCAGTCTCCCACAATTGCATTGGAGGAAAGGTGACGTTTCAAGGGTCCAATTGCAGCCTCTCCAAAGTTCACCCAGGTGCTGCGACGAGGCACTTTTTGGGGCCTGGTGACCAGTTGACCCATGCCGGGGCTTGAGAGTTTGGGAACGAATGTCTCGCCTGGTTCAGGAACCAAAAAGCCTCGAAGGTTCAACGAAGGTCTGGCACGCTGCTTTTGTTAGTCCCTCAGGATCGATCAGTCTCAACCATGCCTTCTGATACCGACTGCATACGTCTTGGCCTTCTTCTTTTGACCTCTGTGTTGGCATAAGTGTCTCTCGTGAGCAAGAAGAACAACTCATTCCGGGGCGTGGGAGAGCCCACAAAGCGCCCATCTGCCTGTTGCTCCCCCCGACCCCCCTGTTCAGCCCGTTGATGAATACTGGATCCCATGACATTTTGGCAACCAACCGCGGGGTAAGTAATGAGGCGATGAGCAAGCACGGCGGTTGAATTCATCATCGATGCCAGGTTCCAAGTTACTGCTTGGCTGATGTGCATATCTGTAGATAGGATGCCTCCTTGCGATCGACATTGAGGATGACTGTTATTATCGCGTCCCTTGTTATTACTGACGCCTCACGAGGGCTGAGCTTCGTGGGCGGGCAGCGGGCAGGCGGCAGACAGGCGGCAAGCGGCAGGATTTGTTGATGACCTAAGTGACGGACATCATCACGGGGTCGATTTGGGGCGAGCGCAGACGCGCTGCCGCAACCAGTCAAGCAGCAAAGTCGCAAGCCAGCGAGGGGGTCAGAGCATGTCACATCGCCGTGTCAGCGCTGAAGGACGGGCCGTCGCCGATTCGTCCGCAACCAAATTTGGCGACGACGAATTGACCTTGTCGCCGTCGCGAGTCCGGGCCCAAGCAAACTGCTTTGGTGCCAGCTCACTATAGAGCAGTCGACACTATCGAGGGCTATGCAGCCGCCATGAGAGATAGTCTCGTGGACACGGACGGGCATTGCGAGTTGCCGAAAGATGTTCTCCCTTCAATCTTGCGCCTAAACCTGTCTTTCCGCGTATCAGGCCGGATTTCGTCCCGAGAGACGTCGCGGCTGTGGTATCCGTAGGTTTGGAGATGCTCAAAATGGAAGAGGAGCTGCGACAAGTCTGTCCCCGTGGTGACAATGCCATGCCAATCCAATTAACGAGCACTGTATTTGCAGCGGCACCTGCTACTCGTGATCCGGACGTCAGGGACGGGAACAAATGCTGGGGAAATTGGAACGTTCGGAACCAGGGCATCTGTTTGGCCCCAGTTGAGTGAACGTCAAGACTCAAAAGGGGGTTTCCGGGGAAGCGATTGGCGGTCGTCCCGACGGAAGGGTTGGGCAAGCCGCGAAGCAAAGATTGAGAAAGCGTCGGTTTGGGTTGGTCCGAAGTCACGGGCACAGCAGAGAGAACCAGGCGAACCAGTCGAGTCGAGCGTTTCTTCTGGTGGTCTCGTTGTGCGTTGTCACCCCCGTTGTGCCGTTCTCAGCGCAAGGAGTCAGTCCGTCAAGGACCCTTTCCCTCTGGCAGGACAAGTCTTTTTCCCCTCCGGTGCCTCCCCAGGTTCGGAGAAGAGCAGCGAGGAAGCAGGGCAGATGAGCAGCTGGACAGGGACCGACAGGGACAGGGCGTTGATGGACGTTGCCTTCACGGTTCGAGCTGGACGGCGATCCGTTTCGGCGGGAAGAGGCACGACGGCTCGTGACCACTGACCAGACGGAAATCGCTGTAAATGGCAGCGAGTTGTCGAGGCTGCATTCGTTCTAGGCCGTCGTGGTCTATGAGGGTGCCAGAAGGGGAACAGTGCCGGCAGGACGGTAGATCCAGGAGGCACGCCAGGCCTCTTTGGGTAGTAGATCTTTGGCTTATCCCTTTTGGGTAGTATACGGGTGTTTCGGTCAGGTACCGAATGACGGTTGACGGAAAAAGCGCGACGGAGGACCGGACGGGGATAGAGGTGTGGACTCTGTGGAGGAGTCTTTGGAGGTCGAGACGAGGCCGATGGAGACTTTTCGATGGAAAACGTGGAGATGAGGCGCGGCGCATATTCGGCCAGACGACTTAGCCACTGAGAATTGGTGGTAGAAACCCCGTATTCCGCACAGCAAGGTCTCCGTTTTTTTCTTCTGAACGTACGTACGAAGATTCTGTGCCCCCAAGATCCAGAACCGTGACGGAGACGCGATATGGAGACTGAATTGACATAGTCTGATCTGGATTGGCCGAGGTGCTGACGGTGACAAAACAACCGACGGACGGACGAGACGCAATGCGGCAATTCAATGGGCCTGGATTAGCGATGCCGTGACGAAGACGGCCAGAAGCCTCCCGTCACATGACCCAAACGGTCCCGTGGGTGAGGCGTCCGTGGAGCTGAACGTGGATCCCAACGGACTGAGCTGGGCCAGGCCCCAGGTCCCAATTGAAAGTTTCCGTTCCTGAAGTTGGAAGACGTGGAGGGATGGAACGGAGAGGGGGAGAGCGGACAGCTGACCGTCGACGTTTGCCGCCTGGACGGACTGGAGTACTACCTAAAGTGGATTAGTAAATAAGAGATGAGCTATACTCAAAGAAGAAGTATCCTGGGTCATCCGCGCTCCCAAAAATTGCGCGTTGGGTTGCCGCATGGGGCTCAGCGCAGTTGCCCTATGATGCCCCTTTAGGCTTGGTTCATGATGGGAATAAGGGAGCTACTGTCTCCCTAAGTCTGGGTACATCAGAGCAAGAGTCAAGACAGCTCACGTTCCTGAGCCCCCTCTCGAACTCCGGGGGAGCCACCACGCCTTGCCCCGTCCAGGCAGTGTACCGAACTTCCCCGAACGACAAGTTTCTGGACCTCGTCAACCCCCTTCCCTTGAGCCCTTGGGGTTGTCCTTTGTACGTATCCCTGTGTCGTTGGGCGTCCCAGAAGGTCTCTTGCGCACCCGTGACTGCCTTGCCGTCTTGCGCTTTGCTGGTTGCTGCTGGGTGCTGTTACTGCTGTTCCGCGCTCTCTCCGTTCTGGTTCTGTGGTCTCGTGGAGTCTTGCCACTGTACATTCGGCTACGTACCGAGATACCGCCGCAAAGAGAGACGTTCAGAACCCCTGACACCCTGACATTGCTTGGGATGGAACACACTGACATGACTGACTTGACTGAGTTGAGTCTTCCTTTGTGCTCTAGACCTGATTCTGAATCACCCACTCACTGGGAAGAAGAGGCCCAGCGTCGTCACAAGCCGAAAGGACCAGAAGAGAAGAACAGGAGACCAGAAGAACATATCCGTCTCTCAAGCCAGGACACATGGATAGATACAAACTGGACTGCGCAACGAGACAAGGTCAGTCGAGAGCTTGAGCTACCGTAGAATGCTAGGTATCCGTATATCCGCACGAATACCTACCTGGTAATTGAGGAGAACTGGCTCCCTGTGGTACTCGTGTTGGGGAGGGTCATTCCCCTCTGGAAAAGAGAAAAGCCACCGACCGGCGGTACTTTGTGCCCTGTACCTGAATACCTGAGTACCTCCACTTTGCTTCAACTCTTCCGTCGTCACAACCCAAGGCCTCAGGTCCCAAGGTCTCTCTCAATTTTTTTTGCAGTACGTACCGTTCCACACCCAATCCTCACCCACACCCCCACACCTCAGCACCCACACCCTCTTCTTTTCCTCCTCTCCTTCGTGCCTTCTTCTTTTTTTTTTTTCCCTCTTACCAGGTGGTGATGCCCCATGCCGGGGGCCCCTGCTCGCTCCTCCTCCCCTCTTGTCTTCTTGTCCCATGCTGAGGAGGTGCGAGGAAATACTTTACTCACCGCGACTCACCCCCCATGCCAACATCGAAATATCCCACGCCCCCGGTCCTAAGGTACTCCCCCTTCAACATACACACCCCCCGGTCCCAACACCCCCCCAATCCCCATCTCTTCCCATTGCCCATCGCACATTACATCTACCTATACTTACTTACATGCATCCCACTCCGCTGCCATCTAATCCACATCTTTCAACTCTCTCTGGCCAAACCCCAAAGTGACGATAATTATTAACGTCCGTCTTCCCCCAGACTTTCCACCCTTCCCTTCTCCTCTTACTTCATTGCTCCACCAGAAGCACATCTCGACCCTCGACTCGACACCTCTCCGCACATCCAGAGCCAGCATTCTCCGGATTCCCCTCCCGTAAACGCCATCATATTAAAGCATTCCTGCCTTCGCCCTTCCGCACCTCGACGCCTGCATCAGCACTCTAGCGATATCATTTCCCCGACGTACATAGCGCCCATTACTCCATTGTCGACATCATCGACCGCCACCCGCAAAACCACGACGCGCGACCTCAAAATCTGATCTCGACAACATCCATCTCGTTTCGCTCCAGGTGCCGAATCTGCCCTACTCTACCCAATCCAAATACACCCTCAACGCTGGGTGTCTCTTCAATCTCAATCACCACGATATATCCCGAACCGACGACCGTCAGCTGCTCCATCCGAGCAGAACATTCCGGCGCAATGCCTTACCCTCTCGATACGCACGTCCTGACAGTGGACACCAATGTCATCAACAAGGTCGATACCTCAAATCCTCAGAACCTCTACAGCATGTGGACTGGTAAGCATCTCGCACCTGGCTGCTCCTTTCAAGGAGCTCGCGCATCACGCGCCTACTAACACAATCTCCAGTCTTTGCCAAGTGCGCAGAGTCTGTTGAGCAGGGCCGCAGGTTAGAGAACCTCAGCTGGCGATTGTGGAACCGTGAAACGTTCTGCTGCACCGAGGAGGAACAAGCCTCCATCACCGCCACCAGCTTGCCCAGAGAGATCCCCCAAGCCAGCAGAATACAAGATATTCCCCAACTATCCGGCAGTGTCGACTCAGAAAACGACGATGAGGCGGTCGACTTCACTTCATTATCCGCACCCCTCGAGATCCGTCCTAGAATCCAAAGACAGGACTCTTGCGCGAGCAACCGCAGCCGTGGCAAGGAACGCCACATCACTTCCGGCGACTTCGAGAAGATGGTCGTCTCTATTATCAAGGAGAACGAGCCCTTGTCCGCTCCTCTCCGTCAAATGGCCTCCCCTTACATGCCTCCTATGAAGGAGACCCCCGACCTGGCCCCTGCCTCCCCCGTCTACGAGCACTCTGGATCTACCACAACCGAGTCGCCTTGCAAGTCATCGGAAGAAGAGCACTCCCAAGAGCCGACCTCACCTGAAATCACCTCTCGCACCACCGTCGTCCGCGGCTTCTCCCCTTCCCAGATTCCCAGAGCCATTCCTGCCTCTCCCAAGGTTATCTCTCCCGCTGCCATTCCCGAGCCGAGGTCATCGCCCGCAGCCAAGCCCATCCTGTCCAAGAAGCAGCCCATGTTCTCCATTGGCGAGTCTTGCTCCTCGAGCGAGCAAGGCCACAGCATCGAGAACCTTAGACCTATTCCCGCTCCTGTCCAGAAGCGCAAGATGTTCCAGGTCGGCGGCTCCTCCGAGGAGGACAGCTCTCTTAAGAGTGCCCTTGCCTCCCAACCCGGCTCTCTGCTCACTGGTCAGAAGAAGACCACTTCCTTCGCTGACCACGTCTCCACCCGCATGATCAACGACGACAACTCTGCCATCGCCGACGATTCAGAGACCGACTACGTCGACGAGAGCGCCATTGATGACGACGACGACTCTTCCGACTGGGAAGACTCCATCGAGGACAGCAACAAATCTAGCATTGACGAGAAGACCTTCTTCCAGCGCGTCGATTCCAAGGTCAACTTGACTTCGCGCCGTTCCTTGATTACGCTCATGATGACTGAGCAGAACGACCGCTCCAGCAAGCTTGGCAACATTGCTTCCCAGTCTACTTCGGCACTCCCTTGGTCGCGCACTAGCCACACGGCTCCTCCCACCTTGGCCGTCTCCCCCAACGACTCCGATGACGCTCCTCTCATGATGAAGCGCGGCAATCGCTCTTCTCCCCTGAAGCCCATCAACGAGGTGCCTAGGTCGGCTGCCCAGCCTATTCATGCCACGGCCAGCCACAGCCACCTCCAAGCTGCCTTGTCTCCCCGGACTACCCGTCGCAACATGCTTGCGACTGAGTTAACCGAGTCTCTTCGCCGCAACCTCCTCTGGGAGCGCCAGCAAAAGTCGTCCACGGCCAATGCCGTCCTTAAGAGACGTCACACCTCCCACGACGTTGCCAATCTGAAGCAGTATCCCGAGAAGGTCTGCCTCAAGAACGGAGACGCCCCCGTCAACCCCCAATATTTCTCCAAGGACACAGACAACTTTGGAGGCTACCACTCCAAGGGGTGGTAAATTATTATTACAGTACCGCACTACACAAAACACAAACCTATCACGATATCCGACGAGCGTGTGGCCTTTGAGCCCGCTCGAACATAGCTATTTCTGGTTGCTTTTACACTGCATTACGCGCGGCGGCATCGCATCGGCTCTGCCATTCATCATAGTACCATAATCATGGGCGCGCATAGTTGGGACTAGTCAGTCTCATGATACGACACGGGTGCATTCATTGGGCCTTGGGGTGGGCCTTCTGGACCTGATTCTAATTTTCACACATTTGCACGGCGTCTCTTCATCATACGATACCATGGTCTGTTTTGTTTTCGCGACATACCACCTTCATGTTTTATCAATGGGTCTGGGTCTCTGCATTTACATGATTGTTTGAAAGTTTTGTACTGAAGAAGAGGTGGATTGTACTCTATGGACAGGACCAACAGGAGGGGAAAACACATCTACAGAAGGCAGTGCCCGAAGGCGACTTCAACAGCAGGACCTGACACTGACTGGGGCATGCTGATGACAAGACATGGGAGGGTGAAGAAAAACCGGGTGGTGGAAGACCATAAGTGGAGATCTCCCACGAGAACGGCCGTAAGGGCAGAAGAGGTTGAAAAAGCTGGTTTGAAAAAACAAAAAGCGCACGAGAAGGTCGGCGCAGATGGACCACAAAAGCAAGATCATTGCGACGAACCCAAAAAAATCCCAAAATCGTCAAAAGAGTTTAGCAAAAACATGAATAAAAGTTGGCCATTCAATCAAACCCTGGTCTCATCATCACAGTGACTGCAATTCTTTCTTTCTTCAATTGAATGTGCCTTGTGACGCTCAGTACAGGCGTTGCCTTCCATTGAATAGATTTGAGCGACCGGGCAGATGACTTGCTGCTGCAGCTACTGCTGACTGATGGCGGATGCGCAGACGAAAGCCCATGCGCTCACCGCTGGCCGATACGCTAGAGCTGCGCTCCATCACGAGCCCCGGGGACCGGAAGCAGAGCCCGTTTGTCGGTGTTGTGCATTATCATTCTATTCTACGGAGTACTAAGAAATGGGTAGACAGACAAGACGGCATGGGCTCGGCCATTGCTGACATGGGTGATTCCAAGGCGACGGCGGGTTACGCTAGGGCTGCGCCAGGGGGAATTGGGAGGGGAGAGAGAGAGAGAGAGTCGCACTGAGAATGGGCTGGATTTGCAATCCAAGAGTGCGTGTGTTGAGTGTGTAGAGTATTGTTGCTTTGGCATTTTGCGACTGCGGAGAGAGAGGTGTGGATGGATGGGGTTTCGTGGACATGTGAAAGTGTTGTTCTTTTGCTGGGTTCGATACCAGTACAGAGTACAGATGAGGTACGGATTACATTGTGTGTTTCTCAAGGGGAGGGAGGTAAGGGGGGGTGTTTACTACCATATCCGCGGGTTAAACCACCTTGACGCATTTTTGGGTGAATTTAATTCATGATTCACTCTTGATGTCTAGACCCTTAGGGGGAGTATTTGGCCTGTGATTGTCATTGAGGTTTGTGCACCCCGTCCAGGTTGGTGAGAAAGCACAGGTCTTTGCCGAGCTGGAGTGATGCCGAGGGATAGATGGGTGGTCCTTCTGCTTTTCCCCCCCTGAGAGTTTTGTTCATCTGTTGTTTGTTTGGATCTTGTTTTCGATCATGTGTGTGGTTTTTTGTTGCCGTGATTAGATTATGATGAGAGAGCGGGGAATAATGTATGGATGGGGGAGGAAGAGGAGGGGGTGGCTGATAAAGTTTGAGGCTGTCAGGTGAGGAGTCGATCTTGGCTTGTGGGAAAAGCCAAAAGGCTTTCCCAGAGGTACGGACACACACACACACACACACACGCACACACAGTCACAGACACATACTCATCGGCAGTCCAGTACGGGATACAGAATTCTTGGAGGAAATAAACATTTTGGGGACAAATGTAGACGCGTAAACGCCTGGTCTAACCCTACCTACGCTGTACGGGTGCCCGGATCGCAAAGACTTTTTTGTCGAGGGGGCATTGGCGTTGTGGGATACCGATGGCCTTGGATACTTTCGTTATCGGATGGATTCTTTCCTTTTTGATATTTTGCGACCCGGGGAAAGATTGCGACATCAACAGTCTGATTTCTCTCTTTGGTTGTGGTGTGGACCATTCAATCCGGGGAAATAGGCTACGATACTTTTGGCTGGCCCTCTACTGTGTATATTCACGAGAGTATCTGATTCCAATCTACGTCCTTTCCCGCTACTTGATGCCGTTCCTTGATTCCCCGAGGATTGAGGAAAAAGAGATTTGGAGGATTGGCGCATGGCTTGCTCACCCGGCATTCCGCGGAATTCGAGGAGGGGCGCGCCGCCGCCGCACAAGGGGGTAAGACGCTAGATCTGCTGACAGGCTTTATTTATCGTCCTTTTCCTCAGTCGTGGATTCGTAGGGAGGCTTCATGGCTTGACTCTGTGGTGCCCGGACGCCGCTGTGCGTTTTCGTGTCGTCTCCATTCGTCTGCTTTTATTTTATTTTTTTACTTGGGTAGGCTCACCTCCGGCACATTGCCGGGTTTTCCCCTTTTCTTTTCTGCGGATGAGCCTTGCGGCTTACATTCTGTCGCGGCTCCTGTCTGTCTGCCCTGTCGGGGGGGCGCATTGTCTTCTATGTCTTTGGCTAAGATATCGTGGCGTTTGTCCTTTGAGAGAGTGAGGGGGCAGCGGCCGGCCGCGGGCAAGCATTTAATTCGGTTTCCTTTTCGTTATTCTCTGGTGATACATTTGGTTTGAGATTGCGGGGGAAGGCAAAGGATAACAAAGGCTTGCGATTGCATTGATCCTTTGGGGAAGAGACTTGTGACACGAGAAACGTGTTTTCGATTGCTGATGGAACGAGGCAGATGTGTGTAAGTACTCTATAAAGTGTAGAGACATTGAATGACAGAAGGCAGACGCCGAAAGGTCAACGATTGCTGAACAGAGTATGAGCCCAGACCACCGCATATCTCATCGTCCCGGCGAAAAAAGGGTCAGAGTTGCTGCGTCCTTGATGTCACACATCCAAGGGGGACGACTGGTGCATCTTCCGCTGACATGTGCAAAAGCCTGTGCTGAAGCTGTCTAGCTAGAGAGGAGACGGGCATACAGCAGTCACCTACCTTCACCATACGTACGTTGCACCAATCGAGGAAACGGCAATGTTCAATTAACTTGCTGGCTGCCGATACGATAGTGATTATTGACATCGCGCACGCCGAACTTTCTTGATACGAGTTTTTCATCATTCAATTGAGTCGAATTTAATAGCGCAGAAGGACCGCCAATTAGAAAACTAGAAGCGTTTTTCGATGTTACTCTGCCCGCTGGCGTATCATTATGCGTATCAGCGTGCTTTTGACGGTCTTGGACACTACTGCAGCTGCGTCGCAGTGTTTTCGCGGTCAAACTCGCTGGAATTGTTATCGATGGGTGAAGTGCACTGCTCTTGAATCGAGATAGTTCCGAAAGGTCAAAGTGGTCTCGAACGCGTTCTATTCAAAGACACCGCGCGAGCATGATGCGGCTGGTAGTATGAATAGTTAGATTAATTGTGGTTGATCCGCATCCACCTCCCCCGCCACGTCTACACGTTTCTACAGATTCCGGCAGTTTTATGTGGGCAGATGTATACTATGTGGAAAAATCAGGCAATGACAAGTTGGAGGCCAAAGTTTCCCCGATTCTTTTCCTGAATAGGTGTGGTTCTGTTCCGGTTTTTTGCGCAAGGAGAGATCTTATTACTTGGTAAATTCTGGAGAATAGGAGGTTGGAGGCTGGAGGGGGTTGCAAGGTATGCGTGTAAGTACCCCCCGAGTCCGTCACTGCCACTGGACTCGGCGCCTTTGTGGAGAGAAAAAAAAGACGAGAGGGCGCGTTTCGTTGAGACGGTTCGGCGGATGAGCGCAAGGCCCGCGACGTAACGAGTTCCAATGAGGCTCTGCGCTCTGGGTTCACTGGTTCACGTCCACCACGTCGTCCCCCGTCCATCCCTTCTCCCTGCGTGACAAAATTTGGAGAAGAAGGCATTGGACGGGGTCGGCAATGGGTGGATTTCGTGGGTGCTAACTTAGCCACCGTGGAGGTTTCCAAATCCAATTGGCAATTGCTAAGACAGCTCCAAGAAACTCCCTATTCTCTCCTCTTTATTTTTCGGTATTTTGAATGGCCTAGCATGTCCAGGTTCTTCGTTGAAGACATTTTCGTGGTGGGTTGGGATTCTGGACCCGGCATCTAGACTGTCCGAGATGAGTATCAAGCGTCGAGGGAAGCGAAAAGTAGCTCCGAGGTAGTTTCGAAATGTGGGAAAACACAGCATGGCCGAAAAAAAAAGTATGCCGTCCTTTTGCTGTTCTTCTGACACATGGCTGACAGGCAGGGGAAGACATTGAATGCCACCCTCAATCGGAAAACTGTGTTCGAGGGGGCAGATGTGACCGTCCCGGATTCGATTAACCCTTGTCAACGTTCCGAACTATGTGACCGTGCTTGATGCCGTTGGATGTAAGAAAGCCCGCCGCCCAGTTGCCGATAATGGGAACCGGAAAGATATGACGAGTTCCATCCAACCTGTCTCTACTTGGCACAGCTGCGATTCCCGGATGTGAACTCTATACACAGCCCACCATCATTCAAACAGGATACTATCAATCCGATGATGCCAAGCCCCTTCTTCCGATGTCGAGATTCGGTTCCCCGCTTCAGATCTGGCACGTCAAAGGAAGGAGACTGCCGACTGCCGATGGATGCATGTGAGCTAGAGAATGGTGTTGGGTGTTGAGGCTTTTGGGACAATGCAACAGAATGGTTTGGTGAGACAAGAGTGCGGAATCACGTCCGCATCGGAACCACCTCCGGAAGGCCGGTCATCTGGGCGGCCAGGCCATTGGATCAGACTGATTACTAACACTTGGTGCGCGTGATGGAGACGTGACAGCGAAAAGAGAAACGATAGCAGATGCCTTGTTCTATGGGAATTCAAGCGAAGAAAAAGGGATGAATTTTCTTGCATACTACCTATATCCACAACTTCCGTGGAGGGGTGAAGAAAATATCTCGGTTCCACCTCGGTGATGGAGTAATGAAAAGGGATGGGACGGATTGATGGCTCTTGGCCTTTTGCCCAAGACAACCATGCGGCTCACATAACATGTACAGGTAAATTGACGAATACAAGCTTGCTATTCGTAGTTAACACCATACTGCGTAGGGAGGTTTCGATGCACTTAATTGGATCAGCTGCAGCGAACTCTCCAACATGCTCAGCTTGCAAAGCAAAAGTCTGGACTATGGGTGCAACTCCATAATAAGGCCGCGGGTGGGATCGGGGTCTTCCCGGTGCCATCTTGGCTTTTTTGCTGACTGTTCAAACGCTGTGTGTGTCTTTTTCCTCTCAATATTTTATTGGAATATATTATTCTTGTATTTTTTCTCACTTGATCCCGAGAGTCTCCACCTCGAAGAAGAGGGGCCGGCTTACAAAGGGCTTCAAGGTTATGGGATCTTTGGGATGAAATGGTGTAATTGGACACAGTGATTGGCTCCATTGGTCCTCGCACCCCCGGACTCGGAGCCAGAAGCACGTGGTTGAATCTGGGGGGACCGTGCGTGTGGCTTTTTGCGCGCGGCTCCTGGTCTTTCCATACTACCACGTGACTACGTAAGCTGTCGGGGGCTCCACCTGAGGCTGTGGTGGCTTTGCGGGGTCTACGGCATCGCCGTTTGGCCGAGGTTTTGGAGACGGACACCTCAGGATGATACGTGAGCTAAGCCCCAACTTTTCGGGGTGGGGCACAAGAGGCACGTGAGAGGGTGTGGCTTTGCGCCTGGGGCTGACGAGTCCCTACAAATTGATCAAGCCATGGATGGCCCGTTCAGGACGCAGAACAGGTCCATAGGTAGTTCGCGGGGAAATGTCCGCACCGCGGTTCGGGGGAGGCGTTAACCCGGACGGGGCGGGATCTTGGTTGCCTCTTCGGCGATGAAGAGACGGGCGGTAAACCAGGTTGCCTCCTTTCGATGGCCCGCGTAGCTGTGCAGGTGACTGTATGATGATGGCGGAGGACCCTTACAATTGTGGCCGAGTTTTACCTCGTGCCTCATGCTACCAGGCAGGGCGTGTGTTGCTGTAAGGTTGATCAATCGTCGGGACATGCCCGAGAGAGGAAGACAGATTGAGTGAAGGCGCGTGGCGGGATATGCGGAATGCCCTGTAAGCTGTAGCGGAATGGACGGGGGGTCACGATGCGCCGGATCGTGGTCTCCCCCTCCTTCGGGGATGCGGAACTGTGATGGACGGTCACAGATTCTGCAGGGACTTTGAGTACTTTGCATCCGCACGTAGCCGCGGCAGGGCCACGATGCCTCATCAGTCACCAGTGGCGGTCTACCTGGGCTCTTTGGGGGAGACTTACACCCCAAGCCCCGTTTACCCCTCCACGACCTTGTTGGCGGGGCAGAGAGGGCGACAATGGTGAGGGGCAGACGAAGCTGTCACTTTTTTGCTTCCTTCTGGGCCAGCTCAAAGCTCAACCCTCTCCCCATTACTGTGCGTATGACTGTTCTCCTCAAGCCATTGTTGATGCCCAAGCTTTAGTCCTGGCTTTCTACCCCTCCCCGGGGAACGAGGCATTTTGGTCAATATCAATTCTCGAAATGGAGAATAAGCCAAATTTAGTGTTGAAAGAGCCCTGAACCCCCTCACCTTTCGAATAACCCCACCAAAGAGAAGCAATTCCAGAAGAACACGTCAGATTACTAACGACAAGGGCACACGATGACTCTTCACCTCTAGGCTTGGTCAAGGGTTCAGAAAAGCTAAAGAACATACGCAGTATGCGCAGAGAAGGAACCACCCCGCATCGTTATACTGCACGTAATAAGTTTCTGCCTCTTGGACGGGCTCTGCATCTCTGGTAGGGGTGTTGCACTTAGCCAGGCCACAAGATGCCCTTTTCTTCAATAGCCGAAGGGCAAGGTCGGTATATACACCCTCGAGATAGACCGTGTAATTCTTCACCGCTCTGCCCGACGACGAGGATGTCGATGGCGGTTAAGGCTGTTTCCGAACTCTTTAGCTCCAGCTGCCGCGCAGGGGCGGGGAAATGACAGAGGGTGTGTAACCTCTTCTTTTTTTTTCTTTGCGCATTGCCCGCGTGGAGTTGCAGATTCTGTTAACTGGCTCTCTTGCCCTCTCTCTCTTACTACTGTGGTGTATTAGCAGCGGGAGGAAAGAGGAAGGTGGTGAGTTGTCCAGCATCGGCGGTCGGCCTGCCTTAGTTCGAGTTTGAGACTTAGGCGAGAAGTCGCAATTGCAACAGTAGGGTCGAGGTTCTGCGTGGTGGTTGTTCGAATTTACATCGCGTGATCCATCTTCTACCGTTTCGAACCCGAGAACGAATTGGTGACACGAATTGGTTTGCAATTGAGCGTCTCTCGGATCTCGATATCAAGATACGCTTGGTAGAAAAGCAGCATGCAAGGGGGGGATCTGGTTTGAGCGAGTGGTATTGAAAGATCAGAACCAGTTGATTAGTTTGGTGATGCGATAGCCAGAACTCAATTGGTGGCTGACGACTGCCACACCTTTATTCAAGCAGCCACACCACCCACGCAAAAGCCGCTGCCGGGTCCGGGACTCGTTCCCGCGACGAGGCGCCGTTGACGAGAGGGCCTTGGTAGCTTCAGAGTCAGCTCAAGGCGAGGCAAGTCGAGGATGGTGGAGGGGCTGACGCAGAAGTAGAGCAAGCTATCGGGTGTTGCAGGACACCACTACAGATACGATTCCAGAGGGAAGAGGCACAAGAACAAGATGAATCACGCCTTTGCTACCCCCATCTCCTCTTGGTGTTGTGCCTCGTTCTCTCTTTGTGTGTGTGTGTGTGTGTGTGTGGTGTACAGACAGCCCCTCACCACCCAAAATGCGATTGGAAAAAGACGGGAGAAACTCCACACCTCTTTTGTTGTCGTGGCAGTCAGCCGAGCGGTACAGCTTGCCTCACCGACTTTTGACGTGCATTTCGGATCTTCTTTTTCTTCTCGCTGCGAACCCCCACTCGCCTACCCCCTGGTTGTATCGTTGCAGCATGTTCTGCAGCTGTATGCAGACTGCCTAATTCGAATTTCTCATAGGGTGTACGTGCGTGTAGTTTCCCTGCTGTCGATTGCTTCTCCAGAGCTTGAAACGGTCCAGAGAACAGGGACATGCTCAGTTCCTCAAGCGCTAAACATTTTAATAATTGTTTTTATTATTCATGGGTAACATTTTGTTATTTTTCTTCATATATTCCTGGCCTCGTGTTTTCTTTTCCACAACTGGGGTTCGTAAGACGTCAAAACGGAGTCAATTGTGGTTTCCATCTTAAGATGGAGATTCCCCATCCCGTAATGATAGACAACCCTGACGGGAAACAGAGTGATGCCCCAGGTGGGGGGACATGACGTTATCGTCTACCCCGGATCCGACATCTGAACTCCAGTTCGGACCCCAGAACCACGGCCCAAAATCAGTCCATTGTGAGCCACTGGGACCTCAAGAGATTCACGTTTTCTTGTTTTTCCTCTCTAAAGGCCCCAGGGTTTTGACTCGCTCGTCTGTTCCAGGCCATCCCATCGGCAGACGTTGAAGTCTGGAACTGGCACGTAGACCCCATCGACAAGGCTGACTTGGAAGTTGACGAAATCGTGGAGCTCAGGTGACCAATTTTCCCCAGATTTGATCAGAGTTTGTTTGTGTCTTGAACCCCATGGTCCCTTAATTCCCCACCCCCAAAAAGACGTCAGTGACGTTCGCCCAGTTCCAATGCGCACCAAACGTACGGGGAATCCGTGTCAGATTCCCTGACTTCGATCACCATCTGACTGGATACGGTCTTCTTATCGATCAAGTCAGATCCCATAGATCCCATGATCTGATATTTTCTGCTATCCGTAGTCCATTTTCGGAACTGATTTTTCGTTGGGGGTGTGGTCATTTGGGAATGGAAGTTGGTGAGGATCTATCCCAGTACTGGCGCGACACCAAGCCTGTCATCGCCGATGGGGGAAAAGGCTTGATGTCATACAACCCCATCACTATTGGAGCGTCTACCCGTCTCTCTACCAACACCCTCCTCGGGACAAAAACAAAATCCAAGACATTGATTCTGTACGGCAGACGGGGAGCTCCCGTTACGCGTTGCCGGCCGGGTCCATGTCTCTTCCCCCCTTGCTCTGGCCTGGTCAATATGTTTTGCGCAATGCTTTCACGCCTTCGTCTTCTAGCATACACTCCAGTGGTGGTGCTCGTCACTCATGGCCTGGCGTATTGCTGAAACTTGTTGGAAATAACGACTCAGGATTGACGGTACCTCAGGTACTTTGTGAAGATACTTCTAGGCATCTCATAACGGTACAGCGCGGCTATTACTTGAAACCCTTGCACTTGATTTCATTTCCATTTTCTGAATAAAATGCCCATCCGGGCTTCTATCCGTCCTTGGTTCCGGGTGCTTATGACAGCTACTTCGATGACTAGTTACCCAAACACCCCAAAACGTCAAACGGCAAATGGAGTGTGGCCAGATGCTAGGGAAGCCCGAAGCGCAGGAAGCACTGACCGACCATCACCGAGCTGTGTGTCACCGTGTTCAAGGCGTTCGAGGGGAAAAGGATATAACCTTATTTTTTTCTGATCCTAAGTTTGCAGTTTTGTGCAGTGTAACAAAACCAGCTGCAGGGTCCTGTTCCAGCTCCAATAGAGAGAAAGAGCCCAGCCAAGCCAAACGCCTCCCCAAAGTCCATAGGTAACATAATTCACCACTTCCGAGCGATGAGAGTTTAGAAAATCTGCTCAGGATGGACTGAAGCCAATATTAGAACATCGGGGCCGCATTCGAACATTTCTCTAACTTTGAATGCTTTGGTATTTGGTGGTTCAAAAATCCAAGCAAATATCCTCCTCTAATTCGTTCGCCATGATCTTCATCATTCGCGACAATGCTCGCCGCATCGCCTTTCCCAACCGTTCGCCCTAAATGGTCTTTTTTCCCGCTTGTCAACACTACCCTGCCTTCAGGCAGAGAGCGAACGGAAAAAGAATAAGCGATCTGTATGAGCTGCCGAGGGCGTCATCCTATCTCCTCTCTCTTTCCCAACCCTCTTCATTCTCTTTTTAACCCAAATGATAATCAAAAAGTGATAGACTTTGGATGAGATCTTCGATGATTTCTTTCAGACTTTCCACCGTCGGTCCTTTCACGGCACCATCTCGTGGAAAAACGAAAGTATTCGGGCGACCACACTGGCTCACGCCCAATCCGGGCCACACCTTGCTCGGTAGACCTCGGGGTTCTCTCCCCTTCGTGGTGTAGCGTGTTCCCGAAGCTTTCGGACCCGGCCTCGCCAGGGGGGGGGGGCTCGTTGTTATCCTTCTCACCCTCCTTTACGCCAACTGTCACCTCCCACCATCACACCTACTGTTTACTTGTTTTATTGCCTTTTATTATTATTTTGTTATTTAATTTTCTTACTGACCCATGCCGTCTGCCCTTTTCCACCTCAAACCTCCAACCTCCAACACCCCGCCGGAGACTAGCCCCCACCGGAGTAGACCACGCCCCCTTCCCTTCTCAACGAACCAAGGAAGGCCACTCTACCGACACGCTCCCTCCAACTCACCGGCTTCCCTTCCCCGGCCCCTCGTCCGGCCCCTCTTCGTAGCTTTCCGGGACTCATTTCCTGGGACGGATGGCCTCCCCACCCACCTTCTAGAACAATTCCATCACCAGATCGTTGCACACCAACACGTGTTGGGCGGCAACCCAAAGCTTGCGCTTGCTATCAATTAGTGTACGCATCTCCGATGACTAGAGATTGCGGTGTTTAGGAGGCGTACGTAGTTGCGGCCCTGAATCTACCGCAGTAAGAAGCCAAGCTTTCAAGCGGGCACATCATCCCGAACGCAGAAAGCGTCGTGCTCTTGAAGGGAAGTCATTTGGGAAAGACATTTAAACTTTCACGATCCTTGGCTGGCTTCGGCTCTTCACCCTCGACTCGACGTAGGCTCGCCGTTGTCCGAAACCGGTTGTCTTGAAGGATTCCCGTAGTATGGCTGGGAGAGGTCGTATCCACGACAGACCTGTCATTCATCCTCCCAGTCCCTCGGGTTCAATTTACCCATGGCTTTCTCCGGGAAAAGTTGACAACCCGCACGCGAGGGATCCGGCGATGGTCATCTAACTGCACAGTAATTAGCCCTGCGAAATCCCACGAGCGCTGGCTAGCTAGACGCGTAAACGAACCGGCGAATAGAAGCCTGTCAGAAGGCTCGACTTGTCTCACTTTCCAGACGCACCAAGTCACGCAGACCCCTGATGCTGTACACCATCACCACCGAGAAGATGTTGGTCGGCGTGGGCGCGCGCGCGCGCAACCGTCATTTCTTTTTGCTCAGTAATGCGGAACTTCCGTCGGTGTTTGAGCGACACAACGACGGGACAAGAGTGCAAGGGAAGAATACCAAACGTTTCGCAGTCGCAGAAACAGTCCCCTATGCGCCGCATGTGGGAGCGTCGAAGGGAGCATGTGAAAAGCACTGGCCATTGGGAATGGACGCAGAGAGAAAGTGAAATACCTAGCATAATGTCATCGGTCGAGTCTCGTTATTCGGTGACTATGGCGTTCATCCAATCCTGTGCGGGTCAATTGAATAATGGCCTGGATTTTGGCTTGCGAATTCCAAGCAATGACACCCCCAAGAGAACGGGGAGGGGGTAACTGAGATTCATGACTAGAGGCATCGTTTCATTGCAGCGGGGAGGCAAGCGTGAACTCTGTTATTTGCCTGCTTTTGTGACTGTCCATTCTACGTTTTGAGAGTTTCTCCCCTCCCCAGGCTAGGCCAAGTGAAGATCAGGGACGGGACATATCGTCCCAAGAAACACGAACCACGTCACCGGCGTTTAATTGTGCCTCGAGAGCTGGTGGTGTGAAGACGGGGAAATAACGCCTCGAAGGAAACCTACTCTAGAGAGGTGTGCATTCAGAAAAAAGAAAAGAACAAAAAACAAGGCGCTTGCGAGTCGGTAGTGAGAGATCGCCGAGTCAGGAATGGGCTGAAATTCTCACGGCAGGCAAGCCCAAAACTTGGATGGAAGCTTGAAATGTGTGATGGCCATGAGACCGCAAACGCAGGAAGAGGTAGAGAGAGAGTGGCCCTCCATATCCCGCGCCGGTAGAGTGCTTCTCCGCGAGATCCACGTGTCAAGCTTCCTTCCGTCCTCTAGTCCAACTCCAGCTCATCGAGAACCTTTCCGCCGAAACGCTCTCACCGAGGATGAGAGGACACACCCCAACGCCGCGGTCGTCATCCGGTCATTTGCACTCCGTTGCCCCGGGACAGCGTTCCCCGGACGTTGAATTATTCTGATGACCCTGCAGCGGAATGCTGGGGTTCACTGCGATGCGAACAAACCGTTCGAGTCAGAAGATCTAGACCGTTGGGATCTACCGGCTTATTCCAACTTATCCGTTCTTACTTGGCAATACAGATGCAGGTCCCGTGTGCACACATTTAGTGACGACAAAGACAAGGAAGTGCGGTTTTCCTTCGCGGGATTGAAGTTAGACACGTCTCCAGCTACGCCACGTTACTCGTCGATATTCCGGGGAGCCGACGTTTAGTTTTCCGAGCTCCTCCAACTCGTCAATTCCGCTTCTTAGCTTCGTCCTCAACAATGCGCGGATCGGATTCTCATCAGTCCATCTCGTATTCTGCCGATATCTAACTCTCTCGGACGACTTGGCTTCAGGGAGGAAGAGAGGAGCTAAACATGAACCCTGTCCCATCACACCGAGGAGACCACCCATCTCGGGAAATTCAGCGTTCGGGCTGTACCCTCAGCCTGATGTTGCTTATTACCCCAGACTTTTGTTTTTAACGCCCCGGCATCCGAGACAAATGAAACCATCTTCTTCGGCAGTAAAGAGCGGCAGTGAGGTTCTTTCGGCACCGTTAAGTGCTAGAGGTGCTATCACGCCAGTGATGGTCTGCCGTTGCTAACTGGATGCGGCATAGAGATCGCTCGAAGAAACACAGTCCTCTACTATCTGTGTTTGGAGGTTCAAAGATCCAGAAGGCGCCTCTGTGCCTGGTTGGTTCGGGTGGATTTGGTATGGATGCTCAACTGAGTTTTGGCAGTGATCACGCGAGCGCTCTTTGCTTGCCACTGATGTCGCTGTATTTCAAAGACATGGCCACTGCTGGGATGGTGTTGCTTAAATGAGGGATTTCGGACGGAAGTTTGTCATCACGATGCTGACGACTAAAAAAAGACAGCCTTTGGTGCAGCCAGTTGCAGACATCGTATTCACTTTCCAGCAGATGATATAGACCCCCAGACACATATGAGAGATCATATGGTCCGACTTACCACTGATCAAAAGCCCGTAGACCTGGCAATGACGATTGATGCTTGAAAAGTGATGCATGAACGAGAATTGGCTGAGATATACTGCAAGATGGCAAGCTAGGCACCTCCGAATAGTAGGTGCCGTCTATCTCCCGCCTGTGGAGCCAATACCCGGGACAAGTCCGAATGGCCGGGCCCCACTCGGCATAACGTCCGCAACTTCCTCTGGCTTCAAGGGCTTGATATAAAGGATTGTATGAAAGCCTCAGAGTGACTAAAAGTCGACATCAGAAAACGCGTAGGATATAGTATATTTACTTTTCTTGTTTCGAGGTCAGCGAGTAATGAGATACGAAGCCGGAATCTTCTTAAGCCTTCTCTTATTGTAAAGACTTGGGAGTCGTACAGACTTGATTCTGTTCACATGAATTGCACTTACGGCTTGACTGGCATTCAGACACAACAAGAATAAGAGGATTCCGAGTCGAATCATTCACAGCTTCGTTATGATTCGCCAATACTGTGTCAAGATTTATTTGAAGCCGTGGTAATTGATTATGGCCTAGTTGTCGGTCATTTTCGTTGGTTTGCATCTTTTAATAAAATCAAAACAGCATGAAGGCGCCCTTGTCTCTCTTGTAAGCCAAACAAGTTTTCGTGATAATTTCTTTAATGAATCTACCTGCTTCCTATCAGATAGCACACACAATCTGGACGCCTTTATTTGCCCATACTATAGTAGGATATTGAGCTGAACTTTGGAGAGTCGAGATGCTGGACAGATGTGTCTTGCCTCCAGTCTAGGTATCGCGCCTATCATGGTGGAGCTGGACTCTACACGCCCTTCACGGGTTTCCGTTCACGAAATTCCCCGTCAACCAAGGTAGCAAGTCTTACATTCCAGTTCAAGCTTCGTGGGTTACTCAGACCTCGATCATTTGACGCTGCGGCGATATGCGTGCAAATTACCGAGAGGCCACCAAAGATCAAAGTTCGCGGCCGAACCAATTTCGTAGGCGGCTCATGTGGTCTCTCCCGCAATGCCGGCGACGCCGGCAGCTCCTTAAGCGAGGCCAGACAGGCTGGGGCCGGTGAGCAGGTGACTGAGCTCGAGACCCAGGCCTGGCCATCGCCGAGAGCTTGGGCCCGGCGTGAAAAGCTACGTCACCGCCGAACCACCTATCGCCGATGCTGTCTGCTATAGCCTATGGCTCATGGTAACCGAAGAGCTATATTGAGACCCTCGGTGAGGATACTGTTAGCAACGGAGACAACCCACACCGATTCCAATTACGATATCCCGGAGGGAAGCAGCAGAGTGATCGTCGAAGAATGCTTAGTTTCCCCTTGGGAGAAAGTCACAGCTCCCAGCCTGCAATGCCGAAGCCACCTTTTGGAGCGAAATGCACCTCGGCACCTGACGCGGACAAGCTCTAATGCGCAGTGCCAGCTGCCAGCGCCCAGGCCGCCGATCCTTGGTGCCCTCGTGACGGTCAACGCCAGGCAGGCAGTCAATGGCAAGGGGCAGGGGAGATGGGACAGAGTGCTGGAGGGCTAGGGGCATGGCTTCAGTATGGGGGAGGGGGTGAGAAGTGAGTAGCCGCGGAACCTACAACCCTGAAGTGAGCCACGCGACATGTGCGCATCAGGCCTTTGACAATCCTGTTAAACGTTGATCCGTTGTGGAAGCGTTCGTAGGCGGGTTACACCGTTACAGGCTTGTCCGTACTCCCTACAGCATGTCTTCCAACCGTGCCAGAGCGTGCTTTCGGGGCATCGATAGGGTGACATTCCTGACGAACATCTCACGCCACAAAATAGCAGGCCATTTGCCAATGCTGCGTCGCGGTCGTCGATGAAGCAGAGTCTTAGAGATCACTGCCTCTTGTTAGGTATCCGTACCTTAGTTCATCAGAGTCTCAATGTCACTTCGCAATCGCAGTCGGCTCCGCACCGTGTCTTACTATTCCCAAGCGCTGCTCCCCCCGACCGATGGCAATATCCGACATTGAAAGACATGAAACCTCCCCTCTTTCCATCCCATGTTGGCCATCTAGGGGGCGGCCAGCCTCGCCGTATAGAGTTTACAGGCCTCGTCACTTGATCGGTTCCCTTTCGCCGAAAACGACCTTTGGCCCGTCCACTGTCCAGTCTTCTCCCTCTCTCCATGGGGAAGAGCAGAAGAGCCAGGGATGGTCTGTCTGGGGGAAGGGAAGATGGAGAAGACAGAGAGAGGGAACACGCTGCTACGCAGGCTTCAGGCGTCAGTCTTCTTCGCCCGGCCGGCTGGGGCAGGTCGATGCGGCGCTCGACCACAGAGAAAACGGCGCCCTGGGCGATGGATGGATGGAATCATGGATGGCAGCGACGTCTGGTGTATTGAACGCCTGAGTAAAAGAGAGTGGCGTGGACGCAGCATCGACGCTTTGATGAACGCGGAACCCTTCTCTGTCCAAGCAGAACGTCGCTGGGCCTCCGGATGACAATCCGAACTGGCGTGCGTCTGCCCTTCAACCACAAAGTCCTCTTACAAGAGTCATAAGGGTGTATTCCAGGCGTCCAGTACTGCACCGTTGCCACGTCTGTTTGGTTTTCGGTCTGATCTCTGTGATCTCGGGGCCCCGGGGAACGGCGGGTCGACTTCCAGGTCCCGTCCCTTTTCACCATTTTCCGCATATCTGTACGGATTGTGACCTTGCGTTTGGATGTGTCTAATCGTCGCTTGACCCTTACTTTTTATTCTCTTATTTTCCTTTGATTATTTGTCTTCGTCCGTTTCTATGTTCCCATCCGTTATCTTGGCATCGCTTTCAGCAACGTCATTCTGCAGAGTTGTGGTTTCCGTTCGTTCCCCTAACAGAATTCCGGTAGTTCGGTCCACAAAACCAGCCAAGTGCGCGCCGCAGGGTAACACAACAGTGTTCTCCATACGCGCGCTCTTGTTAGCGGAGTCCCCATTTGCTGCAGAAACCCCCAGATATCTTTCTTGTCATCACATCGAAAAGTAAAATTCCCGATGGCATCAGTGACTCTCAATTAAGTTATGCAAAACTGAGTGACAAGCCAAAACGGACAACGGACGGAAGAGCTGCGAGTCAAGAGACGGTCCGTCCTCACGGACGTGCGAGCAAACGGAGATCAAAATAATAAAATAATCAAATAAAATAATAATACGTTGGAGGGTTTCTCCAAAATTCAAAAAAATTAAAAATTCCAACAGCGCTTCCAGAACACCGCGCACGTCCTCTCTCATTTCAACAAGGGGTCGGCCTGTCACAGAAACCTCTTGCCATCCCCCTCTCCAGAGAGAGCCAATCTCCCTGCCACGTTTTTTATTTTCTCCCCTTCTGAGCGCGCTCTCGACTCAAGCGGGAGAATCTCCGCAGTATGTAGCGATAGAGAGACCAGAGACAAGGCCGAACCCCCCTCCTCCTTGTTTGACGGCCCCAGCATCGTGGTAGCGACCACCCGGGTACGGAACCGCGTCCCGGAGCCAGGCATATCCCAGTTCTTGATTGCGAGCTAGCTCCATGACTCGCAGATTGCCGGTCGACGAAGGCTTGTACTTCGAGAGCGCCCCCCTCGTGAACCAGTGAATGACGGAACTTTGATCTCCCATTGGGGAAGTCAGTACCGGCCGGCCCTTCTTTTGGAACCTCCATTGAACTACATGTACGTAAACGTATCGTCTTTGTAGGTTGCAAATGCTGCTTTTGGTGGTTGCGCTCAGATGGGAAAAGTCATGCTATACAATACAAGGCTGCAGTCTACAATTCGGCCGGAAATTTAGAACTTCCCTGGAAGAACCAACCAATCTGTCTTCTTCCATTGCCACTGAATGACAGGCTCCCTACAGGTGAGGCGATTCAGATAGTATTATCGCCATGGCTTTGGAGTAGATCAGGCCTGGAAGGCATATCGATGGAACGTGCATCAACGACGCACTGATTCCTGAAGACATGAACATGACTCTCTCCCCCTCCAGGCTCTTCGCGTCTTACACTCAAAGAAACTTCGGGGGCCAGAAGACTTGCGCGGCCCGCTGTAGTCGCCCAGGGAAGGGGGTGCCAGATTTTGGGACGATCGGAGGGGCATTTATGGAATATGGAGACGGGGGCTTAGGCTCGTCCTTTCAAACCGTGGCTATTGCGTAAGGCCTCACCGAGATTCGAGACATGGGGGCTTTTTTTTCACTGCGAGGTTCACGATGTTTTCGATTTGATGAACGGTGGGGGGGCTTCACAGAGTTTTTGGTTCGCATACAAATTTTGAAAGTGGAGTTTTTGAAGTTGAATAACAGGTCGAAATAGCACGAACATGTCAGATCTGGACCTTGGATGGAAACTACGGCGTTACGACGGCAAAATTAGGCACCTTCCGAGACCTCCGTATGTCGCGTGGGTTCATGTTCCTTTCGGAGCCTCTCCGATGCGGATGGGGGGGTTTGACTGACCATACGCGGCTCTCGAATTTGTCACCAATGGCAGCGCCACTGTTGAAAGAGGAAAACTGTTCGAGTCGGGCGGCTGCCGCTTCCCGTTCGGAATGTGCAGTGTGAAGTGAGGATAGCTGAGTCTACTTCGGGATTCGGGAGTAGCATTGAAACTACATCATCAAGTTCACGCCAGTCTCATGTACACGTAGCCACCAAGACCGCGCTGCCTACCTTCGGTATCATATGGTTCCTAGCAGCCTTGCCTGACACTACAAGTCGGAGAAAGGGTCGGTAGCACTGCGGCTCCATTGCGGGCTAGAAAAAGTGCACATGGCACGACTTGTCCAGGCCCATGGTTCGCCTCAATTCTAGTGCATTTACGACTACAATATGGGGATGCGCTTGGGATTGACCGTCCCGGTCACGAGTTCATAAGGTGTGGAGGAAGTGAAGAAAGATTTCGGCCGATTTCACAGCGAGAAGGAGGTTAGTCTGGACTCTGAAGACGAGTGTTGTTGGGCAGTCCTTGTTTGACTGACTCCTTTCCTCCCAATAAACTGGGATTGTTTGTATCGAGCGCGAGTTGAAGACAGGGGGGTGCTGTTCGTCAGGCGTCGAAAATGGTAGGGGGAGAGGGGTGTGCCGTTCTTCTTTGCGGAGAGAAGGTTGATAACGGTTTTGGGTTCTTGAAAGGGCACACTTGTCAGCCTCAAAAATAAATACAATGTACGAATAATTCGTAAAGTAACCACATGATATGGGTGCAACCTCCAGGACCGGCAGGCAATTGTGATCCTTGAATACTTTGCCAAACTTTGGCCAAGCATGGCATGGCCCCCCTCTTCCCCGTATCCGTTGCTGTGGTAGAAGCAAGCTGTCATGCCCATCTTCAGCGGCTCTTGCAAGCCTTTTGTGGGGTAACTTTACCAGAAGCTATCGGGTCATAGCAGCCATCCCGAGGAAATTCATCGGGTCATTTACTGCGTCGCTTGGGACCTTTCCAGGCTGATTGAAGACTGCCGGCGCTTTGGACAATTCCGGGACGAGAGGGTAGAGCTAACTAGTGCAAGTCGGTCCTTCAAAGAGCGTTGCAATCTGCTTGGTCAACATCATCTGGTAGTTGGATGCAATGACAGCAGTGAGAAGAGCACACCACATGCAGGCCGCAGATTGGAAGGCAGAGCCTCAGCCATCAAAAATCATCACGTGTGACAATCATACAAGACATTAAACAGGGAAGCTGGAGCCACCGGTCCAGACCCCGGGGCCCTCGCCGCATGAAGCACCTCCTCCTCGTCGAACGCGTACCTGCATGCGCATGACGAAAGTCGCGCGATACAAAGAGGGTGGAGGGCGGAGGTGGAGAGGGAGAGGGGGCTCTGCAGTGGAGTCATGTTTTCCGTCGTCCCAAGTTGAAAGCATCGCAGGATATACGTAAGACCCGGGGAAATACGGGTTGCTGGCAAGGCATAGAGCTGGGAGGATTCGGCGAGTCACCTACAACTTACTTTTAATCCCAAGTTATCCCAACCGAGAGTTCGTCGGTGTATGGCTTCGTAGAAATCTCGCATTAATAAATTCGGATGAGAGGCCTGGCTTGAATGAGGGTGGGAATCGTGATCTGAAGGAAGATTTAGAGAGGGAGGAGGGATGTTGAACGAGGTCATGGGGATCCCCGGACAGAAGCTCTGTATTCGGGACGGACTTGACCTTATTTTTACTCTCATACGGATACGTCTTTTCTTTGCTATAGAGGTCGCAGAGGACCCTGCGGGCTCTTGGTTGCTGATTCATGGCACAGGAAGCTTAGGGCAACTTCACATGTCGAAAATTGACAGCTTCCTCCTGCTTTCCTATTGCACAACTTGCGACGTTGCTTGTTTGTCTGGGAGTCAGAAAAGGCATTTCACATGCAATTGCTTGACACGGACAAGTCAACTCGATGACGGCATGATTGGGCGTTTATAACCTTGGGATATTGATGAAGCGGGGTTTAGAAGCTCGACTCATGATGAGAAGTTGCCGGAAGAAGACTCTAGCGGCGAGTAGCAGGTTTAGGGTGTGTATGCTTCATATCGCGACATGGTCGGCTTGAGTCGCGCATACGAAAGGCGTGTGTTCCTGAGCCTCTGAGGTTCCTTGGTGAATCTGGGGTATGGGGAAGAAAACCTGGGGCAAGCAGCCAGGCGCACCAGGACGCGTTTGTAGCTTACGGTTACACACAACACGGCAATGACTTGTTGATACCACACGACACAGCTAAGAGCAGGTCAGACAAGCTAACGGTAGGTAGTGAAAAGCCAAAAATGCTGAAATTTGAGACGGGCCTTAGAGTCACTGAGTTCGTTCGCCATCATCGCCAATGAGAGACTCCACGATGAGACCGTTGTATAGTTCGTCAGACCACCAAGACACATGGTCACATTTGGCTGGCAACCAAGAATCCGGGGAGGCGTTTCCGGTCAGTGTGACTGAGCTGCACGGCATAGCGGCCAGAACGTCCGCCGTCCGCGCCGTCCAACCAAGACACACACGATGTCCTAGGTAGATAGAAAGCTGGCGCTCTTCAGCGAGAGAAGGAAGGTGTTGGAGGGTCGCATTCGACGCGGTTCTCGGCGAGGCTGCCGACGCGAGCCGGGAGTGCGATCCAATCTTACACGCGCCGGAATCCCGGGGCAGCCAGCCCCGAGGACCTGGTGATGCGCCGGGACGAACGTCAGAGCGTCATACCGGTGTTATCATTTGTAGGTGCGGTTTTACCTCCCTTCGCTCAAACGAAATAGGAGAAGGTCTTGTGAGGCTTGCAAAGAAGGTGGTGACGATATTGAACCTCATTCGCCATCAGGCGTTCGCGCTATCGTAGCTCCTGTGACCGGTGCCATTTCGACACTAGGGGAAAAACTCCCCGGTGGTAAGGCGGATTAGCCGTTCAATCTAGGCTCGAGTCCAAATTTTTCCATTCGTCTTGATCTTCATGACATGGTGCTAAAGAGTTCCTGCTAATTTGAATCGAGTTTGGGTACGTGATGAGAACTGCTAGCTAGGAAAACATGGCAAATGTTCACCGGGGAGTTGTGTTGGAGCTAACAGGCGAGCTATCAGATCTCTATTGCACTCGCGGGCGAGCTTCCGGGCAGACGGCGCCGAAACTCAAAATGCGAGCCCACGAACTAGAACGGCTCACTTCGGATGCCGATGACGGGCGTTGGAGCCCCGTTGCTTCAGGGAGAGACATGGCACACAAAGGGACGTTTTCAAGCCTAATCGGTTCTGTAATGTTAAGCAAACCGCGAAGATCACTTTTGAGGTTTGTTGACCGAAATGGGGTCACTCATTATATCCGCCCCTTGCTCACCGGTGAGCGGTCTACTGTAGTGTCATCACATGTTTGCGGGAATCAGCTTGCCAAAGTCCCAAAGCCCCCCGGCCCAGTCCATTTCCATCCATAAGACTTCCTTCCCTGCAGAATCTCGCATCCAGCCGAGCCTTTCACGTCGCGCAAGTTTTCTCCCTCCATACGGAACTTGCATAGCGCGTCCTTCCACGTTCGCCTCCCTAGTCTGTTCCTACTCGGGGGCACAAGGGGTGATCACCAGGGGGGCATTGCAGAAGGATTCAGGGTATCACATCTGATCTGATCTTTTCTCTTCCCTATGAGCATAGGAATGAGGGAGGAAGATATGCCCAAACAGAGAAGCACGGACCCGAACTCCGGAAGCGGTATTAGCGCGAGCTGGACTCCGTCGATCCAGCGGGTTGGGCTCTCCGGGGGCGTCCTCCCGGTGGCCCCCGGCGAGCCGGTGAACCTTACCCCGGGGGAAATGCGCGATTCTGGTTCGTGGGCTTTCTTCAACACCATGAATGGAGGGGAATGTGCTTTTCGGCTTCTCCTTTCGCATAGCGGACTTTGAAGCATGGCTTTTCTCCTCTCCTCTCCTCTCATGAGTTCTCTTTACTTTTTGTTCCTGGCGTGGAGGTCTCTCAACGGGATGGGGGATGCAAGGTAGGGGTATAAGAGAACTAATTTGGCTGGTGCGGATGGGCGGGCGCGGAGACGATGGTGGCGTTGAGATTGTTCTTCAAGAGGGTGTACAGAATCGGGAAGATACCTTGGGTGAGCTAGGGTACGACAATCGGAATATTGCAATATTTTTTATTCCAACATTCTTTTTCGAAATTCTTTAGAAAGGGGTCTTATTTAGTTTTCTTGTTTTTTATTTTTTTATTATTTCACCCTTGATATACTTTGAAAAATAGAACTCTTCCATTTCCAATACTTCCCCGGCAAACCCGTCACAAGTCATACCTCAGCCCCAGAACGAAGATGTGATGGTGGTAAGAAGCGCTTACCTCCCGACCAACCGCGCCACCACTCACAACTCTCAGCCCTCTCTCCATTCGCTGTGCCCATTTTACCCCAATCATAAGTCGTAAATCAACCCTCATGTGGCGGCTTAGGACGAGAATAACGTCCAATCGCAAAGGAGATAAATCGAGAATGATTCCCATCACATCTTTTGCCTAGCCACACACAACTCGCACATGAGCGACATTATTGCACAACTCAATTGTGCACAGCGAATGTTATCCGGCCGTGTACCGCCCAAGACGTGTCGTCGTCGGATCGGCGCTTGCGTGGGGTTTGCGGAGGGAGGCAGGCGGCAGTTGAGATGGTCATCACCGTTGCGTTCTTGTGGTCATGAGGGTGTGCGGGAGCCGCCATTGATGTTTGACAGGGGGCTATTGGCGTTTGAGAATCTGGTGTTTCTTGGTTTGATTCTACTTCGTATTGGCGAGATGAGTTTACTGTCAATATGGGGGAGGTATCTAGCGATCTTAGATATGGAAGGGTAGAAAAAGGCAAAAAAACAACAGGAGCCGACCGAGGTTCGAACGCAGGAGTCTTGAGGATTGTAGAGAACCATACACTAGTCAACACTTCACGGCTTTCACTCCTCAGTCTCAGTCACCAAGCCCGATACTTGTTATTAGGGAAAGAGGGCACTGGACATCTCATAAGGCCTGCGGACGTTCTGGTACCACAATGTTTGTTCAGTGATGGAAAGTGCGTGTTCCTATCAGGAAGCTGAATCATCCCACCACCACCGCTATGCATCATCTACCTCCCTTAGTCCTTCTTCGCAGCAGCAGCCGCACCGCCACCAACCCTCTTGAACTTCCTCGGATCCTTACGACTCATCAACTTACGGTCCCGCGTTCCCTTACCGCCCTCCCAGAACCCCTTGCCCTTGCGCCCGATGACGCTCCGGCCACAGAACCCGCACGCCTCGGGCGAATACCGCTGCTCGCGACTGCACCACCCGCACACCATCCGATTCGCCCACTCGTTGACGTGGTTCTCCGCCTCATCGTGGCACCGATCGCACGGGTGTACCTTGGCGCAGCACGAGAACCGGAACCAGCGGTAGCTTTTGCGGTAGTGCGCGCAGGCGCCGCGGTCCGGGAGCGGGGTGCCCGCGTGGAGTCCGAGTTTCTCGGCCTTCTTTATGGGTCCCGTCGTCGGGGCCGCGAGACCGCCAGCGGAGAGTGCCAGGAACTTGACGGTGGGGATCTTGAATGTGAACTTGCCGTGGCAGGCGCGGCAGACGTTCGTGACGGCGTCGCCGCGGACGGCGACGAGGCCCTGGCTTGCGGTGGAGCATTTGGCGCAGACAGGGATGAAGGTGCTGGGGAGCATGTCGGAGACGGTGCAGCCCGTGAGATCAACGAAGCCGGCGCGGGTCGAGTTTGCGTGGACGAGGGTTTGGCGGAATTGCGCTGCTAGACCGGCGGCGCACTTGCGGCAGGCTGAGGTCTGGGGGACCTCGTGCTTGAGGCCGGTGATCTCGTTGATGGTTTTGCAGCGCGAGCATTTTACGCTCAGATTGAGGATGGAGACCTGGAAGAGCTCGATGCTATGAAGCTCGATGGTCGGGAAGGAGATGGATGTGCCCCTTTCTGGGGTGAGGCCGGAGGAGAGGCTGGGTGGTTCTGCGTCGAGGTCGGCGCCGCCTTCGTCCGAGTCGTCTTCTGAATCATAGCTGTCTGATGAATCTGTGTTATCTTCAGCGGCGCCGGGACGGCCCCATTCCGGTGGACGCGGGATGACTTTGATATGGCCGCGGTCATCATCGTCCATAGCCGGTGCCTTTGCCTTGGGATCCTTTTCAGGCTCCTGCGTTGACACGGGCTGAGCAACAGCAGCAGGCTTAGGCGGCGCCGCTGCCTGCTTTGCTAAGACATGCATATTTTGAGCCAAATAGTTCAGGTGGCTCGTGAGAGTCATCTGCTTCTGCTCCGCTGCCTTGTGTACGTAGAGCTCCTCCAAGGGCTCCGCATCTTGCGAGTCACACTCGTTGAGCTGGATACGCAGCGGTTGCAGCGGATACAGCAGCGGCACAATAAGATGAACCGTCTTGACGCCTTGCAATCCGGGAGATAGCTCGGCGCGGCGACGAGGTTCCAGAGGGAGTGTGTAGACGATGCCGTCCGGTGAGCGGCGGTATAGAGACAGCCGTCCCATGCGCGTCTCCAATTGCCGCGTCTCCTGCGCGCGCCGAGCTTTGGCAGCTGCCATTTCCTCCTTGGTGAAGTATTCTTCAGGAGTGTAGTGCCTTACAGGCGGCGCCGGTGCCGGGGATGGCGTCTTTGTGATCTGGGTCGCCGGGCCCGGGATAGCCGCGATGGCGGCGGCCTCGAGGTGGCGGGTATCCTTCACGCCCTCGTCCTTGTAGGTGACCAATTTCACGGTGGCCACCTCCTGCTCGGACAGGAACTTTTCCAGGTTCTTGTCCAGGGCGTAGGTGAGGGCGAGAAGTGTAGCGCCCCGACGTTCCTCCACGAGCCTTTCCCACCCCCGCTCAATGTTGATGCAGAAGCCGCGCGGGATATCGCTGTTCCGCACTTGCAGGATGGGAGTTGCATCGGGGTAGTCCTCCGGCACGCGGAGGTCGCATTGCAAGTGCTCCAGCTCAAAGGGAAAGTCCGGATCCGAGGGCTTGATACGGAAGACCAGGGATGTGGTGGTGCCGTCCGCAGCGGTGGATTCACGGGGCGAGTAGCGCTTGCGCAGCTGCTCGAGCTGGTAGCCGCGGGGATCCTTGGACTGAGCCTCCGGGACGGGTTTAGGGACCACGCGGTCGGTGCGGGGCCTGGGAACGGCCTGCTGGTGGGTGTTGCCGCCTTGATTTGTGAGGGAAATCATGTTGGATCGTGGTGTACGGAATTGGAAATGCTCAACGTTGGAAATTGTGGATGAGCTGAACGAGATGAAATGCAAAAAGAACAGGGAGAAAGGGTGAACTGCGGGTGGAGCAGTGCTTGTCCGTCTCTTGATGAGCTACCTTAGCTGGCAAAGGCGAGTATTGAAGGCTGCTGTCGAAGAGAGGTCGTCCGGGATGATGTCGAGGCGAAGAGGCTGTATTTGACGATTCCGCTTGTAGTCGGGTGGCGATGATTGACGACGAGGTGGGTTTGGCCCCGGACCGGATGTAGTGGAATCTCCGAGTCGCTCCCCAATCTGCAGCCACGACAGGGTGCTGAGACTTTCAGCGGCGTTGCGTTGCGCTGCGATTAGTCGACGTGACTCATAACGGGGCACCAACTTGTCCACGCTAACAGATCTCGGCTGGAGGAACCGGCAAACTTGTTAGTGCACGGTCTTGCTTCTGCTGCCAGTCACCAATCACCTGCAGACGAGATGCATCGACGCCGGTCGACTCATCTTCGATAGTAGAGAACAGTCATGAATGGAGACGCAAAATTCAAACTAAAGCTCTAGGAGCGCTAGAGAATTTTGCCGTGCCGCAGATAATTAATTGTTTGCACCTTGTTCGTCGAGTGGCTGTGACTACTTGTGTACCCTCCTCAATATCTAGCAATGCTGATGCCTCAAGTCAAGCAGATGTAGGCTTGTATGCAGTGGTACATATACTCTGAATGATGAGCTGAATTGCAAAGACTTGCGAGTTAAGAGTGAGAAAAGGAATTCCCATGATACTCTCTCTGTGGTACGTTTGTAGGAAATGTCGCGCTCGCTGGGAAACACCCTCCTCTGGGTATCTTCTTAACTTTTCAATTTCTATGTTTTCTTTTACCTTTGGCTGTGTTTTTTTAATAGACGGGTAATCTCATTCCACTTGACATATTGCGCTCAGCTAGAATGATTCAGGAGACATTCATTCACGCGGGCAGATTTCGGGTCGGCCGACAAGTGCCTTCCTTACCTTGACAACCGGCTCTCCCGTCAACCGGAGCTGAAGTGGACCCATTCGGCCCCGGATATCCACAAAAGAGCCGGAGGTGGATCCGATTAGCATCGGGACACTTACATGGCTTATAACCTGTACAGAAAGACAAGCAAATAAACAGTGGAATTCACCCCCCGAACATTACAATCAAATTACGGCCAACTACTTTTTGTAGCTGCTTATTCGCGATAATGCACATTACTTGGTACCCTGTCATCTGCAAATTGCCGCGTCTTGCGAATGAACAAGGCAAGCCAGCGAGGCGGTGACGGTCTCATCACAACTGGATCTCTCTGAAAGGCGTTGGAAACGGTGGGAATCAGCGAGTTGACCATTCAAGTCACATTGATACATTGAAACACCGTTGCCTTCTCGGCAATTTTTAAAAAGGTATTAAATATTAAAAACTAAAAAAAAGAAGTTCATGAAGGATACAAACGGGGAGCCTACGCTCCACCTTACGTACCGCCGTGTAACAGCCTTACCGTCCAAGTCTCAACCAAATGAGGCATTCAGGTTCACTTGCACCCACTCAGGTGTCAATTTTGGCAATTCTGGGCATCATCGCCAGTATCCGTGATCAAAATGATCAAAGTATGAATGAACGAAGCTTACCCCCGTGGTAAAATTTGCTGGCAAGAAAAATGACAGCTGCACAGGAAGGATGACACCCTGCATGACAATCGGATATGCGTGAGCTGGCGTGTCTCAATAACGTGATGCCCAGCACAAACACACCTCCTGGTCAAGAGATTGGAGAGAGCGGTAAAGAGAATAATGTCACCGAAAACAGCCCCCCGCCGCGGGGAAACCAACGAAAGTGGTGCTCAATCGCTGCCCAACAAGACGCAGGAACATCGAGTCCTGGTTCTTGGTATGTCGCAGGGGGTGAGAAACCTCGAGATTTGAGGTACTTGGGGGCATTTTGTAACAGTGACATTGGCCCTTTTCTGCGAACGTGACAAGCTGTGTCCGGCTCCCAGCCACACCGACAATCCGGCAGCTGGCGCGGCGATTTGCCGCCTCACCTGGCCTCGCATCTCGTCCGCATATGCGGGCACCAAATGACCCCCCGGTATGGGAGTGCCGCTGCTGCTGTCGTAACCAGAAAACGTGGAGGGTTCAGGCGTGAGGGGCTATCAGCAGCTCTCCGTATCACTGCTGCCTTTGGGCGGCAAAACGACGCATCTAGAATTGAGACAATCGCGGGTACTGCATTGAAGGAGGGGAGGAAAGAGGGGAATTAGTTGCACGTTTGGCCGGCATTGCTGGGAAGTACAGCAGACGCCACCGTCACGGGTAGCACAACGGCGAAGTTGATCTCGAAAACTTGGCATGTGTATCTCGAACCGTAGATGGACGTCTGCAGAACGGTAGGCTATCGGTCCAGCCAGGGCGAAAGAGAAACCGGTCGCAGAGATACCATCAGCCTACCAGCAATTGTGGTGTGAAACACTGCGGTTTGGGCGGGCGAGCATTTCGTATCGAGAGAAACAGAGATCGAATGCCAGTTGGCCCGGGGAAGTGCGACGGATGCAGCAACACGGCGGTTGCATGTAAGGCGCAGAAGCTTGGTGAGCTTCAAAGGGACATGAGATCAGAGTAGCGAAACGTTGCCAGGTTGGAGACGGGCGAGTGGACGAGACGCGACCGCTCTGTAAACGGGGGCACACGTGATAACGGGACGGACAGCGGTTGACAGGCTGTCAACGGCGTTTTGCGATATCTGGCAATTCGGTCAAGGGAGAATCTGATCCTCTGCATCTTGTGTTTGTCAACCCCCGTGCTCAGTGCTCACCTTGTCCTGGCAGCAGACCGGCGCGGCGGGAAGGCATGGGAGAGGATTCGCCGGGAGATGCAGCGGGTGGTGGTGTAGTGCCCGACCGGAAATGCAGCCCGGCCGCCACCATCATCAATCGTGTTGAGATTGTTTTGTACCAAACGGCAAGGTATTCATTTAGATGCGGTACGGTAGGTACGGGGGCGCCTCGGGAAGGCTGCGTGCGTGGGATGTGACAGCTGTTCCCTCATCTCGATGTCGATGAGGTACGACCAAGGCGTCTGCGAAAGCTTGGGAGGCCAATTTGGTGGTAGTAGAGGCCATAGGCAGCGCGGCCTGCCTCATCAGCCGATTCATCGAGAAGATGTCAAGGCTTGTTTTCCGTCGCATGGTGGTGGTGAGTTTATCTCTAGGGCCCTTTTGGATGACGATTTCTTGAAGTTGCTGCTGGTAAAGATGGTAAACAGAGCCCTGGCGACTGCGACTGCAACGCTGGGAAGTAAGGGAGAGATGCCAGCGCATCAGGAAGAGGGCCTGGTGACCATGGTGTATATGCAAGTCCAAGTCAGCCTCCCGAGCGGTGAGGGGACGGGAGTTGGGAGCCCAGGCCTGGGATGCGTATGGGGGTGTGAAGGAAACAAAGGTGAAAGGTGAAGAAGGGAAAGGGTGGGATGGAAGAAAGACGGACGCGCTGGCGGATTAGCACTCCTTTTGGGTGAGGCTACAGTGGCGGACCGTCGGCGCTACCATTTTAGCACCTGTGCCTGTAGTTGGTCCCGTCGCCGTCATCTGGGGAAAACGGTGGAGCTCTGTTCAAGATGGTGGTGTGTTTGTCCGTATTTGTGTGGGTGTGTGAGTTGATGATACGCCAGAAATTGAGCTGAAGATAATCAATATCTTTGTTTGGCCTTTTATTCTCTGCTTATCCAGATTTAATTATTTCATTTGATTATTTTTTCCTGGTTCAATTTTGTTAGTCCCCGGTCATATGTCTCTGCTTGCATCAACCAGATCTGATGCGTCCATATCTGATCCCAAGATGTTGGGTAAATGTACGATGCGTCCGGTTTGCAGCCCCTACCTACTGCCACACTCACATTCATGTTATTTCTTAATGCCCA
The DNA here is from genome assembly GCF_027942845.1 of Colletotrichum fioriniae. NCBI lineage: Eukaryota > Fungi > Ascomycota > Sordariomycetes > Glomerellales > Glomerellaceae > Colletotrichum > Colletotrichum fioriniae. Next base: position 43,921 of record NW_027076851.1, read on the forward strand.
TGTCTGCGCTCACAACCCCAAATGTGGTATTGTCAATACTTTCATGAACAACGGTGACACTTCTCGTTTTTGGATTGCGCCAGCGATGATGGGCTCTGGGTAGTGGTCATGGCCCCGTCAATGGCAGTCTCGCTTGTAGTTTGTCTTTCCACAAGTATCCAGGGTCTGGTTCGCAAGCGAGACAGTCTCTCCAACGAAGCGCTAAATCAACATAATTTCAAGAAAACAAAAGAACAAAATTGAAAATGAATAAAAAAATAAATAAACGGGTTTCTACCCAGTCTCTCCAAGCTCATCGCTACCAGGATGACGGATTGACACTTGTTGATGGCACCTCATGCAAGACAGTCCATGTGTTCATCAAGGCCTTGACTGACTGGTTGGAATCCGCACCTATTTGAGGTCACCCCCAAGGATTCCCAAAAGGAGCCTTTATTGAACGTTTACTTGCAGGATGTGACTCAAAATCAAAAAGGTTCCCAAAGACTAAAGGTTCAAAAGTCAAATACGGCAAGTCGAGTCGGGTCGTGTTCGGTTGTGTTCGATTCCAAAGGTAGCTTCTTTGCCCTCACACGAGTACCTTGCTCCCCCCAAATACAATCCTCGGCATCCTCCCAATCGATGACTGCAGCTGATTTCTGCCTGGGCTTACAACGAGGGACGGTTCCATTGCATCTTTCGCAACCTCGATTTTGGGACCTTGGAGGATGCACCGCCTCGAGTTGTACTGCACCAGCCCCCCATGCGAAGTAACGGGGGAGTGGCTGATCCCCCGCTCCGTCAGATCCGGGAGGAATTGAGAGTCTGCTAGTGGTCAAAAATACGGGTTGGACGTGCAATGAGAAGTCCCGGACGTTGTGGTATTGCATCGTTTGGATATTGGTGAGCGCCTCACATGGCAAAGAGCGCCAGCATGTGTCATCTCATCCCGTGCCTGAGGTGACTAACAAGCCGGCAGACATGTGTGGCATTGAACCTTGGGGAGCAAACGCAGCTTTTACGATGTCTCTCGCCGGATCTTAGCTCTGAACAATTTTATTCAATAATTAATTCAATGGTATTATTTCAAAACACCGGATGATAATTAGTTGTTATTTTCAGCAAAGGCTAATCGATCCTCTACCCGTGCGGACCTTCGTTTCTACACTTTGAATCCTCCCAAACGAGCATCCTTCAACACCACCCACACACCCCTCGGCTTGTTGCTTCTTAGCACTGATTAGCCCTTGACACCTTGGACGCCAGCGCAGCGCTTCCCGGAACCACATGGCCCAACTTCCGCGGGAGCTAACTTTCAAACGCGCCAACCACACAGAACCCATCGCTCTTTTGCGCTCTCACCTGACTGGAAAGACTGACATCACCGCCGACGGCCTACCCGCCATCCGCCAAACGCTCTCCCATTGCTTGCCAACGTCCGAGCCTCCGAGGCATCTTTCTGCCCCCGTCTTCACTGTTGGTTATCCCCCGGCGCCGCGGCTGCTCGGTCTCAGTCTTTGAACAGAGAGACAGGTTCGTGGCGCTGAGACAGGCCGCCAACCCGACAGCGCGCGAGACCCATGCGGCTTTCGTGAGGGTTTGCTTCCCAAATGGGGCACATGCTCGTTCTGACGTAGTCCTCTTTGGGACCCTTTGGGAGCACTCTCATCGAAACCAAAGCGGCGGCATCGTACCTGATTGACAAAATCGAGATAATCGACCGCATGGCAGCGACGATCTTTATCTTGTTGCTTTCTAACGGTTGGAGCTTCTGACTTGCTCGGGAATGCGGGTTGATGTCACTTCCGACCCGTGCCTCCGCTGCGCGGACCGAACCACGGGTTGCGAATAGCATCGTGACTTACCTCGGCGCGCGCTCTCCTCCCGGTGAGGGGCTACCTTCTGTCCTCGGCAGGATATCTTGTGATGTATACGTGATATGGAAGCCCATATCGTACTATTGCCAGTCTTCATCAAAATGGGTTTCTCGGGGTGTGTCGTTAGCTCGGTGGAGGAGGAGACCCTTCAACGTTGTTGTCTTGTCTATGTCTCAGTGTTGCCGTGCCAGCGGTGGCATCGACATCAGTGGCTGTAGTTGCACATGTCGAAAACTCGCCAGAGAACTTGAACAGGCTACACATGTTCAAGTGAACAATGGCCCAAGTCTCTGGGTTGATGAAGAGCGATCTCCTCCTATCGTGTAACCTGTTTGGGGTAAAGCAGGTGTCAGCGGTTCAGTTTAACAGGCTACGGTCAACAAAGAAACAAACTGTGGTAGTTGGATCTGAACCCTGTTGCTTGAATCGGCCATCGGAGATCATCTGCCAAGCGAGAGCTGTTTGGCAGATGAGCAAGATGCTCGTCATTGAGGAAGGACGAGACAGTGGATCTTCTATGGCCTTTGGTGAGAACGACAAGGGCAGCGAAGCTCGGGACCGAGAGTCAGTGCACTTAGTGATGGCTTTGCAGAAGATTGGGGCTTTCATACAGGCGAGCCCAAGACACGATCAAATCAAGCCCTCATCTGACCAGATAGCACGGTGAAGGCATCGCAAAGTCGAAGGGAGCAATGCCCGGCCATACATGGTGGTGTTTTGGGTTGCAAATTCCCTTTGGCTGGCTATTTCCCGGAAGGACACATTGCCTCAGGAAAGGCACAGAGATTTGATCACGCCTCAGTTCTTTCCTCTTGCTGCCCTCTGTCAATTTCGAGGATTCGAGGAAAGAACACCCAAGAGACATGGAAAGACGGGGAGGCGCAGGTTGTCTTGCTCTTTCCCGTTACCAACTCCTTCATCCGGTCAAGTGTACTCGCTCCTGCCCTGCATCGCAGTCACTGCCTGAACCGAAGGTCTGACCTAAGTAATGGATGAGGTACCTCTCGTGAAGGAAGAAACCCGCCTTCCGTCCTAGAAGCAATACATCATTCCATGAACTTCCATTGCCTGCTTGAAACCTGTCCCTCGCCTTTCACCGTGCTCTACTCACTCATAACACTGCCAATTACCACCGAGTTCCATTGTCAGAACCTCGATTGTTTACATATCCGCTCTATCTATGTTATCCTAGCTCCTGGTTGAATACCTTTGTAAATCACGGAAGAAGTAGGTTAGTAGCATTTCCCCAATCCATCCTACCTAGCAGGAGACTGACACCTTCGAAGTACCACATACCATAGACTAGACCTCCACGATGCAAGATGTCGCTAGCCTTTTCGAGCCCAGCAATGTTCCAAAACGACCCCTGACGCCAAGCTCATCTGTTGCAATTCCTTCTCCATTGAAGCGGTTGGCTGTCGGTGCCTCCGTGGGACCGAACATCTTCGACCATGGGAGCCTGCCTCAGATGTCATTCGAGCCCAGCTTCCCGGCGGATCTCGTCACGGCTTCAAGGCAGCAGTACCCTCCCGCAGACTTCCCGCAGCCTCCGCACACTCTGCCGAGTCCATCTGATGACGCTGTCGCGATACCGGAGACACCGCCGGCCTCATCGACGCAAACAGCCACGCATGTTTCTATGGCAGAGTCCGAGACGCCAGACTTCTGGATGAAATACGTAGATCTAGACGACGTAGGAGGCGAGGTTTTTGTACCCGCGGAGAAAACCTTCGGTGAATATCACGATGCCGCATCTGAGACCTTGTCTAATGTAGATGAAGGTTCCGGTAAGCCATTTCCTGAGCTCAACGTCGATCGCCTCGCCCAATCGTCATCCAAGACTGAAGATACTGTCGGAGATGACTATGGTCTCGAGGGTTTTGACGAAGAAGAGATGGTACAGCTTCTTGAAGATACTGGGGACAGGCCTCTCTGCTTCCCTCCGTCAAGCATCATACAGAAGATGGACTGCGATTCAAGATCAGCCTCAAGCTTCGACTTCAAATTACAGTTTTCCGAGCCTGATCTGAACACGAGCGAAGCTTCAAAGACCGATCTGACTGAACCTGATCTTCTTGATGACGATGTCGACTGGGACCTTGTCACAAAATGCTTAGCAACTGCGGCCGGCGCCTCTCCGGATCATGAGGCTAGATCGAATATTGGAAGCAACAACAAGGAAGCACCGAAAGAGCATTTGAATCCGACGCCATTAGTCAGACCCCCTTTCCCCGACAAAATGAGAGACCGCTCAGTGGTCGTTGGACTGTCCTCAGCGATAGTGATGCGCACTTGCTTCAGAATTGGAGAGCTCCTCAACACGCAAGCTAGATGCAGCCGGGAGAAACAGGACGTCTTCTATGAGCTTTTCGCGAGGGTCGTCTACTCCAACCGAGAGAACATTGCCAGAGTACAACATATACAGCTGCGAGATCTCTTTACCGATCGACAGCCATTTCTCAGTGGCATATTCAAGGGATGGAAGAGTGGTGGGCCTGTAAATGACCAGAGCAAGGTATTCCTAGGACCTGACGGAAAAGACAGGTTGTGTCGCTGTGTTTGCAAGATATCTGAAGATAAGAAAGCTGCAATCGGTCGTTCAGCAACGCTTTTGTCGATCAGAGAGACGACCTGGGACGAGATTCAGTGGGCTATGAGAATTGTTGCAAGGGATGCAACCTCAGACGAGGACATCAATACTGAGGGGGAAAAGTCTCCGGTCATCTGAATGTCGCGATTTGCTGAAATAAAACTGTTCGGGGAAGGGTTTCCGGCATGTTATAAGAGCTGGCTTGATGTCGACAAAGGAACTGGGATAAAATAGAACTTTGAGTGACCCGGAGAAAAGTTCATGAGTGAGGTCATAAAGAAAATAGAGCGCAATATTCATAATGGAATCTTCTCACATCATATACTTTGCTTGCCAGTCTTCCTGAAAAGATGCGTTTTCTGATTGAGGTGGCCAGACTAGCTAGCTGCCGAACCACATCCCATCACCATCACCACTTGTCCCTCCCTTGAGAAACTCCATCCACGCGTCGTCGCCCATGACGACGTCAGCCGCTTCCAAGGGAGGTACGTTGGGCCACATCATGGAGAATACGCTATTGATCTGGGTTTGAGGGCTTTCATCTATGGGTTCAGGAGCCGAAGGTTGTGCTACGTTGGCCTCGTAGCTAGGAGGCCTGGTGGAATCTGCCTGAGCTGCCACAGCTGGGTCAACGGGCATCCCAACGTCATTGCTGTCCAGAAACCGGCCACAGAGGTCAATGATGACTTGATAGCATCGAGATGAACTGGAATTCACGGGGGCGAGGGCGGCTATACAGCGTGTTGTGGTCATGATTTGTTCCTGCCAGTCTCGGGCGTTGGGAGATGCTGGATCGTTGCGGAGACAAATGCATGGTATGAGGGCTGCTTGGAACAGGAAGTATCTAGAGGTTGGAGATAGTGAGCAAGTCGAGGAAGTCCAGACAGGGACTGGTGCGGATGCTGTTACTTACAAGGCGTACCAGGCACCTAGACGATTGTGCTCGTTTCGTTGCCAGAACTCGCTGATGCTGGTAATGGTTGCCTTGGCCTCTGCCAGACACTTTTCAAAGGCGCGGACGTTATCTGGCGAGTCATCTGGTCGTCGGTCGCGGGCCTGTAGGGCTCGGCGAATGACAAATGGGCGGTACATGATGATTCGGAGGTTTCTGTACCGCCAGTTCATGACTGCGTGTGCGAGAGCGTACTTTGGCGGCACGCGGCTGGTGGAGGAGAAGTAGGACGGGACGCTTGCTAGCCATGGATCAAGGAGGTCTTCATCTAGTCGTAGCATCTCGTCTGGGGAGGGGAGGGGCTTGGAGATTACCCTCGTGTAGATTGGTGTTGTGGCGATGTGGAAGCTTGCTTGTGTGCGGACGGCTGTGTAGGGAGTTATGTCGTCTGTTTCTGGAGGGTATGATTTTGAAATGGCGGTCAATGACTACGAGGGAGGTTAGTAAAACCCAACACAAATACAAGCCATCAGGAATATTGACCTTGTCATCGACGTTCAATGGTAACGAGACCTCAACGCCTTCGTATGGCCAGACGGACGGCCTGCTGAACGTGATAGTCGCCCCGACATCGAACACACACAACGACCACCATACCCGCCGTCGAATCTCCATATTCAAAGGCGAGATATTCCACCCCTGGAACTCCTTGTGCAGACCCAGCCCCATGGCCATGCGCACGGCCAGGCCGAGGTAGTTGTACCCGGAATTCGGCTTGTCCCGCTTCTGCTGGTAATTGGAGATGAGGGTGAGCGCCTGGACGAGCGTCAAGTTGCCCACCTCGAGGAAGTTGAAGGACAGGATTGAGCGGGCCTGCGCAAAGAGCGAGGTGTCTAGGTTGTCAAGGTTCGCGGCCGTGGTGTAGACGCCGATGGCGGCGACGGTGTAGGCCAAGACGAGCCAGCAGTCGCCGCTGGGGCGGGGGATGACGCCGGCGTACTGCGCTCTGAAGGTGGCTTCGTGGATGATGGGGTAGCTTACGTGGTAGAGGCGGAAGTAGGCGTCTATCATTGCGTCTGTGATGTGTCTGTTGGGATCCGGTTGCTGCGCGATCTGTGAGTTTTGTAAGTGGTTGATAATGTGCTGCTGCTGCTGCTGCTGCTGAGGCCCTGCCCCTATACCTGGTCTTGAGGAGGAGGATTGGGCTCTTCGTCTTGGTGTTGAAGGTTCCAGGAGACGGAGGAGGGCTGCGCCGGAGGCGACGCCGAGGTAACCTGATTCCCTTTCGCTGACGGCGAGCGAGGCCATGCCGTCTGCGATTGGGTCTGCGATTACTTCGCCATTCAAGTCGGCTTCTAGGATGGCTTCGGGGGATGCCGAGTAGTTTGTAAGGGTCTCTTGCTCGTCCCATTCGAAGTCATCTGTGGGGTGAGCCTCGAGGAGGTTGAGGTCTCTGGGCGATGTGTCATTGTAAGGTTTATGTTGAGCTGTTCTCGAAGCCCGTGGTGGTTCGGACCTCATATTGGAGGCCGGTGGGACTGAAGCCGGGCCATGATTTTGGTGTAGCAATGGTGGTTGGAATGGTTGTGACGGCTCAGGATGCACAGCTTCGCATTGTGGAAGCGCGTCGCTTCCTTGGGCCGAGAGGGCCGGAAGAGGAGCCGGTATGGGAGCCGCATCTGATGGCGCCGGTGTGTCTAGCTTCGAGAAGTCAAAGACTTCTTCATCACTTCTTGGCGCTGGTGTTTCCAGGTTCCTCGGGCTTTGTAGGACGGATCCCGATCTCACCTGGGCCGGCATCAACGCTCTCATCTGTGTTATGATTGCCTCGGCCCGCTCCAACCTCTCTTCTACTTCCGTGAGGTGTCTGCATGAGTACGTTATGTCAGCGTAAACAGCCCCTTTGCGCTCGACGGTTATGCACTAGGGACAGCGAATAGTTCTACATACTTCCTTGTCAACGGGGTGCGGGCGTGCTTCTCATACAGGCAGTGCCGGCGGTACTTCACGCATAAGTTGCATGTCGGAATCGCCCGGTTGCATTTGGCTTTCCGTCTCCGGCACTCCTTGCATGCTTGATCGGCAGACGGGAAGGCCATGCTGAGAGAGTCAAGGTTGCTCGGCTGAGGAGGTGCCGGCTCATTGTCACCCGTCACACCTGAGGATGACATCTTCCGTTAGGTATGAGGCTGGTAAGGACTCTCCTGCAGGGCTTTCTGCAGCGCTTAGTAAAGCGTTAAGGCCGTCTCTAGATTCAAATCGCAACCCAGGCCGGGGAGCCGTAACCGACCGTGACGATGCAACAGGAGCCGGCTGAGAAGACCTAGGGCGAGTGTATTCCGTATCTGAGGACGTTATAATATGACATGCAGGACCAGTCAAAGAATCGAGCAAGTGTTGGCCTGACGCGCATGGGGGTGAGGTGAGGTTGGCCTCCAACAGCAACGAGCTCCAAGTGAAACCCCGCCCTTTTTCTCCGCACGCTTGCGCTGCGGTGATCCACAACACCATCTGATCGCGATCAGGGGGCATGCAATCCTTGCACGACCGAGCTCCGTCCGGTGTTAGTCGGCTGTTGAAAAATGGCTGAGAGAACTGTCAGTTGGGGTGGTTCATGGAACGCGTGTTTTATGCGTCTAGTCTGCAGTGCTGCACTCAGTCGACACAAGGGAAATAAGTAGACCTCTCGATTGTGGATAGGATTGAAACCCTTCCTGAGGCCGGAGCCAACGGGCAAAGCTGAGAACAGCTTATTGGTGTGATTCTAACATAACATTGAGATCATTTGATGGATGTTACTTGAGTCATACCGGCTGATCCCTCGATGCGATTGACCTGTTCGCTCTTGTAATCGAATTTATATCGCCATGTTGAGATGTTTCTCGCTAAGGTAGTTCATTATCTAGAGCTCTTCGTGCCCTATAAGCTACAAGTACATGTTAGGTGAAATTAGACTATGCTTCCTCCTTGTGTACAATATCGTGGAGCCCGCCTTTGGCAAGTATTTTCTCTTCCTTCAATTCAGAAGCATCCTCAAAGTTTTCCACTGCCTGGGGCCCGTCGAAAATCACCGCAATCTCTTCCAGGCTGTGCCCCTTGGTCTCTGGGAACAAGACCCACGTAACAACAAAGAATACTGCCAGAAAGCAGCAGAAGACAATGTAATACCGCCAACCAATGTTTTCTAGGCCGATGGGATTGACGAATGCCGCGATGATCAGTGAGCCGTAGATTGCGAATAGCTCAACCGCAATGCCTTTGGAACGTAGAGAGTAGGGAAAGATCTCGGTCGGATATCCCATCAGGAGTGGGGTATAAGCGATATCGTAATGGAAGTAAAAGGTGAAGAGGCAAACGACAACAACAATTCCGGCGGATTTAGACCCAGTATCTGTGTTGACAGCTGAGCAGGCTGTCCATACAATGTAGCTCACCAACATGCCTGCCCCTGACCAAAGGAATAGAGTCCGGCGGCCGAGACGGTCAACTAGGAAGGCAGCGCTCAAAGCCGCAGCAAAGTTGAAGATCTGCAGGAGACCGTTGATCAAGGTTTGCGTGAAGGTGTCCGTGATGCCGACGGTATTGAGGACCAGTGTGAGATAGTACGAGACTACACCAATACCATTCCACCTGTAGAGGGACACATCAGTAAACTACTTAGTCTTCCAAAGAACCCACAGAAAAGCACTTACTGGGCAAAAGCTCCCACACAAACTGCAATCAGCGTTCTCTTGCGATTGCCCGGCGTGGACACCAACGCCATCCAGCCCGTCGTCTCTGCAGACTTTTCTTGCTGGATTGTCTGGACAATTTCGGCCACTTCACGGCGGACAAGGGGTGTGTGGCCTTCGGATGGGGCATGAATCCCTGAGTGATACTGTGCGAGAATTGCGGCAGCCTCTGTAGTTCTTTCTCTTGCTACCAGCCATCTGGGTGACTCTGGGACCCAGGCATAGAAGCACAGCTGCACCAGTGGGAAGCCGGCTTGAAGGATGGAGGGAACTCGCCACGCCCACTCGCTTTTGTAGTCTTGGCAGCCGAAAGTTGTCCAGGAAGCCAAGATCGCACCTGTCAGGTAATGAATCAGTTGCCAGAAGTCATTCGAACCTGGGAGCCTGACGTACCGAGATAGTACATAGTCCAGTAAGCTGAGGTGTATTTCCCACGGTGTGTCGGGTCTTTTTGTCATCCGTCAGTGCAAAGCTTTTTATCATACATGCTCCAGGTGCTTACAAGCTAATTCAGCAATGAGCATGGGGCTCGGATGAACGACAAACATGCCGCCGAAGCCGACAACTAGCCGCGAGATGATGAACATGGGTAGGTTGATCGAGGTGGACTGGATGATTGTGGCGACAATGATGAGGATGATGCCAGATAGTAGAACGGGCTTCCTGCCGAAGCGATCCGCCAGGTATCCCACAATAGGTAAAGCTAAGACGGATCCGATGGATTGTGCTGCGTTCACAACTCCTAGCCTTACGCCGGTCGGATGTCCAAAGTATTCTCGCCATTGTTGAAGGGATTGGAGACCGTTCATCAAGGAGCCTACACACAACGTAAAGATGTGGTATTAGTAGCTGTTGTGTACACCGAGAGGAAGATTCTGAGAATTTTCTTTGCGCCTACCATCGTAGCCTGCAACTGAAGAGGAAAGTAGAGGAATCAGGAGTAACAGGTTCAATCTGAGCAAATGCGGCTGCTGAAACCAGTATCTGTCTGTCTTGGGAAGAACTTCAGCCAAGGCGGCGCCGACAATCTGCTCGTCCTTCATGGTGGCTTATTTCCGAGGTCGCTTTTGCAACATTGACTAATACGAAGACGTCTTCACGGGCGATGTATGGACAAGATAAGGCAGAGCAATAGGAAGTTGATGATAGTTCGCGACGGGACCCGCAAGAGCTTTATACATGCACCTGAACGAAGGAAGCCCCTGGGGGCTGGTGATCAATTCGTCGCGGAGCATTTCGTACGCAAACAAGATAGTTCCCAAGCAGCCGGAACCTGGGAATACCGCGTCCGGCAATCCTCCGCATGCTCGTTTACCCCACATAACGTGGTAAATGGGTCGTTGGAAGTACGGGGGGATTCGCCCATGGGGTAATCGACTGTTGCATCACTCAAGCTGTGTTGCATCGGCATTCATCCTGTTACGCGAGTCATGCTTCTGCGTGGCATTGCGAGGAAGTCTGACGTGCGGTTGGTAAAGTGCGGGGACGACGGACGACTGTCACCCTGCACTAGCGGAGTGTCAATAAGTTAGTTGACGAAGAATGGCAGGCGCTATTGGCAAGTTGCGGCACTGTTGCCAAGTCCAGGTTCGGATAGCTTTGCCCGGTAATAACGCGCAGCCGTCGTTGGTAAGGAATTTAGGCGAGGGTGGATGGGGGCCGCCCGCCGGGATCTTTCGATCATGGGGCGACGACGAGGTTGAACCGGGTTGAAAGATGTTTGCAATTTCAAGGGTAGCAGACTCCAGAAGAGATCAAAGATCTATTTGATCGGATTTCGACTTGATACTCTTGGACTTATCGACGCCTCCATCTTCTCGAAATGAGATCTAGTTTGGCTATGTACTTAGTTGAACTATTGCTTCACCCAACCGCCATCATAAAGTATTGAGTCAAAGTCAAAGTCAAAGTGAAGAGTGAGAAAAGCCAATGCCTAGTAGCTCCGAATTAAGAGATTCGTTTAGTCCAAGAACAAAGGCGACAATACCTTCGAGAAATCACTTATGGTCTTGACTTACCTTAGCATGTACCCTTAACGCTAAATATAAAATAAAAAAATAGAACGTCGGCTACTTCCCAACTGATTCTATCCCGTCAAATGCTACCTTAGATAGCCTCGGTGTATCCGTCTTTAATCTTTCTCCAATGGCTGATTTAGGTCAAAATTATTTACAGACGAATAGAAGGGAAAATAAGGTCGATTGATATGTCAATATGTCAGGATTACGCCATCTAAAAGTACGTACATACTTCACGTACTCACACCATATAGCAGTTGATGGGGTTGGTTCTTTAGTTCGAATATTCTTCGAAGTGGCTCTGGCAAAAAAGTTCAAACAATATCGTTAGATCAATAAATGAGCATATCGAGTTAGATTCCAGAAGGTTTAATGACAGAAGCCTATTCTAGATGCATCGGTTGAAGTTTAATCAACCGGGCTTTGATGTATTAGGCTATCCTAGATCACCGTGCCGTGTAACCACCATCCACGATGAAGTCGGCCCCAGTTGTGTAGGAACTAGCATCACTCGCTAGGTACAGGTAAACGCCCTTCAACTCCCTCGGATCAGCATCTCTGCGCAGAGGTGTCAAACTAAACCACTCCTCTTTCATCTCGAACGGACAATCACCCGAGATGACGGTATCGATGTAACCAGGAGACACTGAGTTGATGCGTCCTCCCCACTTGGCCCACTCAACAGCCAAAGAACGCGCCAGGTGAATCTAGAATTCTTTACTGTTAGCCAGAATGCCCTCGTCAGGTATTTTGAAGAAGATGGCATAATCGTACGGTTCCTGCCTTGCAAGCATTGTAGCAGCTCTGCTCTTGCGGTACATTCGCAGCGTGACCACTCATGGACGCAGTGATGATGCCCACGCCCCTCTTCTGCTCCCGAAACACGAGCCCAGCCGCCCTCATACAGTAGTACGCGCCGTCAAAGTCGACTGCACGCACACGATCCCAATCCTCGACCTTATCGTCAAGGCCCCCAGCTTTGGACGGAATTCCGGCGTTGGCGATCATGACATCTAGACGCCCAAAGTCCTTGACCGCTTCTGCCACGGCTGCCTCGACGGCAGGGTAGCTGGTGACATCGACTTGATAAGTCTTCGTCTTGACTCCAAATTCCTCTGCAATGGATGCGGCAATGGAGACGGCGGCTTTGGAGCTGTTGTACCATATGGCAATCTGCAGATGATGTCCGTGTTAGCCATGTGTGTACTGAACTGGGGGCAAGGTTCAGAATACGTTGGCACCGGCTTCGGCAAGACCCCTGGCGATTTCTGATCCTATGCCGCCTGCTCCACCAGTGATAATGACCGTTCTTCCATCTAAGCGGAACTGTTTGAAGACACTATCCTCAATAGGCGGGTTTGGGGCTCTGATGGACTTCTTCGTTCCATTTGCGGAGCCGTTTGTTGCCATCTTGCTTGACTGATGACCTGAAAGAGGGGATGGACGAAAATGCCAATCGGAAGAAAGTAGGTCTGATAGTTCTGATATCGTTGGCGATAGAATTCCTTCTGTTCAAGCTGCTCATGAAAGGCGTTCAAATACCTGGCTTCAATCACAACCTCCTCGCCCATTTTGTGTTGGTCTCGAACAATGAGCTAGAATTATACAGGCCCGAGAAGCTACCTTCGGTAAGGTTCCTCCGGTTGCCAGGTAGTAGAAACAGCCGGATTTCTGTCACCCTTGTTCCAGTACGCTATTCCGGCCTGTCATCCGCGAGAGTTTGATCTAAGGCGTTTCTCAATTAGGTAACTCTTCTATGCTATCGATCAATACGTCGTATCTACCCTGACTGTGCCTGTCAACAAATTCCCCATTGACCATGTCATTACTCTCTGCCCTGAAAAGGGCTCTTTCCATACTGTCTTCAATGCCAGCTGCAATATGCCGCGCGGCAACGCGACTCCGTGCCAGTGTAGGTTCAACCCTTACGAGCCACCGTTCATCTACCAAATCGGCAATCTGGTTCCAGGGCTCTTCGTCCACGAGCAAGTAATTGCCCTCAACAATGCAAACCTGAACATCTGCCTCTACAGTAAACCCATTGGGAACCGGATCCTTTACCTTGTGGTCGAAGGTCGGTGCAAGAACGGGTCGCAGTCCTGCTGAAGCCCGCAACTGCCGGACGAGGTCGACGGCGGCTTGGCCGTCAAAGGTCCAGGGTGCCCCACGCCGGGCGATTGCTTCTGCCGCATTAGGAAGCGCCCGGAGAGCTGCGAGGGGTAGGTGAAAGCCGTCCGCAGATAGGACAATCGACTTTGGGTGGGGTTCCGGGGAGGCGTTGATGGCGGAGACGACTTTCTGGGCGATGGTTGTCTTTCCGGACCCTGGTGGCCCTGCGAGGGCGATAATGAGGCGGGGATGTGCATTGGAGGTGTCGGGTGATGTGCGCCTCTTCTCAGCCCATTTGGAAATGATGCGCTGAACAAGGGTATGATATGTAGACTCCATACTTGAGTAGGTGCTACGACAGTCTGTAGATATCGCAAAGTCTGGGGGAAGTTGACTTCCCGGACACAACGAGCCTAGAAAATAATGACTTTTATCAGTAGATTTCAGAGATTGACCTGGCCTTTCAGCAAGAAGAAGTCCCTGAAGTATGCAAAGTACTTCTGATAATCTGGACTCTACCTGTCCGGCGCTCAATGCTCATCGGACTACTGTCGCCCGAGTTCAATTCATTGTCCGGCCCTGCACGGCGGTCCCACCCCGTCCTCGACGTCACGGCCATGGCCCATGCTTCACCTCTGCACACATTAAGATGATTCCAGACTGAACACTAAAAGATGATTAAAGATATCTAGATCTTGAAGGTCATCTCAGTCTCGCGTATCTAGTCCTTGCAAGGAATCAACCCAAAATGTCCGAAATTGTATGTACCTATTAACTGCCACTGCCCTCTGAATCTCGCTGATACCCTACCCAGAACCCTGCTTTCGTGCTTCATTCTGTAAAAAACGTCTCATTCGAGAACCGTAAAGTCCCAGCACTTCGCGATGAACACGACGTCCGAGTTCACATCGAGCAGACGGGCATCTGTGGTAGCGATGTGCACTACTGGCAGCGAGGCCGGATCGGTGACTTCATCCTAGAGTCGCCAATCGTTCTGGGACATGAAAGCTCGGGAACCATTGTGGAGGTCGGAGGCAAGGTCAAGAATGTCAAAGTTGGCGACCGCGTAGCGATAGAGCCAGGTGTACCGTGTCGGCAGTGAGTCTTTCTCCAACCCTAGATATAGGCAAGTGGCCGTTTCTGACAATATCCATAGCTGCGATTACTGCCGATCAGGTTCATACAACCTATGTGCAGACACAGTCTTTGCGGCAACGCCTCCCTGGGATGGTACGCTGCAGAAGTACTATATTGTGGCCAGTGATTACACTTACCCCATCCCGGAGCATATGTCTTCCGAAGACGGGGCTTTGGTAGAGCCAGTTGCGGTCGCCGTCCAAATTTGCAAAGTAGCGGAGCTGAAGGGTGGCCAGACGGTTCTCGTGTTTGGCTGCGGACCCATTGGTGTTCTGTGCCAGGCTGTTGCCAAGGCGTATGGGGCAGCAAAGGTTATTGGCGTTGACGTTTCTGAGTCTCGCGCCCAGTTTGCGAGGGAGTTTGCTGCCGACGATGTCTACGTCTCGAAGAAGCTACCTGACGCCCCTGAAGACCCCGTTGACGCTGCTCGCGCGATTGGGGAGAAGATTGTGAGAGACTATGGTCTTGGAGAAGGAGCTGATGTTGTTCTGGAGTGTACGGGCGCGGAGCAGTGTATTCAGGCTGGCGTGTTCGCCGCGAAGAAAGGCGGAACATTTGTTCAAGCTGGTATGGGGAAAGAGGTTTGTTCTCCAATACGTGGGTACCAGATAGAGAAAACCTTTTGCTGACATGAAACTAGAACATCGTATTTCCCATCACGACAGCTTGTATCCGAGCTTTGACCATTAAGGGGTCGATCCGATATCAGACAGGATGCTATCCCGAGGCTGTCAATCTCGTTGCCAGTGGAAAGGTTCATCCAAGGAAATTGATCACGCATCGCTACAGATTCGAGGAAGCTCTTGAGGCGTTCGAGGTTGTGAGGCAGGCCAAAGAGAACACTCTCAAGGTAGTGATAGAAGGTGTACCCAAATAGTCGGGTATTTCCTGTAGGTAGTCATTGGAATATCGATGAAACATTCGTCTCAAAAGCCTGAAGGCCCTCTGCAACCCATGTGACCTAGCATTCGACTAACCTTGGATTTCTGTATTTGTCACTGCTCAGAATGGGTGAACCCACTTGTATGTTTTACGACACTGATCTAATTGCACAACATGTGGTCAGTGACGAGTTCCCGTCCACTGTCTATCACCACCAGTCTATCCTGAACATCTGATGCATTTTCTCATGTTTCGTATCGATCCTAGTGAGCTAATTATACCCTACCCGCTTGAAAATATAAGAACAATCGTCGTGCGTAATCCAGAGTCAGTACCAAACTAGGTAGAAAGGCAGCCGGGGTCACAGACGCCCGTAGTGCTGTTTCTTCCCCGCATCGAATTGACCCCTCCCGCTCCGGGAGACTGTCAACCACCGGCCTCATTCGCCGGTGAATGTATTGTGGTTCTCTAATCCATCACTTCACAAGTAATTCCGGTACAAATTTCTCTGTTGCAGCTCTAAGCTGGCCAGCAAACAACAAGTCAGGCCATCACATCACAGTTTCACCCTTGCCATCAACCCACCAACAGCCTCTTAGTTCCCGAGACGCAACAGAATATTCAAGATGGTTCTTCCAAGCCACCCAAACCCGACAGCGCCCGTTATCGCGCATTTTGACCTGACCGGCAAGACAGCCATAGTCACCGGCGGAACCCGAGGCATCGGCTTGGAAGTTGCGCGTGGACTTGCCGAGGCCGGTGCCAAGGTCGCAATCACATACACCAGCACCGACCCCGTAGAAGCCGATGCCACGGCCGCCAAACTATCTGAATCAGGCAACGGAGTGCTTGTTAAAGCGTACAAATGCAACGTCCGCAACAGAGCGGAAGTGGAATCCGTCATTGAGACTGCGACAAAGGAAGTTGGAGACGGCAAGCTCGACGTTGTCGTTGCCAATGCCGGGATCGCGGACCACATCCCCGCCATCGAATACCCAGAGGACAAGTTCCGTGACATGCTGGACGTCAACTTCCACGGGGCATTCTGGACTGCGCAAGCTGCTGCCAAGGTCTTTGAAAGGCAGTTGAAAGGTGGCAGTGATGGTCGAGGAAGCATCATCTTCACGGCTTCGGTTTCCGCCATCTTGGTGAACATACCGCAGAAGCAGGCGGCGTATAATGCTAGTAAGGCGGCGGTGGTGCACTTGGCCAAGTCGTTGTCTGTCGAGTGGGTTGACTTTGCGAGAGTGAACTGCGTGTCTCCTGGTTTCATTGCAACGGACAGTAAGTTCAATCTCGATACCTTGAGTCTATGGAGTGATGAAAATCTGACATTGACAGTGCTTTCGGTACATCCCGAGGAGTGGAGGAAGAAGTGGTTCTCCATGATTCCAGGTGGTCGACTCTGCGAGCCTGCTGAATTGAAAGGATCTTATGTCTATTTGGCAAGCGGTGCGAGCAGTTACATGACAGGTATTTCTCCTCAATTCCATATAACATTATGTTGTCATATCAGCTAACAGAACTAGGCGCAAATCTGGTTATTGATGGAGGATACACATTGCCGTAGATAAACTAGAATCTAGAAGGCAAGGAATTACGCAGAGAATCAACGAAACTCAAAACGAACGCTACATGTCAGAATCTTATGCCACATACTACTTGGATGAGGCTTCGATCTCTTGTGTAAATTTGCCACGTTGTGTAGTATGCGGAGTGAATGATTGCAACATTCACAACATATAAGCTAGTACCCGTCTTGAGCTTCCTAATGCTATAATCTACCCGTGATCTCGTCCCTTGTAGGTACAAAAGACATAGAGGCAAGAGCTAGAAACAAAATTATTCTCATGGATTAGAACATCTTAAAGCCGCCCCCTATCCTACTACAGGCCGGGAAAGTCAAACCGCCATCCCGAAAGAGGGCCCACACCCCGACCCGCCGAGGCCCGGGTCGTCCGGAAGGTCCAAGATGGATACCCTTGGTGTTGAATGTGGATCGTGCCCTCACCTCACGCACAACCAGGAAGTCATGAGCTTCAATCCACCAACTAAATCTTCATCAACCGCATCAATTGCCCGGCTAGCTCAATCGGTAGAGCGTGAGACTCTTAATCTCAAGGTTGTGGGTTCGACCCGTAAGCAACAGATACCCATCCTGAATATCACCACACAGAGGACTAACAATAACCAGCCACGTCGGGCTCAATTCCCGTCAGCGATTGAACTAGCAATCATCTTTTTTGCTCGTTCTATGCTCAAGTCTGCTGTATTCAAAGCCAAGCGAATGAATTTGAATATCACCGGCTATATATATCCTCGTTGTGATCCGAGCTGTACTTTTTGGTGATATTCATCCCCCGATCACCACAGATCATCCCCCTATCTCTGGTCTTGGCCTCGTCATTAAGGAGCCCAACAAGACTCACTTACCTCCAAGAAACTACTCACATTTCGCCATGGCTGCAGGGTTCCCCTCCATCTCACAAGTCTTGCCTAGCCCAGCTCAGAGAAGGTGCCACGCGACAACGTTCTCCAAAAAACCAAGCATCTTGGCAGAACTTGGCATCGCGGCCTTTGACGCTCCGATCCTTGCAGAAACGGAGGAAGCGGGAGCTATCTGAGCCTAGCGAGATTCTGCGCCGAGAAAAGCGATCGTCGCAAGGGGTTGCAGCATCGCGGGTTGAGCCTAATTGCTACGCTTATTTTGCAAAGGAGGGTGGCAGCGGCAATTATGTCGATTGGTCAGTTATACTGGTGGTGGCGAGGCTCCCGTTGCTTGGCAGGACTATAAGATCATGCCGTTTCGAGTATCGGGTTTATCCACTGAACCCGAATTGTGCTGTCTTTATTGTGGTTATGATGGGGTTGTCTTCGCTTATTATACCGCCTTGGAGTTGCCTCTTAGTGGTTACGACTATTGTTTCGTCAATGGCTCTTCTCGGCAACGCTGATGCTCAATTCTCTTTGATCGTTCCTAGCCCACTCACTAATGCCGAATTTCAACAGCAATGCCCATTCAATTACAGTTCAGGGAAGGCTGCCCAGGTCACAGAATGGCACCCGTGGACGCAAAAGCCGGTATGTGTCGGCCCAAAGTCAAACAAGACACTACAACACTGCGCTTTCATCAAAGAAGACTTTCGGGGGAACAAAGCTCTTCTCATCATCACGAGTCCAGAGGTTGCAATTGGCGATGTCAGTCTCGTTGAGAGTATTGGCTCCCAACGGGCCAATATTCAACCTTCACTTGAGACGGCCGACCCACTCCCCTTCGAGGTTGAGACGATACCGGGTAAAGGTTTAGGAGCCGTCGCAAACACCCACATCCGCGCGGGAGATGTCATCTTCAGGGAATACCCCATGATTATGCAATTGGCGCAAGTGCCTGCGTCGATTAGCTGGATGCAGGCTCTTTGGGTGCTGGAGGAGGGCTTTATTCTGCTGCCGAGAGAGGATCAGCAAAGAGTATTTGATCTTTCAAGGAGCACCGGGGGCCATGTCCTGGAAGATATTATCCGGACGAACACATTTGGCGCAAGCTTCAATAACGCTGCCCATCTTGGACTGTTTCCAAATGTCGCGGTAGGTGATTATCTTCTAGCATCTTGTTCCAGCTTCACTGATATCCAGTAGAGAGTCAATCATGCCTGTAAGCCAAAGTACGCCTGCACCCAACTTGAACTCCAGGCAACTTTAAGATAGAGTGCTTACCGGAAGCTAGTGCAATCACACGCTTCTCGCCCTGGACTTTAGAACTAGAAGTTGTGGCGTACCAAGACATCTTGCCGGGCGAGGAACTAAGCATCAGTTGTCAGAACCCTGAATCCGTCCCGCATAGCCATTTGAACAGGGCTAATGCCGGGAACATACAGACTCGATGCTAAACATGCTATACCAAGACCGGCAGAAGGCCCTCCAGGAATGGGGTTTCAACTGCACCTGCTCGCTCTGTAGTTCCCCTCCCGAAGTGCTGGCCATCTCAGATGCCTACCGCAGACGGCTGTCGGAGATCTTGTCGGAGCTCGAGGACCCGGCCCTCGCAGGCTCGCAATCTTTAGTAGCGGAGCTGATCGACGAGCTTGAGGACGTCATGGCGAAAGAAGGGTTGACAGCGCAGGCGGGCGAGTTCTACGGCATAGTTGCTGAGGTGTACCGCAATATGGGGGAGATGGAGTTAAGTAAGAAGTATGCAGAGTTGGCGGTGGAGAAGCTGGTGCAGTTTGCGGGGTACGACGACGACAGGACGGTAAGGGCAAGGGAAGTTCTTTTGGAATTTGGAGGAACGTGACTCTATACAGGGTAAAGGGTCGTGTTGGGGAAACGTTGGGGGCGGCGCGGTAACAACACTCAAGCGAGCACGCAGTTCGCGGATCAAAGGGGTATAAGTGGCGTGCGTTTTCTAAGAACCGGGGGTCATGTTCCTCAACTCGGAGGGGGTGATTCGTTTATCTCACCCCCGTCATGGCCCATGGGGAAGGAAGGAGTAACATGGCATGACACTTTGCCTGGTCCGGGGAAGCGAGCATTTTGACAGGTTGCGGAGAATTTTGTGGTGGAGGAGGATTACTCCGGCGCCGCGGGTTGCTTGACGGATTGACACGTTTTGGGCCGGCTATGCGGCACCTTCGTTGATGAGATGGCGGCCGCGGGCCGGGGGTGATGGTTCATGTCATGTCTCGATTAGGTTGCGGGAGGATGTGCCCGCTGCAGCATCCCACTGGGGCATATTGGTCTCTAGATAGAAGAGGAAAATAGTATCAGACGGGTTGTATGAGAAGTGTAGATGCGGGTCATTGGAGTTGAGGCTCTAGCTGGAGCCCATCTTGGCGATGCCAAGTGGCTTGGACCGACGGTTGCCAAGGTTTCTTGGCGTTCTTTTGTGAACGTCGACTTTCACCGGATGCTTAAAAGCATGCGATGTTCTGCTCTAACAGAACACAGTTAACCAAACAAAGAGAAAGGATATTGAAACCTGGCCATTGTGCACGGATATCTGTGTGTTCCGACCCAAAGACCAAAGGCATCAGTTGTTAATCAAATCTGCTCATCAAACAAACAAGATGGCGATTGAGTCGAGGGGTAGGTCAGTGACGGACAAAACTATTGTTTGACACACCAACTAAGAATCTGTCCAGCAAGAGTCATCGAGTGGTAAAGGTATTTAGTTGGCTAGTATCAGCAAGCGTCCCCTGCCTGCCCAAGTTCAATTGCAATACATCAAGTAAATTTTGGATACGACATACGAACTGATTATCACGTTCAGATCTCACACATACAATAGCAGCCAAAAACTCAACAGAAAAAAGAAGAGAAAGACCGTCCGTACCAGCCATGTGCATCCAGTGGATCGCCTCCGCAAATTGCACCGGCGCCGTGGGCGGGAACACTCCGCGTGACGGATGCAAGGGTGCCCACGTCGCGGTGGTACGCCGCGAAGTCTGCTCATCGGCCCGGGGGCAGTGCTTGTGCTTCTTCGGCTCATGTAAGAACATCACCACGCTGTCCGCCGAGGATCAGGGAACCGTCAACGCGCCGTGCGAGGTTTGCGGCGTGGACGGGGACCCCGAGCAGATGATGCTGCTGAAAATATTTGACGAGGCTTTTGCCGCTGAGTGGGTTGTCGCCTTTGGGGAGAGCCACTGTACCACATGCACCAAGGGTATGTGGAGGATATTGGCCAAAAGATGAGCAAGATGTGAGTCGTGTCGGCCGTGGGTGAGTAATCTTGTACGGATTTCCAGGGGAATGGCGCAACGCGGAGAAAGGGCGAGACTTTGGCGCCAAGGATGGACTGTTACATGACCAATGGCCCATGGGAGCGGTCACAAAGAATCTGCGCGGGGGAGCATACAAATCAGGTTTCTGGAACCGTTGGTAAGTGCCGCTAGTAGCGTTGCAACCGTCGATCAGTCGGACTCGCTCTCTGTTTTGCCCTCCGAAGCCGGTGTGAGTTTTGACGAAGGATCTCTAGTTCTTCGCCAACATGGAAATTTCTCAGGTAAAGGATTTGACCAATATAATTCACAAAGTAAAAAACTTCTTGTTAGCATGCTGCGGCGTGGGACGATCGTATGAGGTCTAATTTACCAAGACGTGAAATCCCCGCAAACCTGTAGGTTGCATGCTTGATCCTGGGTGGCTGGGAGATGCCTGTTGGACTTCCTCCGCTTCCTTCGCCATGTGACGACCCTGACGGGTGGACTCCGTCCGCGTCGGCGGTGACAAGAAGCCCCGTGTTATTGAGAAATGTGCCATTTAAGAACATGGTGTGCGTCTGTGTTCTGTGCTGCCTATCACTTTTTTGGTGTGTGTGGAAGCGTCAAGACCTCACGCGAGCTGTAAGTTGAGCGCTTAGATATTCCAACTCCAGTTTTCCCCATACCATCCCCATTGAAGGAAGCTTTGTCCGTGGGGACTTTGGGGTTGAAAGGAGGCCCATGATCCATCAAGGGGACCTGGGGTTGACACCATGACCGTGCTCTAGGACGGGGTTGGGAAACTTGGAATCTGGCCGAGATACCCTGGCGCCGTCGCCGGATCTTCCCCAAAGCTCACGAATCACTAGGTGTATCAAAGTATCACGGCGCAAATTATCGTGCCTCTGGTTGGCCAAGGACGGACATGTAAGCTTATTCTACGGGGTCAGAGTCACTACGAGATTCATCTTATTTGGCTAAAACGAGGGGAGGAGACGAAAAAAATGGACACCGAGCCGAGGGAGATGAAAGAGTAAAAGATCGAGACTCACTGTGAGAGCGAGGAGAGAGAGGCGAATATCGTCGGTCGAACCCCGATGGGCCAGACCTTGTCGGAGGCTAATAGCTGCTCTTCTGCTGAATGGCTGAATTAGCCAGTCTCCGGCCGGGCGCTGGCTCTGGCGCTCTGCATCTTTTCACCTCTAGGTATCAATAAACCGGAGCAGACCGGGGTGCGATGACTCGATTCCAAAATGGCCTCGAGACTCGCGGGCGCATGCCGTCTTCACTCTCACGGAAGATGGCCGAGCGGCAGTTGCTGGCCCCGTCGACTTAAGCCCGAAACGGTCCATTCGGGATCCACCGGCCGGCGGCGAGCTGCGAGCTGCGAGCTTGCGGAGCGCGAACATGTCGGGTATCCAGTTCTTTACGCAAGGCAGCTTGCGTTAGCACTTTAGCCAGCGACGAAACAAGCACTTTGAGATATGGGGATGGGGGGAAATCTTGCGTGTTTTTGTTGGGTTCCACGCGCGCAAACGGCCTTTTGGACATGGATCATGGGCTGATGATGGGGCTTTTACGAGTGGTTTGTCTTAGATTTCATCTTCCCCCCTCCTCTAAGGCGGTAGGCTTTGCCGCCTCTGCGTAGACCGTGTCACCATACGGATACTCCAGTCCTGTTCTCCATCTTCTTGGTCCCCTCTTCCTCCTGGAGCTCATCCGTTTGTCAGCAAGACTAGCGAACATCGGCCGTTGACGAGTCATATCGCAGCCAATTATTCTAGAAATCTTTGAGGAGGGTTGCAGTGCCAGAACGGCGTGTTGCGGGGAAATGGTTGCTCATCTGGACCATCGCATCTTCTCCAAACCCCAAAGCGCGGAGAATGCGGAGCCCACTACTACATCAGCCAGGGGTGGCACAATAGTGCGCGCACACACACAGAACAACGCAGTCAACGCACACACAAACTCACCCACAGTCTGGGCAGGTAGTCAAGTAGCGTATTACTGCAGTCTGTCTCACAGTGAGAGCCAAGGACACGCGAGTAGTCAGCCGGACCGCAACTTTGGATGCCGTTGGGTAAGGTACTTCAGTAAACCCTGCCGCCAGGCCCGACTTGGCCAGCTCTTCAGGTTCCTTCTTGGCAGAACCCAGACGCCCAGCCGGAGGAGACATCACGTCACTTGGCGCTGGCTGATCGCCCTTGGTGAAAAGTCTTGGTTCCAATCCAGCGACGCGGGACAGCAGCCTGCCGGCGCGAACAAGACTTGAGGCGTATTTCTTGTCCCGACCACCACCATCAACGTTCGCGCACGCCGTCGGTGCGCCATGGAACGAGCGGCGTTGCTCCGTCTGACGGTTTGGCTAATGATAGAGCAGTTCACGAGAACTTACTGCATGGAATGGCATGTAGGTGTGTTGCATTACGGAAACTTGCGGGAGCCTCTTGATCCCAACGCGTCGGTTGAGGCAAGTATAGGCTGCCTCGCTAGTCTAACGTATGTCGAAATATGAAAGCGAACGAGGGCGGCATGAAGACCGTGCTGCCCATAGCCACGGTTATCCTTGAGCTAAACCAACCAGTCATCCGATGTCAAACAGTGGTTATCCTCGCTTTCTGAGGGGCAGGTGAACGCTTTCGAAATTTGAGTTTTGTATTAGAGCGTTTTTCCGTTAATTCACTTTTTCTTGGGCCCTTTTTTCCTGCTTTTCCGTCAGCTTTCACTTACATCAATTCGACTCGGCGGTTCTTCGCTGTGATTCAGATTGTGATATCTCGTCCCAGCAATGAGTAATTCATCAACACATTTTCCTTCCTTTTTCAGCATGCCGAAGATCCGAGAGGATAACGTGTACTCTGCCATTGCATTATCAAAGTGGATAATTAGATAGGTCCTATGCGGTGACACAACGATAGGTGTGCCCGAGAAAAACTACGAAGGTGGACGAAGGTCACAGACAAGATGGACAATAGACAGCGGCTCTCATGAGTACGAGCTGGAAAACACCGACGGAGATCTGACCGGCACTATCCTCGTCGCCTTTACATCTTCCTTCTTCCCACCTTCTCTCCCTACTGGTCTTCCTATGTTCCTAGGTAGTCTCCCTAGTCTTCCCCTAACCTACCCCCAAACCCGCCCCCGGCGCGCGGTTGCCATGGCCGGATTTGGGCAAGCTGCCGCCCACTTCACGACCTTGTTCGACCGCCGCCGCTCGCCAGGTCTCCCTCCCCACGCATCTCCATGTTCATCCCCATACTGGTACCCCCCCATCTCAAGCCACCCTTGCTTAGTTTCGTAACAAGGACACCATCCGTTCCTTCCTTCCCCTCGTAATTTTTTTCACGATGGTGGAACGGAAGTTGAGCGATTGGCCAGTCGTCAGAGCCCATCCACCCCTGACATCCTCTACCCTTCTTTTCCCCATGGGGTCGCATTGGCCGCTGGCTGTCGTCTCTCTCTCTGGGGCGGGGACGGGGAGATGGGTTGGGTTGGTCCACGCGAAGATGGGATCTAGTGTGATGTAGAACGAGGGAGGTATGGATCTACGCGTGCCCTCCTCCTCCTTCTCCCCTCAGATCTAGGTATTAATATGAACCGCTCCTTTCCCTTTCTCGTGTTTCTTGTTCCCCAACCGTCGTGTTCATACCCCAAAGCCCACGAACCTCCTCCCATCCCTTTCTTGTCAATCTCAAACACCTCGTGTGAGCGAAGCAAACACTGTCAAAATGGCAGGCGGCGGTGTCAAGAAGCCCATCAACATCTTCAAGTTGGGCGACCTCGGTGAACCCGAGGGTGTCTTCAACTGGCGGCTATGGTTCGCTGTCATCTCCTTCGGCCTCATGGGCGCGGCCCGTGGTGTCGATGAGGGTCTCATCTCTGGCGCCTTCGGCTCCAAGGATTTCCAAAAGTTCATTCACTACGATCAATACAGCGCTGCTGAGAAGACCAACATCAAGGCCAACGTCTCTGCCATGGTTCAGCTCGGTTCCGTCGCTGGTGCTCTCTTGTAAGCTTGCCTGCCCATTCTCTCTTCAAGGCCTCGTCAAGAAACTCTCTCTAACCACTTATACCGCATACAGTGCCTTCGTCATTTGCGATAAGATCGGCCGTATCTGGGCTACCCGTCAACTCTGCGTCATCTGGATCATCGGTATTGCCATCTTCATGGCCAACAACGGACACCTCGGCGCCGTCTACGCTGGTCGCTTCATCGCCGGTCTCGGTGTAGGCCAGACGCCCGTCGTCGGCCCCGTCTACCTCGCCGAGATTGCCCCGGCCTCCGTCCGTGGTCTCTGCACCTGCGTCTTCACCGGTTTCGTCTACCTTGGTATCGTGCTCGCCTACTTCACAAACTACGGCTGCCAGATTCACCTCGGCGACACCACCCACAACCGCTGGCTCGTGCCCACCTCCCTACACATCATGTTCGCCGGCATCATCTTCATCTTGACCTTCTTCCAGTTCGAGTCCCCCCGCTTCCTCGTTAAGCAGGGCAAGATCGAGGAGGCCACCGAGACTATGGCTCACCTCCGTCACCTCCCCATCGACCACGAGTACGTTACCCGTGAGATCTACGCCATCCAGCATTCTCACCAGGAGGAGCTCGAGGCCACCAAGGGCACCACCTGGCTTGGTAAGGTCAAGGAGCTCTTCCTCGTCCCCAGCAACTTGTACCGTCTCTACCTCACAACCATGGTCCAGTTCCTCTCCCAATGGTCCGGCGCCGGCTCCATCACCCTCTACGCTCCTGATCTCTTCAAGATCCTCGGTATCGAGGGCCAGAACGAGTCCCTTCTCATCACCGCCGTCTTCGGTGTCGTCAAGCTCGTCGCTGCTGTCGGCTGTGCGTTGTTCCTGGTCGATGTCATCGGTCGCAAGCGCGCTCTGCTTACGGGTATCACCCTGCAAGCCATTGCCATGGTCTACATTGCTTCCTTCCTCACCCACGTGCCCAAGCTCGGTGTCGACGAGTCCTTTGAGCTCCCCTCCAACCTCGTCGGCGTCAGCAAGGGTGCTATTGCCATGATCTACGTCTCCGGCTTCGGTTGGGCCCTCGGCTGGAACTCCATGCAGTACCTCCTCACCGCTGAGCTGTTCCCCCTCCGTGTCCGTGCCCTCGCCACTTCATGGGCCATGACTCTTCACTTTGCCAACCAGTACGGTAACTCCCGTGCCGTGCCCAACATGCTGGCATCCACCTCCGTCGGCGGAATCTCGCCCATGGGTACCTTCTGGTCGTTTGCCGCTATCACCCTCATTGGTGGTGCCTGGGTCTGGTTCTTCGTTCCTGAGACTTCCGGTCGTGCCCTTGAGGATATGGACCGCCTCTTCGAGCTTCCCTGGTACAGAATTGGTCTCCACGGCAACGCCGATGCCGAGGCGAGAGATGTTGTCTACAACGAGAAGCAGGAGGCTGCTGATGGCGTCCAGGGGATGTCTGAGCACGCTGAGAAGAAGCCTGCTCAGGTCTAAAACAAAATGTGTATGAAAGAAGCCTGAGAAGTTTCTAATGGTTGAAAAGGGTATCTAATGAATGCAATATACCCAATAATGACATGAATACAAATCGACCCATTCGTGGTTTACCACCGAAATCATCTTTCTCTTTCGCGGTGACACTGATTCCGATCTGTGTCTGATCAATGTCGTCTTAACGGCTCACCACATATTGTGGCTCACATCCAGTCAACGCTTGGAATTTTCAAACCCCAATTGAAATCACTCCGCGGATAAGCTATTGAACGTTTGATCTAGGGCACGGATATATGCAGACTGATTGATAATCTTGATTAGATTCAGGGAGGCTCCTTGTCTCGTCTCAACCTCTGACGGTTAATGCTTGAACCTTCAGATGGTGGTGTGGAGGGATTGAAGTAAAGTAAGATGGGCATACACGCAGATTCGTGAGTCCCTCATTGAGCGGATAATCTGTTGAATGAATCAATTAAGACGTCTTCCAAACCTCAGACGCGCGCTACATGTGGCTGAGTCCAAAAAGAAATCTTATCTTGCCTGAGGTGACACGGCGAGTCCAACAGGCTGGCTGTTGAAACAAACATACATATCGGAGTGTAGCTCCGAGTTCGTTTTAACCTGCTATTGAGCATGGATGTTCCCCACGTGCCATCAAATTTCTCACATTAGATGCGACGTGCGATTCGGCGAAGCTGGACCCAAATCCGGCGATCTGGTCCTGATAGTCGTGACCGCGGAGCATTTACGGCATTGTACGGTAATAAAACACAGCGGATTGCGCTATCAAAGACGGCTTGAATAGGTTAGCATTGTCTCTCGTGATGAGCCACAGGGACCGGAATACTGCCAATCGAACTGATATGCAAAAAGCGGTTTTTGTTGCCCCAGGAGCTGATGAGATTGGCGGCCATGGCCTCCCAGCCACGCTGCGCCTGTGGCGCAATTATCATCGTCGACGGAGCCAAAGCCATGCACGAAAGCGACCTGTTTTCTTTCAACAACGATGAACGCCAGACCAAGCACGGCCCCGTTGGCGTCGACAGCCGTCCCCTACTTGCCAAAGCTGACGCGCCCACAAGCCCTTTGCCCGCCCTTTACCACATGAGCCGATCTCGAGGGATCGTCTTTGCCGCTGATGTGGTTTTTTGTTAACCGACTTCTGGGTCTGGGTTCAGTGGGCATCATCGAAAAGCTGGTAGACGCTAGCATTGTTTCCGTCGAATATGTAGATTTGTATAATACCTGGGAATCCCACGCTGGCACGCATGCGATGTGTGATACCGACAATACAGGTTTCAGAGTGCCTGATCAAAGACCACTGCGTCCTCTGGTGCAAACCACCAAGAGGGAACCCCTTGAACTGCACCATGAAGGCTTCTTTCCTCCCTTTGCTCTTGACTGGGCTAGCAGGGCTGGCGTCAGCCGCCTCAATTGCTGACGCTCCTCAGTGTGCTGTAAGCAGTATCCCACGAGTTTCCCACGAGTCTCTCATGGGCTTGGTGCGACCTTACTAACACTCTCTCAAGATATCCTGCGCACTTTCGGCTCTTCCCCAGTCACCTTGCACGATCTCGAATCAAACATGTCTTTGTGTCGATCCGACTTTCAATAGGCTTGTTGGCGACTGCGTCAAAGATACATGCACAATCAAAGAAGCATTGGGTAAGTATTTCGAATTTGCCAGTTGTCACACTCGATCATATGTTGATTTATCGATGCTGATGCAATGATCTAGCCGTCACAAACTTGACGTGGTCGTCCTGCGGATTTCCTTTGACTGATCGAACGAGTACGGCAAGATACACGACGATCTTCTTATTCATACTGCCGGTGGTTTTCATGGTCATCCGACTGTCAGCTAGGTTTCTGCGTCTTGCACCCTGGGGCGCAGAGGATACAGCGATATGTATTGCTTTTGTATGCATGCCAATCGAACGTTCCACGTGCGTTCAAGAATACAGCTCTGATACGGATTTAGGCATTTTTGATACCTTTTCCGCCGATCATCTTCGCCAGTAAGTTCCTCCATTTAGCTTTGAGGTGATTTGGCTAACAGCCTTGAATAGTGATGCGCTATGGTTTAGGACGAGATATCTGGACATTGCAGCCGTATGAGATTACAATGTTTCTGAAAGTAAGAATCCTACACAGTCCCTAGAATTCCATCTGACAAGTCAACCCCAGCTTCTGTTCGTTCTCCAACTTTTCTACATCTCAGGACTGGCAGTCATAAAGGCATCGGTGATATACTTGTACATACGAGTCTTCAACATTCAAGGCTTCAGAGCCCTTCTCTGGTGCACGCAGATTTTCAACTTTCTTCTCGGCGGAGGCTACATCTTGCTCAGCCTCGTACAATGCCAGCCATTCCAACACTATTGGAACGGGTGGGATGGCGAGCAAGATGGCCACTGCGCAGATCTCAACACAATCGGCTTGACCCACGTCGCGTTCAACATTGCGCTCGACGTGTGGATGCTGATTTTACCGGCGACGCAGCTGTATAAGCTTAACATGGAGCTGAAGAAGAAAATCGGCGTGATGGCGATGTTCAGTGTAGGCATATTGTAAGTGTTTCTCTTTGTTCAGCATCACTGGTATCCACCAGTCTAACATCAGAACAGCCTCACTTCAGTCAGCATTGTACGGATCAAAAGTCTTCTAGTCTTTGCTACAAGCTTCAATATCACTGGTACGTTACGCTAGTCTTCTGCGATGAAATCTCAAAACTGACTCAACATACAGCCGAGTGTCTTTGGGGCATCATTTGGTCCTATGTAGAGCTCTGCGTGGGGATCTTCGTTGCCTGTATGCCTGCCGCCCGACAGCTTGCGTGGAGGTTCTTCCCCAAACTTGTCAACTACACCCGAGAATCACTTGCGGGATCAAGTAAATCGAAGCGTGAGGTGCAGAACGAGGAACTTACACCCATCGCCAAGGGCAGACAGTCCTCGAAGTCGGGTACTTTATCCTCAAACATTACGCAATCGAACGCAGGGTCTGGCATGGACCCCAATACACCTCGGAGCGCAACGTTTGGTCATACACAATCAGATGATACCATTCTGCTTCATGAAGGGAAGGAAAGAATCAATGTCATCAGGTGATCGGGAACTGGGGACTTGTAACCACGAGGGCTATCTTCCATTGCGTGTTGTTAGACTTGATACCAATTTGAACACCCATTGAACATCAATCATACATGAGATGTCTTCCCACAATCAAGGCAGTTTCGAAAGGTCGCACATTCGTGTGAAAGTCCTTTATTGACCGGGAGAATCATCTAAAGACTATTGGCAAGTACCTCTTCAACTTCGTTGATGACCATCCGGTTAGCTTATCAAACCAAATGTCTCAACTACAAAACTACAGTCACTACACAATCGCATCAAAATCCGGGTAGGTTCCGGTCTTCAACGTCTTTTTATGGTGTAAAATTCACGTTAAATGAAAGAAACACAGGCTGAAGACGGTTGTAACTACTTAGTCACTTCATGCGCTTACATTGCGAGAGGCTAAATATTGTTCACGTCGTTTAACTGTGGACTGTTTTCGAATACGAGGGTACAATGTGGGGTACGTTCAGCAATACATCTTACGTCGCATTAATTTTGCTATTACGAACTCATTAGCTGGATATAAATCATGTCCTTGCACCGTGTGCTTGAAGTATACGTCATTTATATACGTTTATGTCGTTTATGTTTGCATCGCGCTGCCAACCTCGGATATGCGGGCTTGAGCTGGTGGGTAGAAGGCACACTGTCTAACCTCTATTTGACGTCATTCTCCCTGTCATCGGCCCACTGATTCTATTCTGTCTCATATGGGGATTGGATATATGCCTGGGTTTATCAAACGATCGATTGGATTAAGGTTCCACTCCGCGCAGTGATTATATGTTATACTAGAACTTTGAGTGCCCGGTTCCACGGATTTAGAGGACTCCACGGGCTCCGAGCGACAAATCGGCAGGGAGATAATAAATTTACTCGCCGGAAATCGGTATGACTCATGACAATAATACTACAAAGAAGGCCTGTCTTTACCTCCCTAGCCTGGTCAACGTCGTCTGCCATCACATCGGAGATGGAACCCCGATCTAACCTACTGTGCGGTTAATGAGGACCCCCCATCACTCTAGAGGTTGATTTGAAAAATTGTGTGCACTGTCGCAGACAAAATTGCACAACCAAATTCGACAGTGAAGGTTCCCCTGGTGTTCCCCATCGATATCATAATCAAGCTAACATGATTGATGAACAACGCTAAAAACCGCTTTCCTACCGTCTCCTTTATGATGAATTGGGTCTTGTCTGACAGTTTCTTTTCATTCATGCACTGCTAGCTAGCTTGCCATTATCTGAGCTTGATATACACTAACTCAACCACATCATTATCTCGCCTTATATCTTAGACACATCGGGCATCGCGATATCTTTCGCGCTTCGTAGCTTCCAAAATATCTCCATACTCAATCATGTTGGCAATCGGCTTGTTCAACTATCAACACGAAAGCATCCCTTCAATTCTCAGTGACCGTGGTTTCCATGAGATTGTCTTGACTGTCTTGACTGTCTCGACTGCCTCGACCGCCTCGAGTCGGCAGATGCAACTGAGTGGTACGAGTCAAGGGACCTATGGCAGTTGACGCCGCAGTCTTTATGATCCAGCTTGTAGTGATTGTTTTTGTGGTTGATCTCATCTTGTCTGGTGTTGTGCTCTCCCCTCGACGCCCTCGAAGACCTCTGAACTCCATAGTCGTGACCATTGTTATGATGATCATAGCCGTTGCCATTGGTATGGTAGTTGTTGCCATGGTAATCGTTGTGATGAATGTCATTATAGTTGGTAGGATGATGATCCTTGGGATAGTAGGTGTTGGTCCTGATAGTCCTATCGTCGTAGTGCCCGTTGTTGTGGTTATAGCCGTTGCCATTCACATGATAGTCCTTTGGGTGCCAGTTGTTGTACTTATCATCCTGGTGGTTGTAGTTGTGATAGTCCTTCTCCCGAGCGATCCTCGAATCCTTGGACGCCACGGAGCGGTACGAGGCCAGAGAATGTTTGCAGCCTGAGCCACAATCGCGGTTGTCCTGCTTGACGAGGTTGTCCCTGTACTTCCAGTCATCCGCGGGTGTGTTGTGTTCGCCCCTTGAAGCACGGGAAGACCTTTGGACTCCATAGTTGTAGTCATGGTGGTCGTAGTTGTTGCTGTGGTAATCCGTGCTTCGGTCGTAGTATGGCCTGTGTTCCCTGGAGACCTTGGAACGGTACGAGTCGAGGGAGCGATGGCAATCAATGCCGCAGTTGTTGGCGTCGAGCTTGGCTAGGTTGTCTCTGTACTTCCAGTCGTCTGCGGCGGTAACGCCTCCAGCGTGGTAGTCCGGGTCAGTCCATGCCGCCTTAGCTTCGCTTCTTGCTTGGATATGAGGTTCATCTCTGGCGTGGATCTCAGGTTCCGAGTCGAAGTTGTCTAGAGCAGCTTCATCTCTGGCCTTTATCTGAGGCTTATTACTGATCTGGACCTCGGGTTCCAAGTCATAGTTGTCTAGTGCAGCCTCGTCCCTGACTTTGATCTGGGGCTCTTCTCGGGCTGCAATCTCTGGCTCGATATCGACTTTGTCGAGAGCGGCCTCATCTCTGGCTTGGACACGAGGGGCATCTTCCGGATGGGTATGTGGCTCCAGGTCCCAGGCATCAATCGTGGCCTCGTCTCTGGCTTGGATCTCTGGCTCTCGCTCCCAGTCAGAGACATCAACGATGTTCTCGCCGCGGGCCTCGATGTTGGGCTCCACATCGACAGCTTCAGCGGCAGGGTCAGCCCTGAAGACATGAACGGGGGGATGAATGAGGCTGGGGAGCACCGCGACGGGTACTGCGGTTACACCGGCCGTTAGTATGGTCAAAGTGGTGATGGTCAGGAAACGCATGTTGTAGATGTTGCGGGAAAGAGCAGGAAGATATAATTTGATCGCTGATGTGGGTGAAAGGGTACTTGATAAGAAGAGATAAGAGAAAGACTCATTGACTGGCCAAGGTTAAGTCAAGTGGGCTTGTGATACAGGTAGTACGGCTAAGTACGAGAAGATATTGCCTGGCCTTTATACTTGTCAATGGTAGACAATGCGCAGTGGGCATCAAGGGACGAGTACTCGCTTAGAATTCATGAAAAGAAATACGAATAAGACTTCCCGAGCCAATATCTGCATCTCGGCGTCGAAATCTCATGATCACTACCCTTCTCCGTCGGCCTCCTTCGGGATATGAGAAGAGCCGCTTAGGGAAGCTAGCGTAATCATTGACTCAACTTTTGAGGTTGATGGCGCCGAGCTTGAAATTGAGCTAGCATGGTGGTTTCCGCCTTTGACTTTTTCCAACGGCAGTATCTTGGGCACAGTAATGCCGCCTAGGAAAACCCAAGGATTGGCGGATACCCGGATGAGAGTCTGGTTGAACCTGGGTCTAGACGGGGCCTAGAGTTAAGGGGCAATCCAGGAACCAACTTGGTTATCGCCAGAAAGCAAGCTTCGGGTCTACGCAAGCGTCGTGTGTAATTAAGGCCGGTCTGCATGCTGCCCATAACGGCAACAAGCTTACTTGATAGTGAATTGGAAGACGGTATCCGACTTCCCCCCTCTTCCTCCTGGTGGAGATGAAGTCAAATTTGCCATTTCTGCGCAGGAGTCGGTCCAGGTGAGGAGATATTGACGCGAACAAGGGAGCGTAGGGTGAAGCTTAGAACACGCCATTCGGATAGCTCCATGATTGGTAAATTCCCTTAATCTCCTAGACCTAGCTGAAGAATTCATTTTCGGCACGGAGTAGGTAAACACTAATTCATGATACTAGTGTGGAGACTTCTCACCGACCTTTTCACCGTAGTTGGGGATATGTCGGGTGTCATTAATTCACTCAAAACGATCAACCGTCAACTTTTCGATTCGGTTTGAAAACCATGCAATATTTTACAGCATAGAAAGACGAGCTTAAAGAAGATTTTGCTTGTAGGCTATAGAAAAAGCCGCACCATAAACGTAAACCCGTCCGTCTCCACCAGCTCATCTAAGTGATCCGAAGTCTGCTGTTTCATATTGCATGTCGTTCGTCAATGACAATTCCATGTTGTTGAGTTGACATTTCTGAGCCAGGGTTCCAGGGTAACGGAACCTCTGCAGATCATTGTCCCGGCACGGCAAAAGCTTCTTACACGTGGGTGTGAAGAGGGAATTGTACATTTGGGCGTGTGTGTTGCAGTCGCATTTGGTTGCTAGTGGCCGCAGAGCCTCGGTTTCCGAGGATGTAGACTGCGAAGATTCTGCCCCGAGCCGTACGGACAGTTGCACAAGACTTGCGCCCTGAATCCTCCTCACGAATCAACTCTCCGATACTGGGATATCGTGCTCATTACCTTGGTCAGTCAGACCGGTGGGATTTTCCAGTTACAATGGCGAGCCTGCGCGACAGGAACCCAGTCTGCCCGACCTAGGTGTTCCAGGGTCATAGCTCCAACTCAAGAGAGCTTATCCAGGGCGTCAGCACGGATAGTGTCGATCATAGCTGACGTTGCCGGGCTCTCGGACGCTGAAATTGCACATCCAGGCGAGAAGACCTCGACCAGTGCGGATGTAAGTTGAGCGGAATAGGCCAAGCTTGCCAGGGCGCTTGGTTCTTTCTCGGACGGTCTCGCCGGCTACTCAACGGAGCTACCCCGCGTTGCCCCTCTTTCCCAAGGAAGTTGAGAAGAAGTCTAAAGAGGGTTCCGCCGACGACGAGGAGCTGCACGGGATGCCGGTGGGAATTGCCTGCCACGGCCCATGACATGGGAAATCCGCCTCGGCGTCGCTTTCGTTGTGGGCATGAGATATGCATTCCGAGTAGCATATGATAGTTGATGAAGGACAGACTTTAGAAGCGAGATAGTTCCCGTCACGAGTTCCGACTGGAGGGACGAGAGGCTCAAGGAGTTAAGGGCGCAGTCATCCAATCGCCAGGCGGCGGCTCGGACATTAAAATCGGGTTAGCTGTTGAGGGGCTGCATTAACCTAGATCAAACCTTGATTCAACAGTGTGCCGTGGACATGGGGACCGGTGAGACGCGTGTACGATCGTCGGCCCTTACTCATGGTGAAAGTTGAGGCCGGGAAACTTGGCTTGACTGAGATGCGGGACCGAGATGGCGGCGCCGTGGCGGGCAAGCACGGGAGGTGGGATGCAGTTGCATTGCAGACATCTCCCGAGATCGAACATCTGCTATGCTGTGAACCCTTTCTCTGGGCCTTCTGAGCCTCTAGATCTAAGCTGTCAACGCCAAGGCGAGCACTCATAGCGCCAAGATGGTCTTCTTAACGCCAAGTCGTTTAGCCAAAGTAGCTGCAAACTTCAAGGACTACAAATGCTCAGCTCTTGCCCCTGGATACCATCTCTTTCTCTACCGTGGGAATTTCTCATCTACAGCCATGTTTAGCCTGACCTGAAGATGTTGCTCACTCTACAGCAACAAGCTTCTACGACCTTACTCAGCGCAGAGAAAGATCATCTCAACATCAGGCGCAAGCAGCTTTGCATTGCCAGCCGGCGCTCCAAACTTTGTCCGTTCTCGATCAAAGCTTATTCTAATGCTCTTTGAAAGTTTTCAATTCTTCCTCGATCTACAAGGCCTGGCTTATCATTATTGACTCGACTAACATCCAAGGTGCTAGCGGGCGGGCGCTCGAAGATAGTCTTTTCGAGCAGCCCAACCTCGGACGGGAAGTAAATGCGAGTGTTCGAGAGAAGAGTCCCAGAAGCGAGATATATCCTAGCATCATCAACCATCACCACTTGGAACGGAACATCCGGAATAATCACCTTCTTTTCGTCCCATGTCTTGCAGTCGTGGTCCATAGAACCTGCTCGAGCTGTCATGGGGTCAAAGCGATTACGCAGCCCGCCCAACTGACCCCTCATGATCGTCTATGCCCTGGGCAGTGCACCTCGGATTCTGCTCCGGCTTGAGCTCGTTGATCCCAATTACCAGGGCAAGTGAGAGTCAATTCACGCCTGCTGCCTACTATCGACCTGTCGGTATGGTGGCCCCTGGAACTTTCCGTAGAAGCTGCCAGGAACGAGTTTAAACTCTTCCGAAATCAGGTTTTCGTACAACTCTTTTTTAGACGGAGCTGCTCAATCTATTTGGCTGGACTCTTGAAATCATACTCAGGAAGTGTTAGATTTGGTACCTCTGCGGGAGGTCTGATTGCTTACTCTTGCGGCAAAGAAGCAAAGCAAAAACAGGCTAACAGACATCCGTAGTCGCGACGGAGGGGCAGAGCTAATCTGTGATCATAATTCACTGGATTAAGACAAGAGAAACTGTGCCATAAGTTTCAGTTTCCTGGAGGTTATCGTAAGGGGGAAAAGACACAAAGAAGGCGCAAAAGAAAAAAGACATCACCTCATGCCAGGGCGGAATTTAACCGCTATAACTCCCCGAGGTGGGCTCGAACCACCAACCTCCAGATTAACAGTCTGACGCGCTAGCCAATTGTGCCATCGGGGATATGAGATATGATTGGATGATAATCATGACTCGAACAGATGCTCAAGAAGGCAAGTTTGCTCCACCTCTGCGCTTGGCCTCAGCTCCTGCCAAGCTCCTTTCGCCAAAGTGATCGCGATATAGGCAGCTCGCGTCAAAAGGAAAAGAGGATAAGAAGCAGCGTACCTTTGAGACGTTTGAGGATGCATGTGCCCTAAGCCTTCACATCGTCTCACAGAAAATTTCCGGATTACGGCGATTGGAGAGAAGTAACGCTTCACACCAAACTCTCCAATTGAGAATAAGCTTTCTTGATGAACACTTACTTATTGGTTGGTATGTCAAACAAACCCACTGATCTCACCATGAGTCTTGATGATCACTCCTTGATTGAAGGCGCGGATAAATTTTGAAATATTATGTCGATGAGAAAATGAAGTCGACTGTGTCTCTTGTTTTTGTTCTACATAACGTAGAAAAAGATATGGAGGCTGCTCCTGACTGGTCAACCATAGAACGTAGAAAGCTTCATGTCACCATCAATTTTGATCTTTCTTTCGAGGTGTCCCTGAGGCAACGCCTAATTTGATGAGGCTTTCATCTTCACGATTGCAATCACCAAACCTCTACTCTAATAACCCTGGTTCTCTCATCCGCAGTCAGGCTCGACCTACGTAGCAATAAGAACCTCTACATCTGCCAAGACCCTTCGTGCAGCTACGCCACCAATTTTCCACCACTGGCGTCGATTCCCCTCATTCCAGGCTCAACCCCGCGTAGGTCATCACGCATCATGTCTTCGGGTTAACATCGCCCGCAAGCGATCACTCAAAATACTCTTCAAGAGTGCAGTCTCACCCTCCTCGCCAGAAAAGTCGGCTTTCCATCAATCCCTTTAACCGATCCGTTCCCCCTCCCTCGCAATAATGTCACTATCTGACCACGTGCAAAAGCTCACCAGCACTCTCGAGCAAGCCAAGCTCGTCCCTGGCTCGGCGGCAGTGCTGATACCAGAGGGCTTCAAGCCGACGACAAAGCTTGAGGTCTCGTTTGCGGACAAGGCCGTCGACGCGGGTAACTTCTTCCGCGCGGGCGAGTGCAAGCTTGCGCCCAGCATCTCGTTCGCGGCCGAGGAGGGAGCTGAGTCGGGTGCCTCGTACACACTCTTCCTGACGGACCCGGACGCGCCCACGCCGGACAACCCTCAGTTTGCGTTCTGGCGCCACTGGGTTCTGCCCGGGCTGCAACCGCTCAGTGAGGGTGCAGTCGTCGCGCAGACAAAGCCGGCGTTGACTGACTTTCTCGGACCTGGACCCAAGGACGAGTGAGTAGACAGACACCTCTCCGCACGACTCACCTGGCCATGATCTCAATGACTTGTGAGTTCACTTGAGGTGACCTTGCTGATTCTGCTATTCTCCCAGCTCAAAGCCGCACAGGTACCTCTTCCTGCTCTACCGGGAACCCCAAGGACTAGATCTCAAGAAGGAGGACGTCGGCGGGGAGGAATTCGTGCAGAGGCGCTCATGGAAGCCTGCTGAGTTCGCCGACAAGCATGGCTTGAAGCTCGTTGGAGTGAACTGGATGACCTGCGCTGGCGATGGCTGGACGGAGTGAGGCATAATGGCCGGTTTGCGAGGCTGATGCAGTCAGGAGACTCAACACCAGGGCAAGCTGAGTCAGTGAATGGTCACCACAAGACGGTACCGTTCTTCAAGCTATCTGGATCGAAGCTTCACACCATCAGCTGCTCGAATAGCGGTTCTCAACACTCACTGATGATTGAGGATGCAGTAGCAAGCTTGCATCAGCGGCGAGATTCAGCGGCATCGTCATCGAGAATCATCGTGAAGCTGGTCCTATAGTCTAGTTGGTTAGGACGTCGGATTCTGATTAAAGTATGATTAGACCCTTCCGTAGGCCCAGGTTCGAATCCTGGTAGGACCTGTATCTTTTGCTCTCAATTGATACCTTTCCTTTTGCTGCTTACACGGATAATGGGACTGAAGTCGAAGCTCTACGCTGCGTGTGTTGAAAGTTGTAGGTGTTCAGTGTTAGAGTTTGCTGTTGCTTAATATGCCATCCGTAACAAAAACCATGTCTTGCATGCTTGCTTGGATTGTACCTTAGTGGTCTGTGCCTGAGCCACGGTGCTCCGTGACCCCTAACTGGCCGCTGCGATCTGAATCCCAGTGAGCGTGTCCCTGAATCGACGCTAATTATTTGCTATTCACCCGCCAAATTTGTGACCCAAATTGAATTTCGGACCACTTTACTGGCACTCCAAGACGCGTCTTCTCGTCGCGTCTCCCAAACATCACCATGATCCAACGTCGCCTAGTCCGTCGACAAAGCTCACTCGCGGCAGCCAAGAAGATTTTGGCACAAGTCGACAGCGAGCCAGACATCGAAATCAAGAAGCCGGCGTCTAGATCACGTTCGGTAGCTACCAAAAAGTGTGCGCCTGTATCACCACCGGCATCCAAGGACGCGTCGGAAGAAGACTTCAACCCAACTCTTCAAGACGACGACGGCGACGATGTGAAGGACGCCATTGAGCCGCCGCCGCCAAAGAGGCGCAAGGTCGAGAAGAACCCCAAAGCTCGAAAAGCAGACACCGCGAAACTCCATGCGCGTCTCTTCGGCCCGCCGCAGCAGCAGCTGGCGACGCAGGATGCCTGCTGCTCGCCCACTGCATCAAGGACGCACGCCACCTCCTACCACCGTCCCCTCCTCCTAGACGGTCAGCCTGGCCGGCGCGGGCGCGATGCCCTCCTCAGCTGGTTCGACTCCATCAGCACAACCCGCGGCATGCCCTGGCGCAAACCCTGGATCGACCCTGCAAAGACCTCGCCAAACGACGTCGCCGACCTCCGCTGCGCCCTCGAAAAGCGCGCCTACGAGGTTTGGATCAGCGAAATCATGCTCCAGCAGACCCGCGTCGCCGTGGTAATCGACTACTGGAATAGATGGATGGCCCGCTGGCCCACTATTCAGGACCTCGCGGCCGCCGAGCCCGAGTACGTGCTGAGCGCCTGGCGCGGGCTGGGCTACTACAGCCGCGCCACGAGGATTCATGAAGCGGCGAAGCTGGTCGTCGCAGACCCGGATTGGCGGGGTCTGATGCCCTCCGACACGGCCGAGCTCGAGGCCAAAGTCCCAGGCGTGGGCCGGTACACGGCCGGTGCCGTTGCTGCCATTGTGTTCGGCGAGGCGGCGCCCATGGTTGATGGGAATGTGCTTCGCGTGCTGAGTAGGCAGCTGGGGCTATATGGGAATGCCAAGACGGATAAGGTTGTCATTGATTTGCTATGGGCAGCTGCAGATGCGCTCGTCAAGGCCGTTGCAAAGGACGGACCCGACGAAGATGGTGCTGGGCTTGCTGAGAAGGCGCCGCTGAGTGACCGTCCTGGACGATGGGGACAGGCCTTGATGGAGCTCGGGAGCACCGTCTGCACGCCGAAGCCAAATTGCGGCGAGTGCCCCATCACCTCCACATGCCGTGTGTACGCAGAGGGTCTCCAAATAGCAGCCAAGAAGTCGAGAAAAGCGGCTGAAAAGGTCGAGGATATTGAGGACCTGTGCTCAGCCTGCGAACCTTTTGAAGAAGCCGCCGCAGATGAGACCACGCTCTCTGAAGAAGATTCTGAAGCCGAGTCGCTCAAGCGGAAGCCGGTAAAAGGGGCTAAGAGGGGCGTCAAGACGCAATCGGGGCCGAAGCAGGCGACTTTATCCGCCTTCTTCTCGTCGAAGACGGCAAAGAAGAAGGAGGAAGACGACGAAAAGCAGTCCAATTTTTCCCAGATCGATGCAAGAACGCTGGAAATTATCGCAGAGCACGCTCGAAAATTCCCATTAAAGGTGGTCAAGAAGGCAGTCAGAGAGGAAGAAGTCCTTGTCTGCGCGATCCGGCGCAGCGACGATGGTCGGTTCCTTATACATCGGCGCCCAGAGAAGGGGCTTCTCGCTGGGTTGTGGGAGTTACCTAGCCACACGCTGCCGTCTACCAGCGGCAAAACCACGACGTCGCGGAAGAAAGACGCTCAAGGATATATCTCGGGACTCATTGGTGGTGGCGACAAGAAGTGGAGGCTGAGACATGCCGGGGAGCTCGGTAGTGTGCCGTGGCTGTTTTCTCACCTGAAACTTACGATGCATGTGCATCTCTTCGAGGTAGACGGCTCTGAAGACCTCGTCTCGTCACACGCGCGGCATCGATGGGCTACGGCTGAGGAGGTTGATGAAGAATCTATGGGGACTGGGATGCGCAAGTCCTGGGCCTTGGTGAGGGAGAGGTGCGAGTAGTGTATGAAAGAACTAGCCCGCGTTATGCACCGGCAACTGTAGTTCCCAGCACAGATTCTCAAATAAGCCATAAGACCCTGCCCTATTCAAAAGGTTACTTGATCTTAGGTAACTACGATTCGAAAGTTGCATGAGATGTGCCATTGCATTTGTGGAACCGCTAGCTTCCAGCCCGCAACAATGCCGTCCTTATCAAAGCAGCTCAAACACTATCTCAGAATGACACAAAATTTCCTAAGCGATACTAAAGGAACGTATCCTCCTTCGTGCCTCATTGTTCTTCTCGATAATTGTTTCAACGAATACGACAGTGAACGAACGTGAAATCTTGGGCCTGGCGGTCTCATGCTTCTGCATTCCTTAGCACAACATTGATTAATTAAGTAAGTACTGGGTTGTAGATTGCTGCCAAGTTCCTAGGTGACTGCACCGGAGGCCGCTTGGCTGTCCTCATCGAGTGCGAGCGTACCGGTGCCTCAGAATGTGAAACTAAAATAGTACTTGTAGATATACTTTTGCATCCAGTCATCTCATCATCCCTGAGGAAACAATGGGGAAATTCCCAACGTAATCGTGAGGCACAATTTGTTTTGATCACGGCTGCAATACATGCTCTCAAAGACTACATGTAATCATTAGCCTTATGCCAGCTCACAAGTGGGCAACGGCATTTTCATGCGCTGCTATGTGGTGAAATCCAGGAAATCCTGCAGAGATCTCCTCACCAACAAACTTCAAATATGGCCGCAACCCGCCAAAGAAGAAGTTGGTGTTGGTCTTCTTCCCGGGAATATTCTGGCTCAAAATCCAACTCGGAGTCTTGGCGAACAGAGACCCCTTCAGCATGCTGTTACACAGCTCTACCCAGTCAGACTCGGCCTGTCCCTTGGCCTCCATGATAGTTCGCCTCCTCTGACTACATGTATGAACTGCTTTTTTGCCCAAGCTACTGGCCTTTTCGCCTTCTGCTGCCTTTGCTTCTGGGGACGAACCTTCGGCGTACTGTATAACCGACATGATGAAGTTGGCCTCACACTCCACGATGGGAGGGAAATTGGCGAAAGGGCTCTGCGGCCCAGAAATGAGAAACATGTTGGGGAAGCCAGCGCATGCAACGGCGCCGAAGGTCGTAGCTCCATCAACCCAGTGGTCTTTTAACGTACCGTTTCGACCCGTCACATGGATCCTCGTGTAGCTGCCGTCGACCGCCTCGAACCCCGTGGCGAAAATGAGCACATCGATCTCGTGAACAGTACCGTCAGTCAGCTCAACGCCATGAGGAACCAAGCGGCTGATATCGTTGGCCTGGAGGTCCACCACATCGACGTTTTCACGGTTGAAGATTTCGTAGTATCCAAAGTCGCAGAGCGGGCGTCTCGCATACGCTTCCCGAGCTTTCAGAATCTGGGCTTTACGAGGGTCCTTGACAATCTGGTCGATTTTGCCGCGTATGAAGTCACAGGCCGCCTCGTTGGCTTCTTCGTTGGTGACGATGTCGCCAAAGGCGCTGAACATGAAGCGGAACCCGTTGCCCTGGGACCACACCTCCTCAAAGGCCTGTTTTCTCTCTTCGGGAGTCGCATCGGTCGCTTTACGGGCTACCTCTGGGACTCCGAATCCCATTCTCGAGGACCAGACATTGTCCCAGATCTCGTCGTAGTTTGCGTTGATCTTTTGTCGATAGCCGGGGTCGACTGACCCCTGGCCGCTGGGCACCGAGTATTGTGCCCGTCGTTGGAATAGAGTGAGTTGACCCACGATGGGCGCAATTGCCGTCATCACTTGGACGCCAGTGGAACCGCTACCGATGATGCCGACTCTCTTTCCCTCTAGTTCGATGGTATCATCCCACTTTGCAGTGTGGCACGTGATGCCCTGATAGTCTTTCAAGCCGGGAATGTCTGGATAATTCGCCTTGGAAAGAACGCCAAGTGAGTTGACGAGGTATCGAGCATGATACACGATTCTCTCGGAGCTGGTCCCGGTGGAGGAGCACTCGATCCGCCAGCGATGTAGGCTGTCGTTCCACGTCGCCGACTGCATCTGACAGTTGAAAGCCATGTACTTTCGCAATTCGTGCTTCGCCACAACATGTTCCAGATATTTTAGGATCTCGGGCTGGTACACGTAATGGTGCGACCAGGGGTACGTTTGCAGGTCGTCCTTGTCCCAGGAGTAACGATACAGGTAGCTTTCTGTATCGCTCATGGCACCGGGATATCTATTCCAGTACCATGTGCCTCCGACGTCGCTGGCCATTTCGACGGTTTTGACTTTCATGCGCGGTTGCATGCGGGTTAGACGGTAAGTTGCGTAGATGCCGCCGAATCCTGCCCCCACGACGAGGGCATCAACCTCGATAGGCTGAGTCATTATGACAACTCAGCTCTACTATGGAATATTGTGGTAAGAATTCTGCTTCATATAGAGATTAAATGACGACGTGTGTGATATGGACAGTATTTGCACAGATAGGGGGGGTTTATATCTCGCCATCTTAGTAGATCAGAGGCTGAGCGGGGTTTACGACTATGATGGAAGATGTCATCCGCAGGCCAAGAACCTTCTGGATGGACGCATGAGATCACGCTTGAACGGTAGCATGAATGTAACCGCGGCTTTCTCGAAACGGCAAAATCGTCCAGTGAA
Organism: Colletotrichum fioriniae; assembly: GCF_027942845.1. Lineage (NCBI taxonomy): Eukaryota > Fungi > Ascomycota > Sordariomycetes > Glomerellales > Glomerellaceae > Colletotrichum > Colletotrichum fioriniae. The sequence continues at coordinate 86,787 of NW_027076851.1, forward strand.
CGTTAGTCTGATCTTCATCTGGAAAGATGCACTCATGCAGTTCGACACCACCGGCGAATCGGATTTCGTCTGGAGAAACATCTGCGGAGAACGGCCCGAACCACTCTCCACATTAAGTGCGCCGAACAAGACATTAACGTGCCAGTCACCGAAGCATTCGATATCTCGTGTTTGATAGTCAAGTCACTGGTGCGTCAACTGATTTCCCGAGTTGAGCCACGTACAGCGGGTGGGGTAGGCACATGCCCTGATGCGCCCTGGTTTTCTTATAAAGATGATAAGTTTGTAGAAAAAATCCGGCAAGCAGTCCATTACGGGAATGTAATATTCATCGAGCCCAGTCTTTGTATTCTCTAACTGCACACGCCGGTAATCTGATTTGTTCGATGCTTGATGTCACACGAGGCTATTGCCGATTAGTCAACATTAGATTGATATTATTCTAATCAAAGTTGACCTGGACGACACTTGCCTTGAGAGTCCTTGCTTTTGTTTTCCCAATAGCTGCTTTAGTCACCATGTCTCCAGATTGACGACCTACCGCTCGAAATCATAGTATAACGCTAGCTAAGCAGCATTAGCCAGTCGAGTGTTCAGGCTTGAGATAGCACTCATTGTGAACCACTTGCTGGCCGTGGCCATTAGAGTTTGGCGTTTCAGGATCCCATGGTTCACCACCGCTGATTATTGGGTACATTCCCTGCACAGTTGCGATAAAGAGAAGTTGAAAAACATCAAGCACCGCGGGATTCCAGTCAATGTCTTCTTTTTGGGAGCTTGTATCTATCTATCTACCTAGCAATCTAACTTTCAGAGCCATCCCCCCGTTAGCGAGCCTTGAACCTGAGGGCAGAGCTATGTATGATCGGGTTCTATCTACAGTCATGCCTTTCGTAGGTGTGTTGTGAGGTTCATGGAGTCTATACAGGACAAAAAGGATGCAAAAGATGACCGTTGAGGTCAGAAGAACAAGGTGATCCAAAAGGATTGGGCCCTAACCAGGATTCGAACCTGGGACCTCTCCCAGATGGTTGAATCCGAAGATGCACCCTAAGGGAGAATCATACCGCTAGACCATCAGGGCGAGTAAGGGTGGAGTGGTGAACTCGATGCGTTGTCAGGGCCGGGAAGGGATTTTTGATGAGTTCACGATGTGTGGGGTGGAGTTTCGACATGGGTGGTGACGGTACCTAAGGTAGACAGTAAGAAAGTGGGGCTGAGAGGGCTGACCACACCGAGTCACCGAGTCACCGAGGCTGAGTCTTGCCGGCGAGGACCCAACAACAACGGTCAATCGAGCACAAGATACCAGCGGGTCTAGCATTCCGACGGAGCTTCAAGCCTTTGATCGTCCTGCAACCTATTTGTAGCGAAATTCCTGTGTGACATTCATGTCTATTAAATTTGATATTTTATTTCTTTTGGAATTCTTCAGAGTTCGGCGCAGTAAGTACTCCTACCAGCGCTAAAAGCACTTGACAAGAGATAACTGCAATCAACATCTACTCACGAACTCGTCTCGTAAGGCGTCGCTTCTTCAAGCTAAGAGTCCAATTTCGTTTTGTTCAGACGTTTTAGTCGCTTATGCATGCTCTCTACCGCGAGGAAGATATTGAGCACTTTGAGCTTTGATGCTTACAACTGCCTTATACTTCAAGTCTGTAAATCATAGACTGACCTCATTTCCCGTCGACAGCTTCGGCTTGGCACGAACGACACTTGTGACTTGGCTGAATCGAGCTGAGATGAACATGGGGTACTCTGTACACTGAAAAGGCGACTGAGACATAAGTTACAAAATTACAACTTACAAGAAGTCGGGCCGTAAACTTACTTGTGTTTCGCATGAGCACCGATGCTCGGTCGATTCGAAAAGCTCTCTAAAGGGGAAGCGCATGCAGTTTATTTGTGACGACCGCTGTCGTTGATGAAGCACCAAGCTCGTCGAGAGCGCGCGCACGGTCACATTTGACAGCTTTATGATGAGACTCATCCACGTGTTGTCTAGAAAACGACGTCTCAGGTCAATCCTTGTAAGAGCCATATCGTGACTCGTCGCATTTTTGGTTACCTTGGGTACCCTAGCAGATGCCAGCGCAAACGCTCTCAATGAAGTGAAATCCAGTTTCGTCATACTTGGTTGATGTTGCAATAAGCGTGTTCATGCAACATCAGCTTCATTGTCTCCTGTAATATGCACTATGCAGCAATACCAGTCTGACAGAACGTGTGCCACGTGAGGTTCTACTTCTTAGACCGCGACGAGCGCTATGATATTTGCTCGACTGAGGAATCGCGATTTACTGCTATCTGTACCGAGTTCCACTTCGGTATGTGTTCATTTGGTAGAGGGTTGGCGAGATTTTGGCGTCAAGATGCCAAACGACACAAGATGCACAGCTTGATTTCCCTCTTGAGCCGTGATTACTGAGCGAACCATAATGCCATCCGTTAATGATGGGGGCGGGATCGAGCTTCCCACGTTGCCGCTTGCCGCACGGCTTCGTATCTTAGACTGAACTCAAATCTTGTTTCTGCTATTACGACCGAGCGTCGATAGAAACATGGGAGCTTAAACTCAAATGATGAGCCCAGTGTACATATTCCTGAATCTTGTACGTTCTTTCGTTGCACGAAGAAATCGAAGCCACCTGGAAGGGTACAACTCCTGATTTACGATCCAGACAATTCGAAGTCCACAAAAAGAGGTCTTCAACAATTTCTTTTATGTAGTACCATAGGCAGGAAGATGTTACGGTGGTCTTTTCAATTTTCACCCGTGGACTTCATCAGGTCAGCTGATAAGAATAGTCTGGTTTGAGATCCATCATGCTGCTCGGCTTCAAGTGAACCAACTTGGATGCTATGTCCCGAGAACCGTATTGTTGCACCGCAATGGCAATCAGACCTGGAACGATATTCCTCCAAACAACAATCCCTCGAATGTGAGGTTTATGATTTTCCGCCAATTGCTAGCGATTCCAGATAAAGGGTGCCAATTTATCACAAACTCGATGTGCCAAGTCCGAAAGGTTTGCGTAGCTAATACACCATTGGGCTCAAATGTCGCTTGGCTCCTTCACATGTACACCTTCAGTGGTTCAGATTCTACATGTCTGAAAGCAGAGTACAGTTTACTCGCAAGTTTCCTTGCATAAAGTACATTTTCTTTCGAAAACGCGGTGAATAGAGGCTTGGCCAAGCGGTGACAAGCGTCGACGTTGTCAAACTACCACCAGGCCATTTGCTAATTAATTCGCTTGTGCAACCTAGTGTCCAGACGTATTTCCCAAGATTTAAGAACCACAAGGTCAACATGAAATCGCCGAGAATTTCAGTTATCAAACGCTCTGAACTGTTCCAGGGAAACAGTCTGCGGACAAACATCAAAATTCCAGAGCAGGTTCGGCCATAACTTCGGTTCATCTAGACCGAGTGGATATCGCCACACCGGCACTTTTGGAAAGCCCTCCATTCCTAATGGAGCGATAAACGGAGCACCGAGCCATGTAATGGATATTAGGGGGAGGGGCAAAGCATATGCACCTTGAAAATCCCCTTGCAACGGCAGTGGTCCGGCGGTAACACCTGTCTGATGGAGCAGGTAACGCCTTGCTAACGGGCGGCTTCCTCCGGTTACAAGCACCACAGCGCCCGCCATCGAACCAGGTTGTGGAGGTGTCTGTCATATGAGTGGACGCTGCCGGGCGTCGGAAACTGACCAGAGGCTCAGAGTAATGGTCGCTTGGGATACTTTGACGGGGCTTCAAGTAGGACTATCGGAGGCGGACTGATACGTGATGCCTGTGGGGTAAAGGAGGTAAACTTGACGGATCTCTGGATCGATTCTCAGAGGCTCGTACTTGAAGGAAAGCGTTTCCGTCACCATTGTTTTCGCGCGATCTCTCGCCAATATTTACAGACCGCTGAGTACTTACAGATATTGTATGCGGATAAAAAGCTTCCGTTTGACAAAGAGAAGCTCGAGGTAGCACAGATTGCGCTGGGGCTATCTGTGTATTTGCATAGTAATACGGGCCTTGGCAAGGGTTCTGGTCTCGGCGCCATGGGTATGATGTGTCCAGGGCGATGGAGCAAGCAAATTGAGGATCGCGGACGAAATCGATTTCCGAGGTGCCAGATAATTTTATAATCATCACCGTATTGAAGTGCAAAGCTGATTCTCTGCTTATTCCCGTACAATTCATGGGCAAGGTGCGATGGTTTTGAACCTCATTTCTTCACTTCGGATGACCCGAGTGAGCGCTCTGAATCAAGCGTTATGCAGTAATTTCATATTGCAGGCACAAAACCCGCCTAACCACCATTATGCTCCTGATTGTTGACAAATCTGGACTTTCGAAGATGAGATGAAGGTTGTTAAGCGGAGATGGAATCAACTGTTGGACTACAAGCGGCCCTGAGGTAGGAGGCGTTATTGGCCTCCAAAGTACGAGCTCTCCCCTTGGAAGTTCTTCCATGAGCAATTCGCTACGGATTCGTCCGAACACTATGATCGCCCTGACGGCATCCCGCCCATCCAGAAAGGGTGCGTTCTTCGCATGTTGTATCTGCGGATGTAACTCTACGCCTGAGGGTCAGGCGTAATGTTGTAATCGCGACACCCCAGCCCGCATACGGCAAGGCAATCTGTACGATGCTTGATCATGGGTGGAAGCAAGTCTACAAGAGATAGCATAAGTTGACCTATAGTCAAGAGACCCCTGCCTTAAGATCTTGCAGTTCATGAGAGGTGGCTGGGTGAGGTGGTAATCCAGTGCGTAAAGGCGCTTGCTGCTGCTTCACAATGAAGATCAGGGGTCAGCCTAGGTCGTTCACCTGAAAAGAGGGAATACAGATAGATTGCGAACAAGACACAACCTCCGTTCGTTATACGAGGAATGGCAGATGATGCGCTATTCGAAGAAACTAGCTCGTCTGTCTGGTGCGGCTGGCAAGAGTCTCCAGCATAGAGCTTTGTGTTTTACATCCAAAAGTGGAGTTTCTACACAGCGCAGAGCATGAAGCAAGAGATGCCACGCACACAACGTTGATCTCAATGTGGCCCCGACATCCAGGTTGGCCCCTCCAGAATCTCGTGGGCGGTCAACTTCACTGTCAAAAGTCTTGCGAGCCTTGATGGACAATGTTGATTGCTGTCAGCCCAGGGGGTTTGTTGGTCCAGCCCGGCTTTGGTACTTTGGCAATTCCTGACCGATGCTTATTGTCCCGTAATCCCTTTTGGGGCGCAATCTCGGGGTGGGCTTCTCACACAAGGGACATTATCCACCCATGGGCCATGACCCCCTCAGCTAACAATTTTGGCCAGACTGTGGCCGGGCGACTCCTACCCCCACAGACGGCGCGAGCGGCGAGTCGGGGCCCCCTTATGACCGATTGTGGTTCTTGAGGAGGTCTCCCGGCTCAGTCCGTACGGAAGCCGATGAATCTTTAAACTCGGCTCTCAGTGTGAGCATCGCCGAAACACAAGAAAGTTCGTCGAGAAACACCAAAAAAAGTCAAAAAACCACATAGTTTTGGCTGGGTTCTCAAGCAAAACAAAGCTCTCTGCGACTGAGTTGTCTCGATTGGACCGGGAATCTCGGCCAGCGCAGCCCAAAAGTGCGCCGATCTATGGGTGCCAGAATGTCTTGGCACACTCTATTGAAAAGTCTTGGCGACTCCTTTCCAGATTTTTCTTGGCACACATCACAGCCCATCACGTTTCTGGAGTGAGTGCCGTGGGCACACATACGACCATCCCACAGAACTTGAATCGTTTTCGCATTGGTGGAATTAGGTCCATGACTAGAAGAACCGGGCCTCACCAGATCACGGCCCCTTGCCAGCCTGCCGGGCTCATCTGCTATGATGCCCACCCTCATGGGTCAATATTTAGTGTTAAGGTGACAATGGTGAGAGCATCCGATCTCCGCTCCCATCTTCGCCTATTCGTGCCTAGGCTACGGGTTATCCGCATTTCCAGGTATTTCGGCAAACAAGCGGATTTTCATTCACACACCGCCAGTGCACAAAAACCGGTATCCGTTGTTTAACCATGTCTCAATGCAACGGGAATCGGAGCCTCGTTCGACAGGGCAGGCCCAAAAGCGATGGCAACGGTGACATTGAGAGCCTCCTTTGACCTTTTTCGGATCCCGATAGCGCTGTTTCCGGCCTGCAAGTCGCATCCCACCCGCAATGCCAGACGCAGGCGCGTTGGTGATATATTGTTAGAACTGGAGATCATTTGAATTTATCACAACTGTCGCATTGGGTCTGGCGGGGTTTGTCTCGGGTTGTTTGCAATTTAGACATGTCGCAAAAGACTACCAAACTGATTCAGCAGCTCTGGACTTTGATCCACCAGTAACGGATGTTGAACTTTGACAGTGGCATGCCGCATGTTGAATCTGGTTCAGATGAGCGCTGTCTCAGCGGCAACGTGCTTCTGCCGCCCCCCTTGCTGCTAGCGCACAGTCTGCATTGCGCTGATCCAGCTTTTTACTCTCTGGTTCGGCGCCAACGATACCCCGGAAAGCTGATTAAGGTCAATAAGCTTGAACAGGGATGGTGGGCATGTGTCCATGGGGGCAGATTTTGCGGTCAAGGGGGGACTGGGCTGCCCCGTGCACTGACAATATGCTGCCAGCAGCTGGGGGAAATTCGAAGAGATAATAATATCAGGCTTGCCACGGGTTAAAAGTGCCATCCTGGGTTAGCCGGGACCCTCATTGTGCGGCAGAGAAAATCAAAGTTCGCGGGATCACGCTCCACTCCAAAACACGTCAGACAGATTTTCCCTAAACCTTCGAGAGGTTATTCGAGAAACGGCTCAACATGGCTGCAAGGAGCCAAGGACCTCACAGACAACTACCGTAGTACCGATTTCTTGGGTATCAACTCTCGCTAGAATACAAACAGAAACCAGCTAGAACAGTGAGGACACTACCGTCGCCCATTGCCACTTTTTTGAGTCTCTCTCCTCCGACGCCAGTCCGTGAGGCCGGGAATTACTCAGGACCGTAGTAACGGGTCTTATCTAAATAGACGTTGGTTCCATCTCGAAAAGGCCCCAGTTCATCTCCCTTCGATATACAACCAAAACCAGGGTGCCGACCAATGGGAGCTGTTCCCGCGCGCTAGCGACGGAAACATTGCGGATTCTGGCCGACAGTCTGCTTTTTGCGTCTTTCTGCTCACGGCATAAGCTCCGAGAGCGAGACACACTTTCTGCCAACAGAGTGCTGCCCAGCACTGCAGAAATCCCCCAAATCTCTGACTTCCCATCCGCAGTTTTCCCAAATAGGACCTTACTGTGGATCTAAACTCCATCTTTTTTGAACATGGTCTAATCTTTCAACTCACATACTAACCTTGTGACAGCCCCTGACTTGTTTCATGGTTAACCAGGAAGACAGCGCCACATTTTAGACAAATACGACATGCGAGCCTACTCTGGGTAAGCGTAAGTACCGGGTTTGCAAGGCAAAGAAAATATTGAGGTTCCAACTTGCTCAGGTTCCCCATCTCCAGCCCATATCCAGCACGGTCATGGGTCAACCCCTGAGCCCGTAGCCGTGGGCAAATTCTCGACAGCAATGCCTCCATGCCATGCCATGTACCTCCTCGGACACTGGGCAGTCTTTCTGCCCTCACCAACGTTGAAACAGCTTGTCGCTGCGCTGATGACTGCGGCTCGCCGAGGCGCCCGAACCACTTTCTGATATCTGGGTGGATCATATGGACAGGGAAGGAAGGCTCTGCCCGAAATGAATCGACTGTCTTTTCGCTAACTCCCCGTCCTTGTCGATTCAGGCAGAGGCGAGAAGAAGGAAGGGGGCCATGTCCCTTCCATCCCATTCCCGTGAGCTCAGTCGAGGGGTGTGTAGCTCGTCCAGGAACCAGGACACAGACTAGCCACTCGCCAACACTCCAGTGAGCTCCATCGTGGGCCAGACTGCGGGCTGTGAACTTTTGGACCTCGTCGCCTCAGTTCACATCCCAGCCCTGGGCAAAAGCTTGTGTATCCGTGTCACTGTGAGCTGTTCAAGCGGCCAAGGTCCCACTATCTAAGGTCTTGGCAGCGTGGATGAGATGTAGGATCAGGATGACTCCTGCGGGAAGGGGAAAGTATGTTGTTGATGAGCCTGAAGGAGAGCAGAATTTCCCAGAATCTGCCCAAGATCGAAAGATATAAGAAGGTTGCAAGCTCCCGTCCATCAAACCTTCTTTTCTCTTATTCCTCATCACCTTCATCAGCATCTTCCGCTACAGTCTCTCTTTACCAATCCAACTACTCACATTCTTTAGCCCTGGTGGTTATTCATTCGTTGTCAACACTTCCAAACTACTTCCAACTCTACGTGTTTTCTTAAACCAACCACCACATTCAAAATGAAGTTCTCCGCTGTCCTCGCTGCCCTCTCGGCCTCTGCCGTCATCGCCGCCCCCGGCGCCGAGTCCTCCCCCAACAACTTCGGTGCCATCGAGAAGCGCGCCTCCTTCCCCATCCCCGCCTCCAAGGGCACCGTCACCTATAAGGCCGCTCAGTCCGTCAAGGGCACCTTCGATGGTGGCATGAAGACCTACGGCCGTGGCGTCAAGTGCACTGGCCAGGCTGAGGGTGGCGACAAGGACGCCGTCTTCCTCCTCGAGAACGGCGCTACCCTCAAGAACGCCATCATCGGTGCCGACCAGATCGAGGGTGTCCACTGCAAGGGCTCCTGCACCATCAACAACGTCTGGTGGACTGCTGTCTGCGAGGACGCTCTCTCCCTCAAGGGTGACGGCAACGCCTCCATCATTGGCGGTGGTGCCCGCGGCGCCGAGGACAAGGTCATCCAGCACAACGGTCTCGGCACCGTCACCATTGACGGCTTCACCGTCGTCGACTTCGGCAAGCTCTACCGCTCCTGCGGTAACTGCAAGACCATGGGCAAGCGCACCGTCGTTGTCAAGAACGTCAAGGCCTACAACGGCAAGATGCTCACCGGCATCAACTCCAACAAGGGTGACACCTCCACCATCACCGGCACCTGCGCCACCTCCGTCAAGGAGATCTGCACCGAGTTCCAGGGCACCACCCCCGGCAACGAGCCCAAGAAGATTGGCACTGGCCCGTCCAGCGCCTGCAAGTACTCCACCCTCAAGGCCTGCTAAATGGTTCGCTTCTGAGCTGTTTGGTGTTCTTGAGTTCCGATCTTGGTCGCCGACACAGCTTGCTGTAGCGGCGACGGTGCTGCTTTTGCCGCACTCAGTCTCTGAGAGACTGTGAGTGAACTTTGTTTTTGGTTAAAGAACTTAGGAAGGAAGAAACCACCTTTTCTTTTCTGTGGTGTGTAAGCTGATGCGCATCACTTGGCCCCTTGGCCATTCTCTGTATATATGGACATGGGGAGCATGTACCTACAATATAATCCTCATGACTTGACTTAACTACTTTCCTTTCCGCCCGTGAATTGCAAAACTGAGTGACGATGCATGGTAAACTCCTCCGCCTTAACATTCCTGCGCGTCTACATCAACATATTGTTGAATGACGACTCTTGTCTCCGCTCTGCACATCTTCGTCGCGGTGACGGCGGCAGCCTCCCTAAGTCCCTCTTCTCTCAAGAGTCGGTGATTATCCTCTAACAGCTGTGAGAATATCACAGGCTCGGTTCAAATTAGATGCCGTGCGAGATAGTCGTTAGCAGCCCGACCTCACTACCCATCGGGCACAGTTGTCCAGCGTCATCTGCCGCCTTCATCTACCCCGTCCTCCCTCGTACTCGTCATATAAATCTCTTTCGACAATGAATTGAAATACATAATGCTGAAAAAGAAGAGGAAAAAGAAACAACTAGTATACGAATCCTAAAATTGTCGGCGAGAAGTAAGTGAGTGGCAAGAATCGTTGCAAGTCGATGCGATGAAGTCTTCATAACGTGAAGTCAAAGAGTGGGGCGCTTGGATCACGACAAAGTGCACCCACCGAGCAAACTCAACCTTAAAAAAAAAGCGTCGATCCGATAGATCGGATCTGTCAAATGCAGGTCATCGCAAGTGGCCTCCACCGGCGCCAACATGGGGAGTTTGTTTCCTCCCGCAAAATGGCGTGGAACCTTAATGCTAAGAACGTTCGTCAACGGCTATCACGGCATCGCGTGGACGGAAGCACGGCACCACGGCATCGCGACACACACAACCGAGGCCAAGCTGGGGGTCCTTAGTCTTACGCGTCAACTTCGAGCCAAGTCTGGTCTAAACATCCTGGCAAGTCTCCAGAATTTCTGGAAGCTGCAGTTCTCGCTGAGAATTTCTATTAAACAGCTTCTCTCGCCCTCATCGGGCTTGGTTATGGAAACGACAAACGACCGGCCCACCTTGAAAACACCATCATGTGCTCACCAATAACAACGACGACCTCACAAGGCACCGTATGCACCTCCGCCTGGACTTCCTATAACCGAGCTATTAGCAAACCAATTTCCCCGACATCGACGGACTAGACTCACTGATGATGATGCGATCTCCCTTCTTCATCTCGCAACTGTTCTTCCCGCCAAGGTTGATCTCCCTTGTCCCGTACTCGTCATGCCGAACCCACACGTTCTCGCCGAGAGCTCCAGGCTCGCCTCCAGCTAGACCATAGGGAGGAACTGTCCGTCTCTCACTCAGCACACTGACGTGCAAGTCTCGACGAAACTCGATCTCGCGGATGCAACCGTCTCCTCCATTATACTTGCCTCGGCCGCCTGACCCACGCCGAATACCGAACTCACGGAGAATACACGGGTAACGACGCTCTAGGGACTCCGGATCCGTGATTCTAGTGTTGGTCATGTGGACGTGTACGCCGGACTGGCCCTCCCAACTTGGTCCCGCACCGGCGCCGCCTGCAATGGTCTGAGTTGAATGGGAGTTAGCGTACGAATATTAATGTGGTGAGAGGAGATCTGGCTTACCTCGTAGTATCCGAACCCAGGTTTTGCCTTCCCATCAACCATCTCACCTCCGTATCCAAATGTCAGGTTATTACACGTTCCCTGGCTGGCTGCCGCGGCGTGGAACGCTCTCAACACCACATCCGTTACTCTCTGAGACGTTTCGACATTCCCACCGACTGTAGCAGCACCCAGAGAAGGAGATATAATCGTCCCAGAGGGTATGATAACGTTGATGGGAGTCAAGCAACCCTGATTCAACGGAATGTCTTCCTTGACAAGCGAACGCAAGACATAGATGATGGCGCTAAAGGTGATGGCGCGGGGTGCGTTGAGGTTACCGTACATCTCCCGACTAGTCCCTGTGAAATCAAAGACAGCAGAGCCCTCTTCGCGATTGATGCGGATCTTGAGCTTGAGTTTCGATCCATCATCCATTTGGTCCTCGGCCTCGAGCGGGAGACCACCAAACTGGTCGTGTACTTGGCGGAGGAGGTTTCGGACTACCTTCTCGGCGTTGTTCTGGATTCCGAGCATGTATTTCTGTTATTGACCGTCAACTGTTCGCTGCTCTATTCACGGGCATCTTTTTGTCTAGATAGACTGCACTTACCTGAACCGTCGGCAAGCCATACTTCTTGATAGAGTCCTGAATGAGCCTGATGCCCTTCTGATTGGCAGCTATCTGTGCCTTTAGATCACTAACGTTGTCGTTCCACGTCCTTGTTCCAGAAGAACCCGGGTACGATGCCGGCTTCTTTAGCATAATCTCAGCAAGACCTTCCTCGTTGAATCTGCCCCCATCAACCAGCTTGAAGGACAGGAACGAAGCTCCCTCTTGCCAAATCTCCTTGGAATGCGGGGGCATAGAACCGGCAGAGATGCCGCCAATGTCGGCGTGGTGAGCCCGAGAAGCTGTCCAAAAAAGAACCTCGTTGGTGTCTTCATCAATAACTGGTGAGATCACCGTCACGTCAGGGAGATGGGATCCGCCGGCGGCCGGGTGATTGGAGACCAGCACATCTCCTGGCCGAAGGGAGTTGCCCCAGCGCTCGGCCTGGTAGGCCACCGCATAACTCATGGCGCCTAGGTGACACGGGATATGCGGCGCGTTGGCCACCAGACCGCCTGTAGGTGAGAAAATGGCACAAGAGTAGTCCAGCCTCTCCTTGATGTTGACGGAGACCGAAGTCATTTGCAGCGATCTGCCCATCTGCTCCGCTATGCTCATGAATCGGTGACCGAATACTGATAGCTGAATCGGGTCGACCTCGGCCGTCTCAACTGGAAGGCCGACGGAGCTTAGCGAAACCGAATCCTTGTCGAGAAGTAAGTGACGCGGAAGCACAGTCGCTGTCCAAGACGGCTGGACCATGATGGTCTGAGTTTGGTCGAGGATAATCGCCGGACCAACAACCCGCTCACCCGGCGCAAGATCATCGAGTTTGAAGAGGTCGACCTCGTGCCACTTGCCACTTGTGTAGAGCCTCGTAGTGCTTGCTTTCTTTCGCCTCTCTACCAGCCTGGTCTCAACAGACTTCAGAGCTTGCGATACGCTGGTCACGTTGGAATCGGGTGTCTTGCCCAGCGCTCGGACGCGAATGTCCTCTACTAAGATGTCACGGTTCAGAACAAAGCCGAACTCCTCTTCATGGTGCTCGACAAATTGACGAGTAAAGTCCCACGACTCCTCAGGCTTCCGAATCATGAGCGAACTATTGGTGCCCTTGTACCGCAGGTTGAGGAACAGCTCGTGCTCGATCTGTTCATCTGAGAACCCCTGGGCGACCAAAGTCGCCGTGGCTTCATCTGCTAAAACCTTGAACTCCTCTGCCAGCTGTTTATCAGAGAAATCAGAAAGCTCAGCAGCCTTGGGACGCTGAATCTCATGCGTCAAATCAGCCAGCGCCATGCCGTACGCCGACAAGATGGACGACATCCGATGTATGACGACACGCTCTACGCCCAACGCCTCAGCGACGTCACACGCGTGTTGCCCGCCGGCGCCTCCGAACGTGGCAAGAACATGGTCTGACGTGCGAATGCCTCTGCCTTCTGTGAGCGAGCGTATAGGTCTGCTCATGCTCTCGTTGGCGACGCGGAGGAAGCCGCTGGCGATCTCCTCCGGCGTGAATGACTTTCCCTCTTCAGAGTTGATCTTCTCGGTGAGAGTGTGGAAAGCTGTAGCTGCTGCGTCGTAGTCTAGGGGTTCGTTTTCCTTTGGTCCGAAGATGGAAGGGAAGTATTCGGGGCGTAGACGACCTAGGAACAGATTTGCGTCAGTGACTGTGAGAGGTCCGCCCTTGCGGTAGCACACAGGTCCTGGGTGTGCGCCGGCAGACTGTAAGTTGATGTTAGTTTATGATGCTGAAGAGCTGCCAGTGTGCTGTGATAACCCACATCCGGGCCGATCGCAAACAGCCCATTCTTCCAATGCAAGATCGAGCCGCCACCAGCAGCAACAGTATTGATATCCAACTGTGGCGTCTGTAACGTGACCTCAGCCGTCTCTGTCTCAAATACATGGTCGTATGTGCCCGAAAAGCGACTGACGTCCGTCGAAGTACCGCCCATATCAAAGCCAATCACCGGCATCTTGGTCTCGGGATCATAACAAGACTTGCCGAAACCGATGACGCCGCCAGCGGGGCCAGATAAAATGGCGCGCAGCCCGGAGAAGTTCTGCCAGAGACAGAGCCCGCCGTCGCTTTGCATGAAGAGGAGCTTGCTAGCAATGGCGTCTAGGCCGCCTTTGAAGCCGCTGCCAAAATCGCGGACGTAGCGGCGGATGAGAGGGGAGAGATACGCATCGGCGTTTGCTGAGTTTCCTCGGGACACCATCTTGATCTAGACAGATGTGAGCGTGTGAAGCAGAGCGTGAGAGAAGGTGGGCTGTTCATACCGTTGGCTGCAATTCAGACGACACGGATACGTCGAACCCCATTGATCGCGCGAGCTCCGCCACCTCATTCTCGTGATTGGGGTAGAGATAGGAGTGGATGAAGCAAATCGCAACACTCTTGAAGCCCTCAGCCTTTAGATCCCTCAACTGACTTGCTACAACCTCCAAGTCAGGCTTCTTGAAAACTCGAACTGGCTCCCCCGTCAATCCTTTTACGAGCTCTGGATCGCTTCCAATGTCGATGGGCTGTTTCTCCGGATTCTCCAAAAACTCCTCCATCGTCACACGCTCGTCAACCTCGACAACCTTTTCATACAGGTTCTGCAACTTGTGGATACTCAAATCAAAGATGTGCGGCCGGGCCTGGTTGCCGATGACTAGCAGATCCCGGAAGCCCTTGGTCGTCAGGAACGCGACGCGCTCGCCTTGTCGTTCTAGCAGGGCGTTCGTCGCCACAGTCGTTCCCATACGAACTGATTCAACGTCGGAGATGTCGAGGGGTTCATTGCGGGATACTGGTGCGCCTCTGTAATGTGCCAGGACGCGTCGTATACCTTCGGTCGGCGCATCTTTGTAGTTTCTCGGGTCTACTGACAGAAGTTTGAATACCATCTCTGGCTCATCAGAGCCGGGAATGTAGGCGTGCACATCGGTAAAAGTGCCGCCGCGATCTAGTGAGAACTTGTGAGCAAAAAAGACTGTCGAGACACTGGCCGCACAACTGCCCACTGAAGAATTGGACTTACCTATCGCGATTCTAATCTTCTTTCTAATTGGGCCAAGCGAGCCCATTGTGAATAGTGATGAAATACAGGTGATTGAAAGATGAAATTGTTAGGGTACGTTGGATCGGTAAACGCTGAGCCAATTGAGCTAGACATTTGGACGCTTGAATTCAATGAAGTTATAAAGCATTCTCCATCTCTCCTACGTAGGAGTCCGCCCCCGATCTAATCAGCACGTTGCATATCCCCCGCATTGGTCCCCGAATCGCACCATCCGGTCTCCAACACGCAGCTTATCAGAGCTGCCGCATTCCCGGGCTCGGCACCGGAGGCGAACCCCGAAGCCTCCGAAACCTCCTCCGAAGTGGGCCTAGGTGTCACAACCTGGGGTATCAGCAACTCGGCTTGCTGGACCGAGATAACTTCGGCTTCATGGACCTAGCAATCGCTATTTCTAAGGTCGATGTAGTGCATCTAATCGAGAACTGTGACGCGTTTCCAACTTCGTGCCTGGTTGATGCCAAGGTATGGCCGATCAGTCAGCATGCGGCACCTCCTTGTGCCGTTTCTTTCACAAGATGGTACATATCGCGACATCCATATCATAGCTTTTTGCCGGAAAAGGGGGTTTATCACAGAGTAGAGGAGTACAATCAAAGACACTCCCTCTACGGGAGGATCGTAGGAGTAAGGCCTAAATCTAGGGAACTGGGATGCAACCACCGGGAAGTGCTTGGAAGATCGTTTTGGCTGGGGGTCATGCAGCTGACTCTTGAACCGATTGGAATCTGCTCGTTGATAACGACGGCTTCGCGACCCGCGCCGCGAGCCAAGAAAATACGTTAACCTCGGGTCGTCAACCCGCGTCCACTTGATCATCACCGCGCGTTGTATGCACATGGTGCTCTTCAATAGCCAATGATCCTCGGTTGACAAGGACAGACCCCGTTAGCGGAGGCAATTATCTTGTGTCTGATAATCACGTTACAGTCGCGGCTTCTCTTGAGTCTGGGCCGGCTTGCGGAACAAGGCTGCGAGCGAGTTATCTGATCTTTATATCATCCTTGAGATCGATTGAGAGGTTGTTGCTGGGGTGCTAAAGATTAGATGAACCCATAATCCGTAGATAAGTATGATATGACATAGACTGCGTAACTCTGGACATGTCTTAAGTGATACTTTAGTCAAGTTCTCTCTCAACTTATCTATGGGAATATTAGTTCACATCTGAGCGATACAATACTATACTCTTTCGAAATGCCTGAGACCCAAAGCTTAGAAGAAACCAAGAACAGCATCAGCCACAATGTCAAAAACCATGATATCAGTGTCGCCCATTCAACCGACATCCAGAGCGATCGTGCCAAAGAAGCCAAAGTCGTGAGAAAGCTGGACCTGTATATCACACCCGTACTCTTCATCGTCTATCTCTCATGCTTCATCGACAGAGCCAACATCGGTAGGTATTCCATAGCTTCCTTTGAGAGTCTCCAACATTGTACCGGAAACTATGTTTCTGTCATTCACTTCCTAGTTCCGACCAGAATCCTAAACACGATGCAGGAAACGTCAAAGTCGCGGGCATGCCCGAAGAAATCGGCGCCACAAATCAGCAATACTCTACAGCCGTATCCCTCTTCTTCGTAACCTACGTGCCCGTCGAGGTCCCAGCCGTCCTCCTCGTCAAACGCTTCGAACCTCGCTTCGTTCTCACAGCACTGTGCATAATCTGGTCCGTCACGACAGTAGCCAACGGTCTCATTCGCAATGTCGGTGGCCTCTATGCCTGCCGTCTAGTCCTCGGCGCTTGCGAAGGCGGCCTATTCCCTTCTCTCAACATGTACCTCACCATGGTATATAAGCGTGACGAGATCGCAAAGCGCACGTCCTACCTCGTCTCGTGCACGGCATTATCCGGTGCCTTTGGAGGCTTGTTGGCGTACGGGTTGTTACAAATGGACGGTGTTGGCGGGTACGCTGGCTGGAGATGGGTGTATCTCATAGAGGGGGCGTTTAGTGTCACATGCGCCTTTGCTGTATGGTTCGGATTGCCTAGCGATGTCCGCAAAGCGTATTTCCTTAGCGAGGAGGAGCGAATAATCATGGACATGCGGCACCAGGAGAGGTTGGACTACATGGGCAGTGACGAGCTTGATTGGAATGAAGTGAAGCTCGCTTTCTTGGACCCAAAGACTTGGCTCAGGTATGTGTTGCTCAAGGATTCGAACGCAGGGAGAAGTTCCTGACACTTACGCCCCCAGCGCGTGGACTCAATTTTGCCAGAATATTTTGACAAACGGATTTGGCACCTTCTTGCCCTCCATCTTGCACGCCATGGGTCACGGCACGCTGGCTAGCAACTATTTGACAATACCCGTGTATTGCCTTGGCGCGCTGGCATTCTTCACTTTTGCGTTTTTATCAGACAAGTACGGAAAGTGCGGCATGGTGAGTTGACCCGCAATCAACCAATTTCGTAGTAGACTAGCTGATGGTTCTAGTTTCTCTTCGCAACCAATCTTGTGGGCGCGGTAGGCTATGCAGTATTGATTGGCGTTAGCAATAATGCTGTCAAATATTTTGCCTGCTTCGTCTGCACTATCGCAGTGTACAACGGCACAGGGCTGAACCTGGCCTGGCTCAATGTCAACACAGCGCCACAATATCGGCGTGCGACGGCCATTGGTATTCAACAGACAATCGGCAATTCTGCCGGTGCTGTGGCAGGCCAGATATACAGAAGTTCGCCGTATCTTCTTGGGAATAGTTTCTCGCTTGGTGCCATATTTGTCGCAGAGTGTCTGATCGTCATGCATTGGCTATTTCTCATACGCCTAGACAAGCAGAAGGAGGCTATCCTTGACGGGGCCGGGCCAGACACGCGAAGGAAGCGAACAGGCGACCGAGACGTTGAGTTCAGGTACCGCCTTTGACCATAGCAGCTTGCTCTCTATCCTCGAATGTACGGGTGTGAGGCGTTTTTGAGATTGGACACAGTCGTAAACTATGGTGGATACTCGTGGCATCGGCTGGGACTTGCGTCGGAGTTTCGTCAGTCTGAGCCGCTGGCAACTTCGCGTTGGCTGAAAAAGTTTTGAGGCAGATCTAAGATATCACAGCCAGTATTTGGCCCACACTTCGTGCTCTTCCTTAGTTCCTCTGAAGGCGAACTCAAGTTCGGTAATGTCTTGGAACCCCTCCTTTACTTTTGGTTCCTTGAAGCGGGATTTGAATCCGTTGAAGGCCATCCTAGGCAGTGCCGTTCGTGACTCGGGGTTAAGCTGCCCTGCATAAGCTACAGTCATGTATTTGCAGTTTAAGTTGGACTTACGGATTCGTTCATAGACCGTACGGCATCATTGTGTTCGCAAATGTGAAGAGGCGTCTTGAACCAAACACACCTGATTGGAACGTCGTGTTTCGCTGCAAGCTGAACCCAGACAGCTCTCGTATCGGGGTCGGGATTCGTATTGTCTGTACTGAATTAATGCCTGAAGATGGCGAGAAGATTCGTGCCGGAGCTGACCTATTGCTATTGATTGGCCTCCACTCAGTAGCTCTTTGGCGACTTGCAGGCACTTGTCTCGACTGCCAATACATTAATATTTACATGACTTGATCATATTAAGCTGAACTGACGTCTTCAAAGTGTCTTGATTGATGCGCTCATAACCCAATGGCTTGAGGTACTTCCAGAAGAACGTACTCTTCCCAGCACCTGGCGGGCCGCAGGAAAGAACAATGTCTTGCTTGTTCTTCTTCTCAAACAGGGCACTCGACGCCTCCGAATTGGGATCCTCTGGGTATGGGAAATGGACGATGTCGAATTCTCGGACAAAGTCCCGAGGCTTCTCATCGAGGAAGAATTCTTCTGGTGTCTTGTATGTGATTCCAATGTTGTGGGCGAGATTTCGATCGGAGCAGCTGAAGTCTTTGGAGAATTTTGATGCCGCAGTGCGACCACCAGCGTCACCAATGAAGATGCTCCCCTCCAGGTCGACGTCGTCAGTGAGGTCATAATCAGCGCAAAGTTCCTTCCACATCCCCGGCCTCGGTTTTCTATATATGTCTTTCTCTGTGGCTGCGTATATAGTGGTCGGGATGTTGAGCTGTGTCAAAACGGCATTGACCTTTTGCTTGAATGCCGAGGCTCGGTCTTTTGTCGATTTCGGCGTTTTTGCTTTCGGATCGGCGTGAAGAACGATACCGGCTTGATTGGACAGTACCACAATACGGTATCTGTAAAGATGAGCTGATTTCTGTCACTCTTACGGCCAAGCGCTGATAACAAACCCTTCGTCATTGTACATGTCCCGCAGCTTGCCAGGAACAGAAGCATGCCACCATTTCCAGTCCTCAGCGGCGTCGGCATGTTTCTTGCCCGAAGCCGTTGTGATTAGGGTCGAGTCCTAGGCGGGTATTCGTCAATTTCAAAGGCTTTATATGTGTGAAGCTGCGTAGCTGTCATACCAGGTCAAAAGCAGCCACCTTCCTCCTCTTTTCGGACTCGGCTGAGGGCTCCTCTGGTTCGTAGCGGCCAACGAGCAGTGTCGCAGGAATATCATCGTTCAGAGCGCGTTCGGTCCATATTGTGCGGTCTTTTGGCTTCTGCGAAGTAGGTTTGAAGAAATTCGCAACTGCGTTCTCTGTAGGGAGCCAGGAGTCAGTGACGATTCATAGTTTGGACGAAGAACGAGCTTACTGGTTGTGCCGCTCTGGACTTTCCGTTTGACGGGCGGTGGAGAGATCGATTCTCTTTGCTTCCTCTTCGTGGTTGACGAACTTGAGTTTGACATGATCGAAGTCGAGTGAATCGATTGCTTGCTGAGAAATTGGCACAGTATTCCGCTGTTGACTCTCCAGAGCGACGTTCGCATGTCGATAATCGTAGCTCAGAGCTTGGGAAGCGGCGAGCTTTGGTGGGGCACGGCCACTTTACCGGCAGAAAGCGCGACGACGCCCACGCGCCAGGGTGACGGGCAGACACGTGACCCAGAATGCGTGGCAGGTACGTATCGGTGGAGCAATTTCACGGGACCTTCACATTCACCTCAATGAGACGCTGTTCATGAATCTCTCTCACTCTCACGCCCTCACTACCCTAGTCCTTCCCCAACCTTGCCGTCATCATCGCCAAATTGTTCAGTCGAAATGTACGAGCTCTTTCTCACGACGCTCGTCGACGACGACGATATCCAGGCGGCATGCTCAGTCCTCGGCGGTCTCTGCGCTATGCCCGCCTGGCAGAGTCTCCATCGCGTCCTTTATTTCAAGGGCCCAGGCAAACCCGGCGGAATCTCAAACCAAAACTCCATCGTCAAAACCCCTCGCAAGGACATTCAGATGCTGTGGAAAGACTTGCATCAGCAACTGAGCCGTCAATCTTACATCCTCCAGGCCCGATATGAGGTCTTCAAGGATAAGGACTTCGGCCCGACCGCTCCGGAAGTGGACTTCAATGCGCGTGCCGGCACCCTCCGATGGACCGATTTCCCTGATCCTCCCCAGGTCCGCTCTTCGGTCACTCAGCGCAAGAAGACTGAAATTTGGGATCAACGGAACTTGTTGTCTGTGATGAAAGACAACAACTACCAGTCAGTCTTGGACACCTGTTATTGGTGATTGTGATCTAACAACATGCAGGTTCAAAAGCGAGGCCATTGAGGAAACCTATCAATTCTTCCGAGAAGATGTAGAGTTTTGCCTCTCAAGACACTACATTCTCCAGATGAACGGCGACAATGGTCCTCTCACTCAAACCGCTACATGGGACACCATGTCACCGGCGGATCCCGGGCAGCGATGGATGTTTCTGATTAAGGTTCATGTTCACCAAGACAACAAGCCCGATGAGATCCTCAAGGCGCATGAGCAATTGGCCAATATTCGACGTGAGCTCGAGGGCGTCTTCGAGTTCAAGATGTTTGACCGACGTATACACGATACCCGCGTTGCGGTTGAGATGAGAAATGCGCCTGCACCACTGCCTCAGGTGATGACCATTACAGACCAACGGTAAAGCGTGGTCATCTTACTGAAACCATGGATCATGATTATATTCCTGATCCATGTTTAATAATACATATTCAGCAGTTGGCAAGACTATTGATGCACGAACTTAGACCTGGTCGAGATTGAGCACCATCGCGATTCGCTGGGACTGTGCTCGCCAATGCTTCAGCCTCCAGTCGACTGCTGAGCTTCCTATTGGACGTCATCAGGTCTCTGAATAGCGCGAGAAGCTTAGGCGAGAGCTTTGAAGACTCGGCTGTCAACGGAAAGGTTCAGAGTCAAACCGTGGGTACTCCCGATTTTGCCCCTGATCAGGTCAGAGCAGAAACCTACCCTTATTGAGTGCCTTATCCTGAAAAGTTCGCACCAACAGTGGTGGGCTTCTTGCAAGAAAAACACACAGCAATCAAAAAGAATTGCAGAGTGCAAAAGCTGGGGAAAGGACTTTGGCAATGGAGGGAGCAGAAAGACAATACTCGGACATTCGGCACGAGTACGAGATGAAGTTGAGATACCTTGATAGGGAATCCACAGGTTCCAGAAGATTTCTTCAGTCAAGTGGGCCAATATGTGTCGTCAAGAATAGCCTAGGACCATAAGCTACCTTAAATCAGAAATGGCATCAAGCTTATTTTTTGACTGATGCACACCGTCTTTAAACCGGCAACAAAGTGCCGTTGCTGCAACTGCTGTTCATGAATTGACGTCTCCTCATAGTTTTGGCTCAGTTCAACGATGAATGGATCAAACCCATTGTCGACATGCTTAGCAACTAGAGACACCAGAAACAAAAGTACTAGGTAGTGCACCACGGAAAAACATATTAGGGATTGGTTTACAAAGTGTCATTGATCTTGGAGTAATCTCAGATAATATCACAATTATGCGAGACGATCAAAAAAAAAAAATTCAGAAATCGCTCTCAGACTTCTAAAACTTTGGACCTCACAACAGGATATGACGTACGATATCCTCACTTGCCGCCAGATGCATGGTCGAAAATATTGGCCTTATTTCTTTTCAGAGCGGCACGATATGGCCAAGACTTTTCTATCCTGCCGTAGCCCGTTCCCCCCCTTTGCTCGTTGACGGTTGGCGCCATCATCCATGGACCATGCATGGCCCAGGCGCCAGAACTGGCGGCCCTGGTTTCGAAATAATTAAACGTGCAGCGGTCAGCGGTGCACTGCGCTAAAAGGGCAACCCCCCATCGAAAAATTCAGTCGTCCCCGAACTGGCCCCCAAGATCTAGGCTCGTTTCACTCGGAGATGATTTCCCGCCTAAAGGCTTGGGGGACCACCGTATACTCTCCACATACGCTGATAAGTTGTGAACCGAGGTGCTGAGGGGAATATTGATCCAACTTTGTCTTTTGGCGAAGCAATAGAGACGGGTTGGCATCTACAATAGGCGTTCATTTACGGCTGGAGCTGGTCGAGAGCGTCATTGCAGCGTACGAATTGAGTCAATCAATAACCACAAAGGGAACTGTCAGAGCCAGCATATTGACTCGAGAGCGGCTGTGTTCTGCATCGTTCTCCTCCCGCTCGACTTCAGAGGTTCAAAAGGACCAAAAATCATCTCTACCCGTAACGCACGTGTCCGCCAGTGGTACAGGCTTCCACCACTGGAGACGGGCTTGCAGGGCTCATCCAGGGTTGGACCACTTTGGGTGACACAATCCATCGAGCCCCAGGACCGTCGCTCGCCCCTGGGGAGGATGACGATCGCGGATCACTCCGTTGCCCAATCGGAATCATTCAAGACCTGGGTTGATTTGCGCCAAACGGTCCAGCACCATGGAGACACGCGAGTACCAAGGAAAGTATGTGTTAGTGATTCTCCGTCGATCTCGCGGGTGAGGGCTAAGGTTCAATCTATTCAACGTCGCCTACCAAAGTTTACCCTGACTTTTGTTGCTGACACATATTGCATTGTACGAGAGTTCCGCCGAATTCTGCCTATGTTCGTTTATACCAGTAAACTCACCTGTTTCTATGAGCCCGGAAAGGGAAGAGTGCACAGTAAGCAGTTTTGCTGTGGTCTTATCTTGGCCAAACTGAGTAGCGCCAGGGGCCACATGCTGTTTGTGTTTCAGGTTCGGACGGCCAGCCGCGAAGGGGGATGAAAAACCGGGGGTCAGCACTGGTTGCCAACACGCCAGTGGTTGAACACATGGATCCGACTCCAGGGACGGCGATGTCCTCCAAGGGGTTAAATTAAGCTTGGGGTCAAGTTGGGACGACTGAAGCGAGGGATGCCCGCCTTGCGACCTATCCAGCCGAATAAGCAAAAGCGAATCCGTACAGAAGCTGCACCAACTGGCTGCAAGTTCATGAACCCTGGTTGACAAACCCGAACTGGGCGCGTCACCCGCGCAGCCGAAGCTGCAAGGCACACATCCCGCAATTTAGACACAACAGCGGGCATCCCCACAACGTTAACCCCTTTCAAGATTATTGCTCCAATGAACGATCGGTGACACCCATGGGCATGCCCGGCCGGGACTGCTTCTTTACGGCGGGAAGCGGTGCTGAAGCCTGTGTGCCCATTCAGTTCCTGACGAACCCTTGCGGTATAGAGATTAAACGCTTCCCTTCGAGGTATCAGATCCCTGGTTGTTAGTTGAACCGATGAGGCGGCGTCGTGGGCCAGTGGGACGGGATTGCGGTCCCCCTTTCCAGAATTTAGGCTTGGCAGCTCTAAACTGGCCTGACCATGTCCGGTTGGTGGGGAGGAAGAAGACCGAGGACGATGTTGGTGGTTGAAGACGGGAGGGAGGGGATAGAGGGGGGTGATGCGAGGAACCAGAGAAGCCATACATATACCATCTCGGTCTCCTCGTTTCTCGAAAGAGAGTTTGTTCTGTCTCTCCAACAGTTTCAGTCACTCATCTGTCCACTCTTTACTTTCAGTCCTTCTCTACAGCTCGACGCCGGCGTCATTTCACTCACTTCTCACCTTTGTGTGCACTTCTTCTAACGCCCGGAAACCACCTTCTTTTCACAAAAAACAACCAAACCAAAATCACCGTCAAGATGAAGTCTGTCGCTGCTCTCGCCCTTACCGCCTCCATGGCCAACATGGTTGCCGGCCACGCCATCTTCCAGCAACTCTGGGTCAACGGTGTTGACCAGGAGTCCAGCTGCGTCCGCATGCCCGTAAGTCGACTTACACAGCAGTCCCAAGTGTAACATCATCGAAGACTAACATGATCATGATAGGCCTCCAACTCTCCCGTCCAGGACCCCACGTCCAACGACATGCGCTGCAACGCCAACTCCGCTGCCGCCACCACCACCTGCGGCGTCAAGGCCGGCGACACCATCACCGTCGAGATGCACCAGCACAACACCCGTGCCTGCACTGAGGAGGCCATTGGAGGTGCCCACCACGGCCCCGTCATGGTCTACCTGAGCTCCGTCACCGACGCCGCCACCGCCGATGGCTCCAGCTCTTTCTTCAAGATCTTCGAGTCCGGCTACTTCGCCAACAACAACACCTGGGGTAACGACTTGATCAACGAGGGCTGCGGCAAGCAGAACGTTGTCATCCCCTCTGACATCGCCCCTGGTGACTACCTTCTCCGTGCCGAGACCGTCGCTCTCCACGCCGCTGGCTCCGAGAACGGTGCTCAGTACTACATGAGGTATTCCCACCCACTTCCACTCATCACAGACATGATCAAGAAGCTAATAAAGGCTCTGCAGTTGCTACCAGCTTAAGGTTACCGGATCGGGTACTGCTAAGCCTGAGGGTGTCGTCTTCCCTGGTGCGTACAAGGCCACCGACCCTGGTCTGTTGATCAACATCTACAACACCATCTCCAAGTAAGTACACCCATTCTCACCCAATATCAATGGGAAGGCACGTGGAAGCAGCAGACTAACAATCAAAACAGCTACGTCATCCCTGGCCCTGCTGTCTACGAGGGTGGTGGCTCTTCCGGCTCTGCCCCGGCCTCCTCCGCTCCCGCTGCCTCTGCCCCGGCCGCCACCAGCGCCGCTGCCGCTTCTTCTTCCGCTCCCGCTGCTGCCGCCCCCACTACCCTCGTCACTAGCGCTGCTGCCGCTTCGGCCACTCCCACCGCTGCTGCCCCCGCTACCACTTCTTCCGCCGCAGCTGCCTCTACCTCCGCTGCCGCCGCTCCGGCGCCCAGCAGCCCCTCCGGCTGCAAGCGCCGCCGTGCCCGCAAGGCTCGCCGCTCTGCTAAGTACTAGAGTGTACTAGGTCAGAACCTAGACGCCATGGAAAAGCGATAGATGGTTGTTTATAGAGGAGACGTATCTTTCCGGTACATATTAGAGGTTCTTTGTACATAGTATACCGCGTAATTCTGCGATTTACGCCCTTTTCGAGTGGCACAATACAACAAGACTTTTCCTTGTTCAAAATGTTTCTAATCCCTCGGTTGATCACGTGCTTGGATACTACCGCCTAAAGTGAGGTGTACTGATTTGCTGATGAGTATTGGAAGCACTGTGCATGCTCACATGAAATGATCAGAATGTTTTGTCTTTCAACTTGGAAGCAGAGCTATTTAGCAACCGGAACTAAAGTCAGATAGAATCAGTGAAATTGGGCAGATGGCTACTCTATCTGGCCAAAATAAAGTTGTTTCAATCCAGATAGGGAAGAAAAGATAAAGGCAAAAGTCTGAGTGTTCTTTCATATGCGGAGGTACTGATGCTAATATACAAAAACAAGACACGCTCGCAAACTCCAACAAACTAAGCAAACAATATCAAAGCCGCTCCAAGTTGCCATGCAAATGTCTTTCAGCGCCGATGTCTAGATCAGAGCAAGACTGTTGTGAAGAGAAATAAAGTTCGCCACCAATAGATGGCAAGGAACAAAATACTTAAGTGCTGTAAACAGCAACGTACTTGACCTCCATCCGAGAGTCCTTGCCGCCGACAGTCTGGGCATTGGGCGTCTTGGTACCAGCCTTGGCATCAGGGAACTCGCCACCGATAGCAACGTTGAGCAGAATCATCTTGGGGGTCTGGGCAAGGTTCTTCCACACAGCCTCGTCGCCAATCTCCTGGCCCGTGATGGTCTTGGTCACCTTGTCGTTGAGATACCACACAAGCTTCTCAGTGGCGAAACCGCCGCCGGCAGACCGATCAACTTCGCAGGCAATCTTGACAAACTCGCCGCGCGGGAACTCGGCGCTGGAGCTGAGACCGGTCTTCTCGTTGCATGGGCCGCCGTCGATAACACCGCAGTGAGCCGTCTGGAACACCGTGCCGACACCGTTGGAGACCTCGAGCATGTCGATCTCACCGACGCTGGGCCATGAGGTGACGTTCGTGCGGAAGGCGGAGCCCATGGACCAGAAGGCGGGCCAGATACCGGACTGCGTCGCCGGGTTCGTAGCCGGAATCATGATGCTTGCCTCCATGCGCAGCTTGCCCTTAGCCGGGCAAGTGAAGTCCGACGCGGCGTTGGTCTCGATGCGAGACGAGGTCCAGGCCTCGCCAGTCTTGATAGGCGTGATGGTCAGCGTGCCGCTTTCCGAGATGGCAATGTTCTTGGTGTCTTTGGTGTAGGTCTGGATCTCCTGGGTACCCCAGTTGGTGGCGCCACCAGGGTAGCCAGTGCCCACGTCAAAGGTCCACTTCGACGAGTCGGGCAGGGCGCCGGCCTTTTGCGTCGAGAAGTCGTCTTCGAAGACGATCTTTGCGTAGCCGGCGGGGAGGGTCGGGCCGCCGCCTGTGCTGTTGCCCCCCTTGCCTGGTGTCGTGCTGGCAGCAGGCTTGAGGGCGTTGTTGGCCGGAGTAGCAACACCAGACTCCTGAGGAAACGATGGTACGGCTCCGGAGGGGGCAAAGCCTGGCTTGCTGCCATCCGGAGACGGGAAGCCGCCGGGGTAACCTCCCTTGGGAGGGAACGGCGCCGGGGATGACCAGCCCGCGCTGAAGAGAAGAGGAAGAAGAGACAGAACCTGCTTAGTCGTCATGGTGAAAAGCTTCGTCGAGAAGGACTGGGATAAGGAATGGGATAAGGAATGCGAGAAAGGAATAAGAAAAAGATAGAGGTGAGATGGAAAAGAAGAATGGCGCTTGCGCTTGATGTCCAGCAGATCGGATGATGATCTAGAATATTCCCTTTCGATGAGATGAGATCTCAATCTTCTTTATATCTTCCATGAAGTCATATTAGGAAGCCATTACGACCTTCGCTTAGAAGGTTCGTCCTGTACAGGTCACAATCTCTATTCCAAGCCTAAGTGACCGCACGCTACTACAAGTGGATGAGGACAAGGAAGACACTATTTTGAGCATCCAATTGCACCATAGTCATGAGGTTTCCCCATCTTAGCAAACGGGTGTTAAGATAAAGTCGCTTACCAAGTAGATGGCTTTTTGGGGGCTGTCATCCCATCATTCGCTGCCGCTACTGGCGGCCGAGTGGGACCCGGAGGGGCCTTGAGTCTTGACGTGAACTATTCCGGGGCACCGGCGCGCCGGCCGGCATCAGAAAAGAGCCTTACCAGCACACGTTTTCTTAGCGACTCCTGATTCGGAACTCATCTCGGTCCAATAAGGGGCCTCGTTCTCGCAACGGCTTGGTATTTGGCTGACAATTAACATTATTTTGTTTATGACCAATGACTCGGCACTATCGATACTCTCCCGCTGTCGTTCATGCGTTACCGACTGGACCCCGGATCGGCCAGGCACAATCTGGAACTTAATGTCGGTGCTAAGACGATGGATCTCCACTCAACCCACCATCAATGTCAAACAGTCCATTCTATTTCCAACCGACGAACCGGCCCCTAGACGTTTGAATTTACTTCTCACAGGCACAGCACCAAAAATGGATGTTCCTGGCGCCGCAGGTCGAGACTGAGTTATCCGCGCGCGCCAAGGTGATACTCACGGGGATTGAATCGGACGCAATGCTGCGCTTAACTTGTCGTGACTGACTGACAGCTCACTCTGCACGCGACAACCTGGAAGAGAGGTCTAGATCTTGTGGTTCGTCGTCGGTGATTTTTCCTGTTTCTCATATTCTCCGTTAAAGTTTGGCAAGGATGGAAGGTTCGGCTGCAGCTTTTTTGGACCTCCAACTGCTCTGCACAATATACTCCAGACTTGGAAAGCTTGCTGACCTCATGCGTACCAAGCAAATTGTCAACTAAGATGTTTCTTGTGTCTATTTTGACTGTTGGGCGATGCCGTGATAGTGTTAACTATTTCAGAACTTACACTCGCCACGTGAACTCCCTTGAGCAATCTACTTGGGTATGTGCATAGAGGCTCTTGCTCGGTCAACCATACCTTTCTTGGGGAGGAACTTTGCCCTTAGTTTCCACATAGATAGCCAACCTTCATTACTTTTCTCACTGCAGTGGTTAAGTTCCCGCGATAATAAGCTCGGTTTGTCTACCAATTGCTTACTTTGTGGTGATTTCTGAATCTTGGCGATCGGCAGTTGGAAATTTTCAGTCTTCCTTCCATGGGGGAAACTTGCCTAGGCTGATGCCGTTCCAGTGCCAGCCATAGATCGCTGTCACCGGGGCACTTTTTCGGGGAATTGTTTTTAGGGCCGTTCTCACAAGGTCGGATGATCCCCTCTCGCGAGAAGCCTGCACATCGAGAGGCGGCTCGTATTTCGAGAGTCGAGATGTCACGTATTCTTTCCTATCAAGAACATACCATGCCGCTGTCGGCATCAATTAGCCCATTGAGTGTCTTGGTTAGTAAGGTAGTCACTCTTTCTATTGCAAGGTTTCTGGAGTACACCCTGCCTGTGTTCGCAGCATCTGCGAGTCACCTCTCCAGCCCCATCTTTTATTCAGGACCACCTTACGTCCACGTAAACCCCTTCATAAATAGAAAGCGTCAAGAAAGAGTGACCACCAAGGGAAAGACAGAGACGAGCTTGCAGATTGTCTCTAGAGTTTCGTACAGATTTGATATGATGGTGGTTGATCATAGCAACAGCAGATCCAAGTAGATGGCACAAGAGGAGCCTCAGCCATCAGGTAGCCTCCAATTGTATTGGCCATGGCGAGCCGATTATCTCTTTGTATGGTAATCAGTAATGTGTACGGAGAATCTGTAATATGTACGAATAATCTCTGGAGGAGACAAAGCCTTATTTTTGTGGCCAGCCGGTGTGGCTCGGAATCCCGCGGCGGCATTGACTCCAGGGCTTCTCAGGTTGGTTTTAATGCAATGCTCGACCGGCACAGTCCATGGAGGCCACAATACGACCACAGGCGGCAGTTCTTCCTCACATGCATTTATAGGCCAAGCCAACCACCCTTTATCTAGTTCCGTTCAGGTAAGCTCGACCGACAAGACCATTCTTGCCGGCGTGGCTCGTAACGAACCGAGTTACGGCACGGACTCTGAACTTCTAGCATTATTGGAAGTACGCGCAGTTGAGCTTAGGCGTTCTTTATCAGAAAGCTCGTCTCAGATTTGTTCTTTAAGCCGAAGTCTGCATGCTGCAGCAACAAGGTTAACACCCGGGCTCCCGACGCAAGTCCGGGGCTACTGCAGACCTACGGCCGAGGTTGGGAAATATGCGACCAGCGGCGCCTAAGAAGAATTTGCCAACCGCATACTCGAAACAAAGCCCTAGGACTTCGCCCAATAACAATGAGATGTAAGTTGCAACTACCCGAAACTATGTTTGCTTGCAGGGAAGAGTTCGCGAACCACTCAGGATCATGAACAGGCCTACCTTTAGATCGTTCTCCTCAAAGGGCACCCGAGGTCAAGCACACAGAGCATTTCAACACTCCAAGAAGTAGAGACGTATGGTCGGGAGTACGACATTTCATTTGAAGAAGCACCACCCGCTTGACTCGGTATGGAGCCACATGATAGCAGAACTCACACATGCAAGTACAAGTACGCATGGTGTGACTTATTTTGAATTTGAGAAGCCGACTCAGATATTTGCCCGTCTGATAAGTTTTTAGATCCAGGCCATCTCAATTGGTAGTGTCTGATTCGCAGGCAAGTCACAGTGCCGATCCATACAGGAAAACAAAGCTACATGCGTATGCAGTTGGTTGGTAGCGTAGGACGTTGAGCGCCAAATTCATATCTATCAAACAAGCGGCTAACGCGCTTCGAGTGAGATTTCCTCGCCAAAGGCCATCACTCAGAAGATGAAAAGCACAGGAGTATGCAGCGACCCTTGCTGGAATCAGCCATAGCGCGTACATGTTGGACGTTTGTGACACTCAGCTTCTGGCCTCCACTCAAGCTGCTGTCTCGTTCGGTTCAGTAGCCTCATCTGTACTGTGAGGTCGTAGCCTGCATATGAACTTGCTATTTTTGCCTCTGCCTGAGTGGTCCCGGTGTTTTTGGCGCGCTCAAAGTTCATGCTATCTTCTTCTCGCCATCTCTGCATCTGATAAATGGAGCGTGACTCTCCTCGACTTACAACTGATGTCGAAGCACTTTAGTTCATGTTTTAATCACAGTCCAAGATCCCTTTCTCAATACTCGCCAATCTCTGGAAGACTAGCTTCTTTCTATCTACTAGGTACATGGCGTCTACAAGAAGTCAGGCTGAGAGTTGGTCGCAGGGACCTACTCGCACAAACACTCTTGCGCCAGAAGTCCTAGAAATGCAGGAGGATGGAACTCCGAGTAAGAAAACTCAGTACTACCAAGGACGAGATCACTTGCTTACCAAGATATTTGTGACAGAGAAAGCTACCGGCAAGCAACTGTCCGCGATGTCAGCGGCAGAGCCCCCGCCAAAACACTGGGACAAGTTGGATTATCGACCGTTTATTCTGTCCAACGGTGCTCTTTTCAGCTCCTTCATTATAAACTGTGGCATCATAGTAGGTCTATACGTCTTCCTGCAACAAGCCTACTTCGTCGTCAGTACGCCATCTTACTGTGCCTTACTCGCCTCACTCATCATGATCGGAACCTGCACAGTAACACACCTCGAACCCATGCTTCTCAACCTCTTCCGCATGACACCGTTCATCTTATGTGCCCGGAAGCAAGGTGCCACTGCGGGAGAGACAATTCTTCGGAATTATTTTCCAACACCAAGCTTCCGGGATGCATAGGAGACCAAGAACAGTATTTTAATACTCGCCCACATTATCTACTACCCGAGCTATTCCGTCATCGGCTTCAAGTCGGCTCTGTTATACGAAAGCTGGGACGATGAGGACAAACGTCTACATGTCAATGGCTGGGCATGCTTTACTTTGATTGCATTTTACAGCATCATTCAACTATGCATCGTTGTTGTCATCATATATCTCTGGCGCCACAGACTGGGCTGCGATGGGACCCGGTGTCGATAGCAGACTTGTTGGTTCTATTCAGACATTCCAATGTTCTGCGGTACTTTGAGGGATCATTCATTGCAAAAAGACCGTCGATGATACGAAATTTGGAAGATATGCCTATTTATCTCAAGCACTGGCGACGAGAGAACGGAGAATTCTGGCATGGCTTTGGTACTAATACAATTGGCCAGTTCGAGGCTTTCGATTTGCATTTCAAGAGCCGAAACGCTAATTAGAGACTTAGACTTGGAAGATAGCTCTCCTTACATGCGGCCAGGTATTACAGACATGCACCCGAACGGCGAGACCAGTGATGCTCAGCCTCCGGTTGAGTTGCAGCACTTACCATCGAGGGACTCAAATCATCGACGGCACCAGTTCCCGGATGATGCATCTATCTTATCGGGTAAGTTCCGCCAAGTTAAACTGCGTAAGACACGATTCACTGATGATCTTGCAGGTTCTTCAGATGATGCCCAAACTTCTCAGGTCTCAATAGACGCTCTCGCCCTGGTACGCTATAATTCCGCCTGGGCAGTTGCCAAGCCAATTTCTGCCAATTTCCACTTCTCCTTGGCCTTGTTTCTCATGGTTCTATTTATCTTAGTCGTCATCTTTACGCCGTTACTCACGCCAGAAAAAGGTTATTGTTAAGTACCACAACAGCTGTCCCGCAGCTAGGCGAATTTTCTTCTAGACGTTGTTCTTACTACCGCAGTCAGCTTTCTATCTGACTTTTGGGCTGCTTTATCCCTATTTGTGGCTCACACAGAACCTTAAGCGCGCATGTCAATGCCATCGGGATCAGGAGAACTAGCAAAGTCTACCCTACTTCTCAACTATACCTCCTCATTCCTTCCATTCAGGATTTACAAT
This sequence comes from Colletotrichum fioriniae, assembly GCF_027942845.1. Taxonomy (NCBI): domain Eukaryota; kingdom Fungi; phylum Ascomycota; class Sordariomycetes; order Glomerellales; family Glomerellaceae; genus Colletotrichum; species Colletotrichum fioriniae. The sequence goes on from NW_027076851.1 coordinate 118,519, forward strand.
GCATTTACGAACAAGCATTGGAAGCTGACGCGGATCATGTTTTGGGAGCTCCTGCAACGCCTGTTTCCCACACTCATCGGAACCAGCATCATCGTTTACTCTCGAGTCAATAGCGACAGATGTGTAGTCTGTTTCTCAATGCCGCTATTCATTGTCGTCATCGCCGGACTCGCTTTATGTGCCGGTCTCGTCGTATCCGAGCTATATCTTGGATCTGTTTTTCGCCGTACTCCACGAGATTACCTCTCCATCGCAGACATTGTGTCATGGTCCTCAACCAGTCAGCTTTTATACCATGAAGAAAACAGCAGCAAAGTCGACGACTCGAAGTATGACGATCCTCTGAACATTGATGTCCATGGAGAGAAAGGCAAGAGATGGTATATGCAACATAGACTGGAGTTGCAACTGAAACAGTATCATCTTGGATACGCCAAGGTAACCTGTCAGGAGTACTACGCATTCGACATCACAGAAGAGACACCTGAAAAGTTACCAGAGGTGCGATCAAGTAGACTTGCACGTAATTTAGAGTTGAAACGGCAAAGAATCAACGAGATCGAGCTTCCCACGAAGCTCGATATTGTCAGACGTAACGGATTCAAGGCGTTTGATAGACTCATAGCAGAATCCGAGGACACAAAGGTAACGGTTGACGATAAGATAGTGCACAATCATCTGGGAGACGAAGCAGTACAAGCAGATGGATACTTTTAGGGGTGTGGCGTAGTGAAATCACCTTCGTATGGGGTAAGATAGCCCGAGTTGGTAGACAGTTCAGTATTTTAATCTGGGGACTCCCTAACTTGATTCAACGGAAGCAAGCTATGATTTGTAGCTCATCCAATGCTTTACTACATGCCCAGGTTCCAGAGGAGTTCGAGTGAGTCCGAGTGGCGCCCCACTCAAATCCAAGCAAGGACTTGCGTTACAGCAGCTCCCAAATCTCTCTGGTCACAATTGGCTACGACTCAGGCCATCCTTTATTCGATGGTCGCTCTCGTCTAAACGCTGATTCGCTTTTGGCCAGCATTGCATGATGCACATGATCACATGCATTGCATGTACGGGCTTAGAAGAGATAGCGTGTACTAATTCTTACTCGTTGGTCCGGATGCGACTGCGCCTCTACTCACCGAAGTCAGGCTAAGATCACCGTTGAACCTGATCACTATGAGGTGATGCGAACGGGCGGACATAGACAACCAGGCTCTGTTGTTTCCCCGCCATCACCCTAATCATCCTAACTACCTTTATGCTGACCTCTTTATTGTTTCGCAAAGGCAGCTCACAAATACATCTTTTTCGACATGGCGGAAGCGGTTGCAGCTTTTGCTCTTGCCGGCAACGTTCTTCAATTCGTCGAATTCGCGACAAAGTTTGGGAACAAATGCCTCCAGGTTCATCAGGCTGGCGGAAGCGCTCCGAAAGAATTGCGAGATCTTCGGCAACTTGTGAATAGCCAGCATGCTTCTGCGCAGCGATTTCAAAAGCCTAAGCACGAGCACTCAAACTTGTCGTCGGAGGGGTCCGAGATGAGACAGATCTCGGAGGCATGTTCCGCGAAATTCAACGATATTGTGGAGTCTCTAGATCGGATTGGTATTCGGGACAACAAGTCGATGCTTGGGATCGTTGTCAATGCTTTCAAAGCGACTTGGAATGCAAAAACAATTGAGGATCTGAGAAAAGAAGTCGATTCTTTTAGCCAGGTTCTGAACACTTCCCTGCTTGGCTCTTTGAGGTAGGAATATGTCACTCCCGCGACCTGGACCATAGCGTGGTCAAGCAAGCTCTTGCAACAATGCTGGGCCGCTAATATGATTGAGGGCATTCTTTTGTGCTAATAAATCGCGGTGCATCATAGAGATTACGCTGCGAAGTCAGAAGAACAACAAGCTGTCATTCTACAAAAGCTCGATCTCGTCCAAGACCATGCCGGGACATTCACAAGTACCTCCCGTGTGCAAGATGAAGATACTACCTGGAATGCACCCGGCGATGCGCTCATTGCCTCCATTGTCAGTTCTCTCAAAGCTGAACCTCCAGAGCGTCTTAAGAGGGCCAAAGAACTTCGAAGTGGTATCCTCCAGCGGATTCATTCGGACTCGACGGGTACTAGGGTGGGTGATGCTACGGACTCGAGCTTTCAGCCAATGAACCTGTCTCAGGATCGCGAAACACAACTTCAGGCTACGTTTTTAGCAAGCTTTGTCTACAGATCCATGGACGATCGGCATTCAGGAATCATCAACGCTCACAAGGAGACATTTCGGTGGATATTCGAGCGTCGTTCAAACGATTCAGACAAGGATGAAAAATGGTCAAACTTCGATGACTGGCTCAGGTCCGATGATCAGCTCTACTGGATTACGGGAAAAGCTGGTTCCGGAAAGTCAACGTTGATGAAATACATTTGTGGCTCGGCCTCAGAGAACGAGGAGAAAAATCATGAAGAAGAGCTGACAACTCCATTCGAGCGATGCCAGGAGGGCCTACAGGAGTGGGCTGGAGGCCGATCAGTGATAATCGCGTCCTTTTACTTCTGGGCCTCCGGGAATGAGTTAGAAGCGTCTCCAAAAGGTCTTTACCTGTCTCTCATATTCCAGATCCTCCAGCACTACCCGGAACTGATACCACGCGTGGCACCTACATCTTGGGAAGCAATGTCTTTGTTTGGCGAGAAGCCTCCCCCGATGACAGAACCCGAGCTGGAAGCTCTGCTTCGGCTAGTCGTACTGGAAGCTCAGAAAGAACGAAACATTTGTCTTTTCATTGATGGTCTTGACGAATTTTCGGGCGAGTCAAACAAGCTCGTTGATCTGATCGAGATTATCCTTCGCTATCCAAAGGTGAAGGTTTGCGTCTCTAGTCGCCCTTGGCTTGTCTTCGAGGATGCGTTCCAGAACAAGCCAAGCCTTAAGCTAGAGGACTTGACTTACAAAGACATCAGATGCTACATTGCTGAGAACTTCGCTGAAGATGCGGGATATCGAAGACTAGCAATACGAGAGCCCCAGTACGCCAGTCAGCTAGAGGACAATATCGCACAAAAAGCTATTGGTGTCTTCCTCTGGGTCAGTCTGGTAGTCAAATCACTCCTATCGGGAATGAGGAACGACGACAGAGTATCTGACATACAGAGAAGGCTTGACCAATTGCCACAGGAGTTGGAGAGTCTTTACAGCTCTTTACTAAACTCACTGGATCCATTCTACTTTGGACACGCAGCACAGTATTTCAGACTTATGGAAATTTGGGGGTCACCAGACGCTATTCTGCTATCGTTTTCCGACGAAGACATCAAACGCTCCATTCAACCCCCTATTCGCGAATACTCACAAGCTGAATTGAGTGAGCTAGTCAATACCATTCGTCGCAGAATAAATAGTCGCTGTCGAGGGCTGCTTGAGGTTACATCACCACGCCAACTGAAGGGGAATATTCGCGACTTTGGATCCGTGCAATACTTCCACAGAACTGTGAAAGATTACATTTCGACTCCGCAGATTTTTGCCAAGTTTCGGGAGGCTACTCCAGACTTGGATTGTCAAATATGTATTTGTTCTGCAAATCTCTTGGCCTTCAAGACTGTCGTGATCAAAGACGGACGCGCAGCTGTATGTGGTATTGATGACGAACACGGAAACGGTTTGAAGGGCGGGTATCAAGAGATCGAAAACCTTGACTTTAACGATATGTCAATATACGCCTGGAATTGCCTGAGAGCCGCGTCGAAAACAAGACAAGAGAACACAAGTGCGATGATAGTTTTGCTTGACTCTCTATGCCAGGCATCTGAGAACATGATTGGGAATGACAAGGCTCGGCTCGAGAGCTTTTACAACCGGGTTGAACCACAAAGCACGCATACTGAAGACCATACCATGAAGGGCTCTAGCTTCTTATCTCTCACGGTACGGCTTGGAGTGACGGAATATGTTCGGGGAAAAGCTTCTTTTGGGTGTGTGGTACCGTTCTTCTCCCGTGGCATCATGAGAACGACGAAAGTATCGCGTATCAAATCCTTCGTGCGTACTCACCGCTTAGCAAGAAGTTACACCATGATCCAAGCCGGAGAAGAGTTTTTCTACTGGCCATTACTGATGGACTCGCTCTCCCAATACTGCCCCAAGTTGGACATGGTTAGCCTGTGTCTAGAAAAAGGCGCTGATGTCAACTTTAAGGTCTACCGACGAGCAGGCAACAGCCGTACTGTCTGGGAACACTGGATCGACCGTTTGATGAACGAAATCAAAAATGACGCCGGACCAAGGAAGCCTATGACACGCGAAGCTGTCATTGAGCGCCTGAAGCCGATTTTGCCTGCAACGAAAAAGCTGATCGAAAATGGGGCGTGTGTACACAACGTCATCGCAATCACAAGAACGGGAAAGTATCGGGAACTTCCAAAAGACCGTGACGCAAAAGCAAAACTTCTTTATGACGTATTACGGAATCTAAAGAGAGAAGAAACATAGAGACAGTGACTGACTTTACAACTGTCATATGGATTGACTGGATGCCTAGGTACCAGGCTTGCAACTGAATAAAGGGCACCTACCTTACTACAAACTCATCTTATCGTACCAAGATCTACTTCCAATGCGTTTGGGTGAAAGTTATGGAGATTCGAACGGCGTTGAAGGCACGTTAGACCTCTTGACCAACCCCGACCTCATCCGGACCCGCCCCACATCCAACCTCCGTGACCCGGTCCGAACATCAGTCGGGACCCACCCACATCCGCAACCCAGCAAAACGATCTCATCCCAGCGATCTCCTCCATCAAGATCCCATCAAACATGCGGATGTCCTCTTCAACTTACCCGGCGTCAATCCCTCGCTCGTTCCCATAAATAGCATCCCATCCCCCCCCTCCAAGAAAATAGAATGATTCTCCGTCATTACAAAAGCCACCGCCCGGCGTCCGGTATATGGCGTCCCGGCAATGCACCTGCCCGTCCCCGTTGCCACATCACGCCCGCATATCCCCTCCCTTTTTCCCCTCTCGTCCTCAGCCTCGTCTTCATCGGTCATTGTAACACTTGACATCTGTCACATTTCCCACTTACCTACCCGTACCCAAACCCTCAGCTCAGCTCCGACGACCATGGCCAAGATCCCCCTCCCATCCCCGTCCGCCACGACCCGTTCCGAAGTTGAAACCTGAGTAGTCACATTTCGCAAAACCGCCGGAAATTCTTAAGCCTGCCGGAAGAGAATAGGAACAGGAAGAGACACCCATCCATCCCGCTCGCTTCTCACCTCCGAGCCCTCCGCACGGCGAGTTGCTTGCATCCCATACCCCCTCCTCTTCCCCGGAGCCCACCTCATCCAAACGATCTCCCAGTCTTTGCCATCATGTTTCATCAGCCGCAGGGAACCCTAACAACGCAAGCCATCAACGCCTCCCGAATTCTCCTCTCGCCTGCACCTACCCTCTTCAAATAGACCTAGGCCTGTCAACCCGCAAAGAAGCCCATATCCTTCCCGTAGATACTTTAACCGCAGATCCAGTACCTAAAGTGATCAACTACAACAACCGCCGCGCCGGAGCCAGACTCCGCCACTCCTGCCCGGATGATTGGCACACACTGACTCCCGCCGAACTTGAAGCTGCGCCACCACACTCAACACACTCAAGGAGGAAACCGAAGGAACCAGCACAACAGCCGGGCCGAGTATCTACTTTACATGAGTACTTGGATCAAGGAGACAGCAAAAAGTGCAAAAAGAGGCAACCAGCAGCACAATCTGCAAAGAGCCGCCTTCACATCCTCACTTCCCCCCACCAAACCCGGTTTGCCCACAAGGCCTGACATCAAAGTATCTCTCTCCATCTCCAACCTCCCACTCTCTTTCCAGCGAAAGTCGCGGCGACCTGCATCTGAAACACGTGGCGTCAAAACGCCCACAACCCTCTCTCACTACAGCCCCCCCGCCCAGCGCCAGACACCGAATCCAGTCCTCCAAGAGCCGCCACAATATACCTTGCGCTTCTCTGATCCCATCTCCGATGTAATCATAGCCGTCGCAAGTCTACAAGCATGGAAGCATGGTAATCTATCCATCCCCTCACCATGCAATGCACGACGCGCACCTGTCATCGGCAGATGTAGGAAAACCAATATACCAAAACGCACGCCAAAAAGATGACGGCTACCGAAGCGATACCGATAAAGTAGTAGATACCAATAACACATCCCACCCGTCATCCATGCAGTACTCTCGCGCGGGGCAGTCGGCAAGACTAGCAGGCTACCTTAGCTACCTACTTCCCCCGGGCGATGGGCCACTTGCCGCGGGGTAGTTGGGCCCCGGCGATCGACAGGGTTACATCCGTCGCGATCGCGACGCGCTGAACAGAGGTATGAAGCGAGGGGTCGGATTGCAGCTTAGAGGAGGGGAGGAGGGGGGGACGTCGTGGTGCCCCAATATGCCCAGCGGCTGACGAAATGCGACAAGCTGACTTCTCCGCTCTACGAGGCACACCACGCTGGGCTTCATACGAGGCATACATCACAAGATGGCGTGAATCAAGACACGAACACGAGCGCGAGAGCTTGGGATGAAAGGTAGGTATTCAAGTAGGTTTATTTTCGGCCACCATGTGATGGCAGCCTATCCACCACCCAATACCAGCCGCTCACAACTCAAGGCTGGAGGCTCAAAACTGCGACCAAAGACGGTCACAGCAGCGCTCGCCAATGTGGCAGAGCTCAAATCAAAGAAACAAGTCTGTACAATATGGCTGGGCTCGGTCCTACCGTAGCGCCGAGCTTTGCGCCTGTGAAACGCCCAAGTAAATCCAACAAAACAGGCTGCCACTTTATCCCGTGGGCCTGGGTCTGCAACTCCGGTGCGGTTTCCCCCCAAGTCTAATATTTTTCTCCCTCTTTTTGAACACTCCTTTCAGTGGCTCCATATGTTTCTCCCGAAAGAAGGAAAATATCTACAGGCCTTGCAGCGCCACCATGGGCGCTTGCTATTTTAGACAATAAGAGTACTAAATAATAAACATAAACAATAAGATTTGTGGTGGTTGAAACCAAAAAGAAGACACAATAAAAGGAAAGGTTGGTTCGTAAGATGTCGTAAGACGTGGCCTAGTCGAGGCGTGGTGGTAAAATGAGCGACGATAGTCGGGTATCTTGTGGGAAGAATGGATTCAGGAAAAAAAAAGATGGTGATGTTCGATGTGAGCGAGGCGCTATCATCATCGTTCCTTCGGGGTCGTTAATCGTAACAGGAGATCTTTGAGCTGCCAAATCCGTGTTCGGAGTGTAGGCGCAGATCATGTATGTGAAGGGGCTATCTGACTAAAGATTGCATGCATCATCTGCGAATGCCAACCTTTTCAGCCAAGCTGCGCCAGAAACGGCCTCCCTTGCGCTCCTCGCTCCTGGAGCGAATCATCTTCGTGTCGCGCTCCATAGGCCCGACAATATCTTCGTCGCCACGCTCGGGGAACTTACCCTCAGCATCAATAAGTCGAGGGATCGCGGTGGGGAGACCGTCTTCGAGGCGACGCCATTGCATGCTAGCAAAGGCATCGTCTTGAGTAGGTCTGCGCAGTATGGCAGAGCCGCCACTGCTGGCGCGAACGCGACCACGACTGCGGCTGCGGGAGCTTCCCGGGCGTTGGTTGCTTGACTTGTTGGCAGCCGCAATGCGCTCCATCGTCTGCTCGTGGAAGGTTCGCCAATTCTTCTCAGTCTCGGCCCACTTCGCCTCAGTGAGCGCATAGATCTTGGAAGTCTCGCTATAGTTTTCGCCGGTTCGCACAAGGTGCTTGGTGTAGCTGACGCGAGCGGCTTCCCAGTCGGCTCGCAAGAGCCGGAGAGTTTCCATGTCAGCCTCCACCGGCTGGTAAGGTTGCGGAGTAATGGTGAAGTTGGCATGCCCAAGGCGATCCGACCACTCGTCGTGGTCCTGTACAATAGAAGGGAATCCAATGGGCAGCTCTTGGCTCGCTTGAACGTGGCGGAAAGAAGACACTGACGGCTTCGCGCTCAGGGAGGGTGTAGAAATCTGAGCAATCGGCTGAGGGGAGGGGATCTCCAGTGAGAGCGTTGACGGATCCACGCTGGGAGACTGAAGAGGGCTGGGATGAGGGACTTCTGTCGGTGGGCTATTCATCAAGAGGGGCGGAAGCAGAGGGGTCGCGGCGAGGGCCCGGTCACGCTCGATGCTTTCTCTCTCGTTGTTGGCCTTTTCTATGTCGATGGGAGCTGGAGATTCCACACTTTCGCTACTTTCCCAAAAGGATGTGGCGGGAGTAGGGATCGGGTATTCATTGAGCCTGTCGAGGATCTGCCGTGTAGGGCCAGACAAGGAGGAAGACCGACTCGATGATGCCGCGCGAGAAACAGAATGAGCGTTCTCAAACGTCAGCTCAGTAGTAGGCGACGCAGTCAGCTGTGCCCGCTTTGTAGACTTCCATCGCGAGAGCTGTGGGAATCGTGACCCCAAACGTGTAGCCAAGCCGGAGAAAGGGGATTCGGTTCCACTCCTCTTCCTATCCAACGTGGATGTAAAATCGCCATCACTGGAAAATCCAAGGTCATAGTCGATATCAAACCCGGCAGGGTACACGCTGTTGAGCGTCTCAGAGCTCTCGTGGTGGATGCAAGGCTCGTCACCTATTTGCTTATATTAGTGTCGAGCGAGTTGGCAGGAGCAAATACCGACTTACACAAGCAGTTGTACAAATCGAACGGCTCGGCCAATATAGTGCTTTCGTCGAGTTCGTCTCGCTCCAATGGTTCCTCTTGCACATCAGGAAGCGGCCTTTTGGAGGATTTTGTGTGGATAGTTGATGTTGGCGAGGATGGGCTTTCGTTGATGCAGGTGGGCGGAAGGTCAAGCGAAGAAGATGAGCTGGAGTAGCGTAGATGCCCCCTTGTTGAGAAGGTAGGCGTGACGGGTGATGCAACGTCGGAAGACGAGGAATTAGTCGTGTAGTAAACGTACTGTCGGTCCATTTCGCCTTCTGGGAATTCGGGCTGTTGCTCTTCGAATTTGCGACGCTCTTCAACAAGTTGAGGTAGCAGCAATGGCTTCAACCTGGGAGACATGATGTCTGCCCGAAAAGTTTGGAGTATTTAGCAACGGTGGGAGACGATTCTGTACGGTTACTATTGCGTCAGATGTCGGGGATAGATGTCGGGGGGCTTTGTGTCGTTTGGTTATATCTCAGCAAACGCGGTGGGGTAGCCAGACGTTGGGTTTAACAGCGAGATGCTGCTACTGCGGTGATGATGAGATGAAGCAAATGTGTTGTACCAGGTATTCTTATCCGATGTCATTCCAGGTACACATTCGTTTGGTATCCGATTCAAGTCGTGTAAGGTTGCCGTTATTGTCGCGAAGTGGGTGTGTTGGGGTTTGGTCTGGTGTAAGTACTCTTTGGGGCGTACTTGGTCGTTATCGACGCCACTCAGATGGTTCCTGTCAGCCGGATCTTCCCACTCCACATTCTCGTGATCCTGTACTGGCTGCTTATGTTGTCTCTCTTTCCCCCAGCCGACAACAGCGACGTGGCGTTGTGCTGTTTCGAACTCTTTTTTTTCTCCCCCTCGGAGGCGGTGATGGTTGTCGTGACTGAACGAGTGAGGGCAGTGTAGAAGCGCCGTGGAAATGCCCTGGTTTTCTCCAATGAAGTGAAATCAGATGTTCGAGCCGGCCGTTTGTCAAGGGCGGTAAGTCGTCCCACGTGTACGAAACTGGTGCAGGGTACCTCGGCCTGTCTGGCGGTGGTTGGGCGTGAGTGTGCTGGTACTGGGGGTCCAGCAGGAATTTGGTTATGCGTGCGTTGTTGTTTCCTCGGTGCAGATGCCTCCTCTTCCAATCAAATGGGGGTGACGATGGACCCAATGCGACACTTGACTTGATAGCTCCGGGTCTTGCTGCAGGGCACACACGTGAGGGGATGACAGCGTCGTTGAAGGGTCGCGGGGGATGGGGGTTCGTAACGCAAAGGTCCAGACGTGAGGTGAGGCGGTCGTCGATATATGAGGCCGTGGAGGTGTTGCTGGGTTAGACAACAGAAGAAGTCTAGAGTTCAAGAGGGGATCGAACGACTGGCGACGGGTGCTAGCTTATGGTTTGCGACAAGTGACTATGCTTCTACGGGAGAAGAGATGACGGACGGAAAACAAGTCGACACAAGACCAGACCAGACGGCGATGGGTTCCCAGCCAGGTGATATTTCCCACAAGGAGGGTGGGAGAAGAAAATGTTTGGACAGGACAGACGGGTGGCAGTCGGCAAGGAAGACAAGGTAGAGAGGCAAGGCAGGGTTCGATGTGGACGCGGTACAAGGTACTGCGCAGTGGGCGTGGGTCCGGACGGAGGGGGTGTGTGCGAGTTTTTAGTTTTTTTTTTGCAGCGACGGCAACGAAGAAAAACGAAGAATGGGAAGACTTTCAAGACACCGAGCGAACTGCGTGGGCGAAGTGGGCGAGGGAAGTGGAGAAGAGGTACCCAGAAGGAGCAACCGGAGCAGGGGGTATGAAGTCAAAGGACCGGGGGGTGTAGAGGACGGTGGCCGGGAGCTAGGATGGAAAGGCTTGGTGAGAAGCTCAAGCTTACCTTCCTTGTCTTAGCTAAAAACCCAACCTAAGATCCAAGCTAACTTTTCTGTGTGCTTACCTCTTGTGTTTTTTCCTTGGAGGGCAGGAGGGCAACTGGGGTCTGGAGGGGAAGCGGGAAAAAACAACCTTGGACACCAACCACAAGTACCTACTTGAGGGCGGTACGTACTTCTTTTACCTGACTGAATGGGCAACCTGCAGCGGACACCGATTGGGAAGGAATGTAAGGTAGAGACAGCGAACGATACGTATCCTTCAGAGCCTTTCTTTCCTTACCTTACCTCAAGGTACCTTACGTTCTGGACCTTCTCGCCCTGATCCCGGTCAAAAGAGGAGGTATCCAAGTACTGTACGAAGGTACAAGCATGGTGAGGTCAGGCAAGGAAGGAAAGGAACGAACTGGTGCAATGTGCGATGGATGGGAGGAAGGAAGGAAGGAAGGAAGGCCAGACCTTCTTGCCTTACTTTCCTCTCCTTCAGTGTAATTACAGAGTATATTGCTGGATGTGATGGTGGGGAGAAGGAGGAAGCCGCTGTCTATCAATACCTTACCTTAGGCAACTCCCATCAAGTCAGTCGAGAATGGCAGGAGCAAGGTCGGTTGACGAGGTTGACAAAGAGCAGGAACGGAGGAGGAGAGGAGGTACGTCCTGTTGGTTTAGTCATTTTGGCTGCACCTTTGATGGGAGTCATCGTTGCACACTTTTCCCTCACCCCCCAGCCAAACCCCACGATAGACGGCGGATACTGCAACTCCGCCCTTTTAACCACCGTGCTATCTTACAGATACACACAACTCATCATCATCAAGACACTTGCAATTTTCTACCGACATAAATGAGAATACGCTTTCGCTTCTCTTGCGTCTTGCCTCTGCCCCCCCGAGACGGGTTTGCGGGACGGGGATGCACGGAAACTGCTGCAACAAGGCGCTTCTGTCGTTTCGTGCTATCCTTTCTTTTCTTGTCTTTCTTTGTCTCTCCTTTTTTCCGACTCTCTCGGCACGGTAACCCCCCGTCTCTTTTCAAAGTCACTTCCCACACGGGTGGCCAAATCTCGAGGCAAAAGAAGAAAACAAGGACCCTTTCTGTGAGGAGTCCGCCCTCCGGTTCTCTGTGTCAACAACAAGTTCGCCCGCAGCCCAACTACGGAGTACGCAGTGCCTACCCAGCGACCCGTTCTACGCCAGATGCAGCTTAACCTCATCCCCTGGTCCGTGTGTCGCCGTCGACTAGGCCCAAGGCCCCAAGTCTCATTGTGGAGGAAGAGAGTGGAGGAGCTCCCTTTAGCGTCTCCATGCCATTCTCTCTGCCTCTCTGCCTCCGCCTCTGCTGCTAGGTCGATTGGTTGACGCGGCGGTCAGAGATCTCTGCCTCAAAGACGGCCCAAGCCTTCCGGGAATCAGGGTTTTGCGCTGTGCCCTAGGTATACCGGAGCCACGTTCTTATGTTGCATGTTCGTTTGCGGCTCGCGGCTTGCCCTCGGCTTTTCGACGTTGGCGGGGGACTTCCCTTGGAATGGCGAAAATACGTCTTCGTACCGATACCAGCCAAGGTATACGGAGTATTGAGAGGCTTTTTCAACGAGTTTTCCCACCACTGCGGCAAAGCCATTCGATAGAGTCATGCTCTTGTTGTCAGTCCACGCCGTTGACACCTGCTACGGCTGATGTCCGTCCCGATATTCAAGACAAGGACGATATAGAGCAAGACATACGGCTGACGTGACTCTCGCGTTTCCACGGTAGCTGGCTTAGTCCACTGCCTAGAGAGACTGAACCTGACTTTGCGACGAGAGGGAGGCGGTTCTCAAACCACTTAAGCTGCGTCACTGCTATGCCAACGGCATGGCAGAGCGCGGTGCGCAAAGCTAGCCCGCTAGCCTCGCAAAGGTAGTTCGGGGGTTGTGGTGTTGTCAGTCAACCAACCCACAATACTAAGCACCATTGGTGACATTCTGCTGACACCAACGATGCGTGACAGAGACTCCGGAGCTTTCAACCACCTGCTCTGCCATTATGACGGGTACTTGACGCTGCCGATTGCCTGATGGCGCCCTGTACAGTTACCAGGTGCCATACAGAAGCAGGATGATGCCATTGGCGAGGTCTCTCATCATCTCCCGGCTATTCTACAGCCAACTCTTATGCATAGGACGTCGCAGAGCAGACCTTGCGGCAGCCAACCATCAGTCAAATTCTCAATATCCATACGGAGTACATCGACCTTCCTCTCTGTAATCTTTGCAGCCTCTGCAGTCTGCACAACAGTTGAGCGGCTGCCAGTCCATCGACAACAACGTTGCTGCAGCGGAGCGACGGACACCAGTGGACATGCGCCGGTCAATGGCAGAACAGACAGGGGGAGCGGGGCAGGGTTCAGGGCATCTCCCCGCCCATCTTCTGCCCGCCAAACCTGGCTTTCACGTTCTTCATTGCTGGGAATGTTGGAGCCTCAATGCTCAACATTGGTTTGACTTTGAGGCATCTTGTTGTAGCCTGTAAGTCTTGGGTCACACACGCATTCAGTTGATGGCTACGGATCGTATTCCTCCAGACTTTCCTCAACGACTCTTTCGTCGCCCCCTCTCCTCCCCTTACGGTCCGCAATTCCTCGTCCGGCAGACATCACAGTAACTCGAACCACGAATCAAACCTCTTCTCTGTATCCACCCATTGTCTGTGACGGCATGCCCTCTTGCCGCTTCGGCCTAGGGTCCGCCGTCTCTTTTGCCCTGCTTTGGCACCGCCTCTGTTGTTCCGAGAACACTAACCCCGATTCCGTTTCGTTTCCTTCGGCATCAGGGATCATAGCTCGGCTTCCTCACTTTCCCTCCCCTTGTCTGTCGGCTCGATCAGGGTACCAGGTTCAGGTCCAACGTTTTCCTCTGCCTTAGCTGGGATTCCAGAAACGGTCAAGCGTCTTTGCACAAGGTCCTCTCATCCCTGGCACCGGTTGTGCTCCCCGTTGGCCGGAGTAGAGCTCGCGGGAGACGTTTGCGAGTCGCCAGCCACTGACAGCTAGATGGACAATGGCCGACGTGCACCGCGGTTGAACCAGAGATACATCCACTATTTCACGGCACGCTCTACTGGGACAGCTACGTTCTGGGCCTCTTCTCTCTCCACCCAAATGGATCCTGCTTTGCTGATTTTGGGTCCGGCTCCAAGAGCCCGGTGGACCTGACAGTTGACGAAGACACTTGAGCATGGCTCCGGCGGATCTGCATAACTCGACTGTATTCGGTTGCTGCATTATGCATGCACAATAATCTGGCTATTACGAGGTCAACCGTCACAGTCGCACTTGCCCCGATGATAGGTTGCCGACCGGTTCTGCCCTTCAATGTCAGCCACCTCAAAGGTCTATCTTCCCAGTGTAATCGCCAACGAGCAGATGATTTTATTAGGTACGCAGACAGGGAATATCTCAATACTCTGCCGCCCGAAGTCGGCAAACAGGGAACGAGAGGCTAAGCCTGGAGCAGCATCCGACTCGATTGTGTAGTGTATGGTACCTCGAATCTCGAGTTCTTTGGTGCCACAGCCTTCCGCAGTCCTCGCTACAGATACAGCTTGTCTGATTGGCTCTTTCACATTGGCCATCTCTGTTCTCCAAGATTTCTCGCTTGCTTGAAGGTGGATTGTCGAGATGTGCCCAGCTTTTCGGTCGCTTGATTGGGTTCGTTGTCCACAGGGGCCAGGGCTTGATGTACTTCACCCAGGGAGAGGTTCGTAAGCAACGACCAAGAGCTCGGTATGGATACAGCACTAGAGCCCCGGGAACTGCGGACCTCGGAGCACAACAAAGAATAACGTGGATAAGATTTACTAGTGCTTGTCACCAGGTATGCTTTAGGGCATTGGCCCATTGCATATCATTCAGTAAAGGTTCCTTCAGCGACGTCGGACAGTGTGGCGCATTGTTCCACCATGGGGGAAAACTAAAAACGGCGACTTGTCAAAAGCAAGAATTGCCAGTGTGCCAGTATCTCGACTCCATACTCCGTACTACTCCCTATTCTCTTCTGAGCGAGCATCGCAGACGGCAAAGCTTTTGGAGGATATCGGCGGCCCCTCAGTCCGTTTTCGGCATATCAAGTCCCTTCTCCAGTCACGATTCACCCGCCTTTCGTTAGGGTGCCTTCGTCCCCTCGACCCTGCGAGCGGGCATGTTCCAGGTCGGCGGGTAACGCAACGCTGTGGCGCGGGGAGCGATGTGGCTTCCTCCTTCCTGCTAAGGAATAGTGTCCAGCCCCCAGGAGATGGGCGCTGGTAGAACGGCATGGAACGATACGATGGAATTCGGGGGCAGCATCTCTGGGCAACGCCGCAGCAGTCGCAGCTAAGACGTGACGCAAGAGTCAGGATGCTCACGACATGGACTTGGGCCAAGCAACAATGTTGGGCGGAAGATCTGATATTTGCGAGCCCCCAAAGCTGTCGGGAGCCAGCTTCTCGGTCCTTAACGAAACGACAAGACCTCGTCAACGTATATGCCCTTACATGCCGGTTGCCATTACTGAGACCACCACCAAGGCTTTCGGATTTCGAAAGGAATTGTGTACTCGGAAGCTTGGGGCATAGGTACTTCAAACCCAACCTAACACTCTGGTTTCCTAGAAGCCTGGACCATTTTGATCAGTGCAGCCCACAGCGGAGACCAACTGACAAGTCCGACATGGACCTGATCGACGACGGGTAAGAATCTCGATGAGCTGCCAGGACCTGAGCGAGGTATGACGATTGTCGAGCATGGTCAAGGTGGTCCACAACAGCGCAATTGGCGAATGACGTGCTGCGCCCTGGTCCGATATTACAACATCCTCTCACTACCAGGGCCATCCATCGCAACTTCACGATGCCTGCGAAAGTCCCATATGGCTTTACGGGATAGCGAGGGTTGAAACTATCCGCGGACAGGTCATAGCAGCGGCTGTCACTACACAGTACGATAGTTTCCTGATATTATGACGCGGGCAGAACCCCACTGAAGTCAATGCACCACAACAAACAGTCAGACCCATGGGCTACCTGGGTAAACACTGTTTGCTTTGCGGTGGTTGTCATAACAGAGCAGTCACACATCCACAAATACGCACAGGACATCAGGAGATAGCTAAGCCACTACGAGAGGATGCTCTTCAGGACGCGGGATAATATCTTGAATTTCGTCCGGCGAAGCATCTCAGGTTGCTGGAGCCCTTCCCATTCCGATGCAACGCCATGGTCACCGTTGGCTTGGCTCCTTCAAGCGCTCAGTATTGTTGGTCGAAACTTCTCCTATGGTCATCAGCATTCACTGGTCTTCCAGGTTTCGACCACGGAAATTCTAGTCCCATCAGTCTGCTGTCTACAAATCGGACCTGAATGACAAATGCGACTCTAAAACAAAAAAGAGAAAGGCTGGGGAATGTCGACATCTCCTCCGCGAACCGCCGACGTATCAACGCTGCCGCCCAGCTGAAGTCGCATAGAGAAGCGCATTGCCAGTCGCCAGGCTCCATCTCTGACTTGATTCAATCTGCGCCTCGTATCTGTTGGCCGTATTGCCTGCCAAGCGTCGCCGCTACAGGCAGACTTGATGGTACGAGACCACTGTCGCAAGTTCAGAACGTCGTAGCGAAACGCTGGTAGCCTCACTCGGGGCAACGAAGCGCCTCCTTAGAGGCTGGCGGGACGGATGGAACTTGGTGACTGACTCTGCTTCTATCGGGCGGATTTCTGGATCTTGGCCTGTCAAGCGCTCGGCGCCCATTTTGTCGTTACGCACGCCTGCTGCCGGGGCGGGGTTGGCCCAGAGGGCTAAACGTCCTCTCCATGTCTTTCGCCGCTAGGCATAGTATGTACACTACTGCCCCAAAATCCCGAAAGCGCCTCGACCAAGGTGCCAGTTCGCCTGGGCAACGAACATGGGTAAGCCATGCTCCCGGAGTTGCGCGATCATCTCCTTTTTACCTCGCCTCGTTGGGGTATGTCAAGCCAGGCATTCGTTGACTCGCAGTTTGTCGATCCCTTCCTGTTCCTGGATTGAAGACGTTAAAGGCACGAATACATAATCGAATACTTCGTTGGCGACTACCTATACGTACGAAGTCCTTGTTTGAGGCTCCCCACGGTTCCAAGATCCAACGAGCAGCCTGCGAAAAGGCGGGCCGGCTTTGAGTTCGCCGCGTTGACGAGGCTTAAACTGAATCAGCTTGCCGGCATCATGGTCACATCGTGCTTTCACCATGGCCAGATTCAGCCAGCATGAAGAGTCATTTTGCATCTACCACTTTCCGCATATCTATCAATCGACGCATCTTCTCCTTGGACATCGACATCTCAGCACTCTCTTTGACAACTGCACCTTGCTCCTAAATTGCACTACCCTCGCCAGCACTCCGTGTGTTGTCCTGAGAAAAGGAATGCCACGGATACAACCCACTAACATCACGACGCGGAGCCCCTCTCAAGTCTCAACTCGCAGGTCTGAGCTCTGATACCACGTGTGTCGGGCATTCTCCACCAACATTCTAACAAGGGTCCTCCACTTTGGCCAACTTCTAAATTTTGAAATTTCAGTAACGACTCGAGTGCAACCTCGTCTTCTGGCCGCCCCATGATTGCTTCTCCTCGGATGATGGCACCACATGCGGCTTTCAGCATCGTCATTCACCTTGGAAGCAAACTCTGTTCCACGTCTCGCAAAGATATCGAGGTCAGGGGGCATGTCTCACTATCAGGTGGCCCCACGGATGATAACGCTGGTCGGCTCGCCCTTCCTATCCCGCCTCCCGCCTTGTTACTCCAGTCTCGAGGACAGATGCCACTGCACCGGCACGACATCAAAGCTGTATGACAAGAGGGCAGGCCACTGCTAAGCTCAGACGAGAGCACAATTGTCCCCACGAATCGCCAATGCATTCGCAACGTCTTACTTTTCCGGCAGACTTTCCCCCTCACTGAACTGTACGGAGAGAGCTGCCCACGTCCCCCACATCCCTCTCACCGGGTTCAGCGCGTCAACAGCCGGAACATCCAGTTGTCACCGGGAAGTAAGCTGATCATCGCGAGAACTCACAACGAATCTTCCTCTTCTCGTCCTGTTTTCTATGACTCCGGTCTACGCAATTCATCGCGTCTTGCGTAAAAGTCCGTCTCTGCAGACGAAGTCTTCCTACGTAGCCATTCATCTCATACTCACTATCGATCTGGCTTCAGCACCTACCTAGCTGCCGCCCGAGGATGTTTCTCGTCATCAACCGAAGGGATGTTGGCTTCTGAGTGGACCGACCTGCATTGACGGCGGATTTTTGCAAGGACTCCTCCCGGTATGATGAAAACCTTTTACGTTGTACTGCGCCGTAGTACATCGGATGCTTTCGTCTCTCGAATCACTTCATCTAGGCCTGTCGGTGGAATCTCAAGGTGGGGTCACAGATCCTTCCTTGCTGCAGCGGAACAGGCTTGTTCGCTTATTGCATGCTCAACACTCTCTTGCCTGGCACTGCTGATTAAATCTGACGCTACGCCGCTGAGCTCAAGCCCTAGGTTCACTCAGCAAACGGCGTGGTTCACGAAGAGGGACGCCGGCCACCCCCGGTAGGATCACATGGGGGCATGGCACGCCCAAAAATTGCCTCCGCAGATCTGACGACATCTTGTTGGCTAATCGATCTAATGAGATGTGATTATATCATGATCACGATGGATGGAGTTCTCTTTACGGGGCAGCGAACCCACTCTGCTATTTCCGTTGGTTCTCGTGTCTTTTGCCTGTCATCGGGCAAAATGTGTAACGAGGGCGAGAGCTTTTCTTCCAACGGTCTTCGGTCTACTTATTTGCCCCTCTTGAAGCCGGCAAGCGGCGCAAATCCCGTGGGCGCTTGACCCAATAGTCCTCAAGGCTGCGCCGTCGACCGGAGACGGGCCAGCCTCGAGAAATTTGGGACCGGTCAAGAATATGGTCGACCGAGGCACCTGGGGTTCGACACCCTCACGAGAGCATAGCCATTGATTATACCCAAAGCTTGCATCCGCGTTTGCGGAAGAGGGTGTGTAGCGTCACAATTTCTGCAGTCTGCACTTGTTGAGTCGATATTCCCAAGCCCGCCGGTGCGGTAGCTGGGTTGGAGATGAGGTTTTTTTCCTTCTTGGTCTTGCGTCCCTTGCATTAGTCGTGCCCTGATGGAGGGTTGGATGAGCAGTCCATTCGCCGATGCTGACTTGCCAAATGCAGAGGGGACGGAAGCGAGAGGGGAAGACACGGGTGGCCGGTGACGGGCATGACGGATATCATCCGGTGCCTGGGCTCTCGCCTTAGGGCTCCGGTAGAAGCGCGCGTGGAAGCCTTACCTTGCAACAGTGCCGCCCAATTCTGTTCTCTGTCAGTACGGTTGCATCGAGGAAGCCCACCCCGTTGACGACAGGAAGAAGGATCCATCATCTAACAGCCTCTTCGCTGTGCCCACTTCACATGTGAACTGAAAAAAAAAAAAGTTGCACACATCCATGTCAGGGAACGATGCCGGCTGACCGGGTGGAGACCCGATGATTCTGAAGTTCTGATGGTGGATTATGACCGAAGAGGAGGCCGATGCGGAGGCTCGAGTGAGTTTTCTTTGGCCTTTGAGTTGAGCCTACGTGGAAGACCGGTGCCTTTGGACCGGCCTGGACTCGGCCAACAAGGAAGAAGAAGAAATGGGAAAGGTACTTCCATTCTGGCAGTTAGCCATCACCGGTTTGGAAAAATCTGCATGCGGCAAGACTTTTCTCGAAGTTTGAAGTCATCGGTCGGCGTCAAGCCACAGACCCATCACCGTAGGCAAGCCGTCAAGCCAAGTTCGTTCGGCACTCGAATCTTAACAGAAAAAGGGCAAAAAAGAGATCAGAATTTTCACTCTCCGGTTCCGACAGGAAACCAAAGTCGGATGATACAGTGGCGGCAGGTTACTTCTATGTTTGGGATCAAAGAGGGTAGTTGGCGAGGGGCGTGGCGCCCTTACCAGTAAGCCATCCGTTGAAGCGGCTTACGATTCCCTCGGAACCAGGTTGTCGACACCTAAGTTGATGTCGCGTGCGCCCCCTCCTCCATTTGGTAATGATGATGGTTCATGGGTCTACTTAGACTCCCAACAGTTGACGCCGGCAGATTCGAGGGTAAAAACGGCGAATAATTCCACAAGGTGGGTGATTTATTCGATCAATGACAAGTCGTCCTCAACGAGAGATGGATGGCCTTCGGGCGGTCCGGATCAAACGGGGTGCCCAGACAGAAGGTAACCAAATTCCCGGTCTTCGTACCGTAGAGCTCGGTGCGCTTCCAGGCGGTTTTGCCTTTCATTCTAAGCCATCCATCCTCATGGTGCGGCGTGTGGCAAAGAATGGGGTGTTTCTTTTGGACCTCCGTCGCACGATGCCACGAGGCGTTGCGGGAGACATCGGCGCCAACAGTTGGTGTCACGATTGCGTGTGTGCACGGGCGAGTGTCCCCAAAGCGGAAAAATGGCTGGATTTCGATGTGACCGCAAATAGCTGTCAAAATCTTCAGAGGAACATTCCCGTGACAATGACTCAGATTCCAAGGGTCCTTGATGTTGGGGTCGGCAGCGGCAATGCCTAGGAAACACATCATGGCGCTTTTCGAGGGCTGAAAAGTCAATTGAGAGGGAGAGGAATGAAAAGCCAATTCCCGCTTTGGGGCCATGGAAGAGTCTCTCTTCTCTTTGCGTTTGTCCGTTCGAAGGAATGGCGATGCAGCGTCAAAGTCAATCAATAATACCTTACTCAACAGGGCCAGCAAGCCCAGAATCCGACATTGAAGCCCGGACTGGCCAATAGAAGAGGAAAGCGACAGCACCTTGCGCGCGAGAACGCGAATGGCCGAGTTTTGCGCGTTGGGACTTCGTCTGCCCTCTGTTTGACTTACACCGAGGCGCATGTAGAGCAAAAGAATCGATACTAATTCCGAATAACCACCCATACCTTACAGACTGCGCCCTCGTGGCAGCTTGGACTGGCGCGCGCGCACGCTCACTCGGGGAATTCTTTTTTATCTTTATTCTTTTCGGGACCGAGGAATGCTGCGGGCTGATGCAAAGGTTCGGCGCCACCAATGTCTGAGACCCGTGATCGCCCGTCAACCCGCGATAAGAAGAAATCCGCAGACTACTTTTTACCTCACTACGTCTTACCATGGGAATGATGTACTTATCGCTGCGAGACATTCGAAACCCCGGAATCGATCGATGTGTGATCTTGGGGTAAAGGGACGACGGCGCACTGATGGGGAATATCGAGCGATAAACTTAGGTTGCGGAAACCTCGAGGTGGGTTCACTTTTTGGTCCGGCCTAGGCAGATCAAGAGAATGTTACCAACTGGTAAAGCTCTGGTGAGGTTTCTATTGCAACTTCACCTTAGGCCCAACTGGTGAAGGGGGAGTCGTTGGTGACGACACGGATATCTTCTGGCTGGCACCTTCGAGATGTAGCGTTATGGCCGTTGGCGGTAGTCCGCGGACTCGGGAAAGGATTTGGCCAACGGCATGTCAGGCACAACGCAGTGCACTGCTACTCTGCCACTCAACAACCGTCGGGAATGAGGGTGATCCTTCGACACGATGCCACGGCTGCTGCTGTTGCTGCGGCTGCTGCTGCTGGTAATGTTGCCGCCGCGGCCATCACATCACACCCCGTCACTGGCCAGGTACCCTCGCTCCCCCATTGGACCACGTGTGGCTAGCAGCGATGCCACGTCCGGTTTGTGCCTCGGATGCAGCATTGCAGGACAGGGCTCACTGTCTTTTTTGGGTTCAGGCACGAGCAGGACCCTGCGATGTGCGAGCTGAACTCTGCGCTCCCTCCGTCATGGTGGGAAGAGACGGAATGATCTTATGTTCTGCAGACGACATCTGTTCATTGGAGTGACCGTTCGTCTCTCCTTCGAGGGGGAAAAGGATGGGATGGAGGGGGTGTGGACGTTGGCGTTGGGTGTTCACGGTCGATGCGGGTGGGATGCGCTCGGTCAGCGTGGTTGGTGCCGCGGTTCGCGGAGGTGGGATTCCGGGGAAGACGGGCTGGTTTCAGAGCCGGGAAACTTTTTGCGCTTTGCTCTTACAGAGTCGAGAACTCCCAACCGCGACGCGGGCGACGCGTGTGGTGTGGTGAGCTTACACACTTTGTGTGTGTTTTCATGGTTCTTTGGGTTGTCAATAACACTTTTACACGAGATGTTGCGACGGTCTAGCTTTTCTGTTGCTTTCGCGCGACGACGCGTACGAAAATCTGCCGAGGCATGATCGGCTAGGACGACTTGACTGAATGTGGGAGAATCTCAATGCGCGCGAATCATCAGGAGAATGGATTGAAGGAATTGCCCCCGAGGCAGACGGCATAGATAAAGGCCTGGTTGCTATTTGGCTTCTGGATGTCCAAGTATGTGTGGCGTCGCGTCATTCGCCCGGCCAACGGGAGGCAAACCGCGGGATGGGACGGGGCGCGCAATCAGTGACGAGATGTGATTGATGGGTGGTGTGCCCCGGGACGGGCGGGAAGGGAAGGGCAGAGATGGCGGGCGTTTGATGGGCCAAGCTTGATCGGTGAGCACAGCGCGATGGTTCTGAAGGCCGGCTCTTTGTCTGCATTGACGTGATCATTGCTCTTGGGGTAATTGTCCCGCGAGAAAGGAGGCTTGATTCCAGAAGGGGAGGATGAGCGATGCCCGGTTCTGCAATAGACGCGACGGGGAGATAGGGTCGGTATTCCACGCTGCAACGAACCGGCGGATGCGGACGGCGGATGTGGATGCGGGACGGACGATAGTCCCGCGGTGGTGGGTCGCGCGGTCCATGTGGTTGCAGGAGGAAGGATTTGCGGTCCCGGCGGTGCGGGCGCGGGTCTCTTCGTCGCAGCGTAATTATCCCAGAGAGGAGGAGGAGGAGGAAGAGGAGGCAGAAGAGGTCTATGCTGGTTTGTTTGCTCAAGCGCAAGCGCGACATCGGAGGCGACATGTCGAATCGCGGCACATGCACGAAATGCTGCGAGACACTGAGCATAGGGCACAAGCCTCGAGGCAACAACCAGAGATGACAGCACAGAGGATGAGGTCTAGACCTGGCCGAGCGCGGGTGTGTCTGTCTCTTTTCGCTGGAGAAGCGTTTTGACTACCCTTTCTTTGGCCCTTTTGGCCCTTTTGACACTTTTCATTCCCGTTTGGTGCCTGGGCTTAAGGTAGTTGGGCTGAAGGTTGAAAGACTGATAAGGGTTCTCTCCGCGGGTAGAGCTTTGAGGGTTGAGGATTGAGGGTCGAGGGTCGAGAGGATCTATGCGCCTGTCTTTCGCTGTCTGAGCATGAGCGTGAGCAGTATTTTGCCCCCTTGTCTGAGGGTTTGGCAGGCCAGAGGGATAGATTCCGCGGATGCCGGGTCCGAAGGTAGGTTGAGCTGTGGCATTTTTGAAGGTGAGAGAGGGACAGGATACGTGAGGGTTTGGAGGTTCTTTGGGACCGAGGCGCCTTGCTCGGATGGGATGTGATGTAGGAGGCTTGCTTTTCGGACGTCCTCTCGCCTTGGTATAGATTCCTCGGTATTTTGCTCATTGTTGTTGACTTGGTTGTATGGTTTCCGCTTGAGAGCAGCAACTGGCGGAGCTGCGAGGGAGGTGTTGTAGATTTGAGTCTGATGCTCTTTGGGCGACGGAGGCGTAACCTGGACGAGGCGTTCTCTGTCTCATCTTCCTAGGGATTTTGAGCATGGCTCGACTGGGATGGATTGCGAGGCAATGCTGCATGGTGCGCCATTGGGATTCACAAGGCGGACTGTTCTAAGTAGATGTTTCATGAATTCGAGGAGCTAGCTAAGGTAGCTAGCCCACGTAATTCGAGGCAAGGCAAGGTAAGGTGAGGTTAGGTGAGGTGAAAAGAATGGCAGCAGAGGGCGACTCGAGTCTGGTGGCTTTTGCGGATCGTAGGCAGCAGCGCCAAAAGCGGGGTCGTTTGGCCCCCACCGAGTATTCGTCTCAACCTCTTCGTGAATCGCCTCGTACCCTTGAGCGATGGGGGAAATATTTACCTGGATGAATTTTGAATTTTGATTGTGACTCATCCTACGGCACAGCAAAGCCGGCGAACGTGGATGATCAAGGACATCGTCTATAAGTCAACTCACCGCATCTCTCACCTGTATGTTGGAATGTTGACCGTCCAACTTACAGACACACACAACCATGGCACCCCGCAAACAGCCCAAAACATGCCAACACACATCCATCATCGTCGACGCTTCAGACTACGGCCGCTCCAGGGCGGGGTTTCTCCGCGTACCCGTTGAGAAACGCGTCGCCGCGACGACGCGGTCAGGGAGGGTTGTGCCGGTTGCGGATGCCGGTACCTCCAACTCCACTTCCCCCGACTCCAATAACCCCGGCCGCGGCGCCGATTCCGGCTCCGGCTCCGGATCTGGGTCTGACGTCCCCGCACCACCGCTCCCACTCCCGCCCGACCCCTCCACTTTTCCCGGCCCGCTTGTTCTCCCCGACGACGACCTTGCGCTGGAACCGCGGTATCCGCCGCAGAGTTTGAGGGCGTGGGCCAACGGGGAGTGGAGGAATCGGATTACGGGGGGAAGAGGACGTTGTATGTTGCTGATTTTCCGGGGTGCGAGGGGGTGTTGATGCGGTTATGAGGGGTGGGATGTCCCTGTTTTGGAGGGTGTTGCGACGAGTGGTTTGGATGGGAGGTTGAAGCAGCCGAGGGTTGAGGCTGTGGTCTCGTACTTTGAGGCGTTTTATCATCCTCTTCCGGTGAGGGTTCTACCTACTGCGTTTAGGTTCGTCAAGTGGGATGATGAGGGCGTTCCTCGCGGGAGGGCGAAGGAAAAGCCGTTCATGGTCGGTCTCGCAACCGGATCTTCCGCCAACGCAGCAGTTGTCGGAATCCGATGCCGTGCCTCCCCTGACGGCCTCGCCAAATACCAACTCAACCTCAACGACCTCCTCGACGCGCTTTCGGGGGTTCTCCCGGCCGATGCGTACGCCGCGTGTATGCTCATCGCGCAGGATCTGTACGAAGATGAAGACGACGATTTCTGTTGTGGGAGGGCGTTTGGGGGAGTAGGATTTGTACGGTCAGTTCGTTTCGGTATCGGCCGGCGATGGATGGGGGTTATGGGGGTGGAGAGGGGTCATGGGTGGCCTGCGAGTCATTGTGAAAGGTTTGTGAGGGAGGCGTGTGAGTGGTGGGAGGAGCAGGAGGAGATGGAGAGGGAGAGGGAGGGGGAGGTGGGATGGAGGTGGACGGGAGGGAGAAGGGGGGGAACAAGCAAAGGGAAGGGTAAGGGGAAGAAGGATGGTGGTGGTGAGATTCTTGTTGATCTGAGGAAGGTGAAGGGGACGGCCATGGGAGCTGCTGTCTCTTCGTCGAGGAACGTTCTTGCTCCGAGGGAAGCGTCACGGAATAAGAAGCAGGCCGAGGAGGATTTGTACGGTATGTGGTTTTCGCGTATAGCGAGGACGGCGGTTCATGAGGTTGGTCACTGTCTTGGGATGGATCATTGTGTGTATTACGCTTGCGTCATGCAGGGGACGGGAGGGTTAGGTGAGGATTCGAGACAACCGCCATACTTTTGTCCCGTTTGTGAGGCCAAGTTCATATGGGGCTTGGGGGAGATGGGGGTCGTTGAGGGGGAAGGGGCGGGAGGTGGATGGAGGGGAGGATGAGGGAGGTCGAGAAGGAGAGGATGGAGATTATGAGGGCGTTTTGTGAGAGGTGGAAGGGAGTTGGGATGTTTGCTGGGTTGGGGGGTGGTTGGAGGCTCGGTTGAAGATGGAGTTTGGGGGGAGGGACGAGACGGAGGTATCAACACGTAACTCAAAGGAAGTACGGGAGGTTGAGGTTATCATGATTGACTCGGATTAGGGTTGTGCGAGGGTCAATGAAGGGGTGTGAGTGTAGTTGAGAGGAATCTTTCATCTCATCAAACATCACAGCTGTGAGATGAAATAGCCTATCAATTGCTAGATGGCGTCAATACATATGTCCATACCTCTTCGAGAGGTATAACTAACCCACCAGACCCTATTTCCATCATATTCGTGCATGAATAATCAAACATAGAATAAAAGTTGGAGAAAGACTGGAGACGGCACATGTAATGACAATTCTAGCAGTTGATGGGATACTTAGGACAGTAGTAACAACGGGGCAGCTTGTAGGTAGCACAAGAAAGAAGAGGCAGTGTCATCTCGCCGTTGGTCGCCTGGGAAGTATGCCTCACTTTCAGATTGGAAGCTACGATTGGTCATTTTCACACCGAGAACGGAAACCTGCAGAAACCTCGCCGCTTCAGCTCTTGCCATCATTGGCTCAGTCAAAACGTATCCTGCAGGCAGAATCGCGGGGTCTGACAGAGAGCCTGCTCCAGGGAAGCTTCTCTGTTGCTCCCCTCCCAAACGCTTCTGCCAAGTATCCCTCACTTTCGTTCACTTCACTTCTTTCTCGGCATCGCTTGGTACGGCGACGAGATACTCTCACACGCGTCCGGCGGATGTGCCCTTCGAGGCCCTGGACGCAATTGCACTCTTGCGCAACCTAGCAGCACCTTCCTTCCTCCCCCTCGTTGGCTTTACGACTCTGGCGTTACGGAAATATGACCCCACTCGAGATCATCGGCCTCGTCAGTGCCGTCATCACGTTCATCGACTTCGCGGCCGAGAATGTTACGGTGGCACGGGAGATTGGGCGGACCGGATCCGCGACGTTCAAAGACAACGCTGATCTGGAGCGTCGAGTCAAACTTGTCGAGGAGCACGTCGCGGGTCTCAATACGAAGGGTGTTGGTGCAGCGAGAGACAGGGATGAAGCTCAGCTCCTGGGTCTTGTTGAGGAGTACAAGAGCCTCACAGTTCAACTGATGACCCTCCTGGCTGGGCTGAAGTCAACGAAGAAGCGACACATTCCATTCAAGATTATCAAGGACGTCCGAAAGAGGTATGAAAAGGAGACACTCCAGAATGAGTTGGATGATTGTAGATCCAGGATTCATTTGCAGCTCACTCAACTGACGAGGTAAGAAGCTTGGGTCAAACAACAAGGCGATGGATGGGCGCGCTTGCTTATGTTTATGTTTTCCTTTTTCTTAGATCAGAACTTGGTCGCCGCCTCGATGAGATTTCGGCCCAAGGACATGTCAACGCAATTGGAATGCAATATTTGGTAGAGAACATCAAGGAACTGCAGTCCAACGTGGAGTCGTGGAAACATGTGCCGGGTTTGGTGGAAAGTGCCCACAATATCCTATCGCGCTCGAGGGAGGCTGTCAAAAGCACCGCCCAGCGCCTAATTCTGGAAAAGCTTTATGTCGGCGACATGACGAGGAGGTTCGATGAGATTGAACGCGCCCACGAAAAGACATTCTCCTGGCTTTTGGGCTCGGGCACACCATCTACAAGCGATTTCGATTCGATCGATGGGTCCGAATTCAGTCACAGTGATGGATCAGCCCATGTGCCTCGAGGGGACGATGAGTCGCTGAACGAAGGCGGCCAGAACTCCGATCAGTATGAGGCATCGGGTTCGGGTGCAACATTAGACGACTTTTCCGACGAGGAATTCGATTATTATCAACAGATATCCTTAGAGCGAACCGCTAAAGAGCTCCAAGCACAACAAGGTCTGATAGACTGGTTGGCTCATGGTGGAGGCATCTTCCATATCTCCGGCAAACCTGGCGCCGGAGAATCAACGCTTATGAAGTACCTCTGCCAAATTACAGCTACAAAATCCTATCTCAAAGACTGGGCTGGAGAAAAGAAGCTGATTTTGGCAAACTTCTTCTTTTGGAAGCTTGGGTCTACAGCTCAAATGTCTTTAGATGGACTGCTTCGCGCGCTTCTATACTCGATCATGGAGCAAGCGCCTACCATTCTTGAGACCATGTTTCCACACCAATGGCGAAGTGCTACAGAAGGTGGAGCATTTACAGTTCAGACCTCCGAGATTGAGTCGGTCTTTTCTAGTCTTCTGCGACAAACCGCATTCTTTTCTTCACACAAAGTGGCCCTGTTCATCGACGGCTTGGACGAGTTCGATGGAGACCACGACAAGATGACAAAGATGCTTAGAATTTGGTCTGAGATTGCCCCAGAAGACATCAAGTTGTGTGTTTCAAGCCGCGAATGGGAGATCTTTCGACAGAGGCTAATTAATTGTCCTGGAATACGCCTCCAGGATGTCACGAGCCGAGATATCGCAGCATACGTCAACAGCGAATTGTCCGACAATGAGGAATTCAGATCATATTCTTCGGAAGATCCAAAACTGGGATACCTCATCGACCAGATTAAGGATAAAGCTGAAGGCGTGTTCCTCTGGGTAAAGATTACTTTGAGAGGTCTTAAATGGGGGCTTCTTTCTGGGGAACGACTGGAAGATATCGAAGCAAGGCTCAACGCTTTGCCCACAGGTCTTGAAGAACTCTTCTCGTCAATTTTGACCTCCATTAGAACTGGGTCTCACACCAATAGACTGGATAGAACGAGGGCGATGCGAATGCTTCTCCTTGCAGCGGAGCCAGCCCGTACCGGTGTACGTACTTTAGGCCTACTGCTCACAGAACTTGCGTTCTTAGACGATTATGAGAAAGATCCCAACTTCGTTTCCAGCTTTCCGACCACAATCGGCGCCAACAGAAAATGGGTCTCAAGACAAGATAGAGCTAGGCGGTCGGTCTACCAGCGTTGCATGGGCCTTCTCGAGGTACAATCTTCTGGACTTGATGCTCGACCGCATTTGATGAGGGGTGGAAGTGATTTTAGTGTAGAACGGCCCAAACGAATCGTATCACGGGAAAAAAATCATTATGAGATAAGCGAAAATCCCAATAACGAAATCGCGAGCAGCCTGCTGAACGGTACTGCACGAATCCGTCGAGAAGGATATCTCGAGATCATTGACAAGGGCGACGGTATATTCCTGCATACTCATGCTTTCTACGTCGATCCTTACAGGATCAATCATGAACATCCTTCCAGCGAGCGGGTTGTGTGCGCACATCGATCCGTGGTTGAGTTTTTGTCGCAGCCACACGTCAAAAGTCTCATCGACGCCGAAGCCCAGTCCTTCAACTTGGCTGATTACCGACTCCAGACATTCTTGGCTTCTTTGAAACTATTTTATCCTTGCAAAGGGTTCGTCAAGAAAAGTTTGGGTCCTATAATACTGGCTTATGTCCAGCGTTGCTTCCAATCTCGCGAGTTGACCCAAGATCGGCTATTGACTTCTTGCGAAGAACTGATCCGCATTCTGGAAGTTCAAACTCCGACTCCAAGTATTGGGTCACATACAGGTTTGGTAGTGTATTTCAGACTCAATCCATCTGAACTATTTAACGCAACAGAGAATGATGGAAGCCTTGGCATTGCTGTTCACGTCGATCTTATTGCAGACTCACGGCCGATCAGCTTGGATGGTGGATTTTACCAATTGGGGCGTCGAAGCAAACGGAACACATATTACAACGTGCTCCTAGACTTCTGTCTATATCAGATCTGCTACTCTTGGTGTACTGAAGGCGAGATGGCGTTATCATATGAGATGAGGGCTTGCGAGTATATCTCCAAATGTTTCGAATCAGGGGCAGATCCCAATGGATTGTCCTTACTTAAATATGTTTCGGGAGCTAGGTTTACTTGCTGGCAAACATGGATACTTGTAATCATCAGAATCGGGTTTTCGGGGTCTTTCGTCAAGCTTTTTCTACGTCACGGTGCGGATACCAACATGTGGGTTCACTACAGCGACGAGACAGTATCTCTTTGGTGGACTGAAGCGCCTCAGTGGTATGGAGTCATTGGCGACCTTGATAACCATGAGACTGGCGAATTCCGGTCCGAAATCAGTCATCTCAAAGTAGGAAGCCAAGGAGAAGGGGTATATCTACCCCTACGGGAGTTCCTACCGATCTGGTTCCAAGATGACGCCGAGCTGCAAGAACTGTGCCGCAGGTATCAAGGATCAAAAAGTATCGCGGCACCACCTTATTTTAGCCTGCATGATGCAGTCTGGGACTAGAATCTTCATATCAATATGCAATCGCTTCATGCTTACCAGTGATCTTCACGCACATAATTCAGAAGAAAGCCTTGATTTCAAGTTTAATCGACTCTTTGCAGTCACCAGTCATTACGTTTAACATCAGACTCCGAGAAGGGGGTTTCCGACCTTGATTGCTGTACCTTGCGTGACCAAACTCAAAGGGGTCGGTGACCTTAGTAGTGTAAACTGTGGACGCTGAGTTGAGTAAGGTAGTCCCGCTGAGTTAGAGCCATGCACTGGGAAATAAATCCTAGCTCTCTTTATAAATCATGTTCCGTCACTTCCTTTCATTTCTTCGCTTCGTCCTCGCCTACTCTACGTATATGTCAGCCTCATTAAACCCCAGGCGTCTCGAAATATAACCACGATCTAATCCAAATTTCCCGAATAAGGCGGAAAGAAACGAATCATGGAATTCTTATCGATGTCTCGTGATGAAGTCCGACTTCGCTTCTCTCCAAACCTTCCTTCCCAAGTCGATAAAGTAACAGTGGGTGCTGCAATCTTGCGACATGTCACTCCAACCCCCAGCATCCTTCTCCTCAAACGCAACTCCGACGAGAAACACTACCCAGGCATCTTTGAGATACCTGGAGGAAAGGTCGACGCAACGGACTCCAATATTGGTGACGCTATCGTACGCGAAGTTGCCGAAGAGACACAAATGAAGGTGTTAGATATTACCACTCCGCTGTCTCGCATAAGATACACCACGCAGAAGCTCGAGGGGATACCGACTGGGCAAGAGAAGATCGTCAAGCGCCATGCTCTCCAGCTGAGCTACGTTGTTATGGTCGAAGGAACAGAATTCCAAGTTGAGAAGAAGGAGCACTCGATGGGGATTTGGGCCACCCGCGACAGTCTTGATCAGATTCCCATCACCTCGGAAATGAGGAAGTTGGTGTTGGAAGCTCTTGATATTGCGGAGGGCATGGGAAATGTATCTGCATGAGGAGAAGGGCAACTTGCGACCAGACGAAACGATGAAATATTCAGGCATATCTGGATTCAGGCTCTAGATGATTTGCAGCATGGGCAGTCTTCTTAACGAACTTGGCTTCATGAGGTACACTGAGATTCTGGACTTCAACAACCATTAAATATACTTCCTAGTCATTAGTACACGAAGTTATGTTGCCGACGAAACTACTTCCTAGCAAACCATCGATAACGATTCCTCAACGTGCTTCCACTCCTTCACATCCGGCTGCCATCTGAACATCCTGCCGGACACATCCCCCTCGCGGCTGAAGCGGACCTCGCGTCTCGACATGCGTGACCACTGCTCAATATCGTCTCCCTCAGCTGTGTTCTCATTCTCAATCGCCACATTCTTCAGCGCGACGCTGTGGAAAGCCCTGCTGTCCCAAAGCCCATCTCGACGGTGGTACTTGCCCAGCAGCTCTGTCGCCTCTCGTCTCACGCTATCCTCTCGGCATCGACAGGCGACGATCAAGAGCGGCAGGGTGGGGCCGTTGTCCATGCTGAAAGTCTCAGTGCATCCGCCGCAGTTCTGTTGCGCCGACAGAACGATACGACTAAGCTGGACCATTTCGCGGAATGATGGCGTCAGCATGATCATCATCTTAATATCCTTGTAGCTCAGACTTGAGACATCGGTCCAGAGAGTGAGGTACTGCACGCGCAAGTTACAGGCATCCACATAGGCGTGGAAGTCGTGTTCCTGGTTCGCCCGCAGTGTGTCGTAGACACCTTGAAAGGCATTCTGCCAACGACGTAGATGGCCAAGGAACTCAGGGAGCACAGCGGCCAGCTCATCCAAGTGACTCGGAGATAGAGCTGGTCGTACATAGCTGCCCACCAACATCTCTTTTGAGAGTCCGTCGACGAACATTTCCGTGTAGATGGGACATCTATGACACGTGTAATGCTGCACGACTCTCCACCAACGCCGCGCCATGTGGACGTCTGTGAAGACGGGTGGCATTTCCTCAACCGCATAAGTACGCTTGCTGCCCCGACAACACCAGCTAATTTGTGTAGCATCCTTGGAGTGTAGCACATTGTGCGACCAGGCCTGCATCGTAAGACCCTGAAACACCCACGCAGCATCGTCGCACACTGCGCGGATAGAGTCTGTCACAGGACCGTCCTCGACCATAGAGCGCTGGTTGAAGTAGGTCTCCATCATCTTGTAAGCGTGGTTCACATGCGACAACGCAGCGTTGCGGTCGCCGTGGAGACACTCAAATGTGACAAATAGCACGCAGCAGACGATTGCCCAGAGCATGTTCTCGCTTGATGGTTGGGAACTTCGCACAAGCTTGATTGCGCGGCCGTATTGTTGGAGAGCGAACTCGTAGTGCGGTCCGTTATCGTGGAGTTCCTTCCGGGATCGCCTGATGAGTGATGGAACGAGGGCGCGGGCCATTCCAGCCATGGCGAGAGCTGCGTGCTTGATGGCTGGCTCACGGCGCGCCAGCTGTGGTACGACGCGGACCATGATGTCGTTGGGAAAGAGATAGATGTTAGCCACGAGGTGCTGCCAAAAGTCAAAGTAGACTTTCTCCTGCGGGTTGCTGAAGAATGCAGACTCGTAGCCGGGTTCCCTCAGGACAGCGGCAGGCCAGACCCGCCAAGTTCCCTTTGAGATGATCAGGCGCGGATGAGTTTGACGATCTGGCTGCTTCTGCTGGAATTCATAGCCTTCACATACGCCTGGCCCCCGGGGTGACTTGGTGCACTTCAGACAAAAGGGGCGAGCTTCATCGCATTTGATGTGTCGCCGTCTAGAAGTCTAGGGTCAGCATCGAACACGAGCCAAGACGGTGCAGCAACATACTTGCACGTAATGCAGCCCGATCGTACTTTGCCAGCGCAACTTCGCTTAACTCGTGGTCGCTTCCCTAGTGAAAATGTGGCCATCTGGGGAGACATTCCCGGGATTCTGCAGTCCCATATTAGACGAGAACGACAGTACGTTGGCACAAGCGCCGTACCTCTTCTTCCCGCGCCTCACGGTCGGCAGCGGGGCAAGCCCATCGGCCGGGTCCGGACTCGACGACATGGAGTCGGAGCTCGATGCAGCGGACTTTGGTTGCGAATGTGAAGAGTCCATTTCGAGAAAACGTGTAAGATTGGAACTTGCGTAAGCTCCGATGGGGGAGAAACCGTTTTAAACCAACTCCCAATTGCCGCTGCCTGCTGGATATCACTCCGAAGTTCCGGCTATCGTCTGGGATTTGGTCGACTAGCGCTGTAGGGCAGAATCCTTCGAAGGATCACCGGTCAACCCCCAAGCTCCCGTCTCAAAATCTCACCTAGGACAGGGGCTCTAGTATATCCCACTTGGCCGACATTGGACAACCCACAAACTTTAAGAGGAGAATTGTCTAAGGAAGGCTTACATGTGCCCGCAACACGGCGAATTTGCCATGACCCTACCGAGTGGTCTAGACTCAATGCGTCCAAGGGATGCCCAAAACAGCACATGGTAGTTCTGTTAGCCAATCATACGCCTCAACGACGTCTTTGAGACTTCCTCAGCCACAAAGGATCTCCCACTTTGACGGAGCGAATCTTCCTATTGAAAGGGAGAATGTGGTGGCTGCTGCAGAAGCTAGGTATTCCCGATCGTGACGGGAAAATTGCATCCTATCACTGTTCTCGACCGTTCAGCTCCAGTCGCCTTTGAGTCCACGACATCGGATATCTCGTCGCTATCACTCATTGACGTCTGGAGAAGATGGAAGTTAGATCGAGGATCGACCGAGAAACTCAGATTTCTAGTATCATTCGATGGTCAACAGGCATTACATTAAAACCAGAGCCACTATCCACACCCGTAGATGGTAAGGGGACTAGTCACAGAACCGCCGACATCTCTACGACATCTTCGCTCTAATTCGAACCTATTTCTCTCCTATGATGTCCCCCCCGGGAACCAGAGAATATCGGATATGCCCGCGTTCAGTTGCGGTTGATGAGTTGTGTCAAGACCTGCACTGTGATAGCGAAGAGACAAACGGTGCGTCTGCGCCGTTGTGAAGGCGGATCCGTGGAGCTCGGTCTCGTCTGCAACTCGCCTATTTGAGACGACCGAACTCGGAATGATGTCAAGAGAACTCAAAATGTTTAAGGATATCTCATGCCCCGCACGCAGGCATGAAACGAATAAGAAGAGATTTCAATCAGAACAAACATTTCAATGGCACTGAGCCTGACTTAAACACCTCGATGCCATTCACGAACCATTCCTCCTCATGAGATTCATCAGCATATTCAGAAGTGACTATGCACAGCCGAAAGGTGCACCTAGAGGTCCAGCAATGCACCGAGGAAGACATCCCCCGCGTCTTTGAGATAGTCTCCTTGGCCTTTGCCAACGACCACGAATTCGTCGATGCGGTCTTCCCTGCACATAGCAGCCCTGAAGGCCGCAAGTTGGGTAGCGAGCGCATGGTCGCCATGTTTCGCGGGGACCCTTACAGCGTTTTCCTCAAATGCATCGACACAGACACCGGCAAGATGGTCGCTGCTGCAAAGTGGAACATATACAAGGGCGGCCCTGTCCCGCCGTCACCTGAGCTTTCTGGTGACTACTGGAAGAACGACGAGGAAAAGAGGTTTGCACAAGCTCTGTTTCGTGGGTTCCTTGCGCCGAGACAACGAGCTATCGAGGATAGTGGAGCGAGATTGGCCGGTACGTTGGAGAAATTCATATCTTATTGACTTGAAAATCGGAAGCTTAGCTTTGATTCATTAACGCGAGCTACAGCACTCGATATGTTGATGTGCGATCCTGAGTTCCAAGGTCAGGGTGCGGGGAGACTATTAGTGAAAGCCGGCCTTGCTATTGCTGACGAGATGGGGGTCGATGTGAGTCAAGGCTTTGCTTTCTTATGTTGTCTCATCAAGAAAAGGTCGAAGGCTGATCAAGTGAGATAGGCGGTCGTAGAAGGTTCGGATCGAGGCAGAAGACTTTACGCATCCGAGGGCTTTGATGGCCCCCATTATGTATGTCCCGTACCTGATGAGTTCGCCGCACGGCGTAAACAGACGTACTGGTGGATGAGGCGACCCAAGACTAGTAACTAAGAGAGTTACATGAACTTTAGCTTCATGTGTTCTTAATGATCATCGATAGTCGTCGGAACTAAGACCTTTGGCAAAGCTCCGGATGGTTCAAGGACTGAAAGCGCCAATCTTTGTGCAACGAGTAGCATTGTGCCAATATCTTCATGCTGCTTCAAGTTTCAACAACCCGCGCACGTGCGTTCAAGAGCTCCTGTTACATCAAATATCTGTGCCGGCGACCCTGAACCGCGATCTCCATGAGCAACAGTGTCAACTCACTCATATTGTAACCTAATTATAGTTACCTAGGGATATTGTTGCAAGACTAAGTGCATCCACTCACATTGTATGCCTGACGCGGTTCTCTTATCAATATTGCGACTGGGCGACCCCGTGCATTCTGCTTGTGGCTCAACGAATGTCGATCATATGTAAAGTACGTGAGTACTATTGGGTAGGGGCAATTCGTCACTCGCCGTAAGCTGCATCGATGCGAGGGTAACATGCACAGAGGCGGGGTTGGCAGAGCCTGCTTCTGAAAACTAAATCCGGGAATACGTGTTGAGTTCACCCCCGTTCTCTTTGATTCAATCCGTTTATTTTCATTTGTTTTCTGTTTAAGTGTTGGGAGCCCTCCAAGTTCTCATCGTTGCTGCTACATAAACTGTCATTCTGTTTCCAGAGGTTTGCGAGTTTCTTGATCTGTTCTCTTGAAGGTCTCTTGAAGATATCTCTTGAGGCAGCACGGCCCCGGAATAGACGGATATATGCTTCATACCGCCTGTCATCAACATGGCTTTCGACCTCGAAGAGGCAAAGACTCACCTCAGAGAACACGGATGGGTTCGTGTCCCGTCGGTTCTCACAGCGGAAGAGGCTGCCGGTGTACTCGACCGGCTATGGAAGGCCAAAGAAGCGGCTGAAGCTCGTGGCGAGGACACATACCTGTCGTTCCTGGATCCCAACCCCAGCAACGTGCGGGTATTCTACTTGCTAGAGCTCGACAAGATCTTCCGAGAGCTTGTATCGCACTCGACTGCCATCTCCATGGTCAAGGCTGTGCTGGGAGAGAACTTCCTTATTAGCAACTTCACTGCGAACATTGCCCGGCCCGGATCCCAGAGTATGGCCCTGCATTCGGACCAGAGTATCGTCTTTCCCGATCCGTGGCAGAACGTCTGGGCGCTCAACGTTATCTGGTGCCTGACGGATGTCAACAAAGAGAACGGTGCAACGCAGTATATCCCTGGGTCGAACAAGTGGGTGTATCGCAAAGAGGTGCCTGAGAACGCGCCCGAGATGTTGGTTCCTTTTGAAGCCAAAGTTGGTGACATCATTGTCATGGATGGTCGAGTGTGGCACACTTCTGGCAGCAACGTCACCGAGGACCAGGATCGCGCGCTTCTGTTTGGCTATTACACTGCACCATTTATGCGCCAGCAGGTGAATTGGACTGCTAAGCTCCCCAAGGAAGTTCAGGACACCTGCAGCGAGGAGCTGAAGGAGTGGCTTGGTCTCAATCCAGTAGGAAATATTGGCATGACGGGCGATCTGAGGTACATGTCGGTGCAGTACCCTGACGACAAGAAGAAGGCACGTGAGACAGTTGCGACAGGTTGACTTTGCAAGTCCTGGCGGGTTCGCTCTTATTTTATATCTATCATGCCGGCCATAGTATCTATTTCAATAAATCTTTACCTAAATATGCCTCGGTAGAACGGTGCTTGCCGGAGTTTCATGACGTATTGGGAAAAAGGATGTATAATCCATTAGCGCCGCTATATCTCCAGTTACTCGCTTGTCACTTCACTATCTTTGTTACGCATTGTGCTTCCCGAAATACTACATTAGTGGACGAATCATGGTGGTCAACATTCGTCTCCCGGGCAATAAGCGTAACATGTTTTGGAACTGGAGCACCCAAGGTGCCACAAGACTTCTGGTCTTAGGTGCTACATCAGAATCAATGGCATAAATGCAATACAATATTCGCATGTCCTTGGTGATAGACACATCA
This sequence comes from Colletotrichum fioriniae, assembly GCF_027942845.1. Classification (NCBI taxonomy): domain Eukaryota; kingdom Fungi; phylum Ascomycota; class Sordariomycetes; order Glomerellales; family Glomerellaceae; genus Colletotrichum; species Colletotrichum fioriniae. The sequence goes on from NW_027076851.1 coordinate 155,242, forward strand.
TGGCCACATCACACTGAATCACTTATGTGTTATCTGGCATAGACAATGAATCCCTCGCTCCCACCCTTCAGCCTATTCATTCAAGGCTTCTGGGAGGCAGAAATGCGTATAAGAGGACAGGGCAGAACCGTCAGCTTCATTCTCAACATTTCGTAACATATGCTACCACAACTGCACCCAACGAGGCAATCCTGAAACTCCAGCAAAACTACACTACCATTTTTATCCATTACTAAACGTCACACCCTCCAAGATGCATTTCAGCAAGGTCCTTATCTACACTGCCATGTTCGCAGTCAGCGTAGGATATTCCCTCCCTTGGCCCCAAAATTTTGTTTACTGACTTGAACCAGGCTTCTGCTCTCCCCAGTCAAACCCAAGTCTCGGGGCTTCAGACCCCTATCGATGGCTTCGATATCATCATCCCGCAGTGGGAGGTTCAGGCTGCCCCTAGAGGCGCGAAGTTGATACTTGCCGGAACGGTTGAGCAGGTTCTTGCGGAGCTCCAGGCCATCAACCCCAATTATGCGCAAGACTTTAATCTCGATTTCGAGCTTCCTTCTCCTGCGGTTCACAAGCGTAACGACTTTGACAGCGCCGCTTTCGCGTGCAACGTCACCAAAGCTATGGCTGATCAGAATATCATCGTCAAGGGTGCCAAGTACCTCAGAGGCGTCAAGGGAAAGCCTTACCACCCACCTGGGCCTAAGACCTGCGCTCGTGTGAGCTGCAGCTGGAAGTCTGCAATTTGGTGGTGTAATCATGTAAGCAAATAAGAAATACCATCTTCAAAAAACTATTTGAAGCTAAGTTTTCGCAGGCACAGACTTCTCGAGAGCTTGATTCTTACGCTCTGATTGCTGACGGTACGGATCATATCATTCAAGTCTGCAAGACCAATGGCGAGTGGATCGATGGTCAAACGTGGCACAAGGATAACTGGAGTGTTGTCGTTGGCCGCGAAAACTGCTAAATCGAGTGAGCCAAAGTGTCTGCTGAGACGGTATGAGGTTCAGCAGTCCAGTGATAAAAGGAAAGGGATTGGGGATAGGTAAGTCAAGGTCATACGCCAAGGTGTCCATTAGCAATTCTTCTTCAGTTGAGAAGCGTTCTACTGGCAATTGAAATCCTGGTTTCAGTCATTTATACTCTTTCGCCCTTTTTTCGACGACCTCCGCTGTGAATAAATCATGATCTGGAAGCCCGCTTATTTGTGAGATAGTTCGCGCTGTTCAACCTTCCCATGCACAAACTATCAAGCAGCTTTGTTGGCCCAGACTCTCTAGATCATGGTGTTTTAGTTTTGCCGCATTCTTTCTTTCCGAAGTAAAAGGCTGGGGTAGGTTGCCTGGATCTTGGGATGAATATCTGCCGTAGCCGGTGTCGTCGCATCGGTCTAGATACTCTAGTGGAACCCTGGTTTGCCTCCAATGAGGCTCTGGGCCTGCGTTTGTCATCGCTCGAATCGGCATTTGAACTTGGATCGGCAGCATTGAAGTTCCAGACCTATGAGGACTTGCAGCAGCACTGATTCTGAGCTGCCGGGCCGAGTCGATGAAAAAAGACTGTCGTCATGAGGCTTCTAGCATGTAGTGCATGTCTCCCAATCCGGCAATCGATTCGCTCAAGGAAGACAAGGGGGAAGCTAACCCTCGAAGCGCCACCGGTTGTCACACCTAGGACTTTATCTCCTGACTTAGCGCGATCAATTCGGCGCCTACCGAGAAGTTAGTGGGAAGTTCATAGACGTCATTCATCCATGTACCCTATCCACAAAATAAGCAATTGGAATTGTGCGCCCGAGGTCCAGCTGTAGTTTGGCTACGTTGGCTGCAGCAGTGAGAGCTCTGACGCGGGGAAGATTGAGGCAATCCGAGCGTCATCAGTTGTCTTCGTGAGTATATAAGCTGAAGTAGAGTGCAATCATTAGCAATTGGGATACCATTTCGACTTGCAATCGAGGCAGTAAAATCTAGAAACATCAACTCTAGTCATAACAACCGAAGTAACCCGTCAAAATGAGTTATCCAGAAAAGTTCACCGGTTTCTGCACCGCAGGGCCCAGCTCGTGGAACAAATTCACCAAAGAAACTCTCACGCCGAAACCCTTTGAAGATCACGACATTGATGTGCAGATCGAATGCTGCGGCGTCTGCGGGTCTGACGTTCACACTATCACTGGCGGCTGGGGCGAGTACGAGGGTCCCCTGTGCGTCGGCCACGAGGTATGTCTTGTTCCCCTTAATTTAGTCTCGGAATATGAGGTTGATGGCCATCAAGGTTGTTGGCAAGGCTGTTGCTGTGGGGAAGAACGTGAAGGAGATCAAGGTGGGCGACAGAGTTGGTGTGGGTGCTCAGGTCTGGGCATGCCTCAAGTGCGAGCAGTGCAAGAACCAAAATGAGAATTACTGCCCTCATTTGGTTGGTAAGTCATTTTCTTCTATTTGAACGGGTGCTGGCGAAAAAACCTCACTAATACTGTTGACCAGACACTTACAACGCAAAGTATGAGGATGGCAGCCAAGCACATGGCGGCTTTGCTAGTCACATTCGCGCTCATGAGTACTTCACCTTCAAGATTCCCGATGCGATAAAATCGGAGAATGCTGGCCCACTGATGTGCGCCGGTCTCACCACATATTCACCTTTGGTACGAGGTGGTGTCGGCCCGGGGTCCGTCGTCGCCATCGTCGGTATCGGTGGCCTCGGCCATCTCGGTCTGCAGTGGGCCAAGGCACTCGGAGCGGAAGTCTACGCCGTTACCCACTCGCCGGATAAGGCCGAAGACTGCAAGAAGCTGGGTGCCAAGGAGGTCATTGACACCAACAAGAAGGACTGGGCTAAGCCTTATGCCTTCAAGTTCGACTTCATGCTCAACTGCTCCGACATGACCAACGAGTTTGATCTTCAGACCTACCTGTCTACTCTCAAGGTCGGCGGTCATTTCCACATGGTCGGCTTGCCAGACAAGCCTTTGCCTCAGTTCCCCGCAGGCCTCTTCGCCAGCAATTCTGCCAAGATGTCCGGCAGCCATATCGGAAACAACCAGGAGATGAACGCCCTGCTGAAATTGGCTGCTGAGAAGGGTATCTCACCTTGGGTTGAGACTATCGACATTTCGGAGGCAGGATGTAAGGAGGCTGTTGAGAGAGTGAAGGCGAACAAAGTTCACTATCGCTTTACCCTTGTCGGACACCAGAAGGCATTCGGTACTGCTTAAGGCTTTAGAGAAAGAGAAAATAGAACACTTGAATAGAACCATCTTACAACACATTGCTCGCAAATCGTTGGCTTCGGACCTGAAGTCGAACTGGCCTGCCTTGACAATAAACTTCGCCAGAACAAAAGTGGAGGAAAGACCCACTTACTGGTGGGTGCTGTTGAGAGAGATAGTGCTGACTTACCCCGCTCCCCAACTTCCTTATATGGCTTGCTGGTGACTCAATTGGCAACATACCTCGAGGTACTGCAGGGCGACTGATGGCAATTTTCGGAATCCTCGGTCTTGGGGATTGAGTGGTCGAATTGTAGGATTTTTAGAGGATTTGACCGACGCTAACGTTCCGCCCATTTTGGGTGAGTCTAGATCCAAGGTAATGGGTCGGTGGTGGGAGAATTCTGACAAATCTGACAAAAATACTGGATCTCACAATGAAGCTGAGTGCTGGCTGATGTGAGACAAAGTCGGGTTAGAGTTTGACCGCATCTGTGATAAATCTACGTCAATTACTTGAACCCTTCATTATCCTCGACTCTTCTACTTCGAAGACGCCGAGTGTAGTAGCCGACAGCCCAGCTGAGAGAGACATACCCCACACACCCAACCCAGCGTAAATCATCCACAATGGTGTCCGAAATCCACGTTATTTCAAAGCACGACCTCTCCAAACATGAGACCGTTGCACTTGATACACCGCTGCCGCAGCTGGGCGTCTCTTCCATTCGCGTCCGCACATCCCTCATCGGGATCACGAGCAACAATCTCTCGTATGCGAAATTGGGGGACATGCTGCAATGGTGGAACACTTGGCCCGTACCTTTGGATGCGCCGGCACCGTACAACGACCGGGCCGAGTGGGGCATCGTTCCGGCGTGGGGCTTTGCGCGGGTGCTCGAGTCCAACATCGAGGCTATCCCGGCTAAGAGCCTGCTTTATGGGTACTGGCCCACCTCCTCTCATCCGGTCGACTTGTCCCTTGTCCCAAGCGAACCCAAAGGTCATTTCCGCGAGGTCAGCGAGCACAGGCAGGGACTTGGAAACATTTACAATCGCTACAACCTTGTCGACGAGTCTGCTCAATCTGAAGAGTACCGGGCATGGTTTGCCAACGTCTCCCCCATCTGGAATTGCGGTTATGTTATGAACCGCTTCACCTTCGCTACGGATTTCAAGCCGGTTCATCCTCTCGGCGCGGGAGCCGGGGAATGGACTGAAAAGGATGCGGACCTGAGCTCAGCCGTAGTGGTCAGTCTCTCGGCGTCGAGCCGTACCGGCAGGTCATTTTCGTGGAACCTGGCTAGAGGCAGAAAGCCCGATGGCGGACCTTTGGCTCTTCTCCAAGCCACCTCTATGCCAGGTTCTTTGAGAGCCATCCCAAAGGCAGCGTTCGAGATCAAGACGGTCAACTACTTCGAGCTCGCTGCAAAAGACACCATTGACTGGATTGCCAAACTGCAACCCAAACGCGTGGTTGTAGCCGACTTTGGTGGCCGTCCGAAAGAAACAGAGGAGTTCCGCGAGGTCATCAAATCTACGCTATCAGGGTCGACTGTGTTCACCAACATCCAAGTCGGAGGAGAGCCAAAGATCATGGCACCAGAGGAGGCCCTCAAGTCGATGGCGATATTCAAGAAGTGGGGACTTGTTCAGCTTAACACTACTGGTATTGTAGACGCTGGGATTGCTGTAGAGGGTGCAGGTAAATACTTCGACGGCGCTGAATCAACGTTCGGAAGGTTCCTTGAGGAGGAGAGCGTAGCAGACCTTGAGCTGGTTTGGGGAAGTGGTGTCGGAGGTACAAACGGAATTGAAAGGGCATGGAAAAACATCATCCAGGGAACATTGTCGCCCCAAAAGGCATGGGTTTTTAGATTGGAGTAGGGTGCTGTGTGCCAGCAGTTCTGGCACAAACAATAGTCACGCTAGTAGCTAAGTCAGTAATCCCATGATGGTATTTGGACAATGCACTAGAAAGCAGAGCCGGATTTCTGATTCACTCCGACGGATATGAATGCGAAACTCCGATGTATCTCGGCAAAATCAAATACTGCAGAGAATTCCAATGACTTTCAGTAGTGATGTGACGACGGGAAGATAGTTTCACAGTTTCTCTACATCTTTGACCTTGAATACCAATCCGAGGTGGTGGTTAAACTTCTGAGTCTCAGGCGACTGTTTCAGACGAACCCTCCACTCAACTGAACCGAAAGCGCAGAGGCTTAGCCCTGCATCACCGTTCATAGCAGCTGTTCAAGGACAATTCATGCTGTGTTGCTGCTAGATTCAATGCGTGACATGGTCACTATCTCAGCTGAAGTGTCATGAATCATTTAGCACTTCCAGTCTCACCCATGGATTCCCTCGGTTGGCAAATTTGGCTCCTTGATAATAGACTTTAACGGTCGTTTGGTATGACAAGAGTGTTCCTGACAACTATATCCGAGCATATTTGATACCGTGGCTTGCGCCTACTCCATGCCTTTGCCAAGCCCCTGAGCCAGGATGCCTGGCCAGGTTGACGGATATCTGAGTGGTTCAACTCGAGGAACTAAACATATAAAGCAAGTGACCAAGGGCCATCCGAACAACACAACATTTTTGACCATCAGATAGATGCTCATTCAGTTCTTTCAGAGTTTCCCAGCCGGCTCTCCTCCAATCTTGACCCGGTTGCTTCTACAAATCCTAAAGTTGTTGTCAATTTGTCTTACTTATAAGCCCTCTTAGCCAAAGCCATGAAGTCTATCGCCGTTCTTGCTGCACTCATCGCCATTACTTCGGCTGCTGTTCCTCGCTCGGTAAGCCGTCCTAACTTGAACCGACACAGTCAACATTCCGTGCCCAATTAACACGTTCTAGCTAGATAATGATGGAGGTGACCTGTTCAAACGTTGAGATAACTGCAGAACTGCCGATAGTAAGCCTGTGCCTGGTTTTTTTTTTTCGGTTTCTTGGCGATCCTTCAATCAGTGTAGACTTTTGCAACGACAACGACCTCTTCTTTACTAGAGGTTGCGATGGTCTGAAATGTGTTGTTGAGAATGATCGATCGATCGGCAGGACGAAGGTGTGCCGATAGAAGCAACTGGACCTGAACCCAAGGGTGCCCGCTGCCAGTGCGAAGAGAAGGCTATTCTCTGTGGTGGCTCAGTCGAAGGGCATGACTATCCCCATCTAGATACAGGACAATTAAGATGGTGGACTGTCGGGAGAATTCGCTCTTTGGTTAATAACTCCGAGTTTGTATTAAATACCGATCATTCGTGAAGAAGCACATCGATCGTTGATTCTACTCCGGCTCTTTGTAATACAAGTTGCTACTATCAGAAAACCACAATGCCTATCGCACAAAGACTCAGAACGTTTTCGCGTGCTCCTCGATCGGTACAAGATCCCCTCTTCCCTTGAAGTTGTCGACAATATCCGCCTGCTCGGACAACATGAACCTATCTGTCTGGTTTCCGAACCTCGAGAGGACTCTCCATCTCGCAAAGTCTCCCGGGTTGCGCTTATCACCATGCGCCGCCTGGGGGTTCTCCCAGTGTCCTCTCGAGAATGAAATGAGAGTCGAAATCTTCTGCTTGGGAATGTCGTACACCAAGGAGCACACCGTTCCCGTCTCCTCCAACCAGTTCACCTGCCACAGTTCACCGGGCCGGATGCATTGATAAGTCGCAGTCTGGTAGTTTATGCGGCCGTTCATGGGCCCACCATGGATGGCATAGACGACACGGTCCTCGGAGAAGAACCACATTTCGTACCTCCACTTTTCCGGGTTGCCCTCTGCGTCTTCGGCATCATAGTCATAGATGAGATGCGTATCCCGAATGTCCTCATCGAAAGTTGAATCCAGTGGTGTGTTTGTCTGGAAGCGGGGAAGGGCCTTCTCAGGCGCTCTGTTTGAGAGAAACATGACTCGTGCTTGTAAGAGAGATGACGTTGAATTGGTGAAGATGTGGTTCGTGTAGAGTAATGAGTTCCGATGGGAAGGTGAGCTAGAATAAGTCTAGAATATCTACTTGTTCAATGTCCGAAGCAACGACTGGAAAAGAGGTAGTAGTCCGAATTGGTGTTTTATGTTGCGGATGTCCGTGGAGAAGGGGTTGTTCGCGGTGTGACGGATATGGTCTGCCTCGGCGGGTCTGTGTGGTGACATGTTTGACTCTTAGAAGGCTATTACATCATAAGCCGAACTTTCCGGCTTCGTCAAGCTCTTGCACCAAGCTCTTGCACCAAGCTCTTGCACCAAGGAAAGCTAAGACGGAGCTAATTACATTCCACGAGTCGCTAAAACCGGTTCTGTCGAATTAGGTTTCTGTGTCATTGTGAAGGTGAACTGCGTATTAAACTTGACTCTTGAGATATGGAAACATCGCTTCACTTCAAAGGAAAAGTTCTCTCCTGCCAACTCCTTCTCAGTCAATCCATCAAGTGCTTCGCCGTCCATCTTCCCAAGAACGAAAGCCTCTCCTATGAGCTTGTAAATTCAGGCTGCGATTCACGCCATCTCGCATCCCAGAAAGGCTGGAGAACGCAAGGGACGGAGCACCCGAAAAGAATGCACACGACATCGCCGACCTTGGAATCCAGAGAAGCTATTCCTGCCAGCTTCCTAATCTTCCCGTTCCCTTCCTCGCATACGATGTAGTCTCTGTTGAAACAGACAGCCTGTGCCCTCTTCAAATAATCTGCCCTGAGATCCGTTGCAGTGTCGCATCGTCGGAGAATTGTATTGGTGTCAATATCCCCAGCATCAGTGACGAGCGATAGACATTTCATGCAAGCTCGTCGATACCAGTCCGGCACTGCTTTTCCGTCTGCATCGCGGTCTGCTACGAGTGTTCACCAGACAGCGTCTGGGATATCTTGCGGCTCTGTGCTCGGAACATGGCCCAGACTAAGTAGAACTTTACTCGGAATGATACCGCCGTGCATTGGATGAAATTCCGAGACGACTCCCATAGACCGTCCTCTGATGGTGATCGTCAGGTTCATGTCGGAAATTACCTCCAATTGCGCGCGGAGGATATGTGGCGGAGAGTCTTCGGTCTGCTGAGGTGTCTTGTCTCTCCTGAATACAATGTTAGGCAAATCTCCATTTGAAGCGTTGTAGCAGTTGTTCCCAGGTAAGCCAAAAAGACTGTCCGCTGTTTCCCGTCCGCTGAGGCCTTCATTTTGCGAACGACACGCAGATTTCTCTCCCGTTTTAATCCATGACGGCATCTCCATAAGCTCTGGGTATTGCGCATCCGGCTGCTGTTTAAGCTCGGGGAGCGCCCAGTGACGGCAAATAATGTCCAAAGAATGACTCTCGTTGATGCACCATTTGGTGAACTTGGCGTAAACGTGAAGCAAGTCAATGCTGTAGTCGGGCTCCGGAGCAGGATTCCATCGATGTATAATTCGCTGGCGTTGCTGTAAGTTGTTGCTCAGCGAAAGTTTGCATGTCTCCATAGCCAGATCAAGAAGCGAATATATGGCATCTCTAGGGTCGGACGTTTCGAAAGTCAACAGTGAGCAGACTAGACTTTCAAGCCTCTGCCGTGGAGCGTAGATGTTACCGTCAACATGTCGTTGAAACATGTTGGAAAGAGCGTCAACCAGATTCCAGGCACCGAGTGACTTCATTTCCTTGATTCTCTCCTGAGACCTCTTCTATGTTGGATCCCGTTCGATCACCTCGAGAAAATGATCCAATTGGCGAACAAAACTGCTGACCGCATATGAAAAGTCCCCCCATCTCACTGTCTTGGAGCCGCATCGCACTTCGGCGCTCTTTGCAAGGGCCAGCTCTTGGATAATTCATCGACGCGAGAAGACTGGACGACGCATCAAGTGCAGAAACGCTAAACAATCTTTTGCGTGAGTATCTCCGAATACATCCCTCGTGTTGTTTTGGAGTATGAGGTTGATGAAATCCATGGCTCGATCAGTCTTGTCGTGCTCGTCTGCTGGTCCTAGCCAAATGGTGACGCTGGCTGCGGTCGAGTAGATCTGTCCCATGATTGCGACTTGACTTTGTTTCTCCTTGTGGTCCTTCTGGTTGATGCAAATGCGATCCACCCACAGGGCTACCTCTCGATCTGGAAGTCGAAATTCTTGGAGAAATGCGTATAGGTTCGGGTTGACACTCACTCGATCCCTCCTCAGAACGGAATGTGCAGCGTTCTTTGAGACGTCGTTTTCATGTGACTTGGAAACGGCTTGCGGTTCATAGTCCTGAGCCACGTCAATAAAGACAATCTCGCTCTCATCCCCAACCCCCCAATTGTACGATAGAGCTGTGTACCCGAAAACCTCGGGTTTTTCTATGGTCTCTTGGATGGAGACTGCTCTCAGCTGGATAATAACTTCAGCAGAGTGGTGTGCATTTGGTTTGAGAAACATTAAGCGAATCTCTCCCTGCTTTATAGGGCAGTCGCCGTAGTCGTATTGCTTCTTGTACATCTCGGCAGCGTTGACGGTCAGGTGTTTCTCCGCCGAATAATCTGTCCATGTATGTAGGTCATTCAGAAATCCCGTTTGTTGCCTTTTCGTGGACGGAAAGGATGTCGAATCCACTGTGCTAGAGCATCGCTTTCTAGTTTCGATGGTACTGCTCGAGTTTTATTTGGCAGAGGCAGAGGCAGAGGCCGTTGGGTCGCTAAGGCCTTGCATGGCTCCCTCTCCTAAGGAACTGGCTTCAGATATTGGGCCTAAAGACATAAAGCTTCCTAGAACGACCTCTTAGAAGGCTTGGAACAGGGCGGGTTTTTATACCTGAGAACTATATGAACAACATGAAGCCAACAATGAACCTTGCACAAAGAAATAGGCAAGTCGCTGCATAGGTCGAGATTTGAGCGACCAATAGGAATTTGCAGACAAGCAGTCAGATGAAATGCCAAGAAGCGCACAAAGCATTTTGGTGATGAGGAGGCCAACGAGAGTCACCCCCTGACATACGTCAAGAAAGAAGTGATATCACAGCATACTTCATGATGTCCACATCAATTTCGGCTCCAGGCATGAATGCATGATTTGCCTCAGCCAGCAATAAGTGAAACCCTCATTGCTCTGTGAAGTGGCTTTGGAGGCGTCGCCCTACATGTTACAGTCTTGCTAGAGCATCTTCTCTTCGATGGCGTGGAATAACGCGCGTCACCATCTCATTCTTTAGGGTCACCCTATCCCGACGTCCAACCCAAGCTTCTTTAACCCCGGATCTCGTAAGCTCCTGGTAATCCGTTTATCCCTCGTGCACGCCCTACAGTCTACTCCGGCCGTCAGATCATGTTCCACCAGGTATACGTGAGACCTCAGAATCGCCAGAGCAATCGGCAAATGCGTAAAAGAAAACAAGTACGTAAGAGCTGTACTCGAGGAGCGAAGAGTCGTGCAGTATTAGCTACTAGTATCCGGATCAGAACTCGAGCTCTCTAGCCGCAGCATCGGTCTTTCAAGGGAACTTTGGCGGCGCTGGGAAGTTTGACCACCGCTTGTATGTTAGATGCAAGCGTATCTCTTTATGCTAGGTGCTCTGATTAGTGGATTCCATAAGTTTGTGACCCGGGATAGAGTGCTCCCAAAAGTGTTTACCTTCAAATTCAATACAGTGAAAGGAACAGTTTGCCTATCCCCATGTCGACTCAAACCAAACCCGTTCTAACGAACTGCGAAAGATTCTCCGGCGCCGATTCTTACACTTTCGTCGCCAAAGGTGTCTTCGGAGTCGAAATTCGACGATGAGAGGTGCTAGACATGCTCTGAACATGGCTGATCTTGTTGATGGGATTGTTTATCCTGTAGAGAGTGAGGCCTTGAATTGGCTATTCTTGGTGTCAATGATAGAGCAAGATTTACCCCATAAAGTATGCTTTCACTCGTTGCTTTGTGGAAGAAGGTGGTGATGAAGATCATCGCGAGCCCAAGTTAGGCAAGTAGCCTGGAGTTTTGAGTGACAACATTCTGTTTATAGCTCAATTTTTCAACCCTATCTCCGATTCTCTTCGTACTTAACTACCCCTTCCAAAAGTCTTGGAGAGTTCACTCTCGTTGACTCGGTTCAGCTTTCGGAGTTGCCTAGAATATCTGAGAAACACGACAACAGCATTACAGAACACCTTGATAGTATCACGTTAAAGATTACAAGGGTATTGTTCTGCAATGAAGTCAGTGAAACGGAACAGGTGGAAGAAGCAACAGCCACTTCAGGCACCGAGATCATCTTCGCTATCTCGACTCGGCATGTCATGTACCTTGTCCTTTGTGATTCAACGACAGGCTGCGCTACTCGCGGTAAAGGGCGGCCGTCTGGGACACCTTTGTCAGCGTTGTCTCGTCTTGCTATGGCCTCGACAAGAGCCATTGTGTTAAACAAACCAATTATCGAGGTCAAAGACCTTTCGTCTCAGCAAGTCTTGTCTCGAGATTCTTTGGTGTTCTTTCCTGAAAGCAAGAGTCTATGGTAAGACTCCTCGGTGTATATCAGGAGCGAGCTGCTGCCTTCTTCCGATCCGGAGGTGTAAGTCACTCACACCAAATTACAAAAAAAGCCACTCATTCACTACAAGGAACTCAAAACCTACCATCAACAACCGACCCAATAGAGACTTGTTCAAGGTACCCAACCCCATCTTCCACCAAAAAGCTCACCCAAACCACAGAAAACCCAGCCATGTGCATGAAAGTCTTCGCCCTCCAACGCTGTCTCAGCCCCGAAAACGGCGGCTGCGGCAGCTACTTTGCAGAATACCTCGAACAGCGAGAATGCAACCACATGGCCCTCCCCGGCCTCCCGCAACACACCTGCCGCGCCGTCTGGGCCGGCTTCGAAGACGAGCGGAGCGCCAAAGCCCTCCACCGCGACGAGTACGCCAAGCGCGCCCACAAGCTCTGCGCGGACTGCCGCGTCCGGCACCGGCTCACCTACCTCGAGAGTGAGGCGCAGGCGGAGCGTCGGGGCGAGTACTCAGATCGTATGAAGACTATCATCGAGGACCTGACGCGGCGCGCGGATCTGGGACAGATGGAGTTTATGAACCGGGTGTATCGCGACATGTGGGATGCTGCGCTGGGGTATGTTCAGGGGATGGCGAAGACGACGGATGGGGTGTGGAATGGAATCGAGACGGCGCTTAGGCGGCACTTTGGGGACAGCGGGATGGAGATGATTGTCGTGGGAAGTCTGATCCAGGACTTGAAGATTGCAAAGAAGGAGTTGCTTGAGCGGGTGATGACATCAACGAGGGAGATGGCGACGGCGCTGGTGGGGCCGAATTTGGATTTCCAGCAGGATCTGGAGGCTGGTGGGTTTAGGAGCGAAGGGTACATCAATCAGGAGTGGAAGCTGCAGAGAAAAGCGGCTGTTGATGCTTCGAGAGCGAAAGCCGAAATTGGGGACTTCGAAAGCGACGAGGAGTTGGGGCGAGACTTCGATGAGTCTAGTCCGGTTGTACATATGAACAAGCCTATGTCTCCGAGGTGAGTGTAAGTAGAATGCGTATTGACTAACCTACCTCTATAGCTTGACAGGAGCTTGCCTCCAAGATGATAATACGGTGCTTAGAGATGTTGCGTCGAGTTGATTATATTCTCACTATGACGTTTGAAGATGTGATCTGTGTGCCCTTGAGTAATCTATAACGACTAGAAGCCATGTCTGTATAGGTCCCTGGAGATCACGAAAACTTGCAAGACTCGGTACGGGCCCAAGGCTATCCGCTAGGGTTTCGTTGAACAGGACCTTTCAACGCGCCGGGTCTGGACCGGAGGGCCCCGCCAGCAGCATACCCGCTCGGTGGAGCCAGCGGATCTCGACTCAGGGCCACCCAATTGCTGCCGCTACATGAGCCCTCAGCTCTCGCCGAATAGCAAGGATCCTGGACTCGCTTCAGTTTCTTCCACTGGCGTTGTGGCAGAGTGGTCTAATGCGCAAGACTAGAAATCTTGTTCTTTCGGGAGCGTCTGTTCGAATCAGGCCAACGTCGATCTTTTGCTTTTGCCGTGGGGGTTTTCGTTTGTGATGGCTGCTTGCTATCCTTTTGCATGTCAACGATCATTCAGGATGCCAGTATGAGTAAATGCAGACATAAATGGAATCTGTGGGCATAACGTGACAAGCAAGCATGTGCCAGAGATCAACATCCCGCAACCGTACGGCGTTGAGCCGCTCGCCTCATGTTCTCAGGGAGCTAGCTCAATGCGTTGATCTGGCACATTCCACCTCGCCCCAGGTTCCGAAGCTCCAACGCCAGATGCGGGCCGCCGCGTGCGTGCCGGTTATGGCATGTACGTATCGCATGTCGTCGTTGCCGCTGCCGTTGTCGTCGCGTCAAGTTCGCTGTGTAACGAGTCGGAGCAATTGTTGTCTCGTCTCATCAGGGACCAGGTGACGGGGCCAACGGCGATCATAGGGATGTGGGCAGCCATCTGCCTGGCTGGTTTCGTCTTCCTTTCATCCTTCTATTTGTCCCGTTGGGACGAGACGATTCAGTCGCAAAGGATGGGATGACGGGATGATCTGCGCTAGGCACCGCGGCATTAGGAAAGCTGCGGTTGTTGTAAAAGATTCAGATTTCTATTGCCAGAGACGAGAATGGCATCTCCTTTGCAGTGTGCATTGTCAGTTGTGCAGAGTTCAATGGCATGTGCTTTGCTATGCACCTGGTTGTACTTACATAAGCATACGGAGTAGAGTATCCTCATTTCCACACATGGTATTACGTAAGCCTTGAGCCTCGGTCAGCCGCTGTGTGAGATGACATAACCACATAATCTGGTGTCTCGAGCTCCGCGTCAGACCTGAAGGATGGTGGGGGTCGGAGAAAACGGGGCCATTAGCACAGGCGGATGGATCTCTGGATTCTGGAATGGGTGTGCTTCATTTCGCCTTGCGTCTGCCATGATCCAATCAGACGCACTCGGAGGGTTTCTGATGTGCTAAGGATGTCGTGTGGATGTCGATAGGTGGGATGGTTGCCCAGAGTCCAGATGAGACGAGACAAGACAGAGAAAGGGAGGAATGGAGAGAGGACCAAAGTAGCGACGAAAGACGAAGACGAGGCAGGGAGTCGAAGATGAGCCGTCTCTTCCGAGGACTGGGAGATAATAGCTGCCGCCGGGTTGATGCAGTCGGAAACCATCTCTGTTGCGTTGCCTTGGCTCAATATTGATTTCCGGGCAGACATTCGTACCGATGGAGAGGAGGACTGGACCCTTTCTTGCCCTTACCCGATGGCCTGCAGCAAACCCTGGTGCGCTTTTCCAAGATCCGTCTAGGATGACATGATGCCGACGGATGACATTGACACGGCTAGCCTGCAGCAGTGGGCGCGCCAGCCCGAGCGGTGATTCTATTCTCTCTCTGTTCTCTGCTCTCTCGCCCTGCTGAAATCCTTGAAATTGGGGTCCCGAGTCCTTGATCCTGGATGTTGGGTAACAATGATTAGTGCTTGCGAAAAGCCGCACGGCCCAGCAGACGAGGCCAAGTCCTGGAGTCCTGGCAGCAGCAGCCAAGGCCTTGGACTGTGAATGTCTGAGCATTTGCATCGTCGACGGTAGCGTTTTCAGCTGCTCCATAATATGGTGTTCTGTGACTTGAGAAGCTCGGCAAGATGGTAATTTCTTGAACGGCAGTAGTGATAAGGAGGGGATATGCAAAGTCCAAACAAACCAGGCCGTAGACGGACGGAGAGACAGAGATAGAGGCCTGACTGGTATGGCATGGGCATGGCATGGGCATGGCATGGACAAGGTTCTCCCACGCAGCCGCCAAAAGCAGCTGCGAGTAATACCACCTCACGTACTAAGAACCGGGCAAGGCATGCAACAAGAGCAGAAAAAGAAGTGGTGACAGCTAACGGCATCCAGCAGTCTTCGTGCCTGCCCAACCTGCTTACAGATGCTCTCCAATTACCTCTATTCGTTATCTACTACCTTTTTCTCCTTCATCTGTTTTTTTCTCCATCTCGTCATCCTGAACCTGATCCTACCATCTCTCACCACTACTTTCCTCCCACCTCTCTTCCCCGCCATACCTTGCCATTATTACAAGGTATTCGTCCATTCATTACTCCTTCCAGGCAGGCGTATGACTCGAGTTTTTCTTCTTTCAACATCCTCCGTCTAATGCCCAGCAAGCACCGTTACCAATAGCTTGCATCGAATCTCCAAGACATCCCTCCACCACTCCCACCGCCAGCCAACACCACTCACAACGCTCGCGCCTGCACACACGCATCCGACGCCGACGCAAACTGACGCTGATACACCATCGCATCCGAGCCAGGACAGACGAACTATGACTGCGCCTCTGTCTGCAAGGAGGTGAATGCGTCTCACTCAAGAGGCTGAAGACTGACGCCGTCAACGTCGTCTAGTCTCCTCTCCCAACACTACCCGTACCTAGTTCTGGGGACTATATTGGACTTGGAGGACTGGAGTCGCAAGCTCGATCCAGCTTCCCTTCGCTCGTTATCCGCCGACCTGTCTCCGTAATTGCTTCCTCCTCTGCGACCATCCGCCACCCCTGCGCCGGTGGTTTGGATCGCCATTCGCGCCT
Source organism: Colletotrichum fioriniae (assembly GCF_027942845.1). NCBI lineage: Eukaryota > Fungi > Ascomycota > Sordariomycetes > Glomerellales > Glomerellaceae > Colletotrichum > Colletotrichum fioriniae. The sequence continues at coordinate 171,003 of NW_027076851.1, forward strand.
GAATCACCCATCCATCCAGTAGCTCGTCCGTCCCGAAACCGCGACGATGTTTTCCCATTTACGAATCCACCGGAGGGGACAGTCAAATCCCACTTCGCCAAACCCCGAGCAACCCTCGGCCACGGCTCCCTGGGATCCCTCGCTTCCCCAGCAGCATTCTCCCTTCATTCAGGATGCCGCCTTAAGCCCAGACATTCGACCCCAGGTTTCGACAACGAATTCCTCACTACCTCCCACCCTGCCGCCCATTCCCCGCGTCACCTCTTCCAGCTCCGAATCACCCTCCCCGCTCGAGCGACCGACTGTCGATACCAAGATCAGGGTGACGCCAGAGTCCAACACACAGAAACCCCAGCCGCCCGTACCTCCACCGGTGCGCTCGCCGTACAACGCAGACTCTGGCTTCCTCGGTGGCGTCGCCTTGCGCAAATACCAGCGCGAACAGCAGGAGCAACAACAACAACTCAAGAAACAACAAATGGCGGCGAAATCACCAGAACTGATCGCGTCCCCGGTTCTTCAAGGCAGCCACGAAAGTCAATTCACAAGGTCGAAACCTGCACCCCTGCTGATAAACACCGCCCCTCCGACGAGACCCCCACCACAACCCACGAGTGCCTCGAAACATGCCGGCTCCTTTGCGACCCCAACCGAGTTGCATCACCAGGGCAATACCCAGAGCTCACCCCAAGCTCAGTCCTATGCTGCCACTGGGCGACGCCCTGCAGGAACGAGACTGTCGAGCGAGCCAATTCGCATGGCAAACCATGGTTCCGATGCCCCCAAGGGCAGGAAAGGCCTGCCTTTTCTGAAAAATCCAATGTCAACACTCCTTGCACGGAGAAAGACAAGCCAAAATGCACCAGACTTGACGCCTCTCCCGCTGGGAGGAAACCCGTCATACGATCCTCGCATCCGCGGGACAAGAGTTCACGACTTTAGCGCTCCACGACCTCGACGAAGCCTGCCCAATAATGAGGGCCCCAGCCCTGCCGCGGTGCTAACCCCCGGGACGAAAGCACAGCCGCCAATACCTGAAGAGATGTCAGACTTGGGCCAGACGTCGTCCAGAGAGAGCGCAGCACCAACACAAGCGTTTCAACATGGAAGGAATACAAGCAGTGCTTCTGAATCCGGTCGCTCGGGCTCTGTCAGCGTCATATCACAGCCGGCTGTTGAATCCGGGAGCGGGTCGGTGAAGACAAGAAGCAGCTTGAACCTGGAGTCAAAACCTTTGCCTGACGTGCCGCCCAAAGACGATACCGCACCATCGTCGAGCTCGGCCTCTATCGTCTCCAAGAAGCCCTCGATTAGTGCGTCCTCGTTTCTATCTAAGAAAACACCCTCCACAAGAGCAAACCCTTCGAGACATGCTTCTGTGTCTGGGCAAGATGTCCTTTCCTCTGTGCCCCGCCGATTGAAGAGCACGTCTTCTAGATTCAGCTTCGACATGGTTGGCGCGGCAAAGCAGGAGAAGCTGCTTGAAGAACGACATCGTCAACGCGAACTTGAGAGAAAGACTTCCGACCCTGAACCCAGTGGACCTCGTGATTCTAGGTTCGACGACTTTGACGAGGACTTTGACTACGATGCGATGATGGAGGACGACGGGTTCGAAGAGCCGATTCCGATGAGTAATGATTTTGGAGACGACTACGGATACGAGGAGGATTTTGACGCGGGCGGCACAGATCCTTTGGGTCTGGACGATGGTGAAGACTTCGATGCGGCTGGAACCGATCCCTTTGCTCTTGATCCGGTGCCAGAAGTTGAAATCGAATTCGACGAGGATGCTGCAAACGACCCCGACAACGATCAAGAGAACTTTGCTGGCTTTGTCTTTCAACGATCAGGCCCTCCCTCCGCCTTGACCAGTCCACACAGCGCTGGTCTGTTAGCGACGCCGAGAGACGCAGACGGCAAAGTGATTGGATTCGCCATCTCGAGAGATACGCCAGATCTGAACCAGCTGTTGAGTCCCGGCTTTGCTCCCGATCAGAACCTGTCGCCCGCTACGACTGATTCGGCTGCCGAACTTCCGATCGACGGCTTGAATATTACCGATACGGAACTGCAAGATGAGGACGAAACGTTGCGCGAGCCAACCCAGTCTTTGTCGCCCGCTCCACTATCAGTCCCTAAGAAGGACGATCTCTATTTTGACAACGGCCTTCTCGATGAGTTGGAATTCGCTGGAGAGGGGGACGGCTCTTACTTTGACGAGTCCATCTTTGATCTGGACGATACAGACAAGTATGGCCGTCCCATTCCGGGCGCCTTTGCCAGAGCTCAAGCTGCCAGAGCTGCGATGACTGGTGGCGCTACCCGGCCTGAGAATAACGTGCAAGACCCCGATGTCAAGGTAGGCGAAAGTCAAGATGCCAGCGTCCAAGACGGCAGTGCCCCTGAGAATGTCAAGAGAATTTCTGACAGCACGTCACGTCTGTCTGCGCATTCCAATGTATCGCAATCGACGGCCCATACTTCCCTCAGCGTCGGTATGCCGGCTCCTTCTGTCGACGACTCAAAACGAGCCAGCGACAGCCTGGCTCAAGGCCAGGAATCCTCCGTAATGACGTCAAGCTTCTCAGCGACGGGCCAGGACAAGGTGGATGCTTATCAAACTGCTCTGGCGGCAGCAGCGTTCGAAGCCGCCGCTAACGGTCGATTTCGACGAGACTCATCACCCCCTCCAAGCGAGCTAATGTCGCCCAGTGGAGAGTCCTTAGATGACCTTCCACAGCATGAGAACATGGACGACTACGATGATTACGACGACACTGGGTTTCGCGAAGACCTGAATGATTACGATGTGGACTATGACGACTTCATTGCAGAGGCGAACGCCAGTGCCCTTGCCAACGACTCCGACGGTTGGTATGGTCAGGAGTTTGGGTTCTACTCTGCTCCTGTAGAGGGAGGTGGGCGCCACAGTAGGGACAGCTCCAACGGATCGGATGAGAAGCCTTTCGAATATGCTAACGGCGGCTTCTTTGGGCCGTCGGGCGTATCCCGAAGCAAGTCCGGGAGGATAGTATCTCGAGAGCCCAACCTCACGCCTATCACAGAGAGATCCGAATACTCGAATCGTAACTCGATCATGAGTCTTGCGGTCCCGCCTGGTATCGGTTCCGGGCCATCAAGTCTCCAGAGCCCCGGCCTGGCCCAACTTGCCATGATGGCTGATGGTGAAGATAATATGAGCCTGTCAGCGCTGATGCGGCTTCGTTCCAGGGCTTGGGGTGGATCACAGGCCAGTCTGGTCTCGAGTCGCGAGGGTTCACCCAGATCGGAGAGGGGTGAAGGTGGAAGCTCACCTTGGGGCCCGGGGCCTCACAATATGCTGGGCATACACGGCCATGGTCGCAAGAACTCGGCATTCTCTGTTCGCAGTCGCGACATGGATTCTTCGGATGCAGGCAGCACATCGGGCTCCCCTACTCTCACCATGTCCATGCCCACTTTAGGGTCACCGCCTCCGCCTCTGCCACCACTGAACCAAAGTCCTGCGGTGGTGATGAACTCTCCTCACTTCACGCACAGCGCGGCATTCGACCCCGTTCCAGAGTCTGACGAGATGGATGAGCTGTCAATCTCCAACACCATCTCCCACTCGGGCTTGTGGATGAAGAGCCCAGACACGGCCATGCATCCGAATCTCGTGCCCCGGATCGACCCGACGCCTCAACCTCAGCGGAGGCCCGGCATGGGTCACAAACACAAGGGGTCCGCAGACAGTATATCTTACATTAAAGAGGAAGAGAGTGGCGAGACCAGATGGGTTCTCGAGCGACGGTTTACCGCCGACAGCGGGGAGATTGAAGTGCAGCGGGAATTCGTCGGCAATGGTCAGATATAGGATACACGGCCTCCAGAATTACCCATACTTGATCAAGGCCGAGAAGACTGCAGCCGACATTACCGAATGATACCATCCGACAGCGACGGCGTAATTGTTTTGAACACACGATACCTCGAAGTAGAATATGAAAATTAGGAACTTAATGATGGCATACCTTGTATAGAGTAACCGGCTCAAGCTAAAGGCATTTACGGATGCAGTGTAGTGCTATGGTACAAGGCTAACGCCCGGCAGTCGAGTTGGAGATAGGATGACCAGAATAATTAATACTCTTCACACCTGCCGCCTCTCATAACTTGAGCAACTCACTATGGAATATTAAGATTCATGAAAGTTGGTTATGTGTATGCTAGGTCACCAATGTTCTGACCCCATGTACCTACTTAACCCAGAGTGTATTATCTCACGTTCTTTATTCCATCTATTTCATCTGATATAGCTACATTGGATCAGTGACGCTGCTATTTCATCCATGTTTTTGTCTCCTAACGAGTCGTCGATTGGCTTGAAAATCAATAAGAAAATTTCAGATGAACTTGATTGTTATGTACATCCAATTCCAATAACAAAATATCTACGAGAATAGAGCATCAACTCTCAAATACCCCCATTCATCCATCCGTTTGCAGCATCATCTCATTCCATCATATCTTCATCCTCAACATCGCAGTCGTCAACCCGCCACCTCTCCTTCCATCCAACATCTCACACCACCCCCTTCATCGCCAACTCACTTGGACGGCTCACCGTACGCATAACTAAAAGCAACAGGCGTCCCAAAGTTGGGCGAACCGTTACTATGCGTCCCGAGCATCTGCACCATGGTATACCGGCTATCATCGCACGCGCCCGCGCTATTCGCAGTAGCATGATACGCAATCCACGTCTGATCCCCCTTCGGACTCGCAAAGAAGCTATTGTGCCCCGTCCCATAATGCCCATTCCCACTACTCAACACACACCCGTTCCCCTTTGTCCACGCCGCCGGATCCGTCGGCGCCTTGCTCCCGTCCCAGGTCAACAATCCCAAACAGTACGACGCGGACCAGCAGTACGACGCAGAGTAGGCGAGGTACGTTTTCCCGCCAAAGTAGAGCGCCGCGGGCCCTTCGTTGACGGGGTGGGAGACGCGTTCCCAGGATTGCGTGGGCTGGGAGATGAGGGAGACGGAGCCCGAGGTGGAGACGTAGTCCGTGTTGAGCTTTTGGATGCAGATGGATTGGTAGGTTGCGCCGTGGAAGCAGGAGAAGACGAGGTATTCGCCGAGGGAGGGGGTGCGGAGGACGGAGGCGTCGATGGCCCATTCGTCGGGGCCGATGCGGCCTACGTAGGTGTAGGCGTCCCAGGGGGTCGTGCCGCCTGTTGTATGTTAGTGACGAAGCTCTCTCTCATGATATCCTGCCAAACTAGTAACGAGAAGGGAGAGGAGTGGGTGAGTGAGTGTGTGATGTAAGACGTACCCCTCAGAACATGCATCCTCTGATTATCCAAATTCGCGCTCCCGCCCGCCGTGAAGTAGATGTACCACCGGTTCCCCAGCCAGTGGACCTCGGGCGCCCAGACGTTGCAGCATCGCGAGGCGTCGGCGGAGGAGTAGACGACCTTTTTAGTGGCGGTCTTGAGCCCTTCGATCGTGGTGGAGCGGGCGATTTCGACGGTGGACCAGGTCGTGGAGAGGAGGTAGTAGTAGCCGTCGCCCGAGTAGGTTAGGAAGGGGTCGGAGCCTCCGGGGCGGCGGATGGGGTTTGTGAAGGCGGAGACGAGGGGTGCCGCTGCGAGGGTGAGGAAGGTGGTGAGGATTGAGAAGAGACGCATCTTGGGCGTGATGGGGTGGACTTGGAGTCCTTGTTCTGTGAAGGAAGAGGTTCGAGGGTGAGCCGGTGGGAGGACGTGATGAAAGAGGGAGTGGATGGGGAGATTTATATCGCTTGTCAAAGGTCGTTCATCATGGGGGCGTAAAGGGAAGGGGAGGGCATCGCCGTGTAAGTCATCTTCCGACACCATCGCATAGTATGGTGCCAGTCAAGTCCCCCGTGTAAGCGAGCCCATCAGACACGCCACAGGCTGCAATCATCCTGCCAATTTCGGGTTCATTCTCCTCAGAAGCCCCATTGTAGGCACGCAGTTCTCGAAAAAGAGGCAAGGGAATCAGTCAAACTCGGCGTTGTCTTCAGAGTGGACCGTTAACCTGCCGTCCACGGTCTGTCCGGCGAAAGAGAAATCAGCCATTCTGCCAAGATTCGAGACCGCAATATCGGAGGAGGTGGGGGATTGGTGGGATTAGCGGGCGTTGCCCCTACCGGAGCGGGGTCCGGGGACACCCCACGATGGACACCACTGGTACTGAAGATTGTGAATGCGAGCACGCGAGTCTCTTCCTTGGTGACTAGCTGATCGTGCAGTGACTGTATCGGCCTTCTGAGGAACATGATGTCGAAGTGAGCTTCCTAGTCAAACGTACGAAAACGTGCTCGTTTAGAGTTGATTTTGGATGTGCATGTGAACTGTTGTACTCCGCGCCATGGGGTCGCGTTTCTGGAGTCGATGGACGTTAAAGCTCAAATTCTCTGGGGCTGCCGTCGTGAGTTTAAGCTTACCAGGGGGGAGTTCATCAGCTCGCGTGTCGGGCTTGGGACTCCCGGCGAGTCGGGAGGGAGCGCGGAGTATGATTGGAGCGCTTGTTATCTGTCTTCACTTCTATCAAGAATTATGTGTCCCTGAAAGCGCCAGCCCGCCCGTCATGTGAAAGGTTGCCCATAATGCCGTCTTGGAAGTTTGGTCCCAGGTGGCCTTGGCAAAGAATATCCATCAATGATTCAATGCCTGTTCATGAAGTTGGAAAGTCGTGGTCTGGGAGCGATGATACGGTCGCTACCGAGGGCAAAGGGAAGATGCCGTGAAACGTTGATATTGTCCGAGTCGCAGTGGAGGTAGACGGCAGATGAGAAGTTTCTATTGCGAACCACAGATCAACCCCTCGAAATGAGGGTTTCTATATATAAAGGCGGAGAATGGCGCTTCTCAATTTTCCTTGACCATGACCCGTATGTTGTGATGAAGACGACTCTTTGATCATAAGATCCAAGAGATGATCCATGGAGAGGTTCCAGGTCATGCCATCCAACAGGTACTTAAACATCTACTACTACCTTGGCTCTTCGTCCCAAGTAAGCTCTCATATCTCTTAGTGTATTCTATATGCAATACACGTCGAGAGGTGATGGAGAAGGTAAGTTACCTTAAGATGGACAAGCCAACATTAGGCAGGGGCTGCGAATGGCGAACTAGACCCTGTGAGAAGGGCTGATGAAAGAGCTACTCGCCTCGTCTAGTGTGTCCCTCGACAAGATATGCAGCCTGCAGTTGTCTCTCGACTCCCGCCCCTTATGAGATACTTCTCTTGGGCTTTAGAGCTAGGCGCCAGTCTCGAGTTCTTTTATATGACTGCTGGCCCGGCTGATTGACGAGATTAATCCGTGTGCCCGGGCGCAGAAGGGAGGACCAGCAGCCAGACACGTATCTAGTATTTAAACCTGTCGCGCCTACCAAAGAGATTTCCTTTTTTGAACAGGTGTATAAGAATTCGAGCTTGGAAACGGAAGGCCAGCAACGTATGGCCTTCCTACGGGGTCAACCTGAGGCAGGTACCAAAAGCAAGGCAGGTAAGTTCCATGGAAATAAAATAAGCCACGGTCACTTATTACTATCACCACGTCCTTGCCTATTTAACGGTACTCAATGTGTAGCAAAGAAGGAATATGCCTCGAGAGATAATTAGTGAGAGGAGGGGTATTTGTCTATATCGAATTAACAATACTGGCGGCAGTAGTCACAATGATAGAAAACTCTAGCTGGAAATGAATTGGGTTCTTGAGCTACTGATGCCCTCGTAGAATCAAGCCATAAGTTGGTATGAGGGTTCAGACTTCGAGTTCACAGAGTTGAGAGCCCATCCACGGGCAGCCTATTATGTCATCCACCCGGGTAAAGTAAGGTACCTCCGGCCCTACCCAGGCACCTGCTGAGCTTCCGCAACGGCAAACCTCGGCCCCATCCGCCTCCGCCACCGGAAGCCCAAAGCCATGGGTGGCGCCGCTCATTGGGGAACCCAAGAGTGCAGCTGCCAGCAAGGGTCCAAAAAAAACAAAAAAAAACCGCCTCCCGCGCTGCACTGCACTGCGCTGCGCTCCGACCAACCTGCGTCGATGACATTGTGACATTTTTCTTCTTACCGAGCATTTTCGCCGTCTTTCCGAAATCGTCCATCTCCAAACCCGCACTCTTCACATCACCACCACCACCATCACCACTACGGATACCAACAACGACTCTACACCTCACCTCCACCAACCCCAACTTCGAGAATACAAAAAATCAAATCAAACGACAATAGCCCATACCATCACAACCCACAATGTCTCGCCTCCTCCGCCTCCGCCCCCTCCTCAACCTCTCAAAGACCTCAATCCCAACCCGCTTCTCCTCAACCTCAGCCTTCTCCCGCGGTCCCGCGCCACCGCGCCTCCCAGCAGACCAACAAGCCGAATTCGAGCGTCTCCAGCGCCAGGCCTCCGTCTCAAGCGCCTTCCAACACCTCGTCGAAGAGCAACCTGAATTTCCCGCCGACGCCTCATCTACCTCTGCCGACCCATCTTCCTCCCCAGTCGGCGCCGAGGCTACCACAACAGCATCCACGAGCGAACCTACCACTACCGCGACCGCAACAGCGACCCCCACAATCGCAGCAACGGACGAAGACACAATGCATCCAAACTACGTCCGCGGCGCCCCCGCAGAGTTTGAGGGCGACGTCAACCCGCGCACCGGCGAGGTCGGCGGGCCCAAGAGGGAGCCGCTTCGTTGGGGCTCTGGTGGTGATTGGAGCTACAACGGTCGCGTGACGGATTTCTAGATACCCGTGAAGAACGATCAGTTCATCTTTCTTGTGGGATAGATGTGCTAGGAAGTCGAGGCGCTTCTGAGGAAGAGGAGAGCGACTTGGTCTGGACAAAGACGATCGTTTCCTACGCTTTGCAAAGTGACACAAGAGGACATCGGCACATCCCCTGTTAGTCAACACGTTTAAATGAAGAGGACCTCTCGCATTGTAACATCAGTGTATAGTAACTAGTCACCGTAATCACATCAGGATACCGTCTCAAGACCTCGAACCACTGCAAGTATTCAAAAAGTATTGGGTATTATAACCAGCGCTACTCCTACAAAACTACTCCAACTTTGTCATCCGCTGCCCAATGCTCATATGCCGCTCGTCTCCAAATAAAGCCGTGATAGATATCCTAAGCAACCGGAACGTCAGAGACCTTGGCGGCGGCACCATCCATATCCATCTTGTCGTCATCGGCTGCCGGAGCGCCATTCGTGGTGACCCCGTTCGCCTTGGGAGCCGCACTTTGAGGACGCTCGCCGTCGATTCTGTTTTCCTTGTCTCCTTCACTCGGCGCTCTTTCTTCCTTGTACTCGCCAGGGGCGCGCGCACCTTGGTTCCTCTTCCACCAGGTGCCGGAGACGATCTCCCCTCGAATCTTGCTCAGGCGAAGCTTCTCGCGCTCCAGCTCAGCCCCATTAAGGCCTCGGCTGGCCGCGTGCATCTCTCCCATAGCCTTGCGCATTCGCTCCCGGCGGCCTTTGCCACGGAGACGGTTCTGCGTACCGGCGCCATTCGTGACCCAGCGAATACCCGTAATCATGTAGCTGATGCCGTCATGGACCGACTGTCGACCATTGTATCGTCCGCCAAATTCTCGCGATTGAATACCGAAGCGAGTAGTGCTACCGTATCTATCCAGTCGCGGGAGAACCACAAGGCTGACGTGCATATCACGATCGGCGGGCACAGTAACAGGGCCCGTCCTGGGCGGCTTGTCGAGGTATGTGGCCGAGTTGGCCTCTAGTCGGGCCTTCTCCTCCTTTTCCTTTTCCTTGCTGCGTCTTTTCGTTGCCGGAACTTCTTTTTCAGGAGCATTGATACCGCGATCGAGGTCCAACATTCCCACGTCCACATCGTCAGCCCATTCACCCCGAATCCATCCACCGTGAATGCAGGCAGCAACGACATCTGAGTCGTCTGTGTACACGTCTGTGCCCCATAACGCTCTGCGAGCCGTGATCTCTTCCCTCGCCGCCGAAGTGAGGTGCACCTTGGGTACCTTCACCGTGAGTGTGCAGTTCTCCTTGTCCTTGATGACATTCCAAGGAAGTGGCATGGGGGTCGAAGAGAATCCGCGGCCTGATGGAACATTTGGCAATTGTCTCGCGGGGCTGAGCTTGGGTTCATAGAGCACATCGCCCAGATGAGTTCGTGGCAAGTGTGCAACCGACTCGACCACAGCCTTTGAGGTCACAATCGTCTTCGGCTTGGGAGGAAGAACATTCGTCGGGCTCTGCACGGCCTGCTTGGCTGGCGTCTCCTTGACGTGTGTATGCTGATGCGCCGGTCGAGGAACATGGTGGTGGTGAGCAGCCGGCAAATCCTTCGCCAGTCCTGTCGGGGATGGGATGGGAGTGCTTCCCTTGACGTTCTTGAAAGGCGTGCCGCCACTGGGAGTAGGGGCGGGAGCATTGGCGTGATCGACAGCATGATGACCATGGTGGTGATGGTGATGATGGCTGTCGTCGTTAGTCGGTGTAGAAAGACCAGAGGGAACCGGGACGTACTGATGGTGGTGGTGTTGATGAGTCTTCGGGCGCTTTGCTCGACCAACAGGCGTCAGTCGTCCCGTGCTCTCCTCGTCACCCTTGGTGTCATCTTCTTTTAACTTCCTTCGCCTGCCCTTGGGTTTGGGCGCTGTTGTGTCTGGTCCAGACTCGTGCGCTGGGCCGTCTGTTTCGTCGCGTCTTGCAAGACTCGCGTTTGTGTATGGCGATGGAGTTACTGTATTGACAGGGCTGCCAGTAAGGGTGACTCCGCTTCCTATTCCGGAGAACATCTTACCGAACTCGCTCTTGATGCTGAGTTGTCCCGGTGGTCCTGGCTGTCGTGATTGCGCTCCTTGGACAGCTTGGGGCAATGGTGACACTCGTCCTTTCCGATTAATCTCTTGGACCGCCAACAGATTTCTCTGGTTATTGTTCGGATGCTCTTCAGCAGGTCGGTTGCGAGGCGAATCGTACATTGGCGGGCCATGAGGTGTACTGTATGCGACTGATGGAGGCGGCGGGCCTTCCTCGACAGGACGGCGATGCGATGGAGGCGGTTGCGCTTGGGGATGTAGGTGGTTTATCCGCCGCTCGGGAGAGTCAAAAGGCTGCTGCTGCTGTTGGGGTTGTTGCAGCTGCAGGGCGGCTGACCAGGCTGACCGGGCTGACCTGGTGGCCCAGGCTGGCCTGGAGGGGGCTGTTGAGCATGGTTGGGAAGGGGATACCGATCGTTGGGAGGCGGCTGCTGCTGGAATTGAGGAGCTGGGGCGGGATGGCCCTGAGCCTGAGGTGGGTAGCCAGGCGCAGAGGTCGGAGGGTATTCGTGATGCCTTGGGTGTAGTCCAGCGGGATCGTACGGTACCCTGGACTGATCAAAAGGCGGCTGCTGTCTTGGTGGCCAAGGGCCTTGTTCGCGTTGCTGCTCCGGAGGCCGAGTAAATGGCGGAGGCTGACCTCTTTGAACTTCCTGCGGCCGATATTCGCCCTGGTGTACAGGAGCTCCTCGACCACTGTCTCCTCCTGAATATGCTCTGTCTCTGCGTTCTCTTTCCCTCGCCTGCTCTCTTTCCCTGAACTCGATCTCATCCCGACGGTCCCTTTCTGCGCGGTAACGGTCATCAAAGGTCATGGGCTTCAGACCGGGTCTTTCAGGATTGTACTCCATTGAGCCTCTAGATATCTCCTCCCGCCTCGGATACATCTCTTCCGGTCCGTTGTTTCGACCCATGTCAGCAGGCCTCGGCGGCATGTTCTGGAACGACTTTGGCTGGCTCGTAGGCCTCGGCGGAGGGCCTTGGGGCATTCGGCTCGATTCTCTACCATCTTGAGCTGAAGGGCCGCGCTGGTGGTAGCCCTGCTGGGGTGTACCGTACCGCTGCATCTCGGGCGTGGTCGAATACGCACCCTGTGGTGATGCAGCAGCACTACCTCTCGGATCATACGGGCGCTGATGGTCTGGTGTCTGAGGTCTTCTGAAAGGCTGGTAGTCGGAAGATGCAGAGTGCATTCTCGGGGAAGCCTGCATCGTCGGCGCGAACGTCGGTCCCGAAGGCGCCGAGGTCGCTGGGGCAGGAAAATGCGAAGGCGGCGGCTGCGAGTCTCTTTGCGCTGCGGGAGGGCCACCCAACATGGAGGATATTGACATTGAACTGCCGGTGCTCCCCGTTCTTTGTATTGAGTGTAGCGAAGGTAGCTCGCGGCCCCCTGGGAATGAAGTTGGATGACCAACATTCAAAGGCGGAGCTCTTGGCACAGGCAAGCCATAGTGCCCCATCTGATGCGATCCCGGAGGAGGTGGATTCCCGGGCTGGGGAGGAGAGCCCGGAGGAGGCATATTACGATTCATCGGCGGGCCACCAGGTAATGAGGATGCACTCGGGTGTCGAGAGTGGCCCGAAGGTGGAGGAGGACCCGAGTTGGGCTCTTGCGGGAACGATCTCGGGCCCGATGAGTAGTATGGATTTTCTGAGGAGCGTCGCTGGTGCTCGGCATATGGAGGATTATTCGCAGGCGGATGGGAGACGGGTGGAAACGGCGACTGGTTCGGTGTTGATGTCGCGGTTGTGTTCGACGATGGAGGAAAAGGTGAGCGGCTGTACTGCGAAGCAGCGTTGCGCGAGAAGGGCAGCTGTGGCGGCTGTCTTGGATCCATCGCGCCGAGTTTTTAGCTCAAAGCCCACAGGGTGGATTGCACATAGGTATCGGAGGGTGCGTCAGCGCGACGGTGACTAGGGTGTAGTGGATGCTATCGCAAAAGCAGACTCGTGCGCGGGTGCGGGAGAGGATCGCTCGATAGGCAAAAAGGTATCGTTCGGTTATGGTCGCGGTGGTGACGACTCGGCAGGGCGGCGGTTGAAGAACCGAGAGCGTGGTGTTGTAGGAGGGTAAGGTTGAGGGTGAGAGGTAAGGTGAGGTGAGGTGAGGTGTGTGAAGCAAGGTAGGGAAGTAGGAGGGAAGGGTCGAGGAGCAGAGGAAGATCGCGACACACTGTTGTGTTACACGGACGCAGAATTATTTTGGATTCCCCTGGTCGGATCCTGTTTCGGTGGAGCTGGGCTGGCCGGCTGCTGGCATTGAACAGCTTGTGCCTGTGCTCACTCTCGTTTTTTTTCCTTCTCTTTCTTTTCCTTGGCCCTCGCCTCTTTTTTGCAGTACCTCGGGGGCCAGGGGGTGTGAAGGTCCAGGTGGAGGTGATGGTGGACTGGCGACAGGGTCCCGGTTCTTGTTGGTGTGGGTGGGTTGAGGAGATGGTGGTGTCTTGTCTTGTCTCTTTCGGGGATGGGGGGAAAGACTCAAGAGAGAGGTCAAGGTCAAGGTCAAGGTGACAGGGTGGTCCACCCTTGATCACTGCAGTCTGCAGGTGGTGGTGAGAGGTCAAGCTGGAGACGCGGCTAGGTCCAAAAGTCGAGTTCGACAATTCGACCTGTTGCTGCTTGTAGACTTATCCGTACCTCAGGTTGGGGGACTTGGGGGACTTGGGACCGTGAGCTGGTGACCTTGGGGCCGCCGCTGGCAAATGGGCGCAAATCAGCCGGAACGCGACAGGGATGCCGGGGGAGGTTCGTTCGCGCTAGTGAGACAGGTGGCCCCCCGTTGATGGGAAACGATGATGTCGATGCGCCGCGCCCGGGGAACGAAGTACGTATGGATGTTGTTTTCCCTGCCGCAAGCCGGTGGGCTCCTTTGTCGATTGACAGATTTGGCGTGATGAGTTGGTGAGGTTGCTTTGTTCGTGGATGCTCAAGTCGATTCGAAAGGGAAGGTAGGCTTTTACCGCGCCAGACTCGAGGAAATGTGGTGATGGCTTCACGTGACGATGCGGTTGACTAGGTAAGTAATCGGCTACGAACTTTCCTCGTGTTGATTCGGATGGAAGGAAAGAGCCAAGAAAGCAGAAATGAAGCACCTCAGGAAAGAAGGATCTGAGTAGGTACGTATTCAGATGTATGTTCCTTCCTGAACCGTTCCTTCCTGTCGAAGCTGCAGGGAACCCAGGCTGACAAGGTATTTTACGCCTCACGACGAACGCAGAAGCTCCTAGACAGGACCGAACGGCACGCAAGGCGTGGAGGAGCTGGAGAGCAGCAAGGAGACGATGGGGGGAAACGAGGGGGGGACGAAGATGCGCAAGGGGACATGGACGATCCAAGGGGCCCTATCCGGTCCATGGCACACTATGGCAAGGTAAGGTCAGGTAAGCTTATGCAGGAAGAGACGGTCCGCAGAGTCTTAGTGCGACTGTCCGTTGGCAATAGTACTGCCGTCAAAGGTCAAAGCATCTGATCGAGGAACACGGGAACAGGAACGAGGGCGGGGAAGAAGAGAACGTTGACAGTCGACAGCGCATCGCCGCATGCCAGAAACGAGGGACGCATGGCAGCTCTGCAAAGCATTTCTTACAAATGGGGCTGTCGCATCATCACTCTAGTCTCTAGTTGAGTAGGTAGTCTTCGGGCAGGCAAGGAACGAGTGGGTTTGTCTGCCGTGCTCGAATCGTAAGAGAGGGAGGGAGGGGAAAGCAAGGCAAGCCACCAAACAGATGCAGAATGCACAATGCAGAGAGTTGCATGCGGGATGCCCCAACTTCCAAATACCTCAGGAAAACTGGCGGTGGGCAAAATATGGCCCCAATAGGCGCGGGGCTCTCCAGGGCGAGTCGCGCGCGAGAGTGCGGGAAGGGCTGTGTCTTCCTGTTGTTTCTGGCTGAGGTTAAAGGTAACTTTTTGGCGTGATGCTACGTACACGACCATGCTCATGCATCCTAAAAGTACAATTATGATGGAGAGAGTCAGGTATCGGTAAGGTATGGCATACTCACCCGCAGCAAGGGGAATGGAGGCAAAGGTTGGGGTAATTAAGGTGGCGTGCCTTGCGTCGTGTCTTGGGTGTTGCGCGCCGTGTCTGCGTGTCTATCTCTTGTCACCTCGACTCTTTCATCTGAGACTCGAGAGGGTGTTGCGTTGATGCTGTGGCCGTGAACACGACCCAGATGGCGACCGTTGCTGACGGCAGATGTAAGCAGTCACGCAATATGATGGTTTGACAAAGTTCATCCGGCAAGTTATGATATCCTATCTCATCCAGGTACACCTAATGTTAACAAAACATTCAATGGCCGACGCTATAGCTAGTGGAAATCCTGAGATGCTCAAGAATGTTTCGTATCACTTTGCTGAAGAAGATTAGGTGCCTTACGTTCTATCTGTAAGACGGAGCTGTTGGGGCTGTTCCTATGTGGGATGTGACTACTTCATATGAACTCATATTTTCTGTGGACAACTTTACTCAAAATCGATAGACAGGCCATACTACTCAAAACTAGAGAGAGACCGACGCAATTCACCCAAATGCTTCCAGCAGCCAAAAACCCCCAATACGTGTGACAATGACAGACTTCCGGGCGTCAACTGAGTGACAGACTGACGAGAGGATGGAAGACGGGGAAGCTGCCGGTACGTATCGCCCGCCGCCCGCCGCCTTTCCTCCTGGGAGCCACCCTGGACCCCCATTCCATTGCTTCCCCAGGTCAGCCCCCAGCCAATGATGACGCATCAAATGACCGGATCACCCAGTTTTGTGTTTTTTTTTTTTTTCCTGTGCCTGGGGCCTGGGAAAGCTGGGAAGGACCCGCCCACTGCCATGAAGAGCTTCGAGGTGCAGGAGCGCAGCAGCGGCAGGACGGGCGGCGCTGAGTGTCGCATGGACCCGGACCTGGCCCGACAATCTTGGAAACCAGAAGCTTTTTTCGCTTTTCCCAGGGGAATGAGGAGAAACTTGAAGGGGCCCACCTGGTACCGACGACGGGACGATGGTGTTGGTGCACAGTCAGCGCCAACTGTAACTTCCCTGGGATGAGAGGTCATGTCACTCCCGTCACTCGAGCACTCCAACGCTTCAAGGAGCCCTACCTAGGTTCTTCTGTTCTTGAGAGAACTGAGAAAGGAAGTTACGTAAGGTGTGCAGAGGCATTGAGGGAAGGAAAGTTGACACGATCAGGTCGGGCGCGTTAGGGTGGTTAGGGGCTCCTTCCGTCAAGCAGGGTTCAGGTCCCCCCAACCACCCGGCCTCTCCTTCCCCGTCCATGGATCACCGCTGGGCCTTGGTGTTGGGCTGAGAAGGAAAGCGGGGGCAGGCAAGGTCGATGAAGCAGGTGCGTCAACACGACGACTGGTTGCCATCATAATAAAGTACCTAAAGACTCATGACTTGTCTTTGACTGCCATTGTATTCGGTGTATTGCTTCCAGCAGAGATGCACCAAGAAGAGAAGAGGCTACATTGTGTACGGGGTATTATTATCTCGAATGCAAAAAGCCGAGGAAGAGGTTGAGAGTGTGAATTGCCGCGCAAGACTGCGCCTTCCTCGTCTCGAAATTGCAGGTGTATCCTGTGAGGAAGCTTGGGCAAGCACAGCAAAACAGAAGGAACGGCGTGGGCCGTGGCAGCTCTTTCCGTCACCCTTCTCCTTCCATTGGAAGGTCCCCACAAACAGCTCCTTCCCCAAACTTGCTCCCAAGATCCCGTGCCTGCCCTGCGACAGCGACCCGCCCAAGGCACGTACTTTCCGCGAGTGCGCCGAAGACAAATTCGAGGAAAGCTCTTTTTTGCGACCTGACCATATTACCTCATCCATTGACCATTCCAAAAAGTTGCTGAAAGCTTCTCGATCAACTCCACTCTGGCAATCTACTTCTGCCGACAATCGGCGTGTCTTTGCTCGAACCGCGGCAGTTTGTCTTCTTCCTGTGCGTATTCGTCGGACATCAGGCATATCCCACTGCTCGGGGCAACAAAGTCCGGCGAGAGCTGAAGACAGGAAAAAAAAGATCACTGCATTTTTTCGCGAGATCCCACAGGGCCCACTGGCAGCTATCCGCGCTCCTTGCAAAAGAACAACCCAAGAAAAGTAGGTCAACATCTTGCAAACCCTGACCGCAACAAAGATGCAGGGATTTGAACAGACCCCCCTTCCCTCCCGGACGCCAGAGGGCGGTGAAGAGGCAAAGACGACCATAGCTTCGCCCAACGCCCTTCACCGATGGCTCATCCCGACGCCTACCCGCCATGAATGCATAGACCCCGAGTACTCTATCCACAACTTCATCTAGACCCTTGAGAGCAAGCAAGACAAGCCAACGTGCTTGGAGGCCCTGGGCCAACGCCAAACTACAATTATGGAAAGGATGGGATGTCCGGCTACCTTGCGGTCAAACGTTACGATAGTCGACACCGGATTTGCAATTGCACATTGTCAGCGTGTCTCTCACCCTCCGTCAGTCACTCGCCCATCGACGTCTTACTCAATACGCCATTCGCTATCGCTCCCGCCCCCATATCTCATCCTTGCATCACATCACCAACTCGGGAGGCCAAAAGGTGCCTGGCTGATAGCGGTTCGCCGAATCATCCCATAAGATCGACCACGTCGACTATCGCCCGCTGTTCCGTCGGCCGTGTATGGCTGGAGTCCCCTCGTCTTATGTGCGGCACGACACTCCATCTGGTTCGTCACGCAACACCGTATCCTCCCGCTTTCTGCCAATTGCGGTATCAGAGACTCTTCAACCTGCAGACTGACAACTCAACGCATGACGCCGGAATTGACAGGGGGGCCACCTGCCGGCTGCAACCACTTCCGCCATTGTATGTCGCTGCTGAACGATATCACCAATCATACGGCGGGACTACTTCGCATCGGTTGCTTCCGCTTGGTTTACCCAGGTAAAGGCACTAAGTGGTCTGCATTCGCAACCTTCAACCCTCCAAGCACCTCTGCTAAGATCCTGCTTCGTCGACATGGGATAAGGCCAATGTCACCACATTTCACCAATTTGACATGCTTCGAACTATATCTCCACGCCAGACGGGACAGATCTTGAGCAGAGAAGCTGTAGGTTCTAATGAACGACCTAACATATGAATCTCCACGTCACGTCTTCCCAACCCTCTCGCCGCGAAACTCTGATATTTCCGACCGCTCGATTACCCGCAGGTCGCCTCGTAGCTCCACCTAGAGGCGGAGCTTCCGCCGCAGGAACCTTAACGCCGTCCACGTCGAAACCAAGAGCCAACGCGCTAACAAACCCGAGGGTCTCCGTTCGGGCAAAGTGACGGCCGGGGCACAGATACCGGCCGCCGCCGAACGGGATCAATGCCCCACGTCTCCGTTTCTCATCCCAGGGATCAACGTCAAGGAACCGCTCCGGTTTGAAAGAGGCGGCATCATCGCCCCAAATCTCCGGCATGAAATGCGTGACGCTGGCTGACCACTGCATATTGGTGCCCTCCTTCAACAGATATCGACGGCCATCCGTATCTTCCAGTGTCGTATCTTTCATAACACGTCGATATCCTACTTGCGCACTGTGGAGCCTCAAAACCTCGCGGAAGCAAGCGCCTAGAAAAGGACAGTCTGCTTCCAGGGTTTTGGCGTTAATTGTCACATTTCGTCCCGTCTCGTTCTTGGTTTCCACGACCACCCGCAGAACTTCCTGCCGGATACGCTCAATGTACTCTGGCCTAGAGAAAACTTCGGCAAATGTCCAGAACAGACTCGATGCCGTGTTCAACGTCGCAGCAACGAAAATCACAAACTCAGTCTGAGAGAGGTCTTCAGATGGCATCCCCAGCTCGCGTAGATACCTAGCTCGGTCTTGAAGAATCTTCGCCACATCTGAGTTCTCATCCTTTCGTGCCTGGTAGAAAGGTCGGATGAGGTCACTCATCTTCTGTCGGGCAGCGATAGCTTTAGGTGCAACGAGATTCGGTGCAACCTTCATCGCCAACAGCGCTACACCTTTCTCAAATGTCCTGCTTGACGTTAGCGAATGCCATACCACTCAGGGTGCATGCTCTTCGCACCAAAGGTCGTCAAGCATCTCGGCGGTCCACATATTGTCTTTTCCGTACAGGGCAGTCGCAGTGGCCATGGTCAAGACGCCCTTGATCCATTCAAATCCATCAGACTCTTCGAGTGGGCTTATGGGATTAATTGTGTTCAACACCCCCGCCAAGTATTTTAGAGAAGCACGAGTCATCTTGTACAGCGCGTCCTGACGTAGATTTGCCGCCATCGTTTGCTCGAGGTGGTGCAAGATTGCTGGCTGCATAATAGTGTCTATGTGATGCTTCGGAAGATCCAGCACGGCTGACGAGGCCTCTATCTGGAAAGGCATCGAGGAGATGTCTCCGTGGCGCATAGCCGCTGCGATCAGAGAGGGCGAGTTTGCCACATACATCTTGCCATGCAACATCGGCAGTGTGCAGATCAGCATTCTTTTCTCCTTGCTTCGCGCTCCAGTCAGCAAGAGTGCGCGCTTGTTTAGACGACCGAATACGTACTATAATCTGGCATGAAAGCTGCCCGATTCTCTGACGAGAGAGATGATGTGGCCGAACACTGGCAGTCTTGGACGGAGCACCGGAGGCTCACGAGGATCAAAGTTCGGAAAGAGAAGTTTCTTCAGCATGAACACCAGCGGTACCAGCAGCATTGTCGCTGCGGCCACAGTCATCGAATACCCCCCACCGGCCGACTCCATACGTTGAGCGCTGAGGTCTGCCATCTTCGCCAAGATCAATGAGAGCAGCACAACGCGCAATATCGAAGATATGACTAGAGAACTACTAGGAGGCTTTGATCAGGGCGCGCAGCCCCATTATATGACCCAACATTCTACCCTCCTCTCCTGTTGCCAAGGCTGTTGGACCTTCGTTACACACACCGGCCATATGCAATCAGCACGAGAACGCCCTCAAGACAAGGGTCCTACTCGCCTATCACATCGCCAGTGAAGTTTCTTATTCCAGCCACCGAATGAGAGCTGATATCGTGTTGGATCTCGAGGAAAGCTATGAAAGATGGGCTGCGTTATGCAAGAAGTGTTTCTTTATGCTTTGACCGATGAACGATCATTTTTCCATCCATTTGTCCCTCTTGATATCTCGAACCCCACCAGCTTATGGATCTTCGTATGTCACGCTGTCAGCAGACACTTGATCGCATCAGCTACCTAGGATGGCAAACTTCTGCACTGGCGTGACGAGGTTCCAATCAGTGCCTGATTCTACAGCAATCGACGAGGAAAGTCTTCCGCCTGAAAGCAGAAGACATGCGGCTGAAAAGAAAGGCCCTAGCGACGGAATTCTCCAGTCTAGCCTATTCTGATGGTGACAGGCGATGATCTACGTCTACGCTCAACCGTGACAGCTCCCTCCCTCTTTGACACGACCTAGGCTTGGGTCTGTGATCGACGCATGGTGCCTTGAGGTGAGTTTTCTGCCGAACTGTTTGCGCCCCTGTGGGCCTACATTCCAGTCATTGTCTGACCTGCTCATTTCACGCCAGTTTGATATCACTGACAGCATACGACATCCAGATCGAGCTATCCCAAACGCCATCCGAACCCCTAGCAATCCTTTACCCATGCTTTACGCCAATGATGAGCCGGCTACTTTATATAGGCGGCTTTGAAGCGCGCACATTTGTCATTGAGAACTTTCTCTTGTTCGAGATCACGCAACACCAACGCCTTACGGCCATCCCAGCTACAGCAAGTATGGTCCGTAAGGTATATCCCAGGCAAACGGCCGGGATGTTTCCTAGCCCGTCAATTGGCTACTATGGCGGGTGGATGCATCCAAACGCAACGCGCGAGAGTTCAAGGCTACACCTGTAACTTTGCCTTCAACGCACCAGCCAGCTCAGATCCAGCCAATGTATGGCCGCGGTATCAGCGTTGCAAAGCCAACGGGGTACCCAAGTGCTACATTTCACGTCAATGCATACCATCTTAGCTTATGACTATAGTGCGAAACGTCTTTGGATTTGTTTCAAACCTAGATGGCACTGTCAACCTCGTCTATGACGATCGATCCTCAAGAAGCAGGCGTGGATTAAGCTCCGTTGTTCACAACGGCCAACGTCAATTCGAGGAATGTTCGTCTCTGAGTAGAAGCGGATGTCTCCCCCCGCCACAACATGAGATTATCTTCCAAGAGATATCCCTATGGGCTCTCGAGACAAGTGTAGCTTCGCCTTTCTACGTCTTCTCTGCAGCCTGGTTGCCCAAGGACCCTAGAACCTTGGAACTCGGCTCAAGAACCAACCGACCAACCTTTCAAAATTGTCGAGGTGCTATGGCACGTGAATACAGAGCAAATATGCGGTAGTGCTGAGCAAGAGTCATCGCACCGAGCTGACTACGCACTATCGTGAAGTCCAAGAAACCTCGCACTGGCAGCTGTCTTTTCCCACCTGGGGCGAACGGATTGCCAATTCAGTGCGGCAAACCGCATGTCAGTATCGGATCCCTGCATAGCAACAGCCTTCTGATGCTTACACTGCCCGCTGTTCGGTCAGCTCCAGCCTCTCACGCATCGCTACTCGGGTTTCTGTCACCCCGTTGTCACAGCGGGGGACGTGCGGCGTTGGAGTTGAGTTTGCGTCAGGACAGCCATGCATCCCTGACAAGGTCAAGCATCTCCCCAAGTTCTGACGTTTCGTATATCGAACTAAACGGATTGTTTTAAAAACAAGTAGTCAGCCCGTCGAGGGTTGATCTCCCGCGCCACCTCCTCCGCCCGCCTATTCACCGGGACAAAATTCCCCAGCGTCCGATCCGAACAAGAAGAGTTGCAAAGGGCAGAACGTCTGCAAACGAGCTTGTGTACCGATAGAATGCCGAAGGGCTCAAGGCAGTATCACGGAAAGACGAAGAACGGGTGCCGACAGTGCAAGAAGCGTCGTGTCAAGGTACGAAATGATCCTATCTGCGAAGAGGCGGGTAAATATGGGCAAGACGTGGCCCGCCAATATCGGGACAGGCTGGTGACGTGCATGTCGGAGTCCCGGTTTATTGGGTTCTTCCTTCAGCCAGTCACGATGTTGGGTAGCCGAGCAAGACATGATCGCCGTCTAGGTTACCCAATACTACACTGCTATATCGCGGGAGCTGTTCTTTTGCTGACTTGGCATGGGTTCTAGTGCGACTGCGTCGGTCCCGTATGCGCCAACTGTCGCCGTCGCCAAGAACACTGCAGCTATCTCGGGCTGCTCGCCGACGCCCTCAACCGCGAAAATGGAGAGAAGGCTAGCGATACCCTGAGTATGGTGCGCCGTGCAGCCACGGTCGCGGCACACGCATCTTCTCGTGATGCTCTCAGCGCTTCATTACCTGCCGAGAAGCTTCGCGCCGACGAGGCCGAGCTTAAACACCACTTCCTGAACGAGGCCTGGTTTACCTTTTCATTACAGACCGACCCTCGGAAGTGCGACGTGTGGTCGCGGTGGGTGCCCCAGCTGGCGTCACGTAACGTCTTCATCCACCAGAGCATGCTCTCTATTGCGGCTCTACACCTATGCTCCCTCGAACCGCCAAACGCAAAGCGATACTATTCAATGGCCTGCCAACACGCTATACAGGCGAGCAACTATTTCCGGCTCGCTGTTCCTCAGGTCACGGAGGAGAACTGGCTGGCCACCTTTGTGTTTTCCATGTGCAACGGTATCTTTGGGTACTACCGACCGTTTGCCGACGAAAAGGTGATGGGTCAGGTCAGCACGTTTGAGCCTTGCAAAGCTCTCACAGTAATGCGAGTAGCGGCCAGATTCTCAGACACGGTCACGCCGCACGTCTTCAAGAGTCCTATACGGGACAAGCTAGCACAAGTCGATGTAAAAGTATGGCGCGAAAGCAGCGACATACTGCTACGACCAACTATACAGAAGAAAGCCAAGTTCGTTGAGTTTCTATGCCTAGGCCCCGAATCGACGGGGATACAAGTCGAAGACATCAAGATATACCTCGGTGCCCTCGGCGCACTCAAGTCCTGGATTATGTCTCTCCCTGGACGGCCGAGGATATGGAAGCACTTCATCATCTGGCCGTCGCTGGTGTCGGAGCAATACCTCTCGCTTCTGAGGCTGAAGGAACCCGTGGCGCTCATGATTTTTGTCCTCTGGATCGAAGTCATGTTCCTCGCGCCGCGGCGATGGTACCTGATGCCCTGGTACGATCGCGGGCACGCCAGCGCGATAGCGGAGCTCAGCAAGCAGGGTGATACACCCGCCCGCCGGTTCTGGGATGTGCTACAGTCGGAGGATAGCCAGTCTGATACCACTGGCGAGGATTCCGAGGGTAGCGTGGGGTGGGCGAGTAGTCCGTCCATTGCCAGGAGCGACGACGTTGGGGGTCGAAGAGGCGGGATTGTCTTGCTGTCGACCGGAGAGGAGTATGTTGGACAGGATAGAGGGTGTGGCGGTGGTAGCAGCGGGTATATGAGCATTCCGGCATTGGCGCAAAAGGCAAGCTGATGATGGCAAATGTCATCGCGTCTATCGTCGGAACTAGGCACCTCGCGCACTTTCCATCGATGGCATTACAGCAAGGGTCTTCAGGTTCCCAAATTGCCAGGTGCCTGACAGGTTCTCCAGCGGAAGAAAAGAAAACATATTCTTGTCTCGAGACGAGACCAGGCTTGGGGAACATTTCATGACCACGACGACATGTCGGGTGTGGCCTATATTTGTGGCCTAAGAGATGGCGACACTGCCCTCAAGCTGCGAAAAGTCGCGATATTTGTTATCACAACCTGGCCGGGGTACCGGTCTGACCGTACCGACCGTTTTCTACCCAGCTACGTTTGGGCCAGTGTCTCATCGGTGATCGATGAGGACGCATGACGGACGAGGCGGTCGCACACTCATCAACACAAAGCATGTCAAGCCTGCTCTGCTCTAGCTATCAAGCCAAGACAAACCATATACTAAATATTATTGTTTAACTGACTGTCATCACTTCAATGCCCTACACTGGTGTACGCAGGTGTCTCTCGTTAACGGTAGTAACATGGTGCCTGCTAAGCACGTACATCTCCATGTTAATCGCAGGTACACCACCTATTCAACATGCCTGACCCAAGGAAGGACTCGCTGTCTGGTGTGAGAACCAATCCTACATCGGCGGTTAAGCTCAGCAACCACTCAGAGACGGCCCATTTGAGCAAGTTTCTTTCACATGTTCCTTTCATCACGTTACTACGCACCAGTGCTATATTTCTTGGTGCGCGAATTTCCGCACGCTCTGTACAGAGTACCTTTTACGTTTGCCATTACCTTGAGGTGTAAGGTACGCGGGCGCGCCAATGCCTCTAACAGCAACTCCGCGTGAAGTAAGGAACGCCCGCCCCGCCCGCCCGTGTCTTGCCGTTGGACTGGGCTCGCTAGGAGGTGTGGGGTGACGGCATGCAGGCGGGAGGTTTCGTCCGGGCTCGGCGGGCGGTGCTTGAAAACCTTGGTTTTTGCCTGATGATTTCTTCTTGATACTGCTGTGAATGTAGACCAGCGTTACACAACTGTGGCTTTAGGGTACTGGCCTCAAATACGGTCAACCGTGTCCCTCGCGGCCGAATTCCCTGGCGATGTTTGAATCGGTCGGCGAGAGTTAACGGCACGGGAGGGGATGAAATTCTCGGATGGGAGGGAGGGGTAAGGAACCGATCCCGGAGGCGGGTGTCATCGGCTTTCGGGAACGACTCCGCCGGTGGGGTTTAACGACACATAGTTCAGGACCCCGTGGAACCCCACCTGCTGCCCATTACTTCACTTCTCATAGGTAGGACGTAGGAGTGTAGAGAGTGAAAGTGTACCAAGAAACTGTACTCGCGGTAATTGTCGAGGCGAGACGCGAGGTACATCTAGGGCCTGGTCCGTTTACTGCATGAATCCTGTTGGGAACATTGGTCGATCCCGCCCCTACACCTAGAGACGCATGCCGAGCAAGCGGACGCAAGACTGGAGGGGGAAAAGAGCTCAGGATTGCGCATGTATGATGTCTGTTACCCCGCAGGCGATAGTCCAAAGTTTGTGCTCTGCAGTTCCTTATCAATTGTCTATATAATATGCCCATGTCTCGATTATCCTCCTCTTTTTGATCCTTCTTACTGTTGTTACCAAATTTCATCGACCAGCTTCAATACGCACACACAAACAGTAGGCCCAATTCCGTGTGACCGGACGCATACAGACTGACACCCTCACAGGAGGCACTTCGCCATACCAATACTTTCACGAGTATGTGAACACTCTTGAGCGCAAATGCATGAGCCGGTGCCCACCCGAGCGCAGACGCCGCTGCCATCACCCTTTCCCATGATGAGCTAGCGACCGATGCCGACGGTGTGGCTGAGAATATACGGCCTTGAACTTGATCTGGATAATACCAGCGAAAGGATCATGCACCCTAACACGAGCAGATCACACCAAGAACAACAAACTCGAGAAGTTCTTTCGAATCCAACGACAATAACGACAAGATGGCTCCTCCCGCTGCAATCTCTCCCGTCCGCGACTACGCCGTCCCCGTGATGGCCAACAAGTCCAAGCCCTCTACTCCCGTCCCTACTGCCGCTGCCAACCCTTCTACCAAGGTGGAGGACATGTTTGGCAAATGGGATTCCTTCAAGTTCGCTCCCATCCGCGAGTCCCAGGTCTCGCGCGCCATGACGCGCCGCTACTTCTCCGACCTCGACACCTACGCCGAATCCGACGTCGTCATCGTCGGCGCCGGGTCCTGCGGTCTGTCCACGGCCTACGTCCTCGCCAAAACCCGCCCGGACCTCAAGATCGCCATCGTCGAGGCCGGCGTCGCACCCGGTGGTGGTGCGTGGCTTGGAGGGCAGCTGTTCTCCGCGATGGTGATGCGCAAGCCCGCTGAAGTCTTTCTGGACGAGATCGGTGTTCCGTACGAGGATGAAGGTGACTTTGTTGTGGTCAAGCACGCTGCCCTGTTCACGTCTACCGTCATGAGCAAGGTGCTCCAGTTTTCCAACGTGAAGCTGTTCAACGCCACCACGGTTGAGGATCTGATTACCCGCAAGAACGAAGATGGCAGTCTGCGGGTTGCGGGTGTCGTCACCAACTGGACGCTTGTCTCGATGCACCACGACGACCAGTCCTGCATGGACCCCAACACCATCAACGCGCCGCTCGTGGTGTCGACCACCGGCCACGACGGCCCGTTCGGTGCGTTCTGCGTCAAGAGGCTTGTGAGCATGAAGCAGATTGAGCAGCTTGGCGGCATGCGCGGGCTGGATATGCAGAGTGCCGAGGACGCGATTGTCAAAGGGACGAGGGAGATTGTGCCGGGTTTGATTGTGGGCGGGATGGAGTTGAGTGAGGTTGATGGTGCCAACCGCATGGGTGAGTCATCTCCTTTCATATACTTGGTTCGATGAGAAATGTGTTGCATTTTGCTAAATCTTTGGGTGGTTTTTTAGGTCCAACTTTCGGTGCCATGGCTCTCTCTGGAGTCAAGGCTGCTGAGGAGGCTCTTGCCATCATCGACGCCCGCAAGAAGCAAAACGAGCTCTAGGTTGGGGCAGTCTGATATGGAGGATGCCTACTTTCTTTCATCCGAAGGTTGGGATAACAGTCGCTCGCTGCTTTCCAGATCAGGTAGGTTTGGGTTGAGATCAAATGACACGAGATTGGATACTTTGTCATGGTTTGAGATCAAGTATACAAGATACAACCACTCAAGTAGGATCTGAATACAGTCACTCTTTTGATGCTATGATTGGAAGTATACCAGTGAAGTGACTACCGGAGAATCATGGCAGTTGTGCCTTGACCTTGAGAAACATGCGGTGCCTCAGGTGGCGGTAGATAGGCACCTTGCTGGCTTGCCTTAACCCGTACCATGAACCTTAGTCCAAAGAGGCGGGCTACTGTGTAGAACACCTCAAGATACGGGCCATGCTGGATGAGCTAATTTAAGGTATGCTCGGGTTGGGCGGCACTTGATGGTGTGGCTTCCCATGTTCCGCACACAAAGTTGTCATGCCATGGCTCGTTCTTGCTATTTCCCGGGTCTGTCGTGAACCTTGGGCAGTCCAGGTTGCTTAAGCCTAGCCAGGTCGGACGTCTACAAGACAAAAGCCATCTCCAACAGGTCTGGACATTGATATAAGTCTCAATAAACCTCCATCTATGTCTGGCTGAATCGAGCATCCTCCCATAAGATACCACCAACAAGCAACTATCAAAGCCCAAACTACAGACATCTCTTCCGTACTCACTCACATCTCATAATTACCAACATGTCACTCAACATGGTCCTGAGTACTATTGGAGCGACGATGACTGAGCGTCAGACCAACGACCTCATTAATTTCCGTAATGACTTAATTGCTTGGGAGAACACCAGAAAAGAGTACAGAATCTCTGGCAAAGATGTCCCTCCGGCAATCGCAGCCGTCACAAGTTGGATCGAAACCCAACTCCCGGAAGCAATCGAAGCCATATACGACAGCGACTTGGAGAAAGCGCGCATCTGTTGTAACCATATGCGGTACGGAATGAGAGCCTTCGAACAGTTTACGCAAGAGGAGGCGCTGTATGGCGGTCTCATCATGGAGCTCAGGCAGATCCTTAGAGATCACGACCTGATAGAGGACCTCCACTGTAGCGCCAAACACCTGCCAGCACTATGCGCCAAATATGACGTGAAGAGAATTGCGCCGCAGGATATTCAAGACGCACAAGATCAACAGGGTTGGAAGGCGGCCACAAATTGGTCCGACCTGATCCGGGGGGCCGATCGAGAGCATCACAGCACCGCCGAGTGGAATCGTCGCTACGGAAGGTGCGAGAAACGTGGGTGGCGAAGCACGCCTTTCGAATGTCCGCCAAAACCGGAAACGCCTTTCTTAAACGTGGCGCGGGCAGTCGTCGACCTTTGCCTCGATGAGGTCAGCGAGGAAGATAACCGGGAGAGCGTCTTGGACATTGTACGACAACAGATGTCGACGCCGAAGGACTTCAACCCCTACACGATATGATCTGGTGGGCTCGATTGCCCGAATTACTAAAGGGAAGCGACACGACGAAACGTTCTTGCAGAAACCCGTTAGTTGGCTGGGCAATGCGAGATTATGGCTTCTGGTGGAGTAGAAGGTTGAAGATATGAACCTCAATAGGTTTGCAGAGAATGTCAATGGCTTCGCTTGTCAGGGCACTGGTAACTTACACCGACTGAGGCAGTCCGTGGCATGAGAGAGGTGTTGCGTCGACGCGAAAGGGTACCCTGATGTAATTCATTAAAGGCAAGGGCATTTCTTGGTCTCGATGCGGATCGGAGAGGGTGTTCGATACCACAAGACTAGCACTATCATACTTAGGTAGTATGCAATTCAGAGATCATTGAAGCACCTATCGTTCCGATATGAGTTGCTGCCTTACGCGTTAATCCCAGTATTTGCCCAATCGTCTTGTGATCTGCTGTCTAAAAGTAGACGAAAGATCGAGTGAGAAATCCGGCAATGTCGATGCCAATGCAGCCGAACATATGTGTCAAAGACATTTTTGTCTTATTGTTAGACAGCAAAGGCTTTTGATTCCACATGAGCTGTCTCTCTTTGACATTCTTTCACCCTTTGACTTCGGAGACGTAGTACCTACACATTGTTAACGACTGCAAGGATCTTTGTGCTGCATAAGAAGGAGACAATGAAGCGAGTTCCAAAGATCTACATCATTTTTTTTACGTATAAATGCAACTCATTTCGCCCTTAGTCTAGAGCTCTCTAATCCAATCCATCTCATCAACATAACAATTCTCAATATCACTATTACCATCCGATTTTCAACCTCCAGCTTTCCAGCACGGTTTACTTTACTATTATCTCTAGGCATCATCTAACCATCTAAGCTGCAGCACAAAGCTGAACATTGCGATTGTCATCTCTATCATCCTTGCAAGACTTCCAATCATCATGTGTCTTATCCTTCAGCCTACCTCCCAATGCAAGGTGTGTCTTCAACTCACCCGATTCGAAGACGTAAATCAACTCTGCGCCAACACCGTCAACATCGCCAGCGGCACCAACTGGGCTAACATCTCACCTTCCATCCTAGGCTCCTGCGGCACCCTCAAGTTGACGAGGGTTCAACGCCTTGCTGAGTTCGTCTGCGAAGACTGCCGCTGGTCGGCAGAGCAGGCGGCCAAGGACTTTTACGAGTTTCTCTATCCGTCACCGCACAAGTATTTTGAAGACTCGGCCCACGGCTTCGCTGAAGAGTTCTTAAGCCGTTCGAGTGCGCCTCCTCCCGGTAAGCAACGTCCGTTTGTTCGAAACAACAGGCGTAAGTCTTACAGCTTGCCTCTTTTGGCCATGACCGCATTTCCTAGATTCTCGATCCCAGCCGAGTCGGGTTCGCCCCAGTCCAAGGCATCGTCTGAGACGTCAGTTGCCACGACGCACTTGAACCACCGCTCAACTCTGGACCCGCCGGCGAGATCCAAGTATGAGTTCCACTCTTCATCAAGTGTGTATTCATGTGCTAGTGAGTCAACCGAAGTAGACAGCCGGGACGAAAACCAGAACGACAGCCGATGCCTTCGGTGGGCCAATTCGGTAGACCTTATGAACAGCAAACAACAGCCACCACCCCTGAATATGCTGGTCGATCAGACCCAAAACCTTCCGGAGACCCCCAAGTCCGCCAAGCAACTCCGCATCGTATCATCCTGGGGCGCGAGGGTCGTTAACAACCCCGAAGAAGACCCCTGGTGGCTACCCGAGATCTGGGGTGCCGTACAGGACCTCACGGACGACCTTGTCGAATATCTCAGCAAGGCTGAGCTTGTCAGCACCTTCCACGGCCACAACGTTCACGTCTCTCGAAACGAAAACGATACGGGTACCTGGGACGAGAGCCTCACCGTCATCATCGTGACGCCTGGAGGAACGAGAGCCCGCATCGTGACTGGGGACGTGTACCAGCAGGGCGTAAGCCTAGCAGGCATCCGCATGATTGATCGCGCTCGGTACCAACACATCTCCAAAAAGGAGCAGAAGCACATGGAAAAGGCGGGACTCTCCTGCATCTTCTCCCCATGTAGAGTTGCGAGCTGTCCGCTCTCTCACAAGCAGGACCAGCATCAGCCGTGGCCTTCGAACGGCGAGAGCTTGCTTGCTGGCTTGGAAAGGGGATACCGGATGCGTAAGAATTGGAGGTCGCGGGCTAGTATTTCTGCCTCTGCGACGCCGACCCCGAGTCCTCGACAGCATTCGTCTCCGTCCCCTGTTCGTGGACGATCGTCTGCTGCTGATGGGGTGCTCTCCCGCCGTCGACCGGCCCCGCTAGATTTGACAAAGACCAAGGAAGTGAGATTCACTGGTGCAGCAGATATTACTGAATCGACTTGGTCCCGTAGGGATGTGACGCCTCATCCGAGCAGTCTTCAGACAGCAATGCCAGATGAGGAGGAGGGCCCCCTCACAACGCCTGACTGGTTCGAACCTCTCATGGACACACCACTCAAGGTAAGAGGCGATATGATGATGGAGTACAAGGGTAGAGCGGGTAGAGTTCAACCCCCAAACTACGAATCTAACCCACCCTCCGAAAGCAATGGATCGCCGCCACCCCGTGTTCGTTCTGAGGCCAATCGACAGCAGATCCCGCAGACTGGGGGTGCTTCTGTCTTTGGGCAAGTATATAACGCCAGAAGAGCCGCAGCTGCTGCGGCTGCTGCGGCTGATATATCAAGAGACGACACCTCCAATTTGCGTCGCCCTACCTATGCTCTGAATCAGTTATGGATTTCCGGCCCTGATGAGGACGATACTGATATCTTTGATCCCCCATCCCGATAGATAGGTGATTGGAGACCGCTTACTTATATGTGTGGAGTATGAAATGCAAAGGCACAGGTGTCAAGGACAACATTTACATGGGGAAGGTCACTGATTTCACCAGCTGGACTAGAATTACTGTATGATTCAATAAATCACTCATTTCTGAATGTCAAACTACTGGGCCCTTTGATTAACTGGTTCTGACACCGGCTTAGACTAACGAAGCTGTATGATCCTGAGCCAAAGAATACTTGTGGCCTGGTGCCCAATCAAGGCTGATCGATATCCTGCCCTCTCTAATCCTCCCATTCTCCAAGAGCGAAAATCCCCTCTTCACACTTATCGTTGACGCAAGTAGGTATTGGCTCGATGGTCGAGGGGAATGGAGGAATGTATATGGTTCCTAAGATAGTAGATGTTTAGCAGACTTATATCTCTGTACCGCGACCATCACATACCGTTCTTCAACACGAATATCCGCGATGATACCGTTACAAGCCGTTTCCATCTAGGTATTCGCAAATGATGGAGAAAATTCCCGTTTCGTGTGAAGAAAGACACTTTTCTCCAGGTTCACATCCTCTTCTTGCTTGTACACTTGAGTGGGCCGAACTTGTTCCTCGTGGCCTCCCACCACGCGGCATGGACCATGCCTTCGTTGCAAGCCCCCAACGTCGCGAAGCGCCAAGTCATGATGCCCTCCCATTTGTTCTCGCATCCGGCGTCCATATTCGGGGTGCATATCGGGAATTTCTTGAGGTTGTCCCAGAGACCGCCACAGATGTCAGGGATCGCGTCGACGTCGGGGACCATGGCGTGGATCATCCACTTGCGGTTGAGGTTCATCATCTTGAAGTAGTTGCCCGTGCAGGTGGGTGAACCTTGCTTTAAGACCTGCACCTCTTGCCCCAGCACGCTGGCGATGGAGAGGGCTAGGGCGAGGGCGGCTGTTGCGGAGAATTTCATGTTTGATGGTGTTGTCGTAGGTCTTGTGAATGGATGTGGTGTGTCGTCTTCAGTTGGCTGTGTCTGAAATGTGGTGTTTGATTTTTCTTTCTTGGATGGTATAAGAAAGAGAAGATGGAAAGCTGACCGCTGTTCTGCTAACTGTGTCATTAAGTCTATCCAGAGAGGTATCACCGACTACTTCTAACATCGAGTGTGGACCGCGGCAGGCTTTCTCCGGATCTTGGGTCAACCAAAGAAAACCCTTCACCACAAACCTTGTGAATTGACTCACCTCCATCCCTGGACTGACCTTGATGGCGCATCTCGTTTCTTTTCGTGACATAAATTCATCTCGGCGTTCTTGTCTGCGCCTAGAGTTTGCCTAATTTGCCCCCATGATCACCGAGTGTAAGACGGCGTTCAGCCCAAGATCCTTTGACATATAAGGTCTAATGATATTTCAAGATTCATTGCGGATACAAGGAAGACCTCTCAATTACACACCTATACTAGATTTTGGAAACAAACATGAAATCTATCGTTCTACTTAATTCTCCACCATTGCCCGTGGTATACTGAAACTTAAGGCCCCAGTGTAGCAACGAGAAGATTTACTCACCTCATCTATATCACGTTTTCTTTGCGCAGACACGTCTGCAACGCTTGTCGGCTCCTCAGGAGCAGCTTGTGGCCTCGAACTACGGAACTGTCGACTCAGAAGAGTAAAAATACAAAAGATTGGGCCCTAACCAGGATTCGAACCTGGGACCTCTCCCAGATAGGTGAATCCGAAGATGTACCCTAAGGGAGAATCATACCGCTAGACCATCAGGGCTGCTGAGTCATTGAAGACTCGTGGTGTGATGTTCAGGAGTCCGGGGCGGGATCCTAAGAATGGAAGCAGCTGCTCTGGTGGGAAAATTGG
The DNA here is from genome assembly GCF_027942845.1 of Colletotrichum fioriniae. Taxonomy (NCBI): domain Eukaryota; kingdom Fungi; phylum Ascomycota; class Sordariomycetes; order Glomerellales; family Glomerellaceae; genus Colletotrichum; species Colletotrichum fioriniae. The sequence goes on from NW_027076851.1 coordinate 203,539, forward strand.
CGATCGCAACAGTGGTGCTGTGGCGGTGGTGGCTGATGCGTGAGGGCAGGTGGACTTTGTGCGCGTCCAGAGGCCCGGTGCATCTGACTCTCTCTGGTCAAGGTAGACGGCTGCTCTCGTGAAAGCAGCGCTGTATTGCTTCAGGACCCATGGATGCCGTGGCAGCATTAACTGCCAATTCGCGCTTCATTAAAGCGTTGTCCCGTGCTTGACAGCGGTAACACCAGATTCGTGTGCACGTCAAATGCATTGGGCGCCGCCTCGCCCCCTTTGCCAGGGGAAGACAATGTTGAATGCTCTTTTGCTGATCTGGCAGATCAGTCGACAAGTCAGATCGAATCTCAGTCGAGGCCTTGACGGCATGCCCAAAGTTATCCCAAAGAGTGAATGATCTTCAGGAACAATTGTTGCAGGCACATTCCACCTACCTCCCTGGGCAACCACCCGGGCCAAGCACCAAAGGGAAACAATAAAAAGGGAAGACTATTCTTAGAGGCAAACAGCCTGGGTCCCTCCAGGTAATGCCACATGGGCGCGCATTTGGTCCGGGTGCGGCTCCCCTTCTCTGGCGCCGCCTGGACTCTACTCCGTACACAGCCGCAAGCCAAGCTCCCAGGAGGAAGATCGACTCGTCCGAACTTGTTATTGTCTTTCGCGGTAAACAGCAATAAGCTCCGACCCCCCAGAGCCGTCCAAGAAACACCGTCTTCACGGGCACCCTCCCGCACATGTCTATACGCTCTCAGTGCCCTGAGTGCCTGGTTAACAACTGGTCCTGCAGTAGCAGAAGCAGCCGGCCTGCAGGTCATCGCTGGACTGACGGCAGCTCCATCTTCCCTCAGTCCTGACGAGGCCTATGACGCGTTCGGAATTGCCACTTGCCCACTGGCCTCTGCTGCCAGCACTGCCCCGGTGGAGAAACGGGACAGAGGGAATCAAAGATTCGCACTGCGCAGAAAAAGGCTGTTCCTTGGAATCAGTCCAAGAGGGGAGGGAGAAGGGGGGAGGGATTTTGGACAGCGACCAGGTCGAATGGTGATTATGTTCCCACTTGGTGGGCCGGGTCGCCGTATCCGTTACGCTGAGCGGCTTGAACGGGCATCCGCTGGGTTTAGCTGGGAAGATCCAGACCCCATCGGTTCCTGGCACTCCCACTTTCAACCCCCCCGGCGGCGTACGGGCCGTTGTGCGGCAGCGGCACTGGGATCGGAACATGGGAGAAGGAAAGATGGGACGCTGTGAGTACGAAGTCTTTAATGAGCTGTGTTGCACTGCCGAGGAAACATCCTGCGAATATTGGAAGAGCAATAAGGTAACCGAAGGGAGGCGAAGGGGAAGGAGAGATGGGATGATGCTTCATTGGGACAATGCATATTAGTGGAAAACCCACCAGGCGCCTCAGTATACTTGCCTATTATCCTAATGTTGCTCTTCCTGGACCTGAACGATACGGGCAATCTCTAATCCCTCACTTCACAGATGCTGTGATGTTGTTTCCACTAGCCTGTCTCTATCGGATGATATTGACGATCGAATGCGTCTATGCTGCATTTCGATGCTCCCGGTCATCGAATCGTCAACCCTCTTCCGAGAGGCTTGAAGATAAGACCAGAAGACAACAGGAACTGAGAGGTTTTCGGTTGCCGAACTTTGCATGCTGACAGCATGTTGAAGGACGAATAGGACGTCGATGAAGGGGTCTTGCGACTATAGGGCTTGGATATGCAACGTCATGGAAGGCAAGCAGTGACGACTATCTTTGATGTTCGGGGGCGTCAACTCGACTGTTCACGAGCATTTGGGTGAGAGATTTAACTTTATGCACTCGAGCGCCTCCACCGGATCTCCACCAGGGGCAGTCTCTGTTTTGGTCGGAGTCATGGAGAGAAATTGAGAAAAGCAAGATTACAAGACATGGAGGGTGTACCGTTCTAGACTTCTTGTCAAGTCAGGAAGTGTTCGAGAAACCTGAATCCGGTCCTGCGGACAATGAAATACTGCAGGTCAGCAAGGCAAAACTTTGTGTGATTCTGCAGGTCGGTTGTGGACATGTGGACGGGCAGCGTCGATCTTCCCGTCATAGCTTGTGCTTCTCTTGAGTGTTCCGTCGTGCAAAGTTGGAGTGTGGTGGCACTTTGTGGGTGCCATGTTTGTGGACCACCGACCAAGTCCAAGATTTCGTGTTCCGGTTCCAGGTCGAGGTCCAGGTTCCAGGCCCAGGCGCTGGAGCTAAGTTCACTGTTCCTGGCATTGCGGCAAGCCTCTTCCCCTCTCTCACGCAGCCAGAAACCTAACGTGTGGGTGTGCCTGGCCGGCGCGCTTTTCCTGCCGGCATTTGTTGGTGTGGGATCCATGGGGCGTACGGAAGGGGAGGGAACTTTCACTCGACTCGAGAAAGACACTGATGCGTTGTCCAACAGCAACGGGATGTTTTCATCCTAATGTGTGTGTGATGTGGCTTTTTGGCGCTGATTATCCGCATCATCCCAAGATGAGATGGAAATACTTTTGATGATGATCCATCAAACCAAACAAACCCAAGCTTTAGTATCTCATCTTCCCAGTCGATAATCACCCATTGGCAGGTCCGCCGTGTAACGGTCTAGTGATGCTTGGCTTCTGGTTGGCTTGTGAATGGAATGTTACTGCGACCTTGAGGAGGGATTGGCTTGGACTCGAACCTGGGACCAAGCTTTGGCTGGCCGTGGCCCTTTTGGAATTGGCGTGCGGTGAAATTACCTTCCCCACCCCCTTTTCCCGCATCACCGTCCAATCCTGCTCTGGCGCCGGCGGTGCACCATGGTCCATCCATGATCCATTTCCCTCCACCATCCGACTCACCCATGTCTCCCTACTGGTTCATGGCTCCCACACGTCAAAAGGGAGGTGTGTGTGTGTGTGCCAGCTGTGGCCTGTGCCTGAGTTGGCAGAGCCAAGCTGGCAAGCAGCGAGAGAAACAGAGATTGTTCCTGGCCCGGCCTGTCTGGCTCTGAAGCCAACGATGCCCCTCTCCACATCGCCTAGCCCTCTCGGTCATCACTTCTGGGTCTTTACCCAATTGGGAGTCTGTTCCTGGCTAAGCAGGGTTGTTGACGGGTTGTGATGGGCTGTTGATGGTGGAAGATAGAGCAGAACGCGACGTCGTGGTGACGACGCCCCTGTCACCACACCAAGTTCCCCTAGCTTGACCATGTCTCTTGCTAACACGCCTCGCAGAAGGGCGCTTCGAATGAGATTATTTCCATCCCTTCAAAATGGCTCTCATCTCCCTCCCTTTTCTGGCACATCCCGGTTCCTGGTTTTTTTGACACCATCACTCTCTCTTCAAACCATCGTCCAAATCCGCGAGTTATCTTGATAACCCGCTGTCACTCTTTTCCGGACGGGTCTAGCAAATAAACAGAACTTTTAGCATTCTTAACCACCAACGAGTTTTACGAATCTCTCCACGATCTCCGATAGTTCAAGATGCACTTCACCTCTGCCGTCGTCCTTGCGGCCGCCTTCGCCGGCGTGTCTGCCCACCCTTCTGCCCACAACCACCAGAAGTTCCACGAGCGCCGCAGCGCTGACGCCGTCGAGGAGCGCGACCTGACCTTCATCAAGAACATCCTTCCCTCCACGACTCCCTCTTCCACCTCTGCCGCGCCCGCCGCTACCTCTGCTGGTTCCACCGGCGGTGTCTACACTCCCTTCTGCAGCGGCTCCAAGAGCAAGCGCGCTACCATCGCCGAGATCGCCTACTCTGGCAACACCGGCAGCGAGGACGACTGGGGCTGCAACATGCAGATCATCAACGACGCCAGCGTCTCCCTCTACAACTACACCACCACCTTCACCGCGAGCGATGCCGACTACTCTTGCTCGTGCTTCAACAAGATCGGCCCCAAGGGCCTGATTGACGGCTGCTGGTTCGCCGCAATTACCTTCACTGTCAAGGAGGGTCAGTCCAAGAACGTCGCCTTCGACGCCGACTCTCAGGGCTCCTGTGCCTGCGGCTCCGGCGCCACGGTCCCCAAGACCCCCATCGGCCAGTTCGCCGGTACCTGGCTCGAGTTCGACTGGGGCTCCACCCCCAACGGCGGCAACTCCGGCGCTGACGCCTCCGTCCTCGTCGCCGGCTCCCAGAGCATGGCTTACTTCGGCATGAAGGTTGCCGCCAACGGCAAGACCTGCTCCTGGGTCAAGTCTGACGGCACCAACGAGGGCGCCTACATGCCCGGCATGGAGGCTGAGGATGGCGTCGGCTGCAAGGGCTACTACAAGGGCCACCTGGACGTCACCCTCGGCGACAAGTTCTCCGCGTAAGAAAGGTTCATCCTTTTCTTCCGTTTGGTTCCAGTCTTCTTCCCTTGCCTGGGGTGAGTTTTTCGTCGGGGAAAGGGGGTCATCTCGCACCAAACCCACGCAAAAAACCTCGCCACGATGACGAAGCCCAGTAATGGATGTTTTCCTTAATCTTCAGAGCTTCTTGACGGCGCATGGGATACCTCTTTTCTTTCGGGCACATATTTTGGATGGTGCGGCCAATTTGCCATTGCCTCTTGTGCCCACCTCCAGTTTTTTCTGCTTTGGACATTTGTGCAGATTTCTCGGGATATGGGAAAAAGCGTTAACGAACAAGACGGTTGGTTTAAAGGGACGCCTTGTTCAACAGAACGGTTACATAAATCTAGTCCCCCTACCTACCCACACATATACCTAGTGTCTGCTGCTTAATGCGACATCAAAAAACTCATCCTTTAAACCTACTTAAGCTTGCCTCCCCATTCGTGCTCTGCGTTTGTGTATTGTTCATCCCGTCATTCGTCTCAAATTTGATTAGCAGTGGGCTTGCCGTGTCTAGCGAGGCACAGCTGGGAATCAAGCTTCAGAACCGTTTCATCCACGACATGGGACGTCGGCAATGCCTGTACGACCCGATTGATTCACTGTTATCATCGCCTGAGGAATTATCTGGGAGTTATTCACATCTAATGACAAGCCGGAAGCAGCCTTTCATACCAGTAGAGCTCTCAAGTCCATGGACCCAATGTTGACATTTACACGACATTCGGCATGCTTCTTGAGTGCTTTACATTCCATTCTCTCTACCCCGCCGTCCGCAGCAGTGAAGAAAACAACCCCACCTTTCAATTTCAATGATAATCGCAGTCACATGCAGCTTTCAGCACATCGAAAAAAACACGTTCCTTACCAATGAATCCAGCTGCGTACGTCGAAGCTCTTATCGACGGTGGCTGGAGGGGCTGTGACCATGAAAGCTTCCTTCCATATTCTGAGGTAGTGATAAGCGACACAGACTGTAGTAACCCCCTCCATCACGGTGTCATTGACAGACTCTATGAGAAGTATCTTATTGGTCCCGAGTCTCCATTTCGCATATAGCTCACTTCTAAGACTTTTCTCAGGGCTGTTCTAAGTAATATGAGTGCGATCCCCATGGCGGACGATCTTAGAATGAGTCTTCTCTTTCCCATCCGTAGCCGCTACGGTTTCCCGCACGTGCCCCACTTTGTTTCCGTGGTGGTGCCACACCAAACGACTTTTGCCGCTGAGTCAAATTTGGATTCAACATCATCTCATAAAGTAGTATTATTATTCAACGACTTATACTCATCACCACTGGCACGACGATCGAATCTGCATGGCGCTGAAACCTTTGCAATGAATGAACTACCAACTCAGCCCTCGGGTATCTTCTGGCAGGACGACTTCATAACAGCCGAGCATGAGGAAAAGCTAATACACATTTTTCGCAACGAGCTCTCGTGGCCAGATCGATCTGGGCGACTGTCTCTCCACTACGGCTACACCTTTGACTACAAAACATTCGGCGTGGACCCCAACATTCCTTTCAACCCCTTTCCGGACTGGCTGGAGCCGTTAATTCCTATACGCGAAGGCAGACCACCGGACCAAGTTTGCCTACAACACTACCCACCCGGCGCCGGTATCCCGCCCCATGTCGATACTCATTCCGCATATGATCAGTTATATGCGCTATCTCTGGGATCGCCGGTCATGATGCAGTTCGCCTTACCTCCAGACGAAGGCGAGGAAGGAACGATGGTGGAAGTAGACCTTACGCCGAGGAGCATGCTGCAGATGTCGGGAGACTCGAGACTGCATTGGAAGCACGGAATCAGGAAGCGGAAGACGGACACATTACCCGATGGAACGGTGCGGAAGAGGGGAGATCGGTGGAGTATCACGTATCGGTGGATCAGGGAGCCGGCCGTGTGCGGCTGCGGGAACGCAAAACTCTGCGATACAGCGCAGAGGGAACTAGGCATTGAGAAGGAGTATCGTTGGAAGAAAGGCGATGACGTCGCAGCGGGCGAGGAAGAAAAGATAGAAATCAAGGCCTTATGAAATGATTGGATTTCTATCTGCATTGATGTTCTCTGCAGAAACCTCCTCTTACACACGAAAGTACTGCTAATGTCATATCGGGAACGCTCTGGGAACCGGGCTGAGGGCAATATGAACGGGAGTTCATGGCTTCACAGCGTAGAACCTGCGGTAAGCATCATCAATTCTCTCCAGGTAGTACGTTCCAGGAGCCATGGCTTCAATGCTTCCAGCAGGCTCATAACCCTTGGCGCCATATGCCTTCAATCTGAGAGAACAGGCCTGCGAATCGGTGGTCAGTGACAATTTGCAAAAGACCTAGATGAAAATCTTTCTCACTTCTTCATACTGCTTGGGTGTGCAAATCTCACGTTGCTCGAGACGCTTCATGAGGTCAATTTCCTGGACCATGTCGCTGAGATCTCCAGTAATCTTGAGCCCATAGAGAGTGCTGGCAATACCGCTGCCGTACTGATTCCGCGCCTCATATTAGTAGACTGTTCGCACATGAATATTACAAGACTTACGCTGAACATGCCGATAGTCTTCCCGACACTGTTTCTTAGATCGATGTTGCTGATCAAGCTGATGAGAGAGCAATAGAGACTCGCCGTGTACATATTGCCGCATAAGGTAGGAGCGGCAATGCATGGCTCAACTCTCGCTTTGAAGAGATCTTTGGATTGGCCGACAAATATCCTTTCAAGTTCCTTGCTCTTCAGAGACTCCTCGTAACTGAGACCGCGGAGCTCTTCCGTCAACGCCGCCTCCCATCGGCTCTTGTCGCTGTCCATACGGAAGTCGTTGTACAGCAGTCGCCCATACGACTTGCTCACAATCTTGCAATTGGGGGTGTGGAATGCCATGTAGTCAAATATGTTCAGCAAATTGTTGGTGTCAGTCTTCTGCTCATGTCCGTTGGCCCGTTGGTTAGCTGCATCCACCTTCTCGCGAAGACGTTGGTAGCAACCGTCTAGTGCCGACATGTACGACCGAAGCGACTCGTGTCCATTTACCAGAGGGAACTCTGCCTTGAGATCAGGCTTGTAGAAGTCGTAAGCATGGGTCATGAAAGTTCCCTTGAGCGCTGGCTCCATCGAAAGCAGCGCATTGGGACCAACGAGCATGACAACACAACCAGCTCCGCCCGTGGGACGAGAGGCGGGCTCGTTATATAAGGCAATGTCTGACGCAACAACGATAGCGTTTCGGCCATCCCACGATCGAGATTCGACCCAATTGACGGCGTTGAACAAGGCGCTCGTGCCGCCGTAGCATGCGTTGATGGTGTCGATACCTTCCAGGCTAGTGTTCCCGGCAGGCTCGAAGAGCTGGGTCAGCACTGTCTTGACAGACTTGGCTTTATCAACCAAGGACTCGGTGCCAACCTCGAGGCGGCCGATGGAGTTGGGGTCGATATTGTACTTTCGCATGAGCGAGGATATGGCAGTGAGAGCCATGGAAGATGCATCTAAGCTGGTCAGTAGCCATCGCTGATGTGGAAACCAGACCCAGAACCCCGGCCAGAATGAGAATACGCTGGACGGGCGATGACTTACCCTCACGGTCGTTGCAGAAGTTCATGTATTTGAGGCCCAGGCCAATGGTGTATTTACCCGCTGAGACGCCTTGGTGCTGTTCAAAGAGAGACTGATCCAAGCACTGAAATGACCGGCATTAGCTCTGACAGATGATACAGAACTTGTGAAGAGAGATGCTGACCTGTGCAGGAACGTAGATTTCCATGGCTTTGATGCCAACATTCTTAGGGTATGCCATCGCGAATGCAGAGGGTCGCTGCTTCCAAACAGAGAGTAAAGATGTAGAATAATGGAGATGTTCAAAGTATGAGGATCAAATTACAGATGCGATACTATATTGATATGAATACAAGACTCGTCCGTTTGAAGATCGGACACTTGAACACTCGAAGTCGTAGAATTCATATAGACACAGATTGGACAATACAGGCAAGAGCTTAATGCTGGACAAACCCCAAATTTGACATCTTGAAAGCCGGAAGCACAGCCCACGAGATAATCTGGCGTGTTGAGATCAACATCATCCGATTGTTTCCCCATGACCAGCTGAATGTTTTGTTCGGCAGCCTTCTCCGTCACTCAACTCAGCCTTCTAGATACGAAGAGTGATGACTTCCTTTGCGGAAATAAGCTTGTTCTGGGAACTCAATCCTTAGCGCACCCTGACAAGCTGAAGCCGTTGCTTGATCCTTGTGTTCCACCACCCAGGGTTCGTTCGACGGTGCGCTTACGGACTAACTCAGGTGAATGGAGAAACTAGCAAAGATGCTGATTCGTTCATTGTTTCCGTTTTTTGATCCATCCAAATTACTTGTGAGCCGGATATGTTATTTCATGAACTCTATGCCATGTTTCAGCAAGGGTGTTTCTGATGGTTGTGGGAAGCGTTGGGAACTTTTGCTCAGGAACCAGTCGGGCGGGCCAATCCGCAGTCCAAGGTGCCTTTCACTACGGATGCATCCGTCACCCCACATCATAGTCTTTCCACGACTCCACGAATTGGACTGCTACCCCATTGCCAAGCTTTTTGTGAGAGCCGTGCCGTCGTGACGCGGGATGTCAGTGCGGACTTCTCCCTGGTACAATCGAGATGCAAAGGCTTGCAGGGCGTGGTTCATGGCATTCGTGTCTACGCGTCGAGCGTGGCTTAGCAAACAGATAAGCGAAAAAAGCAGGGGAAACAAAAGTACTCACAAGGCCACACCCACTGCCCCAACAACACTTGGTAGTGGAACAGGGCTCGGGAAGCTAGGTCCGAATGATCTCCATCGAACGAGATACACTGCTCATCTAGTTCCTTCAAAATGTCTTGAAACAAGTGGTTGATGACTTCCAAGCTTTCTTTCTCCCCCTCTAGGACAGAGGCAGAAGGTGGTGATGTGAGACTTTGGCGAAGACTCAGCCACCACGAAATAATCAGCGCTAAGCAGAAAGGGACGAACATGTCACCCGTTAGCTATTTAACTCTTGATACGACTGTTTGGAACGTGATTGCTTACCAGCCTCGTATGCCGACATCGGACCAAGCCCACCAAATTCGCATGCCGCCTTCCGCTGCCTATGGCCGATGCCTGTCATGGTATCCGCCAACCAAGAAGTCGCAGCGTACTTGATGACAGATAGAACCTTCTTGTTAGTTGGGAGATTGGGGATTGACAGATGGCATTCAGGTTCTTTCGCGATTCTCTTCAAGATCTGGAGCTCCTGTCCCATATAGAGATGGTGGTACGCAGAGCTGAGCAGGCATAGACATTCCGTCATCAAGGGATCGCTTCTCATGCCTTGTGTGCCTTCAGCATGAGGGTGACTACGCCATAGAGTTTCCCATGCGTGAAGGCTCCTCTCCATCCTTGCACAGTACTCATTATCAAGGATGGGGGCCATTTCAGGAGAGTACCGTTCTCTAGCACAAATATTCGCCACGAGAGCCCCGATCAACGTGAGAAGTCCGAATGAGCTTATGCTAACCGCGGGGAACTCGCCAGTGAAGACTCGTCTCGAGGTTTCGACAAGATTGACTGGCTTGTACGCCTGCCATTCCTTGTTGTGGGCCCATTCTTCGGCTGACGGTGCTCGCCAAAGGCTGTTGTTTGAGGGGACTATCATTTCCGCTGTGACCTGGGGCGCAGCGACGCATGTTGATTCAGGGTCGAGGAGCGATATTGCTGCGTTCAAAATGCAGGTCCAGCTTGCAAGCCTGCATTTGAAAAGGCAGGTATGTTAGATACGTTATTGCCTCAGTGTAGGACCAGATTTTGACTGACCTACTTAGCGTCTCTATGAAAATCCAGTCTTTCCAGTCCGAGTCCTGAGCTGACTGGACCCCGCGAACTTGAACTTCCACTGCGCGGAGTAACTTAAAAGTATCAGTATAAAGTGACCGAGGGAGTATTGCAAGCCAGTGAATCCAAGATGCTTAACTTACATCTGTCACGAGCGAAAATTGCCTTTGTGCCTGTCTCACATACCTCGAGTTGGCCGAGAATGCTCCAAATTGAATACATAATAAGGCGGTCTGTATTGGCCACAACTCTGAGATAGAGCTTTGCAAGAGATCTTGTTCGTACTGGAAGCAGAATCAGTACCTTAGATAGAGGGAAAAAAGACGCAAAGGTTTGTTGAAGCTACGCACCTGGGCTAGGAGATGACAGGAAGCTTCATAGGCCTTTGAGGCAGTATCATGCTCTGATACAATGCAGCCGCCGATGGCCAGCATACCCAAAAGTAAAGATGCTGCAAGGAAGTGTTATAACCAGTTAGCTAGGCCTCTATCCTGTCTGCTGGGTATGTTGCTTACCTGGAGTAGCTGGAAGAATGAACGTCGGTCGATGCACTATGGGCGTATGTATGTCAAAGTGTTCGAAATACGCATTGATCCAACGTGAAATCTGACTGCAACTAAGATGGACTGAGTCTGAATTCTTCGCTGTAGTGCTCTTTGCTTTGGCGAAAGCGTTGTTGACTGCAATGGCATCGTCGTCGGAGCACCTGAAAAGATGAGGCGTGTCATAGGAAGGTTGGTACTGAGGTAGGCTTTCGGGAGCGTCGAAGAATAATGAGACTGGAGCTACATGTCGACCTGGATCTAGGAGGATGCATGTGTCCCCAGAAGGGGGTGAGATGATGCTGTTGGTATTGAAGTCAAACAGCAAGTCTGTGACGCCCCTCAAGTCGAAATCTGCAGGGTTGATATCAGGTATGAAAGAGTCTCCGAGCATCAGAAAGTCGTGGATATTGACATGCTGTGCCCCTGAGTCAGGATTGTTCTCAGATGTCGTGGATTCGGTGATCTCTAGCGCCGTTGTTTGGTTGAGTTGACCTGTTCCGTTAGCTTGCTGAGCGGAGATGGTGGGATCCGAAGCAAGATGTGCCTTGCTTATCGTAGCACTCTGATCTGCGTTCGATTGAGGCGAGCTCAACTGGGATTCGGCGGTATCTTCATCTCCTGATTGGCGAACTACAACGGCATCATCACTAGATCCACCGGACTGAGGAACAGCCAGATTCATAGTATTGACCTCGTCCGTTTGACTTTGAGTGACACCAGAATTCTGCACATCATTAAGACCTTCTCTTTGTTGTTCAGCCTGATCAACTGGCTGACAGTTGACCTCCAACCTGAGAGTTCGATGTAAGTGTTCTTGACCAGGACTTCAAAGTTCAATCAACTTCCTGACTTACATCAAGATATCATCTACTGACTTTTGAGAATCATGCTCTGCAGCGGCCCGAATGCCGTTCTCTTCATGTTGCAATCTCGGTGAACCTTGAGGAGGTTTCCCTGGACATTTCTTTTGATGTCGACGCAGGACATCTGTCCTGCCGAAACTAGCACCGCATGGCGGACATTTGAATGGCTTTCGATTTTCATCTAGTCTCTTTCATTAGCTGAAAGACGCGATGGATGAGTTGACCAGTGAATCTTACGTGATGCAACGTGCCGTATCAGATGCTCAGTCCTGATAAATGTTTTCTGGCAGTATGTGCAAGTATGTGGACGTGGACGCTCTGGCTGTGCCTGGCCATCTTCGCTTGCTTCATAGTGTGTCAGAAGATTGCTCTTACGTCACCACCATGACAGGAGGACGGGTGCTCACAGCTTCTTACTGTCCGCCTAAAGGCCGACTTCTTCGTCTCTCGTGGAGACGCCTGGGTACTGTCTCGTTGTCGACTCATATCCGCTAAACCAGCTTCTGTGCCGTCTCTTCTGTCGTCGTCATCCCTTCTCCGAGATGCAAAAGTAAGTAGGGATAATACTGGCGAATCAGGAAAGATGGAAGGTGTCTTCGTCGCCTTCGGCAATTGAAGGAACGGACATGGAGTTTGCGGGGATCCGTGACGCTAGGACCCGGGGTACGCGGTGCTGATTCAGGCCTGACTCAACAGGTGTATCCGTAGATGGGGCGCTTTCTTGAGGACCGCTGTTCTTGCACTGCACGATGCATAAGAAAGCACTTGTCGCTAATGTCTTGGCTTTGCAGCACTGTGTTTGCGCGGTTTGGCCGGAAGTCAGTCACCGCTAATTCCTCTAGTCAACCTGAGTCAAGTCGAAATTTGAGACTGTTGACAAGGAGTTTGACAGTGATTCTTCTCCATCTTTACTCATTTTTAGTAGTCAATCTTGACGCGACTAATATTTGAATGGGATAATCAGAGCACGAGTTAGTATGATTCAAATAATTGATGCAATGCCTTGTTCGCGGCGACTATTTAGAAGTACGTGTAATTCCTGGTCCGCTCTGTCAACAACTACTAGCACTAAGCCTCTGCTTGACAATCTCCGACACCTCATCCCACTTCTCATCGACCAATTTTTCAGCATCATTCTTCCAAAGATAGAGATTCTGCTGCATGGTTGAGTTGATGTCGAATTCCTCCTTGAAAGCTTTGCTGTCCTCGTCGTGCAAGTTGTGCCATATTTCTCTCTGCTTGATCCCAGTCGCCTGTGCTTCAGCAACGTAGTCGTGTCGGATTTCGAAGTAGGTATGCAAGGCCAGGGGAATATTGCCCGCACATTTCGAGAGACATTTGGCTATGGTAGCTCCGTCTTCGATTGCCTGGCTAGCACCTTGAGTCGAAGTGGGTAGAAAAGGGTGTGCAGCATCGCCCATCAACGTAACCAACCCGGAGTCCGAGACCCATTTGTCGAGACAAGGGCGGTAGACGAGCTTCCAGTCAATGACCGAAGCCATCTTCTCCCACACTCTTTTGACAGCAGGATCCCACCCTTCTAGACATGCTAGTACATCCTCTTTACTAGCCTCTTTAGTCCAACTCTCCGCGACGTCGCCAACGTCTTTGTGAGTCAAGACCGCATTGATCTCTTTCCCACCCTGCAGAGTGCTAATGAACCCATGTGAGTCCTTGGCCAGGAACAATCGGATTGTATCGCCGTCGCTGAGGAATTTGCTGGTCAAAGGGTCATCGCGAAGGAGATCACCGCTCATGAATGATCGGTAGATGGCGTATCCGCTTACTTGAGGTTTATCTTCATAACCTAGCACAGTCGTGCGTCCTTTGCTTCTGACGCCGTCCGCGATGATGACTACATCAGACTCGATTTCTTCCCCTGACAATAGGGTTATGCTGGGTTTGCTGGGATCGTAGACTTCGACTCGCTCGCCAAGCCGGATTTTGACGCCCTGTTCGAGAGCGAAGTCCTTCATGATGAGGTGGAAGTCGCCTCTGTGACCTATGATTTGGCGGCATCCGTAGTTATCTACGGCTTTGCTAATCTGGTCGTCGATACCAAGGACTTTGTCGGAAGAATCGAAGTTGTAGATGCGTATCTCAGTACTCTGACTTGCAATTGGTTCCATCCTGGACCCGACCCCCCAACGGTAAAGAAGCCTTGCCGAATTTGAACCAAATCCGATACTATCACCAAGGCGTAGGAATTCTTTCAGTTGATCGACTATCAAGACATCATAGCCTTGACGACGGCACGCGATGCCGCATGCCAGACCTCCAAGGCCTGCGCCGACTATCGTGACTTTCAGGGGTTGAGACATGAAGAAGGATTTTGGGAAAATTTGATATTGATCAAAAGGTTTTCAAAGCAAAGAAGGGATGGAATCTAACATCAAGTCTAGTTTCAGAGTGGTCTTTCGATGTTGCTTTAAACCATCTTCAAACAAGCCATCCAAACTCGTTGACTTACATGCCTTGTGGGGTAGGCCGGCTACCCCACAAGGCATCGGATCGCCCCCTCCACATGCGCAAGAGGGCTTTGGGTACATGAACAGATGGTCTCGTCGGCCTGTTGAAGGTGCGTTCGATTTCCCTTGCTATCTCAAATATATCGATTCACCTGGTGTCGAAAGACCCATACCTTCACCATGTCCTTCCTCCAAACCCTCCTCCAGTCTTTGCGGGACAACATTGCCGTTCTTGAACATGAAGTCCAACAACATGACCTAGGAAAGCCCCAAGTATGGGACTCAGAAACTTCTGCAAAGCTCGACGACCCTGAACATCTAATCTCTTGGCAAGCATTTGAGGCCATTGAGAAGATCCGCGTAGACGTTCGCGCTCTCGATGCAGCAGTTACACCAAACCACATCAAGCTGCTTGAGATGGGCCTGCAGCCAGCACGGACGAGTGCACTTAATGTAGCAGTGTCCCTTGGTATTACAGATGCAATCAAAGATCTTGGAGGCAATGCGAAGCTTGCAGATTTAGCTAGCCGGCTGAATGTCAATGAGCAGAAACTAGGTAGATAAGCAGCCGGTCCTACGCCGCCTCTAAAGTCCAAAGTCCACTAACTATCATTCCAGGAAGGGTCTTGAAGACATTGGCTACTGAGTATATCTACCAAGAAAAGCAGCCAGGTGTTTTCAGCAATACCCGACATAGTAGGACTCTCGAAAAGGAAGGCAGTGCTGCTCAATTCTTGTCCCTCTTGTAAGCTCCAATCACTGTCCTGGGTGTCCATCGTCAGTGGTCTAACAAGCGAAGAGCGCACGAGGGCCTAAGGAGCTCTGCAGGTCTGCTGTCTCATATGACAGACACCAAGACCAAAGACTCTTATCTGGCCACAGATGCTCCATTCTGTTCTACAGTAGCACAGAATGGCGAAACATTCTTCGAACACATTGGTCATCCCGAGAACTCCGGGGTTGCACTTAAGGTGATCAAGGGTGTTGTACCATGGCTCAACGTAAGTGTGTCCCGGTATGCAAGCCATTACATCTGACTCTGACTTATCAATATGTCTGTTATAGAGAACAACGAGGCCAGCGCTCCTTAATGACTACCCCTGGCATGAGAGGCCCAAAGCTCGA
Organism: Colletotrichum fioriniae; assembly: GCF_027942845.1. NCBI lineage: Eukaryota > Fungi > Ascomycota > Sordariomycetes > Glomerellales > Glomerellaceae > Colletotrichum > Colletotrichum fioriniae. Next base: position 218,717 of record NW_027076851.1, read on the forward strand.
GTTGTTGATGTCGGATGCGGCCCAGGTGACAGCGGATTTGACATAATTAGGCATAATCCGGAGCTTCATTGGACCTTTCAGGACCTTCAGCCCGCCATCGAGAGCTTGAAGACCGTGAGTTGCGCGTGACTTAGAATCGTTAGCCGATACTGACGTCCCAAGCAGAACCTGCCCGAGGATATTGCATCAAGAGCTGCCGAAGGGAAAGTCGAATGTGTTGTACAGGATTACTTCGAAGACAACGCAGCAGAGGGCGACGTATGGTACCTCAGAGGAGTTCTGTGAGTAGTTTCTGGAATCTGAATGAGCCGTTCTGCTATCGCATATTGACAGCTATTAGACGCGAGTATGATGACGAAGACGCTATCAAGATACTTACCAAAGTTGCGAACTCCATGAGAAAGACTCCGGACTCACGGATGGTGATCAACGAGATCTGGAACTCGAGTCCATTCATCGTCAGCAATCATGATGCGGCCCCGTCTACTCTGACACCTCGCAACCAGTCGAGGCTTCCGGATCTTGCCAACTTGATGACATGGAACACTTTGCTCTTTTTCGGCGGGAAGGAGAGATCAGTGCCAGAGCTCGAGTCCATCCTTGGGAAGGCAGGTCTGAGAATAAGCCGGTTCTTCCAGTTCCGCACAATCACTACCATGGTGGAGTGCTCGCTAGCCTAAGGGGTACTTATGGGTACACAACCTCATAGCTCAGATGAGATAGATTATTATTAAACGATGTTAGCCTACGACTGATGAATAAATTGGTCTATGTACAGCTTTTCCTTCTGTTTCTACGGGCCACATTCTGCTTAATTGCCGCACAAGATGTGGCCAAGATAAGCTTGATCAATTCACCTCCGTGTTCGTAAGTTTAGGTTGCAAGGTAATGTGTGAATGAGCTTGTAGCCAACGGCAATTTTGCCGATATCTTCTACCCAAATGAGCGTCCAGTGCTTGCAGTATTTCATCTATTCTCCTTCTTTCGATCCGAGGCTTCCATCGGGATTTTGAAACTTAGAAAAGAATCAGACGAAGTAGACGGTTTAGATCTGAGAATTGTGCTAGGTCTGCCTTCTCTGCTGATTCTACAGTTCCGGGCTGCATCATTGACAACTATCCCGCCGTCGACGCAGTAACTCTATTAGCTGATCCAAGGTTCAAGATGTAAGGTGACCTATTGGCTGCAAAATCAGGCCAAAGCACTGGACCTTCCCAAAACAAAAGCTCTGCCGAAAGTTCCTCATAACTTGTTCTATACTATCCTGGGTCAAGCTGATCTCAGCACAATTCATGCAAGACTAAACCTTGAGATCTTCAACCAGCGATTCTTGCGTGGGGTAATTAGTCTGGCCCTTCCAGATCCAGGGGCTTGATTCCATATTTGTGTTAAAGACACGCAGCCGCGATGCTTGTAGACAGGCTGAAGTTAGTCAATAGGGCTGATCTCAATCTTGGACTAAGATTCATTGTATAAACAGATTATCTTGTCATTATTGTTCCTCCTGTCCTTATAATTCTTTCTTCGGCCCTTAGAAAGATTCTCTCCTGCTATTAGTGACCAAAGCCGGCCGTGAAAGCAAATGACTCGGTCATCATTGATCAGCTAGGATAAACTAGGATCCCAATGCCCAGCTGTCCTGTCTCAATCCCGGCTCCCCTACCTCAGGGTAAAATGTCTCCTCGGGCCCGATTTCGATGCCGAAGCCCCTTCCCAACTTCCGAGTCCTTCGAATCCGTCTCCCCCACTGAGTGGAGAAATTCTGTGCCTAGAAAATATCGAGCGGGCTATGCCGACGGTCTCCTTCTCCAACCCCCTACCCCCGCGCGACCTTTGGCTCGATCAATATGTCTCGTGTTAACTACCCCACTGTAGCCATGTAATAGGCTTTCTGGTGCCGTTTGCTTGCTCCACGCCGAATCAACCGGGTCCATGCTACTGAGACACCAACGTCGGTCCGTCGGTATAGCATGCAACAGACCTATGATGGGGGTCTAGCAAGGGCAGATAAACCGCTCGCACTTTGTAAACTCCTTCGCGAATAAGCTTTTCACATGCATTTCGTTGCAATGAGGAACATGGTTACTGTCTTATGAGCGGAGTTTTCCCGCCACGTAGTGTCCCAGGAACTCTCTCACGTCGTCAAGCTGGTGGTCATTGCTGGGGCTGGGGTACTTTGCAATTGCTTTCTGTTCCAGTCCCTCCGAGCTGTTGAATGCAACATAGCCGGTGGGAGCGTTGGCTATTGCAGTATCTCAGGTAAAGTCTCTTATCCGTGATAACCGCTACCAAGGACTCAAGGAGGGGGCTTTAGCCAAGTCCTGCAAGGCGTAGACAAGTTGATTCTTCAGCTCTTGCGCAGGTTTAATGCGATCACTCAGTTTTATTCAATCTCGCTTATGTCTAGATCATACTTTTCCCGTAGATCGATGCCTTGGACTTACTTGTCTCAAATTGTAATCGCTTCAACGCAACTCTCGTTAATCCAACTCCGCAAGTCCGTACTAGGGAGACAAACTGTGAAATGCTTTTCAATCTCAATGCCAACAGTCATGCTTTGTGAACGTTTCGTCGTTAGATTTTTGTTACTCGTACTCAGTTTCTCGGCTTGAGAACAACTTTCCAGTGACCAGTTGCAAACTGCATGGTGATGTACTGGCGGAAGTCTATTTCTTGACCCGGAACTTCGAGCACATCAAATCTTTGTAGCAGGTTGGCGGCAACCATTCTCATCTCGGCCCACGCAAAGCTTCATCAATTCTATTAGCATGGTCGCTGCAAAGTAATGAGAAGATTTGCACCATGACTTACTTGATGCCAATGCACGAATGCTTGCCTCCAGAAAAGGGATAGTACGCGTCCATACTAGAGACATTGTTAGATCCCATAATACTATCGAAAGGGGACAATAAGACTTACTCAGGTGCGGGTGCCCCGTCTCTCTTGTCATCTGATAGCCACCTCTCGGGCCAGAACCGTTCTGCCTGGGGCCAGAAAGCCTCATTGCGGTGAAGATCGCGGTACGAAGCCGAAACTACGGTGTGAGGCGGCAGATCATAGCCACAGAGGTTGATCCACTGGTTGCCGGTGCGGCGGCCCATCTCGGATGCAATGGGGTGCAAGCGAAGATTCTCCTTGATGCAGGCCTCGAGATACTCGTATTCCTCCTCGTTGCGGACTGATTTGCTAGTCACAATTTCGTCGCCGAAGCCCTTGGACGGAAGGGAGGCCAAAAGCTTGGCGCGGACTTCGGGGTTATGGGCGAGCTCGAGGAAGAGGCAGCCGATGGTACCAGATGTTGTCTCGGAACCGGCGAGGAGGATCTCTGCCATCTGGTCGACAATATCGCGGGCAGACATGCTGGTGCCAGTGTCAGGCTTTTTACCCTCTTCGATGAGGTGCTGGAGCAGGTCTCGGCGCTCGACGTCCGAGGTGCGCTTACGTCGTTGCACTACGGCATCGATTGCAGTGATCATCTCGGCAGGCCAGTCGAATTGCAAGTCGATTCCCAGGGCGCGGAAGAATTTCTTGACGTATACAGTCTTTGCACAAGTTAGTATCTGGGGCAGCAGGACATTCCGTCTGCAATGGAGGATGAACTTGCTTGATGTCGCTTGCTAAGGCCATCGAAAATGGACCGAGGGATTGACTTCCAAATTTTCTCATCGACTCCATCTTCGATCAAGCTATCGGGATTGGTCTGTCCAAACCCCTTGCCGAATGAACACTCTCCCATGCTGCAACTCAAGTAAGAAGCCGCGCAAGAGAACCAGAGACATTTGTGGAATTATTGGCTTACATGTCAAGGGCCACGTTGTGAAGATCGTCCATCAAATCAACCTCGATACCCTTCTTTGCATGGTATACCGGATCCTCGTTGATCTGCGTCTGGTACTTGTTGAGGACGTCGCGAACAGTGCTCTTAAAGAATATCTCAAGGTTGTCAATATAGTTGACCGTGAACGCCGGAGACAAGAAACGCTTGAGGCGCCTGTGCGGCTCTTGGCGACTGTTTCCAAAGACGTTGGGTTAGGCTCACGTTGCAGTTGCAAATTGCGGGCAGAAGAAAAATAGGGCAAGACTTACATCTCGCCAAAGAGCCCGGGACTGAACTTGTCTCTGGAGATTTCGGCATACATGGCAACTTTGGGAAGGTCCGTCTTGACCAAGATCTGCTTCATGGCCTCCTTATCGGAGATCCAGACCTGTCGAGGACCGAGTCGGACAATTGACCCATATTTATTATGGCTTCTCTCTACCAACTTCCAGATATTGCCTGTCGAAAAGAGATAACGTAGATGCAATGTTGTGAGAGGAGCATACCATGGCCCAGGCAGTTTCCTCAGAGGAGACTTGAGAGCCTTGATCTTCTGTTTGAGTTGAATACCGGCGAGGAGAACTACTAGGAAGTAGACGACGAGTATGTAAGCCGACGCCATTGTGTGGCCGTTGTTGATCGTCTTGATCAGGGCAAGATGCCAGCGATACGTGGTCAATAATCAAATGATTGATGGATGATGAGATGGCAGGTCGGAGACAGCAAGAGAACAGTAGGAAATCAGGGCTTTTTACAGGAAGCGGACGATCATCTTCTATGACATGAGACCCGGAGCCATCTCCTCGGGATGATATAAGACGAACACACACAAGTTTGCAGGAGCTATTTCGTGATCTAGACCCCCCACTCGTCCTGGTGCTTCCTATTGAGAAGTTGCGCAAGCCAACCCAGACCGGAGGCTACGGTACGTGGCTGGACATGCAGAATGGTCAGAAGCTCCTTTGAATCACACGACTCAGTTCAAATGTACATGTAGCCATCGCCAGCCTGCGAAGGTGTCGTGAATATGCTGCGCGCACTGTTTCAAGCTGTGTAAACTCTGTTATATTAGCTCGGACGATGGGAGCCCAGGAAGCTGGGCTTGCTGCACTTTTCCTCCTGTCTGGGAACAAGCAAGTTCACCAGCGTGGCACCCAAGAGACGACGCAAGTGCGAATCGGATGGCCCAGAATGATATGCACCCATTGACTGGGCTACTCCTTGGCTGGAAACCGCGTGTCATGCGAGCTAAGCGGGAACATGGAAATAGGTTGCACTCGATCCCCAAATCTGATGTGCTTGGTGTAAACTCTGTTCGAGTGTAATTCCACACTACTCCTTTTCAGCTATCTTGCGATAATACTACTTTTCCTATTTAGGAAACTATTTGGCAAGGTCGCCTATTTCCAAAGGTACTTATCAACTTTAACGCGTTTGTCATCACGAGAACCTTAAATATGAATACCTCACATTTTGGTGAACGACAAGACTGTGCCTTGTTCACAGTGGAGATGCAGAGTTTCAAAGAATTCTGAGCCTTGGCCCTGCCATTTGGTCTAGAACTTTTGATCTATTTCCCTTTGCCTCTAAACTCCGTACGTGCTTCCGCTCTATCAAGCTTTGACTCTGCGGCCTTTGAGTCTAAAAATGTCTATATCCTCTATGTCTCTTTATGTCCGTCTAAAGAAAACCGTGTTGTATTTTGTACAGCAACCACCCTCTATTTGGCCCATCTCATGGCGCCGGGGCAGTTGGGGTCGTTCTCGACGTACTTGAGCGTGCCGAAAACGGACCAGAGCTGGCCCAGGAAGCTGCGGCCATCGTGGTTGTACAGGTCACCAAGGACAGGCTTGATGGCCTCAGTAGCCTCGTCAGCCTTGTAGAAAGGAATGCGACTAGGATCTGTCAGCGCTCGGCTCGGGAGATTTTTCATGATGAAAGGCAAAGCTTACGGGAACAAGTGGTGAACAACGTGCTTCTCAATGATGCCGTGGAAGAGGTGCTTGCCGATGAAGCCGAACTCACGGTCGACGGTGGCAATGGCACCCTTGACGAAAGTCCAGCCCTCCTCGGTGTAGTGGTGGACCTCAGGGTGGTTGTGGTGGAGGTAAGTGATGGCAACTGAGAGGGTCAATTAGCACTATGATAAACTCATTTGCTTGTAAAACTCAAAGGTCAAGCTTCATGGATCACAGGTGAGAGGGGGGGGAAGGGGTTGCGTACCGAGCCAGTGGTGGACCCAGAAGTAGGGGACCGCGTAGAGGAGAGCGACAGTGGAGACGTCGAGGATGGTGGAAGCATAGTACAGGGCGGAGAAGGTGATGGCCAGGCCAATATCAGAGATGGCAATGAAGATGGCCTCATTAGGACGGAAGACGGCACTGGTGGGGCCGAAGTGGCTGACGCCCAACCAACGTCCGAGACCGTTAACCTCACGCTGCAAGCTACCCTTGCCGGCGGTGGCATTGAAGAAGAGGTACGCCTGCCATCCGAAGAGCTGGTGGGTGAGCAGGTTGATGGCCTGGGCAATGGGGGTGTCCTCGAAGAGCTCGTGAAGGTCGATGCTACCGAACAAGGGCTTCTTGGAGGGCTTGGGAGCAGTGGCAGGAACGAAGGCCATGTCCTTCTTCATGTGACCGGTGAAGCGGTGGTGGCGGTGGTGAGAGAACTTCCATGAGAAGTAGGGGACGAGAAGGAAGGAGTGAAGGGCCCATCCGGTGATGTTGTTCACCTTGTCGCTCTTGGAGAAGGCGCCGTGGCCGCACTCATGGCCGAGAATCCAGACACCGGTGCAGATGAGACCCTGGACGAAGCCGTAGACCATCCAGGCGGTGGCGCGCAGGATGGGGTCCTGGATGCCGGGGATGTAGGTGAGAGCAGCCCAGACGAGGCCAGCGACCATGGTGAGGTCGCGGACGACATAGTAGTAGGAAGTCACGAGCGAAGGCTCGAAGCAGTGAGCCGGGATGGCATCTCTGATGGTCTGGATATCAGGGAAGACAGGCTCGTTGGTCTTCTATGAGGAGGGTCAGTGATCAATGATCGGTCATCGAGATCGATGGCGGCGCATCGGAAGATGTTTGCCGACTAACCTTCTGGGGCTTCTCGACTACCACGGTAGACGAGGTACGTTGGGTCGCCATTGTGTGTGATAAGGTGCAAACCAGGTTTGTTTGGGATCACCTCACTATTGCTCAATGGATATAATATGAGATGAACGAAAGGGAAAGAAGGATACGCTCTGAGGACCGCACCGTATTATGGATGAGTAAAGGAAGGAACCAGAGGGAAGCTGAAGCTAAGAGGTCTGGGGAAAAGGGTGAAATTTTCTCAGGTGCCCGAGGTTAGGGAAAAGGCAAAAAGGTTTCCAGTCAGACTTCACAAGGGACGGATAGCAGACCGCCAACGAGAGAGACGTGTCTCCTTGACCCTTTTTTTAGGAGCGGCAGCATTAAAGGTGGGCCGTTACCCACGGTGAGAGACGATCCATGGAATAGGGGTCCAAACAGTCTGGACTACTTTTTTCTTTCTCGGTTTCCCCCCCTTCCCTTGCCAAGTTGTCTTTGCCTTGCCTTGCCCACATGCATTGGGGGGGTTAGGCTCGGCGGCAGAAAATTTCATCTTACTGCTGCCAAAAGTCGAGTGTTTGGAATTGCTCGAGACCGCCTCGAGACGTGACTCGCCGCTGGGTCTAACCTTGTGGCTTGCCCCAAAGCATCGCAGAGCCTCGGGCTGGGCGTATTCCGCAGCATATTCCATGACTCGATGATGACAGCCACACGTTGTGCACAAAGCAAAAAACCAGTACCGTAGGTGTTGAAGAATGTCTCGGTGTCTCCCTTCGCAAACGTGGCCTCGCGGCCTAAGTGCCAGTTCTAGGAGACCTTCCTCGGTACCATAAGGTGAAACAATCAAAGAGGCAGCCAGCAGTCCCGGGCGGTGAACGCGTATCTGGGGACTCGGGAGGTAGGTGTTGAGAAACGCGGATCTAATCTGCTGCAAGATCCTAGCACGTTCAAGAAGAGGCTTCGTCGCTTAAACGGAACTAAACGCAATCCGGCCTAGTCATGGAAGATTTCCAAGGGTCCTATTCCACGTGCGGATAACAGAAGTCTTGGAAAAGGCCCACACAAAGGTCCTCAACCCCAACACTTTTGCACCCCTTGCTCTCTGCTTTGGAGTGGGAAATGACATCCACTGTGTGTGTTTGAGCTTGAATCTCGTTTAACGTGGAGTACCAAGGCAGAGAAAGACGGTGGTAGCTCCAAACAGGACCCTGGGAACTCCATTTGTTGACAGAGTGGCATTTCGACAAACTCCATTGGCTAAACGGTAGTGTCTTTGGCTTCAGGAACCCTCTCCATCTTCTCCAATCCCTCTCCCCTCATTGCCCAGATTCAGAGGCCGCCCCCAAGCTGTTCAAAACATGGGACCGTGCGGTAACGTCGCGTCCCACTCGGGGCTTTACGGAAAGAGGGGGGGAGGATTGCGGGAGAAAGGGACGCACAAGTCATTCATTTCCCTTTGATCTTTGACATGTGCCAATGCGCCCCCTTTCGAGCTTCCCGAACGAGTTCGACCGGTTCCGTGGCTGAACCATCTCTGACCTCTCTCGCATTGCCAGCCACCATCTGCTATCTTTGTCAATCTGACGAGGCCGGGCCTGAGCGCAAGGTTAGGGTTAGCGGGAGCCTCGGCGCACGTCCTGTCCAGATTGCGAGACTTCGCACCGTTGGACGGAAGCAGTCAAAAGCTTAATTGGCTTCGTTGTGGATTCTAGAAATGAGCAGAGGTTACGAGAATCGGGATCCGGGGCAACCCTTTCCCTTCAGCTGTCTTGTCATTGGTGCAAGTACCTATTGACAATTGTCAGTCTGGCAACTCTGGCCTCGTTCAAAGCCGTCGCAACTCCCTCCCTGCAAGTCAAAACTTTATTCGTTGTACGCATACAATGCAGGACTCTTGTGAGTTGCGTAAGAGTGAGTTCTGACGGCGAGGATCTAGGAAGTAAGCTACCTCGACGGTTTATGTGTGCCGTTATCCGCTTGCCAGTGAAATTCGTGTCTACTGCGTACGTTGCAGTTATGAGGGGGCATTTGATCATTGTCGTGGCATGACCTAAGACCATACTTCATCTTTGAGTACTTATTCGAAGCCCGAGTTGAAGTCGAACCCGCGACATACCAGATTCTAGATGCACTGACTACATCGACAACATGACGGTCTCCAAGGACAACAGGAATAAGTCCAGGAGTCTCACAGACTTCATCAGATTTGTAAGACTGAATTCTCCTTATTACGCCCAGTCCTGGAAGTTGTGTAAGACTCTTGAAGATACGTCAGTGTCTTTGAGGGAGTTGCCCGTCGTAGACCATGAGTCTTTCTGGGCATCAAACACATGTCGGAACAGTAAGGTTGTGACATCAAAACAAAAAGATGGCATTGTTTTCAAAACTGGAGGCAAGTTGATCCCACTTCTCATCTCAGCTCTCATACGCTGCTATTCAGGCCTCGTGAAGGTATGACCAAGTTGGATTACACGCATACTGACATTGCTCCATCTAGGAACAACCACACACCCCAAAGTGTCGTTCTACAACCAGAAGGAACTTCATGGCCTCTCGACACAACTAGCAGAGAGCTTGGGACGCTGCGGAGTCGGCGAGGGAGACATGGTCGCCAATCTATTCTACGCCGGCGACCTCTACGGGAGCTTCTTGTTGCACATCCTCTCTGTCTATCATCTTCCGAGCGGTGCAATCCAGCTTCCTGTAGCTGGACATGTTTCCTTGGAATCTATGGAAAGACAGATCGTCGAGTTCGAGGCAACCGTCGTTCTCGCCACGGTGACTACCATGTCACAGCTCTCAGAACGCATCCTCAGCAGTGGTAAGACCCACCCATACGTCCGCCTGCTGCTTTTCTCAGGGGAAGCATTCTACGATGATCAGGCTGGGCTGCTCAAAGCTGCCTTCCCGAATGCAACTATCAGATCCGTCGTCTACGGATCTATGGACTGCGGAATCATCGGCTTACCACCGAAGCAAGAGCACTACACAAACGACCCCAGGCTTCACCAAGTCAACGACCCAAACATTATCGTGGAGATCATCAATGAAGACGGCGAGGTCACAACCACCCCAGGAGAGGCGGGCAGCCTGACCGTGACGAACCTGGAGCGCCTGCTCATGCCCATTGTTCGCTACCCGTCTGGAGATCGAGCCGCGTGGGTTGACCCAGCTCTAGGCCTTTTCCGTGTCCTCGACAGGGACCGCACGGCCATCCGCCTCGGCCCCGTTTCCGTCGACTTCGTAGACCTCCGACGGATAGTGTCCACGGTCCTTGGAGACCGGCCAGTCGGGCGCTTGCAGGCCATTGTCACACGAGAAGACAGAAAAGACCTCTTGACTTTGAACATCGCATGTACACCGGCTACAGATGAGGAGAGTTTACAGCTGCAGGCGGAGCTGAGAGAGGAGCTGGGTGTGGTGCGTCCTATGTTTCGGGAACACGTCGAGAAGGACCTTATCAACCCGTTGAGAGTTAAGTTTATCACCATGCAGGAACTCGCTGTCAACCCAAGAAGTGGAAAGATTGTCGAAGTACAGGATCTTCGGTCGACCACTGTTTAGCGTATGTTTAGTAAATTGAGTGTAGTACAATCGTACGACTTGTGAAGTCGTGTAGCGTCCTTGCCATTGTTGCATCAGAGCCCGAAAGAAGTTGTAGGCTCCCCCTTGCCACGTGAGGGGATTTGAAAGACCACGAATTAAACGAGTCGCTCGTTCTCCACAACCGAACAGCTGGGATTGTCAATGAAACAAGCTTTCGTTCTCGCTACGATGCACTGGTCGTAAATCACGTTAGGCAAGCTCTCTTGATTGGGGCTGATAGATGCCTGGTACGCCTGGTACGGAGCCGGATCCAGGTTCTCGGACTTTTGTAAGGACCCCGTGGGTTGTCTCTCGGAGGCCAAGACCGATGCCCCTTGTTGTCTCCCCCGGACGAACTGACCAACACCTCTTGAGCTAAAGCGTAGACCAGGCGGAACCGGCCAGATTGAGCAATCGCCGTTGGTCTCTGCTCTCGTGACTCGCGCCAACTTGATCGCATCGCATTGAACTAGTCACGTTTGATACAAACTTCACTTGAAAGTGCTTCCCTGCAAACGCAAAGTTTATAGCGTAACAATGCTTTGGTTGCAACTTCCTCTTCCCCGCGCGATGTATATCGCCTGCTATTTCATCAAAAACCAGTGTTCCCAAGTGCTCTCAAGGACCAGCTCCAACTCGATTACGAGACTCATGCCCCTCGCACACGAATCTGCATTCATCAGCAACAATCTCCACATATCGAATGTGTGACAGAACGGGCAACGAAATCGCAACATGGCCGAGATAACCGCCAAAGGATCAAGGCAGGCCAGCCCCGGCCAGGAACACAAGGCGAAAGGCGTCCTCGCTCCGTACTACCCCGATCCCTTCTTTTTCCTCCTCCGGTCGAGCTGCCATCTAACACGGGCTTCAGGTGGGGCGAACCGGCGTGGTTCCATGCTCTGGAGAGTCCCTACTACAATGACTCTCACCGGCGGTTCCAGACGTACGTACGAGACTTCATCGACACCAACTTGCTTCCCTACGCGCAGGAATGGGAGGCAGCCGGGGAAGCCCCTCTATCAGCGAGGCTGAAGTTTGCCAAGTCCGGTCTTGCTTTCCTCGACGTGCCAAAGGAGTATCGACCCAAGGAGCTCATGGCTGTCGCGGGTATCCCGTTTGACAAGCTGGATGTCTTTCACGAGCTTATTCTCATGGACGAGATGGCCCGCATCCCCAGTGGGGTCCCCCTCGCTCTTGCGGGGGCGTCGAATGTGGGCGCGCCACCCATCTTTGCTGCGGGTACCGAGGAGCAGAAGAGACGATGGCTTCCTGGGCTCTTTACCTGGGAGACTAGCTTTTGTCTTGCCATCACGGAGCCGACGGCCGGCAGTGATGTGAGCGCCATCCGGACTACTGCGGAGAAAACTCCCGATGGCAGACACTACGTCGTCAACGGCCGCAAGAAGTGGGTCACGGGAGCACCGTGGGCAACTCACATGACCACCGCTGTACGAATGGGGGAGCCAGGGCGAAGCGGTATCTCGCTGCTGGTTGTACCTTTGAACTCTCCCAGTGTCACGATCAGGAAGATTCACAATTCCGGGCACAACGCCGGTGGTTCCTCGTGGGTTGTGTTGGAAGACGTGAAGGTGCCAATTGATCATTTGCTGGGCAAGGAGAACGGGGCGTTTCCTATCATCATGCGAAACTTCAACAAAGAGCGCTTCATCCTCACAGTGGACTGCAACAGACAAGCGCGGATATGTCTTTCGGAAGCACTGCAGCACGCACATGATCGAGAGACATTTGGAAAACCTCTCGCCTCGAACCAGATCATCCGGCATAAGCTGACGAAACTTGCCCGTGAGGTTGAGGGCCACTGGGCATGGTTGGAGCAAATTGCCTACCACGTCCACATTCACGGCTGGCAGACAAAAGACGTTGCAAGCAGGATTGCGTTGGCAAAGATTCAAGGCGGCAGGATCGTAGAGCAAGCCGTCAGGGAGAGCCAGCAGATACACGGCGGAATGGGCTACGAAAAGGGGGTGACCATGACGGAGCAGATCTCTCGGGACCTCCGTTTGAAAGTTATTGGTGGTGGGAGTGAGGAAATTCTGAGTGACCTCGCATGGCGTGAGGAACACAAACGAGCTTCCGATCGAGGCGCGAAACTCTAATAAACTTTCGATGGCTTGGAAATCAGATTATTACAAGCTTAAGACACAATTTCTGTAGCCATGAACCGTCTTCGTTGCATGATGTGTATGGCTGATGTGGTTGTCCATACACGACTTTGTTCATACTCTCCTACTTCCGCGATCCGTGAAGGTTCATTACGTGGTACCTTAGTGTGGCATGATTGCGCCACGAGTCATGGACGCTTAAACCGCTACTTGGACCATGATACGAAGTGTTCAAGAATGAGACTAAAGCCAGAACGCCCACGTGTCGTCCGATATATCGACAAGTGCCCGTTGTGGAAGTGCAGAAAAAATGCTCAAGGTTGTTCGCCTCAAGCGCTAGCTAGTTCCAGACAAGCCTCGACGTGCATTCAGCTTCACCGCAAGGACTCGATAGGGTCCTCCAACCCCTGCGCTAGTTTCCCCTCCAAGTTACACTACCTCGGGTGTCTCGTGAGACCCACCGCGACAGTCCGAACCCGAGGTCCCGGGACCGGACCCCTCACACTCACTTGTCACTTGCAATCCTGTCATCAACGTCTTGAGTTCAGCTTATTGGCCCAGTTTATCAACTCGCCGACCATGACTGACAACGATATCAAGTCACACCCTGACTACAAACACTTCGCATCCATCCCATGGTGTGCCAAACTTCTTAGCCAATCCGACACTTCGTCCCACGTGGTGCAAGTCTCTCAAAACAGAACTGTCCTCCCTACAAGAGAGAATACATACGTCGGCGGGACTCTCAACACACCAGACACCATCAAAGCTTGGTTGATCATACACCCCAAGCCGCAAGGTCCCGATTGGAAGGTCGATGAGTTGTGTTCTTTCATCACGTTCGACCATGGCATGATTGGATTTCCCGAGACGGCTCACGGAGGCGTTGTTGCCTTGGTGATGGATGAAGTTACGGGCATTCACATTGTGGCTCAAAGGCCGACAGGGGCAGAGCCCAACAAAGATTTCAGAACGGGCTATTTGAACACATCATTTCGGAAGCCCGTTCCTGCGCCGGGAACAGTGCTAGTGAGATCGAGAATAGCCAGGGTTGAGGGTCGGAAGCATTTCGTTGCGGCGCAAGTAGAGGACGAGAATGGCGAAGTGCTTGCAACAGCGGAAGTCTTGTACATCTCAATCAAGAACAAGTTATGAGTCCCAAGGTTTTGTATAGTATGATTTAATAAGCTTTAAGTTTGAGGGGGTATAGAATGAAGACATAAAAATCATCTCATCATCTGAACAACCTAACACAGAAGAGCCCCGAGCTACAGTTCGAGCTCGCATAGAACTAGTAGCACTAGCCAAACCTGAAAGTTACATATACATATTCTTCGGTGTCAACAAACTCACCTAGTCTTTAGCCAATGTGAAGATAAGAGTTGGCATTGACTGAAGTCGACGGCCAGAAATTGTCACCGCCAACTTGTGTATGAGAATGCGCGCGTAGATGTGATAGGGCGTTGCCCATCTTTGGAACTTTACTTGAAACCTGCCACTTTAAAGACGTAAAGCATATGAGGGTTGCTAGAACCTAGATATGACACTCATGCTATTGCTCAAATTGGTCGTTAAGCACTATTCGAAAACTGGAGGTGTACAGTCAAGCCGTGATTCACTAAGTCGAGCCTGCATGTAGCCTTGAATGCCGTAGAGAGATACACTCAAGTAAGTACCTAACTTAACTAGAAGCTCACCATGGACTGACTTGCTACATTCATTACGATAGGAAAACGAATCACGAGATGACGTATGTTTTTGTTGTGATGAGACTAGTGGTTGTTGGCCTACAGCGTGGTGTGGGGGTAATGCGAGCTGAATCAACGTAGACCCCTCATTGGCCGACACGTTGGACCAGGAGGCGAACCGGAACAGTCCGTACCACAACAAGCGGACCGATCCATCTCCACGATCAGCCCAGAATCTTCTAAGCTGGGGCTTGATCGAGTCTTCAAATTCTGTACTGGTCTTACGCTGATAAATCCAATACAAGCTTACAGATATCATGGATTGATTAGAGATTCCTAGCCGCTAGACTAGCTACTAGAGAACCCGGATGTTTGAATATAAAGCACTATTGGGTTAAGACCCCAAACCAATTTGGAGAATAATGGCATTTCAATTATCGATAGCGCTACTCTGTCTCTAATTATCTCTCATCCTATCCCAAATATCATATTGGATTTGACCATCCCACCTGCAGCCATCATGTCTCTGCCCTATCAAAAAGTCTTGTTGGTCGGAGCGACCTCAGGAATCGGTGCAGCTTTGGCGGACAAACTTGTCGAGAATGGCACTTTCGTCATCGCTGCCGGTAGAAGAAAGGAGAACCTCGACAGGTTCGTCGCCAAGCACGGCGCAACTAAGGCCGCAGCAACTGTTGTGGATATTCTCAAGTTGGAGTCGGTACGTTGAGGCTCTTGCCGTTCACGATGATGATATCTTCAAGGATGCGACTAACAACATGTCCGAAGATCCCGGAGTTTGCTGCTTCCATAATAAATGAGCACCCTGACCTCGATTGTGTCTTCCTAAACGCCGGAGTTCAGCGAGGTATCGATTTCACCAAGCCTGAAAACGTTAGCCTGGACACTGTCTACGATGAGCTTCTCGCAAATTACCTCTCCCACGTCTACTTAACCAAAGCCTTTCTTCCTCATCTCTCAAAGCAAGACAAGCAGACCAGCCTGCTTTACACAACATCTCAGCTCGGCCTCATCCCGATGAAGCGGTGCCCCAACTACAGCGGCTCCAAGGCTGCCATGCACGGCTTCATCCTCGCACTCAGATCCCAGCTCAAAGACGCATCTTCAAATGTCAAGATTGTCGAAGTTTACCCGCCTGCAGTGCAGACTGAACTGCACGATGCCAAGAACCAGCCTGACTTGAAGAACGGCCATGCTATCGGCATGCCGGTGGACGAATTCGCCAACGAGGTCTACCATAGATGGGTCAATGGAGATGATCAGATCCCGGTTGGAACCGCGAAGCCCATGTTTGATGCATTTGAGAACAAGAGACAAGATTATTACGAGAGCTTTAATGACGAGATGGACAAGGTTTTGGTAGACTTTACCGTTTGAGCGTGTTTACCGATAGGTATCTTGGGAAAGGAAGTAAGGTAAGGTACTTATGAAAGTATTCGATGGAAAAAAGAAATAACTGGGTGTGTCGCAATTCTCTTCGAGTCCAATAGAAACCGCACTTATTATCAAGATTTCCAATGATCTACTGAATATGGCTTCCTCACTCTGGGAGTAAGTGCTTGCGGTATTATGTGTGGTCTGGGGTTACCAGGATGGGCAATGACTCTATCAAGAACTCAAGTTCTGTTTTAGTGTTCTATATGGTGTGCTACATAAGCAAGTGATCGATTAACAGACTTCCGGTCAATGTATTAGTATCCCTATCGTTCCCTAAGGTATGACCGTTTTCTTGATATCTTTACGATATTACTTTGTTTTAGTTCTGTGCTTGCTTGAGGTAGTGTTGGGCGAGTAAAAATGAAGTAAAGTCATGATGACGATAGTGATCGTAAAGAAAAAAAGGATGAGTAAGAACTCTTATTAAGCAGCGAATGAAGTCGGTTTTCACTTGCCAACGTAGTCGCAATTAGATGCCGGCAATCGCAATGGCGGGGAGACATTGGATCGCCGAAATATGCCGGGTTTGGCAGCGCCGTCTTACCGAAAGAAATATGGGTCTACCCGGTCGCGCTCCGTTAAAAGGTGGATTCCTCGGCTGGTCGACCGCTGGTCCGTGCTTAACTCCGTCACTTGCCACTTTCTTCCTTTCGTTGACATCACGAAGCAAGGCTAATTCTTCACAACCTCGCCATCATAGCCCGACCCTCCCAATCATGTTCTCTCCCCTGACGTCTACAGAGGACTGGGATCTTGAATATGGCGACTAGGCTTTCACAAACACCGCTGGCCTGGGGACGCCGTCTACCATCACATTGGCGCACCGAATCACTTGCAGCGAGATGTCGACTTTACACATCCGACCGATCCCGCGAAGCTTCCGAAGCTCCAACACCCGATCGCAGTCACAATGGCCCGGAGAAAGAAAAGGGAGCCATGTCGCGGAAGCTGGAGGAAGCTACAGAAGAAGCCCTTTTGACCGGCGGCCGGCGCGGGCGTCAAGCTATCGAGGATGCTGGGTTTTCTGAAGAGCTGAAGCAGCAGCTTCTCGATAAGGTCGAGACCGCCAAATTCCGATCCCAGTACGCATCCGCTTTTGCAGAGGCGCAAATGCCCACTTCAGCAGGAGAGGGGACACGTTCAATAGCCACGGCGCAGGCTTGGACCGGCGACGAGTCACAGTCCGATACGGTTCTGCGAATGCTCAACGATGCGAAGAAGCCCCTGAAGCCCGAGCTGAGGGGACAGTTCCAGATCCCGCCCGTCGATATGCGGATGCGAAAAGAGTCAAAGACAAATCCTAGCCAGCGGGCCGCGAATGCTCGCGAGAAGGCTTCGACATACACTGCACTAGGATTCAAGGAGGAGAGCGGGCAAAGCGCCAAGGAACGCGAAGAGTTTAGGAAAGAGCTCCGCGACCGATTTGGAGCAGCAGCTCGAGCTGTACCAAACACTATATCTGGCCTCGAGTCACTGGCCAACGAGAGAATAGAGGACGCTATTGCTCGTGGGCAATTCAAGAACATCCCTCGCGGCAAGGGGGTAGAAAGAGACGCAAGAGCTGATAATCCTTTCATCGATACCACCGAGTATATAATGAACAAGATGATCAAGAGGCAGGAGATTGTACCACCATGGATAGAGAAGCAGCAAGAGTTGGCCAAAACAGCTGGCGTCTTCAGAGCGAGGTTACGCAACGACTGGAGGAGGCATGTGGCCAGGATGATATCGTCGAAAGGTGGAAGCTTGGAAGAGAAGATGCTTCTGGCCGAGGACTATGCCCGTGCAGAGGAACGCCATAATCCGCGCAAGAGAAACAGCGACAGTATTTCGGTTCCCACCAATGTGACGGATGATCCTGTCATGGCGAAGGTGCGTCAACAGGCGGTCGAGGGCAACAGCACAAGCGAAGCCGGACCAGAGGTAACATCGATGAAGTCTGCTCGGCCACTGGTTCAACCCTTCCGCGACTCTGATTGGCTTGCAACTGAGAGCTCGTATATGAACCTTGCCGTCAACAATCTCAACGCAATCACGCGATCTTACAACCTTATGGCGCCAGAACTGGCGAAGAAGCCGTATTTCTCGCTTGAGCGCGAGCTCAAGGCTTGTTACGCCGATGTCGCGCCCCTTGTGGCAGAAACTATCCGTGAGAGAGCCACTCGGCCGACAAAGACGTTGTTCGATGCAGCAGGGGGCGGCCAAGTCACGGTTTTTGATCGCTTTAGTAAGGAGGGAACATCGGCCAAGATTTACGATTCTAGGGCTCCTCACTATGGCTTCAAGGAAATGTGGAGGGATCTCTTCAACTGAAAGGAGATGTAATTCTTCGTCCGACCCAATCAATTGAGCTCTAGGTGCCTTGAGTAAGCAGCAACCGACGTCGGGGTTGATAGGTACGCATCTTCATCGCCGACGCCTCATTCTCAACGCAGCGGGAATATCATCTCATGAACATCTCACCTGTAGGAAATAAGCCTGCTCCTCGAAGCCTCTTTTGCCTGTGATCGGATTCCGTGTGAGGATCAGCCCTCGAAGTTGTGCAGCCAGCCCAACCGGGCCTGGTTGCATGTGGCACTCGCTCTGTGTCGGAACCTGGATGGATCACTTAGAAACCTACGGGACATGATGGCCCGCGATCACCTGACGCCCTCTTTGTATTACCTTACACTCTATTCCAGCCTCGTCCCATCCGGGTCAGCCACTCTCATCGCCCACCAACAGCCAAAGCCTTTACCATCAACTCAACCTCCCCAGTCACACAAGTAGAAGGCGCCTGCTTGGGCGCCTTGGCCCAGCGGAACACTCAGCTGGTGTCGCGTGGTTTCCACATGTCTCTGTTGAGACGGACCTCGACCCCTTGAGTTCGACTCCTTGCTGCGGCCCTTTTTTTGCACTTTTTTTGCACCTTTCCCTCTCCTTTTGTGATCGGGAAACACGTCACCCTGAGTTGTTTGTAATAGCGCTGCTGACTCTTTGCTTCGGACGCTGTCCACAACCAAAAAAGATGGACATTGCTCGAAGAATAACATCGGGAAGAACTGAACCAAGTTGTTGATGCCGGGCAAAAGTGCTTGCGAAGTACACCGACATATTCGCTTTGAGATGGCTAGATTTCCTCTATTAGTTCGGAACCGTCTCTTACCTACCTACCCCGATGAACTTTAAACAAACTATGTGCATTTAAGCCAAGATCTCTAGTGACAGTAGGTGATTGCAATTTGAAACGACAGAATTAGACTTCCTGACGGGATTTGATTTTGAGTCGATCATTTAGTCATGACGTAACTTTCCTGGACACGATTTATTCATCCCACCGGCAGAGGGAGATGAACCCCATCCGTATTGGATAAGCAGAGAAACTGATTGGCGCCAGCCTTCACGTTCGGTACGAGCCGCGTCTTGGCTGGCAGTTGAGACTGGAGACAAACTGACTTGCGACATCGAGACCGGTGGGATGAGCACCGTCCTCCGATCGGCATTTGTCCGAACGCCCATCAATGAGCCTTTTGATTGGCTTGATCTGAGAGGATGCCGTTCGGATTGTGTTCAGTCGGTGCGGACGCGGGCCGGCTTGAACATGTATTCGTCCGAAAACTACGGATCGCGGACTCGCGGAGGTTCAACGTCCGGATGGCTGGTGCGTCCCACCGAATTGTCGTCAGTCCGATAGTCCGCCATGATGATGAGTATATGTCGTGCGGCCACATTGCGATTGAAGCTCTCAGATTTGTCTGAACATCATTGCACCAATCAAGCTCCATACAATAAATCAATTCCTACACGACCAATATGGAGACAATTACCTTCTCCAACGAATCGCTCATTACCGCGGCTACGGACCGCCAAGAAGTCGACCAAACCCCTTGGTACTATGTGCTCGGAACATGCGTACCACTTGCCATTCTCGTCCTATTCTGGATGAGAGACCATGGCACCAAGCTCCCGTATCTCAACCCCAAGGGACGCTTCGAGTGGTCCACGGACAGGGTTGTTCGGGAGTTCGTGTTCAACTCCTACCGAATGCTGTACCAGTCTGCGAAAGACTTCCTCGGCAAGCCTTTCCGCGTGCTGTGTGATGTTGGAGATGTCATTATCCTACCACCTGATGTTGGCCAGGAGATCCGAAATGACAAGCGCTTCAGCTTCGTTCAAGGCCTGTTCGAGGTGCGTCTTCCAAGGGGAATAACAAGGGAATTGATTGAGCGGCCAGCAAACTTATACTAACATGCATGACAAAGGACTTCCAAGGACAATATGCGGGCTTTGAGGCTTACAAGGAAGCCTGCCATCCTTCCGAACGTATTCAGAATGTGGTCAAGCTGAGGCTGACCAAGACCCTTGGTACATCTAGCAGCAATCTTGTAGCCACATCTCCGTCTTGATAATTGCTAACCCTGAATGACCTCTTGCAGGCAAGATATCGACTATTCTTTCGCAAGAAGCTGAAGAAAGTCTACAAGACACACTAGGTGACTCGAATGGTACAGTCAATCCCACAATGTCAATATCTTGGACTTTGGCTCAATGCTGACGGATGGTGTAGAATGGCATGACACGGTGGCCAAACATGTAATCCTCAAGATTGTGTCCAGAATGTCATCCCGAATCTTTGTCGGAAAACGGCTAGGACGCAATGAGAAATGGCTCAGCACTATTGTCGGGTATGTCGAGCTCAGCGTTCACGCCATGCAGAACCTCCGCTTCTGGCCCAAGTTCCTTCGAGGCATCGTGGTGTACTTTCTCCCAGGACCCACGAAGCTGCGCGCGTACATCAGAGACGCCGAGACGCAAGTCTTTGCGGAGATCAAGCACCGTCAACAGGAAGGGGACTCCGTTGGGGAATACAACGACGCCATCGAATGGTTCAAGGAGATGGCCAAGGGGCAGAAGTTCAACCCAGCGGTCGCACAGTTGATTCTGGCTGGCGTGGCAATTCACACCACGGCGGACTTAGTCACCCAGACTCTCTACGATATTCTTCAGCACCCTGAGCTTATCCAACCCCTCCGTGAAGAGGCAATTCAAGTCATTGGCGAAGGAGGATGGAAGAAGACGTCGCTCTACAACATGAAACTCATGGACAGTGTTCTCAAGGAGAGTCAGCGGCTGAAGCCGAATCAAATTGGTAAGTTTTTTCAATACCACCTGCACGAGTTGCAGACCAAAGGAAACTTTGCTCATAGACATCGCAAGTCGGAATGGCCCGTCGCGCCACAGCAGACGTCCAGTTATCCGATGGAACGGTCATCAGCCGCGGCAGCGCGACTGTCGTCTCAGCCGAGCGCATGTGGGATGACAAAATTTACGAGAACCCGCACGTCTTCGATGGCTATCGATTCTACCGCGAGCGCGGCGGCCCCAACGACGCAGTTAGCCAGTTTGTTAGCACCAGCGTGAACCACATGGGTTTCGGTCATGGCATGCACTCCTGCCCAGGCCGGTTCTTTGCGGGGAATGAAGCCAAGGTGCTGCTTGCTCATATGCTTCTCAAGTACGACATGAAGTTTGTCAAGGGCGAGAAGCCGAAGTTTGCAGAGTTTGGGTTCACGCGCGAATCAGACTCGGACGTCAAGATTTCGGTCCGTCGACGCAAGGAGGAGATTGATCTCTCCGTCCGGGTTGAGGAGGAATAGACTCCTAAGGAGGCTATTTCTGTCGAGGCTCTAGCTTTGACTTGAACATTGGTAAAGGTCTTTTTGCTACTTTCAGGGATAGACTGGCGCATTGCACTTGTATTGAGGACCTAAAGTACTGAGTAAAGTAAGGATTAGAATAGATTGAAAATCGAGAACACTTGGACCTTATTTTCATCCAAAGTGAAGTCTGCTGTACAACGTCTTCCCTATCACAAAATCCCTATCTGACACTACCATACAAAGGTCAAAGGCGACCTTTAATCTCCCCAGTTATAATCTAAGGTGACGAGTAGACGTAGCCGTAAGCCTTCTTCGCCTCGTCGACTTGCTTCTTGACCTCAGCTTCACTCTCAACAAGGTCCTTCTCTTCCTTCAGTCTCTGCTCCATACTGGCAACGGACATGTATGGAGAGCTGGGGATCTGAATACCCCGCTGAACAGCAGGTCTCTCATAGCACCTGTCCAGCCAGGCCTTGACGTTCGGGAACTGGTAGATATCCACGCCGGCCATGGGAGCGCCTTGCACCCACCCAATCATTGAGATATCAGCGATGCTGTAGCGTCCGCGATCTGGGCCGACGGCAAAGTCCCGCTTCGCGAGGTGCGTGTTCAGAACGCCAAACAGTCTCTCCGTCTCACCGACGTAGCGCTGGGTGGGATAGGGGATTCTCTCCTTGGAAAACCTGACAAAGTGGTTCGCTTGACCTTGCCTGATGAAAGAATTAGCGACTCTTCTCAGAATCGTCAGATAGTTCAACTCACATGGGTCCCAATCCACCGTGTTGCCAGCCGATCCAAGACTCAGCTCGGGTGTAGTCATTATCCGACAGGGCGAACGAGAACTTGTGCTCAGTGTCGTACTTGCGCGTCAGATAGCTGAGAATGGCGCTGCCCTCGAAAACGGCAAGCTGCTCGTTGTCATGATCTACGATGACAGGGATGCGGCCGTTGGGGTTGAGCGAAGTGAACCATGGCTCCTTCTGGATGTTCTGCATGATGTTGATGCTCTGAACGACGAATGGGAGGCCGTAAGCCTCCTTCAATTCCTCCAAGATAATGCTAGCCTTGTAGCCATTTGGAGTGCCTGAGTAAGTCGTTTAGCAGGAGTTCATAGCTTAAGGTGTATTGTCTTATAGAACCTACCAAAGGTCAAGAGCTCAATGCCCTTCTTGGCGATAAGACCAGTGGGACGTGCTGCAGCCATTGTGATGGGATGTGTGGTGAGATGAGATGAGATTGAGGTAGACAATGGATTCAGATGGAGACTACTTGGACTACCTTATGATGGTAAGTTTATATGATTAAAGCTAGGTTACCGTAGGATGTTGCAATTGTACATATATATGTTGCAAGATGCTGCAGTTGTCCAGCTAAGCTAGCTGGAATGTGAAGCGGATTGCTAATGCGGTTCGAGCTGACAAATGCTTCTCCACTGTGTTCCATGACGACAGGGACGGCTCTCTGGAGTTTAGCGCTTCTTCGGTTCCGGAAAAGTCGCGACTCAGGCCGCTTACCACGCGACGAGAGCCTATTCCCGCGCGCTAGCTGACAACGAGCAGCTTGTCCGGTACGGAGGAGTTGAGAGCTTTCCCATGTATTGTGACAATCGATTAAGCTCGAATTTGAGGCTTGCACAACGTACTTGTCCCGAGGTATTTCGTGCGATTGCTCAGGACTCACATACGACTCGAAGTGAGGTGCTTTGAAATCCGATGCCTGGATGTACTGGATTTGAAGATCATTGGGCATTCGACAACCAGGCTTAGTGGTCCATGCATGCAGGTCAGCGAAGACGCCGTGACAGAACACCTCGGCGTAGAGCTTGTGACCCTCAGTCTCACCGACTCTCACCGAGACGAATCGAACTGTTCGGATGCGTTGTGTGACTGTGCAGCCATTTGTAATTCATTGATTTTCTGACATCCGTACGGAGGAAACTGCTCTAAGCCTGTTGACGATTCCAGGGTTTGACTTCGGTGACCGGTTTGCACTTGATGTACTAAAATAACCACAACATCATGAAAGCATCAAGCAACAGCTTCATTTCCAGCCTTGGCTAGCAACGTCCTAATACAGATCAAAGTTGAAAGCATGGCGGTACGGTCGCCGTTGTGACCTGAGCAGCACTGCTACTCCACATACTTACCAGATGAGTGTGTCCAGGGTAGGTTGCCCGTACTGTCACGTAGATCCTCAGTCAAGCTTCGAACGATAACCTTACTCAAGACTACGATTTGGCCTGAAAGACGACCACTGACTGCCCCCACGGGTCCCATGATCCTGAGCTTGAGATGTTGGGGACATGACCCGGAGCTCTGGAGTATCTGTGGATTGTTGGGGGTCACCTTAGTCATTCCCCAGAACTCTCAGCTCCAGATTCTCAGAGAGGCAAAAAATCCCGACCAGAGCCATAACCCCACAAGCAGCTAATGCTCTAGCAGGGAAAGCTCCATGTCAGGCAAGGGTTAATTCGCCAATGCTTTGGGAGTATGACGTTAAATAAAGCTCCAACACGAACGCTGAAGCAGCGAAGCTTCCTTCTGTTTGGGACCGATCCAGTCTGACGGGTCACGGTTTGACGGTAGTTCATCCGCTCTCGAATGAATTGGGTAACTTGCAGCGGTTCACGAGACCGCCGGGCGGATACCGAGCATGCACCGAGTGACGCGATCCATCGTGGCCCCGAGATCGGACCATCACTCGGTCGAGTAAATAAAGCTCCGAGTCCCGTCCTCTCGCACTGATAAGGCTGTCTATTACCCGATCTTTGACGACGATAGCTTCTCGCTTGAACCTGGGCCTCCACTACCGAGCGACACAACGCGGACGTACGATCGAGGCAAGATGACACTTATCAAAGAGCCAGTCCCGGAGCCGGTGAACATCGCCGACGTCCATAAGATCGCGCAACAGAAGCTCGCCAAGCCAGTGTGGGATTACTACGTGACTGGCGCTGATGACGAGTACACTCTTGCGCGCAATCATGAAGCCTATAACGAGTGAGGCGCAATCCCCCCATAATCCCCATGGCTGATCAGCGTTCTAACCATTGACTGCCGTGCAGCATCCTCCTCCGGCCTCAAATGCTTCGCAATGTGAGCGACATTGATACCTCAACCACAATCTTCGGCAAACGCTACGATATCCCGATCGCAATCGCACCAAGCGCCTATCAAAAACTCGTCGGTGGAGAGGGCGAGCTCGACGTCGCTCGCGCCGCATTCAACCTCGGAACCAACCTCACGCTATCAAGCAACGCCACGACTTCTCTCGAGGATGTCTCAGCAGCAATCCCTCAGCGCGGCCCAGATTACCCCCGCCCCTGGTTCCAGCTCTACTTCCTCGGCAGCCGAGATCTCACGGCGAAGCTCATCAAGAGAGCCGAGAACGCGGGCTACGAGGCCTTGGTACTGACTGTCGATACTGTCATCTTGGGCAACCGCCTGCAAGAACGGAGAACCCCTCTGGAGCTCCCTCCAGGAATTGCTATGGCCAATGTTGAGTCGCGCAAGTCCGGGGCCATTTCCACAGCCGGGTTGCTCCTGCGCGCCAAGACAATGGCGGAGCACAAGAAAATCCAAGAAGAGAACCATGACCATCTCGTTGATGCCAGCTTGGAGTGGAACGAGGTCATTCCTTGGCTGAGGTCCCAAACCAAGATGAAGATCGTTCTCAAGGGAATATTGACTGCGGAAGATGCGCAGAGATCAGTAGAGGCTGGCGTAGATGCTATCGTTGTGTCAAACCACGGTGGGCGTCAACTTGACGGTGTGGTGTCAACGATTGAGGCGTTACCTGAGATCACGGACGTTGTGAGAGGCAGAATCCCAGTCATCGTCGACGGTGGTATCACAAGGGGAACCGATGTGTTCAAGGCCCTCGCCCTCGGCGCCGATCTGGTTCTCATTGGCAGGACGGCACTGTGGGGATTGGCTTGGGATGGTCAGAAGGGAGTTGAGGGAGTTCTCAACATCCTCGAGAGAGAGTTGACAAGAGCTATGGCACTGATGGGAACGGCAAAGCTCAAGGACATCTCAAGAGGTCTGCTTGGACGGGCCAGGCAGAATGGGTTCGGTGTTGCGAAGCTATAGATATTGGCGTTTCATCCTTTCATGAAGTGGTCATGACCCAGGCAAGATAATCTTAGATCGGATTTTGTTTGCCTTCCAGCCAAGCCTCAATGTATTAGACGATAGATCAATGCTGAATTTATTATTTCTGACCGAATGCATTTGAACAATGATTGATTAATCATCAATCCGTGCCACCAGTATCGACTTCGCCTCAACATATACTTTCAAACTTACTGCACATTAATACCACAAGAAGCTAAGTGTGTATGGTACAGCGCAAGTATTCACAGGGGCCTATCATTGATAGCAGAATGGCGAAAGCACGAGTTCTATCGATTTTGGACTCGGCCTTACCCTTAACTTTGGGACCGTAGTCCTCCGAAAGGCAAAGGCAAGGTTCAATACTCTAGAACCAGCCTCCCAATGACAAATAGACAAGCCATTACCCATGAGTCTGGTCCAGGCCCCGAAGCGGAAGCCAAATCCAGCCGAATTAAGTAAATTAGTCCTTCGACTATAGTACACACAAGGCAATAAACAGTGTCAGAAGTTGCAAATGCGTAAAACTTTTATGACACTGAATACAAAACTGGTTAGATAGGCTGTTCACTTTTGAAGGCTTCACCGCAAGTGGGGACTTTCCGAAGTTCTTTTCTTCACCTGTCAAGCGGATTTAAAGAAGTTACTAAGAAATATTTCAATCTCTATAGCTCGAATCTTTTCCCGTCTACAAGAGCATTCCCAGGGTATCTCTATCGAGAGCACTCGCCATGTGCGAGTTTGTATCTTCAAATTCCAAATCAAGCCGCTGTAAGCTCTCAATACTCTTACTTCTACTCCTCGCAAGCACCTCTGCAGTACTCGGCACCCGGAGGAGGCGGGCATCGCGCACCATCGGGCACGACACCACTCGCGCCGCCTGAAACACCCTCTCCATTGAAGTAACACTTTCCAATATCATTCTGGCAAGGGTTGCCCTCACCAGGGCAGCAGTATCCGTACGCGTTGATGTCAAAGTTGTAGCAAGCGACAGGGTCGACCTTTGGCTCCGCTGATGGCGTAGCTGATGGCGCCGGGGCGGCGGTGCTTGTCACCAGCATAGTGGTCACCTCCACAGTCTCCAAGACAGACGTAGTCGACACAACAGGAGCACCCTCCCAATCTACGAGAGGAATGCCTGCGATGAGGGGCTTGAAGGCTGTCTGGTTCATACCAGACCAATCTTCGCAGACGTTCTCGACGGCTGGCTTGTAGGTCTTCTCTGCAGGCTTACTGCAGGGCGCAGAACTGCTGACAGGTTTCGAGCTCGTCGTCGGGGACTGGGTTTGGCGGGGGGTGTTGGTGGGTTCATCGGGTCCTGATTGTTGGGGATCCTTTGAGGGGTCGCTGACTGTCTGTCCTTCGGGAACGGGGATAACGACGCCTCCGAACGAGGCAAGGCCACCACCAGGTCCGCCGAAGGCGACTGCTCCCGCAGGGATGACGACTGCAACAGTGCCTGATACCGTGATGACTTCGGGCTCTGCGCTACGAGAGGGTGTCGGAGTCGCAACTCTTGAGGGAGCTACATCAAGCCGCTTTCGTTAGCATTATGACATAAATAGCAACTGTGCTGTCATCAGAGGAGTGGATAATGACTTACGCTTGCTAGTTGAAGTGATCATAGTGGGTGGCAGGGGAGTACGAGACAAAGAAGGCGGCGCCGACGAAGTGGTCGAGTTGTCAAACCGTACTTGGCGCTTCTGGCGCAGCAAAGTCGAGGATGCAGGTGATGCCGGGCAAGCGGGCTGTTCCTCCGCGTTGGGGAATGCCATCGAATCGAGTGCAAAGATGGCATAGTTCTGCGCATTCTTCACCTTCTCTGCTGCTGACAAGCGGGAGCAGCTGTACATCATCAAAATTAACAGGTCGATCTCTCATGTGAGTCGTTTCGAGTCCGGCAATGGCTTACCATGTGGCGGAGTAGCAGTCCTCAGACCTATCATCAAGGAATCCGAAGAACGGGTTCTTGAGATCATCCGCACGTTCTCCCGCTCCCGTGGCAATAAGCATATGCTGGGTCTCATGGACCAAGACGAAGCCTTTCGACATCTCACCGATGGCACTTTCAGCCTGCCATTGCTTCACCATTCCCTGGTTGGTAGGCCGGGTCTTATCGAAGAAGGTCTCGCATAGAAGCAGTAGAGTGGTACCAAAGACTGCGGCCTCGGTATCTGTCGCACTCTGTACGCCCGCAACCATTTGGCCGTCTGCGCAGGGTCCATTGTTTCCGGAACAGCCGAAGACAAGACTCTTATCTGTGACAGTATTCGGGGGGAACAAAGGCTCAGGAGAAAATCGAAATGCTGTTTCGACACTCGGGGGCTTGAGGGAGTCGATTACAGGACGGTAGTGCTTTTCAATAAGGTTCGAAGCTGAAGGACCTCCACTTTCTATGCAGTGATGAGAAAGTAAGCGCTTTGTGTTATTATTGAAAGAGACGGCAGGTGTGTTGGCTTACCAGGTCCGAACCAAGAGAAGTAGGCTGGGGTCCTCGCAACATTGGACTTTCCAAGAGCAGTAAGAGCTGCATTTGCGAGTTCGTGTGCTTCGACAACGCCCTGATCTATGTCGAGGATTTGTTGAGAGCTACATGACCATTGCCCCTTGATGATGACGGCTTCACCATCGAAAAGATCGCGCTTGCTAATGTTTTGATGCGATGCATGTGACGTAACTACTGGCAACAACGCCAGCAGAGAGCCGGAAAGCAGTAATGAACGTAAGTTAAATGACATTTCGTAATGAGTGGACAGAACAAATAAAGAGTGACGGAGGAGCTGGTCAGCCTGGCGCAAATACAACGTGCGCCGATAGAAGCGGAAAACATGCTGCGCATTTATGGACTTATACAGCCGGTGAGACCGGCGCATTCTCGAAGCCATCATCTGTCAGAGAAAATGTAATTAATTATGATGCGGTATCAAGACCAGCTCGCAATTTACTTACTACGCATAGCGCCTCTTCGCCAAGTAGCTCTTAGAAGAGCACATTACTATCAATAGCACCAAGCCAAGCAGCGGGCCACAGACACGGGACCACATGAAACGCCCACATATTGCCACCCTTGGATTAGACACGATGACATGAGCTATATGCCCCGGTAATAACCTATGAGCATTCGATCGCTTAGATAAGGCACATTGAATGATTTAGGCACTCCGCCTCAAACAGTCTAGAATCACCCTCAGTGGTGGCTTGTTGTGGTCCACAATGTCGCGAGGACGACTTCATCCCGTCTTTGTTGATAAGTTCATCCCTTCTGTGCAAACAAGCTCAAGATTACTGTTACGGCGAGCATCACTTCGATTCCTTTTGAAGATCAAAAGTTTTCGGGATATTTAGTGCGGTTCGTGTGAGACTAAACCGCCACTCCCTCCCCCCACGCCTCACGGACTGCTCAGATAGACTTGTTCTTGACGTTCACGACATGCCCAACAGCGTCGCAGGGCATCGCCGAGAAATCACGAGGTTCGAAATCTCACAGGAAACCTAGGGACATGAGTCTTCGTAGGGCCCTCAATCCCACAGAGCTCGACTCCTCTACGCAACAGGGATGAGCTGATTTTGGTGATGATGTAGAGTTTGACGGCTGCGCGCGGCTAAGACGTGACGCGCAGCTGCGGCATGAACGGAGAAGTCTAGTGCGTGAATGCTTAGTGGTGGTGTGGGCCAAGCCACTGTTTTAACAAACTTCAATTTAAGGTGCCCAGAACAGTTGGTTGGCAACCATGCTGAAATCGGCAGCGAACCAAGTTGTCAATTGCCATCAAAGACTTTCTCAGTTGTCACTGGTTACAGTGCCGGTTGCCGACTCGTTTTCGCCAAAAAAAACCGAGCGCAACCATTACACGGAGCTGTTGATCCACCCCGTCGGAGTTTCGGAGGGTTACATTGCAGCTCTAGAAGTCTTCTTAAGGAAGAGAACAAAACCTAAAAGTGTCAACCCTGGTTGAAAAACAGCCCAACCGTCTAATTATCAATAGGGCTAGGTGCCGCTGAGCCGCCAATTTCACAGCATCTTGGCAGGTTCTTGTCGAGTTGCCTTCGCGATTAGAGACATGACTCTTCGCCCCTGTAAAACGAAGTAGGAACATCGGCTGTGCAACAGATATCAGTGACATGTGCCGACATAAAGAAGTACCCTGGACTGTCGGAGTTACGATCACAAGTAGGGCTGACTCGCTCGTCATTCATCCCAAGGCTGAGCAATTAATCAACGGTGTTGGGACGAAAAACGAACTAGTCTACTTATGATCGCTTCTGCTTACTTGTACGCAAAGCCTCATCCAACCAGGACACCTTCGGGCTTTGTGGGATGAAACGGTCTTGATGCCTTGGCATCATGACATAAAAGGTTTTCTGCCCACGGTTTCACGAGTAAAAAAGAGCTCACGCCTCTCAGCTCTTTTCGGATTTCTTTTCCAAGGTGGAATTTGGCAGGCAATAGTTCCGTCCAATGGGCGGAGTTTGGAGTACTGACATAGGCTATACGGCATGGAGCGGGTAAAATAATTGCATTGGAGGTTATGTTGTTGAGTCCCTCAACAGTTGCCTCGACTCGACTACCTTAGACGAGGAGGGAAGACTACCGTCGGAAATCTGGAGAGCAAGGCATTTTTCTATTTCATACCTGCTGTTCAATGGGTTTCAACGATACTACTAACATTTCCTCCGATCCGCATAGAAGATCTTACACTAATAAGAGTACCTGAACTTCCTGTTCTCAAAGTCCGTCAAGTCCATAAGAACCTCATCTGATACATCTTCCGCATTCTGGCCGCTGGCCTCCGCCTCCGCGTCTCTCTGTTTATTCCTCTTGATTAACAACAGCCGAATTGCGATAGCCAACACGACTTGACCAGCAGTGCAACCCATGATAACTTTACAGCCAGTGCCGTAGATGGGCGCTTCTGACGCAAGGAAGGCTTGTGGGCCTATAATATTTCCCACGCAATACGCTAGAAAGACGAAGGCTGTTGAGGTCACACGCTTGGTATAACCTGCAACGTTCGCAGCCGGCATTTGAAGTGCAACGACAAGAGCACCGACGAAGGAAGGACTCTGCAAACCTTGTTAGAAGCAATGTTTGAGAAGGGAAGGAACATCACTTACAATGTAGTATGCCATCAATAGCCCGTTTTTGTTGCCGCGGTCCAGCTTCAAAAACAGGGAAACAGCAATGAGTGTCGGCAAAACCCACGTCATCATGACAATGGTTCGGAAGTTCTTGAACTTCGAAGCGCAAAAGGGACCAGTGAAGATGAAGAAGGCAACCCAGGCTCCATACGGAATTCCGTAGGCTGTCGTCAAGAGAGCATCCTTTGTGAAGCCCTTGACAATGAGTTTACCAAAGTTGGCGATGCCGCCGTTGACAATCTCGTTGAGGAGGGTATAGAAGAAGAGAAGCCACACTTGAATGTCCTTGAACGCTTCCTTGATCTGAGCTGGCTTGATCTTTCGGCTAAAGACACCCGTCTTGTTGCTCTGGCTGCGAGCAATAAGCAGGGCCTTCTCTTCCACAGTGAATCGCTTGGCCGTCATAATGTTGTTTGGCAAGTAGAAGAACAGGACGATGCCCCACACAATAGTCAGACCTCCGCAGATGATGAAGATGATTCTCCAAACATCCCAACCGTCTGCCTGGCCGACACCATAAAATAGAATACCGCCGATCATGGAGCCGAATCCGTTGAAACAGTAGAAAGATCCAGCGCGCATCGGCGCCTCCGCTCTGGTATACCACATGCTGACGATCATCATGAAGCAGGGTGTGATTACAGCCTCGAAGGCACCCAAGAGGAAGCGGCAGACGGCGAGGCCAGCGAAGCTATGGGATGCGGCGGTGCAGGTGAGAACTGTTCCCCAGCACAAGACGAAAATGCTGACAATTGTGCCGGTGGGGAAGTGCTGAGCGAGATAACTTGCCGGCCATTCTGCCAGAAGGTAGGCAAAGTAGAAGATACTGGCCAGCCATGAATACTGGCTTTGAGAAGTATTGGTTGTTTCAAAGAGGTCGAAAACTGCGCCGTAACTCAGGGCCTGCTTGTCGATATACTGCAGAAGGTACGTTCCCATAAGAAGGGGCAACAATGTGAGATCGATCTAAGAATGGCACTTGCGTTAAAACTCAGAACATGGAAACAGGGGATGGTGCTGGAGTTCTCCGTAGGAACGATTCCGGAAAACTTACCCGGCGGACAAGCTTTTTCTGGGCCTGTTCATCTTCCATAAGTTCTCGCAGATGCGCCTGAGAAAGACCGTTCTGCTGTAAGAAGATCTCGGCTTCATCGAGAAGTTCGACTTGACCAGCCTTGAGATCCTCACCGATGCTGCCCGGCCGAGAAGGCTGCTTCTCCGCAATCTCCAGATCCTTGGACCTGGGTTGCTCAGCGTTGACGGAAGCTTCAACCGCCATTGTGGAGTCTGGGGAAGTGGGCGAGCGGGTCGTCGCTATTGTGTTCGAGCACGCGATGGACGATGTGGGCACAACTAGTTTACAAGAGTTACATGTAGCAAACGCAAGTTGCTATAATGGAGTGAGGCTTTACAATGTCAAGCGAAATTGTTGAGTCGCGAGCTCAGACAATTGCGAGATGTCGGGACTTTCCCGGATCGGCAAACTCCAATGTCGGGAGTCTCCTTTTATTCATTGTCATTACCAGAGGTAAAAGGTTTCCGGCGTTGGCTTTGTCGACTCCTCAACCAACCCCAAGACCTGGTCCCCAACTCGATAAGAGACTAACCGATAGCGACTATTCGAACATATCTCTCGGCGGCGGCCTGCTCCCGACAGCATAGGCTACAGATAAGATGTCAGGCGATATTATCTGCCCAAGCCAGCGTCATATCCTAGTAGTCCTCACTAGCAAGACCCAGTTGCTGATAAGGGTCCCGAGTCTGGAGGAATTTCCCCGCGTTGAAATGGATGCATTATGAAGGAGTGGAGTCGCCGTGGGCACTGTGCAGCCATTGCCATTGTCGGAAAACCAATGAAGACCGGAGAGCAGATTTGGATGCCGAAGCGGTTGAATCGACGGCTGAAGAGCGAGTGGAGACATTTCGGTGAACCTCCGCCTTATCAGCTTGCGCGTTGACTAACAACTTATCTTTGTTAGCGTGGGTTGATCGGAACTTAGCCATGATAGTGGTTGTGGACCTTTCCGCGGGGAAATATCAAAGACACAACTCCCACTCAACTTCCCCGAGTGCGGTCTGCCGATGAACGGACTTTGCAAACCACGATTGAACGCCAGACACAAGCAGTGAGCACGCAACCATGTCCACGGTCACAGATCAGCCTACGCCCCGGCCTTACCGGTCCCATTTGCGCCCAGCCTGTTTGCAGTGCAGGCGGCGCAAGTCGAGATGCCAGCAGCAAGAGGGAATCACGTCGTCAACCTGTCAAATGTGCCACGTCTATGGCACGGACTGCGAATTCCCACCGTCTCCTCGCAGTGCAGGTCGAGCACCGCTCAACCCCGGAAAAGTCCAGAAATCCTATCGCACCCCTCAGTCCAACACGCCATGTCGACGGGAGCCTCTGGCATCAGCCAAGGTGCATGTCTCCCTACCCCAGAGCCAGAGTGGTGGCATAGGGGCATCGTGTTCTCCACCGACAAGCACAACGTCCAGCTCCGGGCCCAAAGTTGTGCTTGATCCGCACAACACCCATTTGATGCTGGCACTGGACAGTCCTGAAGACGAGGACAACTCGCACATTATTGGTCCAGCTGTTACAAATGACACCCAAGTGTTGGCTGACTACTTGAGCTCTGAGCCAAGCATCCACGAACGGATGATCCGTGTGGTGAAGCCTAGGCCAGGAGCTCAAGTGGGCCAGATGCCCCGGCCTACAATGGCCGGGGGTCTTCGGAAGCCAGTCATCTTTACAGCAGTTCGAAAGCGTCCATATGGGCTATCACCGAGGCAGACGGCACCGTTGCAAAAATATCAGATTGTCGAAAAGATGCTGGAGCCGTGGACTTCGAAACTCATAGATCTGTAAGTTTCGGCGGTTTTCCTGATACGCCCTTCATCCTCGGGGCATTGCCATGTCTATGGTGAAGCCGTGCTAGCAGAAGCAGGAGTGGGTGCCGAGAGTCATTGCTGACCTGACCCGCGCAGTTACTTCCAAAAGGTCAACATATGTTTTCCGCTTCTGGACGAGGTTTCATTCAAGCACCAGTTCAACACAGCAAGAGATAGGATATCGCCCGCGCTCTTGTCCGTTCTTTACGCGCACTCCATGATCTTTTGGAAAACCAGCCCAGACTTGCCCTCGCAGTATTGTCCTGACTCTCGGTTCATCTGGAACCAAGCCACAGAAACCTTGTTCTCTGAACTCCATATTTCGCCCGGAATATCCACCATTATTGCCATTATTCTCAATGTGGGAGGGAGGCCAACCACTTCCATGATCATGAATGAGATCCAACTCGGCGCCGCTGTATCACTCGCTCAGTCATTAGGGCTCAACAGAGACCCTGTGGACTGGAACATCTCCATGCCGGAGAAATGTTTGCGAATGAAGATATGGTGGGCACTCGTTGTACATGACAAATGGCGAGTCTACCGTCGATAACAGCCTAGAACTGACTAACCTATGATGCAGGCTGAGTCTAGCCTATGGTACGCCACCTCAAATCAAGCGCTATCAATACGACGTGCCGGATCCCTCATTGGAATATCTCACCGGGAAAGACGCAAGCGAAGATCAAATTGCGGCCGCTTCGGTTTTCATCGGCCTGGTCACTTTAACTGGGGTTCTCGATAAGTATCTAGAGCATGTCTACGACCTCAACCAGGGCCGAGACCAAGATAGCAGCCAGACATCCCTTGACTTGGAGCTGAGCCTCGGCCAGTGGGAAGATTCCCTTAGCGACGATGTCAGGCGAATCATTACCCGCGGAAACAATCTACACATCCCCGGCGCGGCGAACCTGAGACTAGCTTATCTCTCAACCGTGCTACTCCGCCGGAGAATCGAGCTCGATATCGAGAAGCAGGAAGACGCAGTCCCTGGTGACGCACTAACCAACCGATACATTCAAGTTCGCCGCGCCGCGGAGGAGATTGTTCTCCTCGTGCAGGAACTGGAAGAGATTCATCTGAGCGACTTCTGGCTGCCAGTCAGTGCCTTCGCATTCACGTCAGCGATGACATTTCTCTTGCGATGCGCTCTGGAAACCGAGAACACTGCCGGGGGCTTGGCCCAGAGTGCATCCTTAAAGCTGGCGAAGAACTTGATCGACTCTTTGCAATCTCATCAACAGAACTCGGGATGGGATCTAGGTGATCTCTGCTTAGCTCAGTACGGCGAGATTGTTGAGCGTTTGCAGACTGCCGATAGCCCTTCGGCGACGGTTCCAGAGTTTCAGCAGCTGATGATGTCTTCGGATGTTCCCATGATTGACGAGCTATTTCCTAATCTGTGGGATATGTTTTAATGTGGATGATGAGCAATTTGACGCTTCCATGTATGATAGATGATAGACCCACGACTAATGACTGAGCTATTTCCTTTATTTCACGCCAAGTAATCAATCATCTCTTGGAGACTGCAACTGATAAGAAGCATGCCTCAACGACGCTGAAAGGACTCGAGGTGAGTACGAGTCAGTTTGAGCTAGTCTTCGAAGTTCTCCGTCTGCTGCCACCAAAAGTTGCACTCTTTCTCCGCCCACTTGTAGTCCAGAAACTCGGCCGAAGTCCCCAGTCCAGATCCACCAGCACGCTCGTCGTTGCCCTCACCGAAGATCATTGTCTTTCCTACCTCTCTGCCTTCCTGGCCTGAAAAGGGTAGCCACTTAGGTCGACCATCAAACTTGCCCTTGATTTTGTTCGGGTCGCCATGAACAATGAAGGATGTTGCGTATGCGTGCATGAAGCCGGCAATCTCATCTTGCTTTGGTGAGATGGACCTGACCTCGGCATTGTAAGTCTGGTAACGCATTTGGTCGCCGTGATTGGCGCCGTAAAGAGCCGTCTTATTCAAAGCCCAGTGGTAGAGGTACACGGGAGGGTCACTTGGTGACTTGCTTCCCCAGATCGCGGTCTGACGAACGGGGCATGTGTACGCATAATGACCATACGCAGCTTCAGCGCGCTTGAACTGCGATCCAATATCAATAGGTCGAGACTCAACGTATTCCGAGTCCGGGTCCTTAGACGGATCTTTATAGAGCTTGTTCAAATCTGCTACATCCTTGTCCGAAAGTTGGGGCAAGAGCGTGCGGAAGAATGTGTCAAAATCTTCAGGGGTTGAGGCCGTCTTGGGAACATACATTGCTCCTTCGTTATGAGCAGATCCTGTGAAGATGGGGACTTTATTCCATTTTCCCGACTTCCATGCATCGATGGGTCGTCTGGAGATGATGTCTCCGTCTAGTACGGGTTGCCAAGCCCATCGCACAGAAGGGTTAGATTGCTCATAGATCTTCTGGCCAGACTCAATGATGGTGGAGGATGGTAATGCTCGGAGACAGGGCAGTATTTCGTTCTCAGGTCTGTGACCACAGCCGGTGAGTCCAAGAAACTCTTCGAAATGAGCTTCATTCAGCTTAGACTCAGGCGGGTGCACAACTCGAGCAGTGTGGCCTCCGGAGTCCATGATGGCCTTGTGGAAGAGGGTTTTCTTCTGGTTGACATCCATGATGAGATGCCCGATCTGAATGATGTCAGCAACGGCCAACTGAGCGACTAACTCGAACATACTCCATGCGCCGCGGCGGACAGCCCCATGATAGTCACATCATCAGGATCACCGCCAAAAGCCGCGATATTCTTTTGGACCCATTCCAACGCCACATACATGTCTTTGAGTCCGAGATTCAGCAGACCCTCTTTCTTCGTCAGTGCACTATTCATCCCACCGGCAACGCCAATTCGATATTGCATCGACACCCCGATCCAGGGTTCTTCAGACCACGCCAGCATAGACGGGGTATTGTGCATCCGTGCAGCACCACGGTTGAAGGCCCCGCCAGGAATCATCACAGCAACGGGCAGCTTTTTTGCAGCGGCCGTGTGCCCCTTGGGTCGATACACGTTGATCGTCAGACAGTCTTCGCTTTCCCAATCAGGGCCAAGCCACTCGTCATCTGTGAAAGGAACAAGCTGCTTTCCTGGACATCTATATGTTTGTAAGCATTGGGACTTCCCGGAGGATTGGGTTCAGAATCACCTTGGACCAAGCTTAAATGCCTCCAGTGTCCCATTCCCAGACGGCACCGGGACAGCGTGTCTGAATCTTAATTGTCCAACTGGGGGAAGTGCATATGGAATTCCCATGAAGCCCTCCAGCGGTTCTGGGAATGTGCCGTCGGTCACAAGTCTGCCAATAATGTTGCCTTGATTGATCGTGACCGAAGCTGTTGGGCTGTACTTTGATTGAGTCGACTGACTAGCTCCATTCTGTCCTGTCCAAAGATAGGCGCAAATCCCGGCAACGGCTAGCGGAAGACCCAAGGTCAGTCGCCAGTTGTGACCCTGGTTCGTCATCTTCGACATCTCAAATATCTGACAAAAATTATGAGTCGTTCAAGTCCTTAAACTTGATGATTCGACTCACGTGTATCAGATACAACGGCTTTCTACACGAAAATGCGATGACTTATCATCTACCTCAACGGGTGTGAAGTACGGCCTGATAGTTTGATGTCAACCGCCAAGGGGCACGGTGCCGTCATTCCTCCAGAAGGTGCCGGCGGGATAAGATGGGGAACCTCGCCGCGGGAAACTCCCGGTATCCCGAGTAGAGGCGTGCCACCGGCCCCACCCAAAGAAAGATGAATCCAACGTGGTCTAGATGAACGTGCTCGGGGAACGGATGCCGATCTGATATGCAGAGAATTGCTGCCTCTTCCGAGCGTTGAGTTAAGCTTAACGACAACTCCGCAGATCTGCAGAATTGATGATTTGCATGTTTAAAGCAAAAAGCCACTTCTCTCAAGTGAGATAGGCACTCCAATGCCAATGGCAGACTTTCTATTCTTCAAGGCTCACCTAAATCTTGGATAAGCGTTCATGATATTGAAGGCACTTTTTCTGCTTCAAGTTGAGTCTTCTCAAGGGGCATCTTAGAATTCGATTTAGTTGCACTCATGTAACTAGAAACAGGCGATCAACAAACACTTTACAAACATCCAAATCCCATGGGTAGCCAAAAACCATATCCTTTCCCATCGCGGTGGCAAGCTAGTTGCAAATGATCTCCCCATTGCCACTCTGCGATGGCCAGCCGGGGCACTCAACACAAGCCCCATCAGCATTGGGGTTGAATTTGCGGCACTGGCGGACAAAGTCATCACCATCGATGCACTTCTCTCCTGATGCGCATTGCAACTAACGTTTATGTCAATTTGTGTTTCCGAGTTCTTAGACGATTTGATGCGACTTACGTATGAGCCACGCCACCTGACTCTGTCAGTAGCAGCCCAGGTAAGTGCCTGGTGGGGCTGATAGACGATAGGTGCTAGTAGCCGTCAGTCAGTATGTTGCCGAAGTATCACGTTGTGGAAAAGAGCAAACTCACCCCAAGTGAATGGGTTGCTGCAAGGGTCTTCGGCGACTTTCTTGGTAGTCTCAAAGTCAAGTTCCTTGTCTCTGCCAAACTGGCAGGCGCAGTAAGAGTGTAGATCAGCGACTGTTCTGTATCGTATTCAAGTTAGTTATGGGTAGATTAGTGTTGGTAAGGCCAAGTACTTACACAGACGCAAGGAACAGGAGCCCAAGTGACTTAAGAAGCATTTTGAGAAAGAGTGAGAAAAGATTGTTGGTTGAAAGAGTGAAGTGAGACGAAAGCTCGATAAATGGTAAAGACTGCGGAAAGATGGTGGTCGATAGCTGGTGTGGTTTAGAAGGCCCAGTACTCACACGGAGGACATGATTTATATACTCTTGTTCTAGTCGTTTTCAACTGGCAAGTCTGACAAAGAGTATTTCCCGCCGTGATGTTGCCGAATCCGTCGGAGTTCTCATTGCAAGTCTGGGCTCGGCATCGACCGATCGTACCCCAAAAGTAAATTAGATGAACGGAAAGCATGAAATAATGAGACCGAGAACTCTTCTCCTGATCGGATGATTCAAGATGGATGAACTTACTCGAAGCACAGTCAACCTTATGGTTCGTGACCTGTAGTGGGTGATTTGCACTAGCCGCAACCTACCTAGACTTATGGACCCCAAAAGCGCAGGGATCACTGTATTCGTGGTCCTCGAACACAGCCCAGTCTCGAGTGGCCCAATCCGTAAAGGTTCGCGAACTTTGAGTTCTTATCGCCCTCTCAGTTTCGGCCAGATCGGGCAAATTGGCTTTTACTGGTAATGGCTATTGAATAAGCGGACATGTAGTCATGGTTGTACCTTGCGCTAAGTTAAGGGTCCTTTCCTTATAGGGCTCAATTACGAGATGTCTTTTCTCTAAGCATGAAGTCAGATAGAATATTTCA
Source organism: Colletotrichum fioriniae (assembly GCF_027942845.1). Classification (NCBI taxonomy): domain Eukaryota; kingdom Fungi; phylum Ascomycota; class Sordariomycetes; order Glomerellales; family Glomerellaceae; genus Colletotrichum; species Colletotrichum fioriniae. The sequence goes on from NW_027076851.1 coordinate 257,658, forward strand.
CGTTGCTATTTGCTGTAAGGGTTGAAATGCCCTCATTATAATCGGAAGTCTCTCTGTGGTGCTGGCAGGTCAGTACCTCCGGTATGTTGGAACGGCTACTTGTTGCTATTGGGCGAAGCACTTTGTCCCAAGAATCAAGATTTCCGAAGCCCAACCTCGAATACAGGCTGGTCATCCCTAGCAAACAAGCCTGATGCCAAGAATTGCGCACAAAGCCAAGTCGGCAAGCACCCTATGTGTTCGTCTCATTCTTTCATAGACTTTTCTCTCTTCAATACTTTTTGATGAGCGACCATCAGCTAGCAGGGGGTATTGGCGGGTACAATCTCAAGCAAACTTCTGCGCCGCCTCGTTTCGGATGGAAAAAGCTTTGACACCTCAAACACGAAGTTCAATGTCAGCTAACTCTCGCGATCCTGACTCGGAATACACAAAAAAGTCTACAGCCACACATGTGGTAGAAGTTCGCCTGAATTCCGAGCTATCCGCGACTAGTTCAAACCAGTTCATCTAATATGCTTCTTTTCATACGCCGAATCACCGACCTGGGCAGGTTCCGGACGTGGGCAGCAAGTATAGAAGACGCGAGAGGGGTGAGTTGACATATGCTTATACTCCCTTTTGGCCAGGGGCATATAAGTCGTAAGCTTCCTCCGAGACTTGCTAATCTCTACCAACGCCATCATCACACTCCTTTCGTTCTGAACAAAACCACTACCTTCGTTTTTCAAACTACCCAACGGTCATTCTCCAAAATGCGTCTCTCTTCTTTTGTTATGTGGGCCTTGGCCTCCACTGCCTCAGCCATTGCCATCGGAGAGCCCAGCCCCGTTGTTGTGGACCGGGAGGTTTCTTCTCCTGGCGCTTCGGAATTGTACAACGAGCTCAAGAATTTGGCCGTTCGCGACATTGAGGACACATTCAAGCGCGAAGCATCCACTGACTTGGCGTAAGTGATTGTCTTCACTTCACACTTTTCGGACTTTTCTGACCTTAGCTCCTAGCCTCATTCCGGATCACCCCTCCGCTTTGGCAGCCCGTCAAGGCAGCTGGTTCAACTTTGGCGTCTTCAACTGCAGAAGAGCCAATCCCGTTTCTGTCACAGCATATGTCGTGGCTGCCAAGGTCGCCTGGGACCAAGCCACAGGCCTGTGCAAGGTCTGGCTCTCGAACAAAGATTTCAAGTACGACATCACTGTCCGTCTCTCCAACAACAACGATCCCAACACCCGTCAAGAGGTCACCGTCCGTGCCGCAACTTGTAACTCAGAGTACTCTGTCTCTTTCTTGAGGGATGGAAGCGGATTCAAACTTGAGGTTGGAGGACAGTCCAAGCCGGCACCTTCCCCTCCCGGAACCCGCCGTTCCCTTCCTGATAATACCTCCGAGAACCCATTCCACAAGAGAAGACTCATGATCGGGGCTTGAACATGAGAAGGCCAGGATTCTGGACAACGGGACATCTTCAGCGAGCGATTCAAGGTGAAGGGTATTGCCTTGACTAAGCTGGCCAGACTGATGAAACATTCGGAATGCAAGTCAAGTTCGAAGATTGTTGGCTGAATGTCTTATAGCCTTTGCTTGACTAAGGTGGAAAATAAGCATTCAAAACCTGTTTTAAGTATGCAAAGATTGTTTCGGGGTTTCTTCTGGGTATTGGGTTAGTTCATGCAGTTATCGGGAGAAGTATCAAACGGAGGAAGGGGTGTCCTAGGGCTTGTGAGAATTTAAAGATGTCGTATGCTTTGTCAATTCATCATGATTATGTACGAAGTCCAAACAATTGGCGATTTCACAGAACTTTCAGCCTTTTCATAAAGGATAGAAATCACTGGAACGTCTCAGCTCCATTGTTGAAGCTCGTCAATTTCGAAAACGCCAAGCTCACCAGTGCAGTCTCGATTGATATTTAAAATGGGCTCTTCGAGCGACGCCATCCTGCATACGCTTGCAAAAAGGCTGACAGAATATCATCCATATTGCACATCCAGTAATGATGGCTCTCACATTGCCTTATAGATATTTCCTACATATTAGCCTCGTAATGTAATGTCAAGTCCTCTACAAAAGATGAGCTTTTCGCAAGTTGGAACTGGAAGCATGAACTGCAGTGTGTGGGGCAGATGCGAGCCAACAGCAAACCGCATCACAAAGGTAGTACAACTTAACAGGTCCCAAGACCGCATCGATTTCTGTTTTGTCAGACAGTAATTGGTGGAGTACAGCGCGGATTTTCCTTTGCTTCCTCGCATATTAGCAGTCTGCAGCTATTCAGTCAAATCAAGGCAGCACGTCCACCGGTGTAGTCCCATCAACCTCGTATTGCACGAGTCCCCTGAATGCGATACCGAAGACTGTTGCTACCTCGCTACAATTTTTCCGGTACATAGTGGCAGGTAAGAAAGCGTACATAACTAGCGTGAGGGGTACTTGCGCCCATTAATAACAGTGATCATTGTACGCGGCTCCCACTCGACCGCTCCAATCAAGAATACAACCTCTTTATGGGTGTGACGGAAAGCGGGCCGTGAACAGGGCCTGGCTTGCACTTGTCCATAGGTGCCTTGCAGCTTGTGGTGGGGGACAGCACGGCAGCATGGCCTCATTCTGGGGAAAGGCCGGTCCGCGAATTAGGTGTTGCACCATCAGGTCAAACCGTGCCATCCTAGTGCCTGTAATGGTAAACGACGTGCCTATCCTTCGTATTTTAGACTATTCGCCTGACGATTACGACCGTATGAAGGGAAGGTTACATAGCGCGGCTTTGTTCTCATTGTTCATAGCGTATGGATACCCTAAGGCACCTCAACTTTAGGTGGGCAATTGGCGCCATGCGGCTATGACGATCACTTTCAAATGTATAAATGCTAGAATCAACCACGTCCCTTCGAGAATAAAAGTCTATTATCCACAGACACGCCCTAGGTTCTTGCCATTTTCTCGGACGTTTCGATAAAGCTCCGATATCCACTTGTACATACCTTCACTCACGATGCTCTTCAACGCCGCCTCCATCCTCGCCCTTGCGGCCACGGCCTCAACTGCTGCCGTCCGCCGGGCCGATTACGGTTCCTGGGATTTCTCTGGATTTGTCTCCTTCCCCGCTAGCGGCTACCTCTCCTACGGCGTCGACGCAACGTACACAAACAGCCAGCTCGCTGCGCCGATTGAGGTGACTTGCAGCTATCTCTACAACCCACAGACAAAGACCGAGACCGCGTCATGCTCTGACCCAAGCTTCACCTATGATTTCGGTGGCGTCCGTAAGCCACGACCTCAAGTTATCTTTACCAGTAGATGGCGAAATTAATGTTTTGCTGACAAGTGTGTTCCTAGGCATGGCCAACACCATCTCAACTGTGACTTTGACGCAGACTGTTGAGCTGGATGGAAACCCAGTCACCGTGACTGGTGCGCAAGAGTTTGATTGGGATTTCAGCAGTGGCTCTGGGCGTTCAGGAAGTGCCAAGGGACCCATTGCGGCTCAGACTGCTACCTCTTGAGACTTATTACTGCGAGTACAAGGCGCCTGTCGAAACGAAGGAGACATGAGGGGGGAACAAGCTCAGCAACGTCCAAAGTACATATTGTAAGCAACTTGAACTTCTAATTGATTGAAAAAAGCTGTGATATCTGCCCCATCCAGTTGAGTTCGTCACATGTATCTACGACGGAATGTTTATGGATTCACTTTCAACTCTGCCCATTTGTGGTAGGATGCCATAATTTGACGTCTCTCCATAGCCACCTGTCCATTAAGTATTAGCGGTTAAATAAGAGCCTCTCTGGCTCCAATGAAGAGGAGGTGAAACTTTCCAATCACTTTTCTCCGCACTATCGCCTGGCCTTGTGCTTCTTGGATGAGCAAAGAGGGGCTTTCGGGCGGTTGACGTTGCTCATAAATGCCATCGAGCCCCAGGCAAGAATCAAAACATACCTGCCCGGGCCGACCTGAGAGTACCTCCTTCCATGTACATAAGTACATTTATGTTGTTCGCCTCGTACTGGCACTCTCTATCAGCATTGAATACTTTGGCCAGAAAACATGTGACCCAACGTTTCATACTCCAAATAAGCCACCAACAATACAAGACTCTGACGTATGCACAGTATGATTGATGTCTTACTTTATGTATAGCTTAGCAGAAGAATCAGAAATCTTCAAAGAAATGCCCACCCATCGCTTATGACATGATAAACGGAAGCCCAGTTTGTACATTCAAGGGTATCGTTACATCCTTTTTTCGGACAATACCACTCTAGCCGTGCCTTTCAGATGGACGCCGTCGACTGGGTGACCGTTTCTTTCGGTCTTTTTTCTCCCCCTTGTCCTCCCTTCCAGAAAAGTAAATCATGGCTTTGGTCTTCCTGTTAATCTGACGCCCGCGTCGACCGGCGGCTTGAACGCGTCTCGCCTGCGGCAGCTCAGTCGTTTCAGTCACAATTTCCCCTGTTGCATGAATAGGGGGGCGACGATAATTTGACGCGTCGCCCTGACTGTGATAGTATCCATTATCAGGATAGGTTGCTGCATGCTGGTGTGAAGTTGTTGACGGAAATATAGGTGGGGGGACCCGAGTATAAGTCGTATAAGAATGGGAAACAGGAGCTTTTGTCAGTTTTTTGTCAGCAAGAACTTCGACTTATGTCACTGGTAGCAAGACGTACCGGTATGTGCGGGACCTGGGACACTAAAGCTAGGTCTTCTGCTTCCTGGTCTACCGTCAAGAAAGCTTTTGAGCTTGCTATGGTCTCTAGACTTAATATGGTTGCCAGTGTGGCCCAATGTGCTCGATGCTCGTGGCGGTGGGGGTCCGGGATTAACGTTAATGACTGCAGGTGACGGAGCCTTCGGATCGGGACTTGGGGGAGAGCTTTTCGCATCCTCCGCTGGAGCCGCGGGGCCGTGATAATTGACCTCCTCAGCTGGATCAGACTTTGGCGCTGGCTCATTTACCACATATGGTGGTTGCCTTCCATCAATACCAATGATTTCAGGCGATGGAACTCTCGATTGTGTTCGGGAAAGAGGGCTCTTGACCCCCGATGTCGACTTGACGGGAGAATTTGCCTGCTTGTACGTCTCATCTGCATCCTTAAACTTCACTTCGGGCTCAATCAGAACCTCGAGTGGTGGCTTAGGGTGACTTTTGCCTCGGTTCTCAGAAATTGTGGACTTTTTTCTGCCGTTCACAGAGCTTTCTTTTTCATGTTTCAATGAATTTGATGGCGAGCCACCCTCAGTTGGTACTTTCGGGATCGATTCTTCAACGATTGGTTGAAACTCAACCTGCTTTTTCTTCCTTAAATTCCCAGTGAAAGGCCCAGGCAACACAGGTGTCGGTGGCTCTTGAAACGACGATGTTGCTCGAGGTATCTTGTTGGTGGATGAAACCATTCTCGGGCGTCCTTGAACAGAAGATCGAGACATATGGCTGTTTATATTTGGGTTCGGGATGTTATCCACACCGGCGATTACGATATTGGGATCATAATATGGGTCTTGAATGTTGCCGCTGGGCCTGGGTTTGGAAGTTGTGCCTGCGCTCGGATGTCCAACCGGGAGAGTCGCCGTCATCCCCGCAGTCATCGGTCCCGATCGAGGCGTCTGAGATAGTTTTGTCTTTTGGGAAAGCGTCGATGGAGGTTGCGATTGAGCTGAGGAGGCCATAGGTCTAGTAGCGAACGGTGGCATCTGTGATTCGGGGTTGATCTCCGGGCGTTTCCGGCTGTCCATCGTGGGACCCAAGTCGGGAAAGTCATTTGTGGATACTGGAGGCTTTGGCAGCCGGTCCAGATATTCTTTACCCAACGATTTGGGTACCTGCTTGGAGCTACTTGATCCAGGTCCCGTCGTGAAATGTGTCGGACCTGTGGGTGGAAAAGTGAATGTCGGAGCAGGTCTTGGAGGCCCACGATCAGTAGAAGGCGGGGGCTTTGGAACTCCAAAATCGCGAGGAGGCGGTTGATGTGGGCTGTCCACGGATTCTGCTGTTGTAGACGATGAAGATGCTGTTTTGTGGTGTTTGGATGCTCGCCGACCTCCAAGTCCGGCTGATGATCGGGGAGACCATGAAGGTGACCGAAGCGGCGGTGATAAAAAAGGCGAATTGCCCTTGCCAGATGACTTGCCAAACGACTTCTTCTGCCGCCGTCTTCTGAGAACGCAACATCCGAGAATCAAGAGGGTAACTATCGTTGCACATGTGGCCCCTATAATGGCCCCAAGTTGTTGGTCGCTGACGCCATTGGACGAGTGAGGAGGTGGCGATGTTGGAACATCGCCGTGAAGCGTGACAGTTGCGGTTCGGGTGCTCAAAGTTCGAGGAAGTGTCTGTGTAATGGTAATACGGGTGGTGTCATCGCGTTCATCGAGCAGAACCTTGGATTCTATATGAGTGGTAGATGTAGGACCTGGACTTTGTTCAGTTGTCTTTGGCCCGGCGGCAGTGTTTGATGGTCGAACAACCATTCTAGGCTGAAGCCAGGAACGGTCAAGCCGTCATTAAGCTCGAGAACCATGAGAGGCTCTTCAAGCTCTCTGACTGCCTACCTCCCTTGAGGTTTGTCTATTCGCCCTTGAAACTCTCATAATGATTCATTTGCGCAGATACAATGAAATCGAAGATGAGGCTGGGAGATTTGATAGCATCCTTGTCACCCACATGGGCCCTCATCCTAGCAAGCTAAATGCCAGCCCTCTCCTGACTTCTGCGCGGCAACTCGGCATATCGGGGAAGCCGATGATAAGGCTGTGCATAGCACGCAGTCTTCGAGCGGAGGCCGGGAGGTACTCAATAACAGATCGACGGTAGCGGCCTTGAGGCTGCACACTGTGCTTCAAAACGCTCACAGGAAGCGATGTGGTTTAGAGGCCAGCCCCTCACAAAGCTCGTCCAGTTTTCCAACTCCACGTCCCACCTTGGCCATGTTACTGGTGATTGACGTTGGCGACCAATAGTGCATGTTGAAGATGTCGGTTGTTTGGCGCTTCCAGAGGTGGATGCATCGGTATTCTTCCAGAATAGGTTTGGTCGATGAGATGACTGCATTAGCGAGCAGGATTGGTAATGGCAACACATGATGCTCAGCCTGATTTTGCATATTCGCTATCTAGGCTTAGATCCAGTCGCAGTCTTTCCGTCAATATGCTACAAGTGTGTTGCAAGGTTTTTTTTTTTTTCATTATGAGTCTTGAAAGTTGGCTGACAGTTACGGAGGTCAAGACGCTTCCATAAACAAAATCGCATGAGAGCATGTCTGTTGCAATAACGGCACATGTGTGGAAGGAATATCGGGATGTGGTAGGAGGACAGAGACTTTATGAAGACCCATGCAAGTCCTTTACTTTTGTGGATACATGAGTTGCAGACCCCGCACATGGAGTAAGGAGTCATGACACCTCATGTAGGCATTCGCCCAACTGAAGCAAAGCAGGTATCATGGCTTCGACTACAGTGAAGCCTTGAAAGCGGTCGAATTGGGAACTTCGAGCTCCGGTCGGTAGGTAGTTGAAGCAAATAGTTTATCTCCCTAGTTACTTGTGTTAGAGGTCTTCTAGATATTTCTAAACCCTTTGGAAACAGTGCCGGAACTGTGGCCCTCCGTTCCAACAACTTGTCAGATGCATGTCAGCTCGCCTCCAGCGGCAACAAATACCTCTGACAAGGGTCAGGAGGCGCTGCGGTTGGTTAGGTGGAACACCCCGCCTCTAGCCTCTAGCTAAGGTAATTCGTTCGACACCTTCCCTTCAAATAATCGCAGCCACGTACTGTGTCGTCAAACACGCCGCAATTTTACCCGAATTCCGTTACCCATTGTCGTATACCTTACATCGAGACATCAGCACAGCTCACAACAGTGGCAGCCTAATCATTTGAGGATCCTGAGAACTACCGTCATCGTGTCGTCTGTCTCGATGCTGCCAGCGATTCCCGGCAACGGGTCGACCCTAGCGGGGAACGGTGACGGGCAAAGGGTCTCTGTCCGAAACAAATCATATCTATCACAGTCGATCTTCGAGCTTCAACCAGCCTAGACCAGGATTCAGCAGCTCAAAAACTGGGTCAGAAGTACGCAGTCAAACAGACTTGTCTATCGGAAGAGATCAAATGCCGAGAGGACGAAGTGCCGAGCCTACGTTAAGACCTTCCATCGGTCATCCCACACGCTCATTAAACATACCACCACAGGCGACAACAAATGTTCAACCACTTGGAAGAATCAAGAGAGAAGAAGCCAATATCTTGATTGTAGGAGACTCAGCTGCACATCAGAAACCGGGGCTTCCTCAACACAAGTCTGTTGAAAATATTCCGAAACATTCAAGTATCGAAAATCGCACAAATCTTAGCCTCCAGGACTTCAGAAGAGCAATCGAAGAAGCTGCGAAGTTGAAAACTGACCCACACAAAGCCGAAGAAGCTGCCAAACTAATTCTAGACGCGATGTTGTGGGAAAATATCCAGAAACTCCCCCGCGACAACATGGAGATAGTCGTCGCGCGGCATCATCTGGGAGAGTGTTATTTCCACATGGAAAAGTATAGCGAGGCTGAGAAGCTTTACCGTGAAGTTCTCAAGGCCCGTAACTCCCAGAAACCTCCCGATCCTCTGAAAGTTTTGGAGGTTCGAAGGGATTTGGTGGCCGCACTCATCGAGTTCGCCAGACAAGAGGGAGGAGGAGATATTGCGAAAGCTGAGAAGCTCAACTCTAAGGCACTGGCGCTAGCCGTGGACAATATGAACGACAAGACAAATAGTGATCAGGATGATGACATCGATAATGTCCTTCATTGTACTGAAGTTCTGCTGGAAAACCGAAATCGAAAGCCTATGGAGCTTGCTAGGCTGAATAGGACTCGTGTCCGTGCGCTGGTCAAGATCGGAGACGACATGAGTGATGACGAACTGAACGACATAAAAAAACATGGAATCGAGGCATTCAAACTGTTCACCTTGGATCTAAAGGATCGAAAGCGCGGATACGAAGTATACAACATTATTGAGTCCCGCATACGGAGGTATGGTGCCCATGAATCCGGTCAACTCAGAATCGCACCAAGTATAGGGGAAGAAGTCAGGGATGAGTGGAGAAAGGCAACAGGAACTCTGGCGAGTAAGAGATGGAAGAAGTGCCTGAAAAGGATTCGTGCCGATGTGGTAAAGAATGTCATACCGCGGAAGAAGGAGATGCGCGAAGCTTGGTATCTCATTTGTCGAAGAGTATTGGCCAGACAAAGATGGCAGAGGGCGTTGGCAGAAGCCAGGAAAGAAGCAGAACTAAGAATTGCTCACCGCAGGAGGCTGGCTAGTCAATGGAGCTCCGTGATTCAAAAGGTTCTAGAGAGGAAGAAGGAAGAAGACCGGAGGAAAAAGAGACAAAAAGAAATCGAGGAAAAGAGGAAGCGGTACGAGGAGAGAAGGAAGAGAAATGAAGAGCAGAAGAGACTCAGAGAAGAGGAAGAAGAAGAAAATAAAAGGGCTGAAGAAACTCGACTTAAGAGGTCGCATGAAGAGGGGGAGCAGAAGAGAAAAGAGAAAGACTTGATGGATAAGCGAAAGCTGGAGGAGAAGGCAACGGTGTGGGCCATGGTATCGGAGGAAGAAGCGGCTCAGAAAGAACAAGCAGAGAGATCTGAGGATCTTGAAATTCAGCAAGGAATCAGCAAAAGAGACACCGGAATTTCGGAGTGGTCGGAGCCCGGTAAGTATTCAGCAATTTGAGTGGCGTTTGGATGATTCAACTAACCAAAGCTAATGTTGGTAGAAACACCATTACATCTCGACTCAGAACATGCCTTTTTCGACTCAGAGACTGAACTCAGCAGTATACAGTAAGTCCCACTCACATTAACTATAATACTACTACTGCGCAGGAAATAACGATGACTTGCAGAAACAGCGAAAAGTGGATGAGGGACTTCATCAGGTCTCGCGATATGATCCTTAGTACTCGACAGGACAAGAACATGGAGCGTGTCAGGGTAACCATTATTGATACAGGTCTCGACAAAACTCACCCCTTTGTCATCAAGCGGCAATTGCAAGACTTCAGGCAAGCAGCGAACAAGAAGGTGGCGCTTTTCCAGGACTTCGTGACAGAGAACCCCAGCATGGAAGCGATCGATGAGGATGGGCATGGCACTTTCATTGCCGGAATTATGCTTCAGCTCTCACCACTCGTTGAGCTCTCTATAGCTCGGGTGGCCACAACGCGAGCCTCCTTATTGAAAGATCCCGACGCAGAGGAAAAGGTCACCAAGGTAAGTGCGTGTAACACACGACTGTTACCCTATCTTTTTCAAGCCATCATAAAACCTGGGGACATCAGCTAACGAACACGATTTTGTGATCAGGCAATCAAACATGCCGTCGAGGTATGGGACACCGACATTATTTCGATGTCTTTTGGGTTCCCACGTATTAAAACGCCAGAATTTCGAACGGTCATTCGAAATGCCATTTTTAAGAATAAGATCTTATGTGCGGCCGCAGGCAACTCTGGGAACACAAAACCCCACGTTCCCTTCCCTGCTCGGCTCACCGATGTTTTCAAAATCTTTGCAGCTGACCATCAAGGCGGCAAGTGCTCCTTCAGCCCAAGGTCTGGCCTGGACGGTGACTTTTGCTTCAGCATTCTAGGCCACGATGTCGTGTCGATCTGGCCGGAAGCTCTGAAAGACAAGGACACGGAATCGGCTCTGAAGGTGGTAGAAAAGAAGAACTCAAAGAAGCATCCAGGATTATGGGTTGCCATGTCGGGAACCTCGTTCGCGACGCCGATAGTTGCGTCCCTCATTGCCATACTATACCAGTTCTACGACGCAAACAAAGCTGAGATAGACTTCGGACCGGCTTTGGAATTCAAGACGGTCGAAGCCATCCGGATCATACTATTGAAGATGTGCATGGCGCCCGCTGCGGACCAGCACAACTACCTCAATCCCTGGGTGGGCCGGGACAACTACTTCAACTTCAGCGGGGAAGAAAAAAGCAGCTCTGTTTCATTTTTTGCACTGATGCTACGGCATTGTTTGGGCGCCTGGAACAAATAGTCCTCGGTTTTTTCTTAGATCGAAATAAACGCTAATGCAATCATGTTGAACACGATGGTCTTTTCTCGATTAATCTGCAACTATGACAAGGCAGTCATCACCATCGACTTCATCAAAGCCGGTATTCTTGGCGTCCCGAGCGGGTAACGACTGTCCGAAGTCTTCGTTCTCAACTAAGACTGTATCAAGCTCATCGACATCAACGACAACCTCGTCGGGTGTCTCGTCATCGCTCTCCTCTTCAGAGCTTGTATCCTCGCTACCTCCTCCAACACCATGTCCATGTAGCTCGGCCCCAGACATTACGCTCCCTAGTAATAGGGCTCTGTTGCTGCTGAAGTTGACGTGGATCTTTCGCAGTCTGTAGGCAAATACGAAATCCTCCTCCGGCATGCTGCTCTCAACATCATTCTTGAAACGGTTCACGCCACCTTGTACGCCGGGCATGGCCAGTCCCCCGGTCCCAGGGTCTGCGCCAAATTTCGCGTCGATCCCCGTCGTCTTCATCACTCCGTACGAGACCTGGCCAGGCCTTCTCGCAATTTTGATCCCCGTGATCATGTACAACACTTTCTTGCTGACGACCATTTTCTTGAAGAACCCTTCGCGCGTCAGACGCTTCTGCACCGCCGCCTCTTGCACGCTAGCGCTGACGTAGTCGGATTCTTTATTAGTTCCCAGTCCGAGGGAAGCTGTCTCGAGCTGGGCCGCTCTCCACGAGCGCGTGGTCTCGGTCGACTCATGGATCGAGGTTTCGGCCGTGACCAAAGAAACAAACTGTGCAAAGACACCAGTATGTCTCGCTGCTCCTTTGGATTTGGTCAAGGACCAGTTGCTTTCGTGGCTGACACGGACGGCATTGGTAGGGAAAGGCCTGATGGGAGGCGCTAAGGGCTCGTAAGGAGCGCGAGGGTCCTCGATGAGCTGGCCAAGTTGTATGAGGTCGTCAGGCTGGTACTCGGTGCTACGGAGAATGAAATATGTCTTGCGCTGAGATTTGTTATTGTTCATCGTCATTATCTTGGCTACGATTCGATTCGAGACGGCACAGAAAGAGGGGATCCGAAGCTGAACGCTTCTTTGATGACTTATTGTAAAATAAGTGTCACTGTATGTGTTTTTGAGTCTTCACTGTGTCTGTGGTAGATGTGCACGAAGAACCCATTCGGGTGCGTCGAGAGCTGCATGTAAGACTGTGTGTGTGGAATATCCCTCACCCTCCACTCGGCATATCAAGTGCTAAGCTGCGTCAAGATCATTGGTCCATGCTTCACCTTAGAGGTGACTCCAGTGGATTGACAGCATCCATAACGTGTGAGACCTGAACTCTCGAGAGTAAGAAGCTGCAAGCCTGGCCACAAGAATGGGACACAGTCACGATTCCGAACTCGGGGAATTGCGCTTTCTTCCCCCACTATTAAGGATAGCTAAATCTAGTGTGACATATTTCTGAGTTGATCTTGAAGCATGACCCTGCAGGGAAGGGATCGTTCATTGGCCACAGTCTTCTTGCACTACAGGTTGATTTGGCGTTGCTTTCGTCTCCCTCATCTCGTTATGTACTGCTCAGGAGTCTGATTGTATCTGAAGCAGCCGAGTGATCTTTGAATGAGGTGGCTCGCGTCTCTTGGTCGCCCTCGCCGTAAGCCCCCCTGTCCTTCCCTTCAAGGCTTCTTAGAGTTGTCTACCTCTCCGAAATCGTCATGAACTGGTCGCTCGCAATCGTCCAGTCCTGCAGGTGCAGGCAAAATCTGTGATGGCCTTCTGCATCTCCTCCCGGTCTGTACCAGCCTTGTGGTATAAAATCGATACGCGTACTATCTCCGGCAGTTATCTTAGCAGTTGTAGGACCTGATTTGTGGTCTTCTACGATACAGAGATGAAGACAAATGGGATCGACAGTGATTTTTTGGCTCATCAGCATTCATGAAAGATTCGAGAATGATTGCAAGAAACACTCAGACAAACTCAAACATTTCATTTTACGGTCTATGTTAGTGGTCATGTCACCAAAATATTTGCATTCGGCGCTGAAGGCTTTTACAATCTAAATCGATTAATGGCGTAATGGTTAATCTCATCAAGGTTCATGTGGTAATAGTATGAATATATTGAAGACTCAGTCACGCTTATGAATGGCTTTAAATGTCCTATTGCAACGTTCACAATCACATTCAATCATAGTCCCCGATCATGCCCCCAAAAAGCTCACACGTGGACGGTGTAGACAGATTTGCATCATCACGCTGGATCGGCTGAAGTTTATCAATGTCTCTTTGGTGAACGTGGATAAGGGCCCCATTGAAGCGCGCGTCGCAGGGTCGACAGCTACATACAAGGCGGCGCGTGCCCATTGTACTTCTAAAATTGCGCCTCCAGATCGTTGCGTCTTCAGCTTTTGCTAGCAAATGCGACCTTGAAGGTTGCGACCATCATGTTATGCAGCTACAATGGGATCGGTACGATGCGCTTAATCCTAAGTGGTTACGCTTTGGGAGCCCCAACCAACATCAATCTCTAGGCACAAAACGTGTTTTTTCCATTTCTTTTTCCGTTTATCCTAATTCAAGGACCTAGCGCTTCACGTTCCGAGTCATTGGTATCTACTACATGAACTGGTCTAATCACTCACCCTATTTCCACGCATCCCTCCCTCGCTCTAACACCACCCGACCGGATGCACAACTAACTACTCGTCTGATTTCCGTGATCACTACCTGAACTACCATAGCATCCACACACAGAGCTTCGCAAACTCGGACTCTTGAAACAAGTTATTCTTGAATTCCGGTTTCAGTTTCTGACGAATCTCCAAAGCCAATGCTCTACTGTCGTTGCTCTCTTTTACCATCCCCTTTTTCTCGTAGATGCCCGATAGTTTAAACAAGGCCCGAGCTCTCTGTCCTTCGCCCTCGATAAAAGTCTCCGAGATTGAGACTAATTCTTCGAGAAGTTGCCTTTGGATTTTGGTATATAGTTAGTATTTCTTTTAGAATTCAGATTGCCAACGAGTCACGTATATTACTACGCACCTAGCGGAACTGTCGTGACCTGTTGTCAACAGCATGGAAGCTACGTCATACATCGAGTCACAGGTCTTCAGTCGGTTTCCTAGAAGCTTCTGTCTGAATGCGAGGGCTTTGGAGGCCAGTCGCAAAGCTTCGGTTGTTTGCCCCTGGGCTTTTCGTATGCGAGATAGCAGTACCATGTCCCCAGAAAACCGTGGGTTTCCAGTTGCAAGGAAGGTCTCGTCTGTGAAGTCCTTCAGCGATGGACATCTTGCAAGCATTTCCTCAGCCTCGTCTGGCTTGCCCATCCGCAAGAGCAAGCTGGACATGTTGCTGTAAGAATTTCCAATCCTGTCACTGTTTGCCTGGAGCCGGAGTCTAATTGCCTCTTGGTGTGTCCGGTGGGCCTTTTCAAGCTCTCCCATCTCCGTGTATGCCAAAGCAATGTTGTTTAGACTGAACGCGATGAATGGGTCTTCTGGGCCAAAGTGTTTCTGCCGGATTTCAAGCGCTCTGTTGAACGGGGCTAGAGACCGAGCAGGCTGGCTAAGGTCGATGTCAATTAGACCCCCGAGGTCAATAGCACTAGCAAAGCTGGGCGTCGTTTTGTCTTCAAAGCTTTCGATAGCCTGCTCGACAAATTCTCTGGCTATGGTATACATCTCTCTTTCGTACAGATACCTAGACCCCAGATGAGCAGTTGAATATGAAATCAGAGGCGGCATCAAAAGATATTGGCTAAAGTACTTACCAGCTACATCTAAGGAGTAGCTCAGCGTGACTTTGTCTGTCACCGGGGCAAACCTTGATTGATTTCGCTTGCTTGACTAGGTGATGAATATGAGGCAAGCACATTTCGCACTTTTCCCAGGCTGATATCTGGTGCCCAACGTCCTTGCTCCATGTATCTGGAAACCCCCAAGACAGAATTCGGACAGCATTGTCCAAGCATTCAACACGATCATTATCGTGAAGTCTTCTGATAGCTGCGGTTTGAACAAGTCTATGGACTGACAATACAGAAGCTTCAGCCGCACGATTGACGAGGGCGCCTCGCAAGAGCTCCTCAGAGGCGTCACCTAGGCTTCTGATAGTCAGCGGGATGATTGCAGGCCGCGCAAGCCATGAAGACCAACTCTAATTCGTCAGCTAAAAAGCTGAATTTACCGTCGATTCCATCAGACCCCTGAAGAAGGATGCTCTCGGATATGTTGTCCGGGTCGAAAAAAGCCAAAATGTTTAGCAGCGACGTTGCATCCCCAGTCAATTTCTCGAATGACACATCCCAGACTGTACTCATCGTGTATTCGTAGTCCCCATCGTGTGTCCTCCTCGATCCGATTCTAGCAGGGTTCTTCTCGTAAAGACGTAAGAAATCAGCAAGACTGAGCTTTCGTTGGTTGATGAAACCTCCGATCTGAGCTAATGCCAGTGGCAATCCACCAAGTGTCCGGCTAATAGTAGAGGCTAAGTCAAGGTCCGATGATGCAGTTTGGTCCCTTTTCATTCCAGCTGCTCTCAAGAGAAGACCGCTTCCTTCTGCATCTTCCAGCGGTTGTACGTGGATGTATTGTGCTGTGATACTGGTCGCGACAGCGAAATCCCGAGTTGTCAAGAGAACCGATCCTTCATCGGGGCCAGGCCACGCGGTTTTCAACGTAGCAAGGTCATCGGCATTATCAAAGATGAGTAGCCAGGTAGAGCCTAGATGTTCCTCCGTCAGTCCCGAAGGTTTCTTATGCTTGATGAAAGCAAGATCTCGGCTAGCTTACCAGTTGACTTCAACCAATTCTTGACTTTCCAGATCGCGGCTGTTGCATCCTTTGTCTCCTCGCCATCATCCCAGAGGTGAATGCCATCAGCGATGTTCCGGAAGCTTTGCCCCATCGCAATCGAATTATCTGCCGCCACCCAAAGAATGACATCGTACTGGGTCATAGCATGGTAGGCATACTGCATCGCAATCTGTGATTTCCCAACTCCGCCCATGCCAAAAAGTGCCATGGATCTTAGCCTCGACCCTGAAGTTTGACATCCAAGCTCGTTGTGTACAGTCGATAAAATCTCATCTCTGCCACAGAACTTGTTGTTCATGAGAAATGGAATATTATTGTAAGATGTCGACTTCTCCTGCGCTCTTTCGCCAACATTGAGACCAGTCATCAGCTCTAAGACTTCCTTGTACTTGGCATCATCTTTCCGCATGCGAGCTAAGTCGGCTTGAGCTTCAACAGTGGATGATATTCTTTTGATGCGAAGGATTGTTCTTGTGTAATCTTTCCTGAAAGCCGCCCATTCAGTCTTTCTGAGAACCAGGTGTGGATGATCACGGAGAAAATGGACAGTACGGGCGTAAAAGCAAATGACTTCGGAGTAGACATCGACCAGAGCGGCTTGAAGAGACTGGTTCAGAGGAAGAGTGTTCTCATACATCTGAAAGCGAGGCAATGTTAAGCTGAGTTCTTCGAGCATATCGAGAACATCCTGGAACGTCTCAGCAGCTGAGGAGGCGTGCCCGAGGATGAGCCGAATGCTTCCCCATACAGCGGCCGTCAACGCCGCATCAGCCCCGAAGCACAGGGCCAGAACCGCGGAAAAATCATCGATGAATTTCAACCGAGGTGCCAATCTGTTCAGAGGCACGAGGCCAATATGGTTTCGAGGGGCAACAGTCTGGAGAGTTTCGACCGAATTGATGAGGTCTCTTAAAGACTGGATTTCTTGGATGGACTGGAACTCCTCAATACTTTCAAGCTCGTCTTTGTACCGATCTAGAGCCTTGTGCCAAAGAGGGCTCGAAGGGTGTCTGACAATGTGAGCCACTGGCGCATCATTATGCACATAGTTGATGCTGCAAGGGTATGCTGGCATCAAAGCCTGATGTTAACAGCCGCGAAATTGAGCTTACTTGGTGACCATTTGTGCCGATGCTTCCTCTTCAGCAAGTTAAACGAGAACGATGTGAACGATGGATTGGACTTGAAAATCAGCCACTTTGAGGGATGTTCGGGACGACCTTGGACGACCTTGAAATTGAGCGGAAGGCAAGGTTAGATAGCGTAAGCCAAAGTTCGGGTCATTCGTGTTGAGGTCCGTATGGCAGGAGACCAAATGGTGGAAGAGGGGTGGGCGGCTATTTTTATTCACATCAGGATTGTACTTGTGCATCGACGAGCCAGACGTACCAGGTAAGCAATGTTTCCAATGTACATCAATGGTACCAAAAGCTACAGACAGGCTTGCCGAACCTCGCTCCGTGAGCTGATTCTCCCCGCACTTACCTTGGCCAACCGCTCTGGTTGGCGGGCTTATTGTGCGCC
Organism: Colletotrichum fioriniae; assembly: GCF_027942845.1. Lineage (NCBI taxonomy): Eukaryota > Fungi > Ascomycota > Sordariomycetes > Glomerellales > Glomerellaceae > Colletotrichum > Colletotrichum fioriniae. The sequence continues at coordinate 275,042 of NW_027076851.1, forward strand.
TGGTTGCTGGTTTTAGTTGGCACTTTGTTGGTTGAACACAACTCCAAGACATTCATGATTTGTCGCCTCTTTCCTTCCAATTACGGATGCGCTGATAAGCCTTTCGTACCTCATTGGTTCGGTCAGTGGCATTGCAGTTTAGAATCCTGAATGACTTATTGACTGCCACCCGCCCGTTTCAAACATGGGAACGCACCAACGAACCAATAGAAATCTTCTGTTCCTATATGCACTCAAGTTGTGCATCTTCAGCTTCGGCTTCTGGCACTAAATCTCCTGATACACAGTGTAGGTCTAGCCCCTTGAGACACTCAACAGTGTGTGCATCGCCTGGATACATGCGGCTAATGTACCCGACACTGGGATTAGTTGGCGATAACGCTCACCTGCTCCGAGCCTGAGGTCTGGCTATCCGTTCTGCAAGCGTTGGTGATAGACAGAGCATCAATCACAGTGATTTGGGGCACAGCCTGATTTCTGCCCCCTGCAAGTCGATGTAAACGGCCATGAGCTTGGGACTCGGTGTCCCAATATGTCAGCTGAGGGCGTATGACATGCCAAGGACCGGGCTTTTCTCACCCTTATAATTAATTTGTGGCCCCTTCATGTAAAATAGCGTTTTGGCCTCATGACTGCACTGGAAAGTTTGGCTCCATTCGCGCCTTTCCAAAGGCGACTACCTTTTGCGTTTATCTTAGATACTACTACTTAGAGACCTCTACACGAATCAAACGAATGATATAGCATTGCCAAGCTTGTTCGACAGGTCTGAGCATTGAAGGCCCTAAAAAACGGGCATAGACTTGGCGGCCAGTGGTTCGGTAAGACATCTATCACGCCATCTTTTCGATTTGCATCGTGATGCTTGGCGCTGCCTAGGCTAACGTGGTCAAATGCAGGTACATCCACAACCCCGCAACCCCGAGCCTCGCCCCACAGACCTGAATGAGTATGGACGACCATGCAGGAGCGCAGTATTCTGAGCCTTCATGGCGTCGATGGTGGCTACTACAACAGGTCCAGCAACAACCTCCGGCTTTATTTCAGAGCCTTCCAGACTACGATCGCGACAATTTGAAAACCTTCGAAACAGCATTTATGCCCATATGGAAAAGAGTAGTGGACTACCTACTTGAACCCAGATCTACGAGTATCGATGATGTAGTAGACTATCTACTCGACTTGGGACTCGTCGTGGTCCCCAAAGAATATCATGCAGAGCAGTCGGTCCGGGATCTGGTTTTTGCTATTTTAGGCTGGAGCACCATGCTCTACAGACCGGACTTCGATACCACCTACCCCAGATCGGAGTTTGTGGTTGTTGACGAGATGCAAGGTCATCATGGCGAAGGATATGTGCGCCATGCTCAAGTACACTCATCCGCAAAGAGAAATCTGTCTGATTTTCTCCTGGGATTTGGTATCATGCTGCCACCACGAAACTTTTGCGCCTTTGACGATGTTGAGGATCGAAAAGTTTTTGATCAAGTACGGAGGTTGTCACCCGAGGACGTCGAGGCATATTTGCTGGCCAAGGTTTGTGGCATCAAATTCCAATGGGTGGACTGCTTGAGCTGTCACCTCGAGCTTGACAAGACCACAAACACCTTGTTTCTTTACCGATACCCGTCTTTCTGCGTTACCAGTCTACAAGAAAGCGGAGCTAGCGTGTTACATCGCTGCGCTTCAGACGCTAGCCAACCAACAATATGGGCGAAAGAGCAAGACGTTGTCCAACTGATGGAAGAGATATTACTTTCGTACAGGCTACTTTTCGGCCAGAGTCGCAGGTCAAGAAAGCTCTTTCGCAAGCTTCGCCCGTTCTTCGACATTCCTCGCCAAGGACATGACCCTTTGCTGTCTGAGTTGTGTGGAGCCAAGGCTTTTTTGTCTCCCGAGATACCTCAAGGTCGACAGGATTATGATGTAACGAAAGACTTCCCACATTTGAGAGGTAGACTAGCTCGACTGTGCAACTATGCATCAAGTAAGAAACCCCGATCTTTAGCGGAGCTTTGGCGAGACCATCGCGACTCTGCAAACTGGTTGACGTTCTGGGCTGTTATTCTATTTGGAAGCATAGGACTCTTGTTGGCTTTTATCCAGTCCATTTTTCAAATCATGCAGTGGGCCCAGGGCCTCTAGTAGTCATTCTAGACACAATTCATTCTAATTGAATTTATCGACAAAACAGTGCTATTTTGCAATTCAAATGCGGCGCTCAGCCCAGCTTTGAATCAAGCCTTCGACCGTAGGCTCGTACTCTCTCAAAATAACCCCATCCCCCTTCAGACACGTGTTGGCATGAACAAATACAAGTGGTGGTGGCTTACTGGTCACCACAACTTTGCGCCATTCAAGATGTTCATCAGTCAGCCTGGAAAGCATTTCATAGTACTCCCGGCATGCCTGTACATCTGCTGTGCACCGGTACATGTGCAGATGTAGGAGCATTCTGCCGAGGGCCGGTTTCCCGTGACTGGCAACTTTTCCTCTGTCGACTTTTACGGCCAAAGTCCCTGCAGTCTTGTTATGCTCTATAATCACGCAGTCTCCGCCGTCCTTAAGCAGCCAGTTCAGAATTGCGAAGTGAGCCTGCCACGTTGTCAGTACGTCGTCTGTGCGTTCCGTATTCATTCTGCTCACTCGACTGTGGGCTTGGCCCCAACGCTGTAATAATAAGTGAGCAAATATTCCAATTAAACGGCCATACACGTGTTGTTCCAACCATACCTTGCTATCGACGTTGTAGTTGGCAAGACCACGCAATCCATCCACACCCAGCTGCTGGTACATGTTGTACGCAACTATGCAAATGTATCAATGTCTCGATCGTCGCCCAACATCGCCAAGTGCCACTCACTATCGTCAGCTGTCACGTCCGTGTCATCTGTGAACCCAAGAACTCTTAAAAGATCTTTATCATCCATCAGATAGGCGCCAACTAGCTCTGCTCTGCATTCATCGACCGTTGTGGCAAGATCACCAAACTGACCGGTCCAAGTCTGGCCTGGCTTGTACCAGGATCTGATAGGTTTGCCATCAAGAGGATTGATAGGGGGACTCCGGATGTCGAAGTTGTAATCCCCTTCTGTGTTTTCAACCATCATACGGCCGGTGCCATGTCCTAGAAGCTCGTGGAGAACAACCCACCAGTAGTAGGTTGGGAACTTAGCTTTACGGAATGCGGCTTCTTCGTGATCGCCAATGAATGGGTAACCTTGAGCCTTGCTCTCCGCAACCATACGGTTGGCAATGATGACGTTCTTGAATCCCGTATCTTGCCTAATATCGTTGTACTACCGATGAGTTAGCTCGGGCTAGTCGCTAATCAAGGCAAGCTTTGGAAAAGAGTACGTTGGGCAGATTAATTCCGGGAAAGATGATACTGGAGCAATATGCCAGTGCTTTGGGATGTCAGTAAGTGGATGGTTCTTTGATTCTCGGAGAACCTTACTGTGTATGCTTGAGAGATCAGGTGGGTCAAACAAAGACTTCTCAAACACCCCCTTTCCGTCGTTTTCAGGGCTGGTCCAAGGTAGCTTGCGGATGAATTGTGTCGAGTTGTCGACCAATCTCGTCAACTTCCTTGTTTCCGCGGCGTCTGCAATCGCAACAAGGCCCTCGAACTCGGCTCGTATTCCATGCGGATCTCTGTATGGCTCAACGAAGCCGAAAATGTTTTCAATCTCCGGCGCCTTGTCCTTCACCCAGTTTCGTAGTGAATCTCGATACTTGGCGAGGTTTCCGGTCCTAAAGCTCTCTACGTACTCTTCGATGAAGACTCTCTGGAGCTCGTTGGATGCGAAGTCCGCCGCTTGTGTCAACTCGACGCACATTTTCCGCAGCTCAACTGCATGATCCCCCATCACGAGCTTCACGCTGCCTCTGCCGTCAGGCAACGGCAAGACACCAAGACTTTCGTCATTGGAAGAAGCGATTTTCAATTCAAATTCAAGATCCGCGTCTAACTTTCTCAATCTGGTGTTCTCTGGGAAAATAGAGTTTTGCTCCAAGACTTGAGAGACCGTTGCGATTTCCTCTTTGCTGATATGGTTTCCCGGGTAGTAAGTACTTTGAGTGGTCTCTCCCGGATATCCAAGGCTGAAGGGCGGTGATGAATAAACAGCGTCAGCAAACGAGCCATACAAAGCCTGAAGTCTGTCAGACTTGGTTGCAATTTTTGCAAAGACGGCTTTGGGGATGGCCGGGATGAACTTCTGGTCGCCGGATCCCTAGCATAATTAGTGGAATAGACTTGACTAAGTTTTGCAACGACAAACAAAGTAGTTTCCTAGGTTCGATAAAAAGGTTGCCGCGTAAGTGAGAAATTGACGCGTCTCTTCGATTCCGATCTCATCGGCAAGTTGATCCCAATTGCCGTTCCAGGCCGCGTGAAGCTCGAGAATGAAGTCAAATATTGACAGCGATTCCGGTGAGGTTTGCCGCAGAACTATTCTCGCCCCGTGCCATGCTGCACTGCGCGAGTGTCAGCAGTCGTGTCTCTCTGGCATTTCATTTCATCACCTACTGTGCCAAATGATGGGCATATCTCTGCTGCGACTTGGTCAAGCCTTCAAATTGCGACCTGACGTCTAGTCGGAAGACCTGAACAGACTGAGCCTCCATGACAGCTCAGAATCAAGGTTGGACGTTATTCGCAATGTTGTGAAACTTTGACAGATTGAGCTTTGTTTGTGGAAGGATAAAAGCCTTTCTCTCCGAGACTCAAAGTTCTTATCACTGCCTGGTGCGGGGTGGTTGTTCAGGTACTAGTAGGCGGCCCCGCAGTGACTGTCGTATCATAAGGTATATGGGAAGTATGGGTTTGTACACTGCAGAGCGGATTGGGCTCGCGTAACTACAAATAATAGCCTGAAAGAACAGTCAGTGTCCGGACATGACCCTGTTTTTGTTGGTTGGGTTGGTTGGTTGAACTTTGGTCTATTCCGCGCCGATTGTACGGGTGAGAACAGCGGGCGCTAATTTCGATCATCGGAACTTGTGGTTTCCACGGTCCAATCGAGCAGCCCAATCACACTACCTTAAGCTCTGAACAGCACAGAATGAACCCAATAACATGGATTGCTTAGACAAATTCCTCCGTAATACTTAATGTTTTTCCTTCTGGCACTGGTCAGCCACGAGTCACCCCTTGAACGGAAAAAGAGATTGTGCCGGTCGACTATCTCAGTGTGCATCACCTAGGTAATTAGCATTGTGTGGTTCCGAATTTGCAGATTGCCTGCACTATGGGCGGACCAGTCAGTTCAGCAGTTAAGACATCAGTATAACCACAGAATCCGTTGCTCTACTCAAGGGCAGATGAGAAACCTTATCATTCGCATTCGAACGCTGATACTTCTGCTTCAAGCCATTTCTTTATGTTCTGAGAGACGCCGAGTCCAGAGCATATATCGGGAGGAGCGTTGCTCGTAACTCCTTGCAAGTAACCAAGGACTCAAGCGTACTCCTTCCTGGATAAGCTGCTGATCTTATCAGTCAGGAATTGCTGTCTTTGAATGAGTTCTGTCTTGGCAAGAAGCCCGCAAGAGCCGCAAATTTCACGGTTAGATCTCACGTAAGGCGAGTTATCGGTTCATCAGGTAGCTTCTATGCAATAAGCAGGCTGTGGTCGTTGACCATGTACAATGACGCGGACAATGTGCAGAGCCTGCTTATTCACCACTTCAAATTCCGCCTGATAGTCTGCCTACATACAGCAGCCCTGAACGATACGCGAACTGATTCCGCAATCTGCAAAATAACTGCCTAGTAGTAGCCCCCAGTCAAAGCAACTTGGACCAATCACATGATCTCCAAGTTCAACGTCATTTTTGGATGTTTATTAATTTTGATATTTGATCCTTTTCCAATTTTGATTACCCCCTCCTTTCCTGTGCTTTGTGAAAAATACAAGTAGACTCGGAGCATAAATGAGCTGTCAGCCCTCACTTGCGCTCTGTGGGACTTCGCCTCTTAAGGGGCAGTAGCCTTGACAGAGGTAGTGGTGAACTCGGCACAGCCCTGTCCTTGCGCAGACACAGTTACCTGCGCCTTGTTATCGTGGCCGTTCAAGCAGGCGCCGCCAGAGGCAACAAGCTGGTTGCCAGACTGGGCTACGAACTCAACGTTCTTCGAAGCGCAATCCTCGGCCCGGAAAGCGGTGCCGTTAAAGCCGACGCAAGCCTGCTTGTTCACCAAGTCAGGTCTGAAGCCAGCAGTGAAAGAACGCTGCACGAGAAGAACGTTATTGCCGCCCTGAGTCGAGGGGGTGATCTGTCTGTCCGCAGCGGTGTTGACACAGGCAGCGTTGACGATCTCGCCTAGCAGAACAGGTTAGTATACGGTCACCTCGGGTAATATTGGAAGCGCTGAAGCGCAGAGAGTCATACCGTTGTTGCGGAAAGTGAGGCACTCGTTTCCGGGTACGCCACCCTGCTCCTTGAAGACGAGAGTGCTACCGCCCTTCTTGATGGCCTGGCGCTTAGACAGATCTTCGGCGGGCATGGCGGCCACGAAGGTGGCAAGGGCCAGGGAAAGAGCCGCGGTGAACTTCATGTTTGCTGAGAAGACGAAAAGGTTGGGTAAAAGAATTGAAAAGTTAAGTTATATGAACAGTTAAAACGAAACAAGGGACCAGCCGAACGAAGAGAAGGTTTGCAAGTTGGAAAGTCGAGTGAGCGAATGGGATGAATCTCAAAACAAGTGAGACACAGAAGTCGAGGTCATCGAGTCGTCTTTAAATCCAAGCCAGCGACACCGCCAGACTGCGGCACCCAGGCTGCAGACTGGAGAAACTGAGTCTGGTAAGGGAAATTAAGCTTGATGCGACACGTCGCACCGCCTTCAAACCACCCCTCACACCTGCGACCTTAAAACGGGCTATACCGATCAGCCATACGAAAAAGATGAGGTGAAGGCGGCCCCGGCCCAAACAAGGAGGCCAGGAGAAGAAGAGACGAGTTTTGACCTGGTGTCAGCTTTTGCCGAGTTTGTCCAGCACCCCTCTCCCAAAACGACGAACCCCCAAGCAAAGGCTAAGCAGGGGTGCATTGACGCCGTCGCCAACAACCAAAAAGAGGAAAACCCCACCACCACAGCCATTCGCTGAAACGTCTCAAGATCGGTCGGTTGCAGGGTTGCGCCCAGCCGAATCTGGGGAACCACGCCTACAGTCCTACCAGTACGCCAGAAATACGGTTTCATCATGGCACCTCGTCAAGGAGCCGCATAACTTTAGACTGGCTGCCATCTTATGTAATTTCGGATATCTCGGTGTCAGACTTTGGTTGGCAGGGCGGGAGATGACCCAGATTTGCGCTTGGAACCGAAGATCCCATCTTTTTGGGAGGATCGAAGGGGGGGATGATGGCCATCAAGGGGGCGCTCTTTGGGTTGAAACCAGCAGCCTCTCGTCTCGAAGTCCACTCGGATCACACTCTATCTCGCTTTCGGAAGGTTTTGTCGGTTTTATGAGATGATCGTGGAATGCCTCTCTATGTCTATTTACATGCAGACTTTGGAATACCGGTCTTGTTGCTACCTGAACCTCTGTCACTTTCCTTCTCTTCTTCTTACCGAACTAGTCACTAGGCACGGGAAAGTTGACGACTCTTCCGCGTTTCTACATCAGCCCTAAAGACAGGGTGGTCATCTTCAAATCAACACAAGGTAGCTAGTGTTATGGGTATTCCAAAGATGAATACTCCGCTCGCAGTTCTGTCATAAAGACACCAATTACCTTAGCCCAACCTCTATGGGAAATTTCACAGTTTAGAGACTTTACAAAGAGTACACGCCTCGGAGTCAGGGCCCAACCTTGGTAGATCACGAAGGTACTCGCCCCTCAAAGTTCAGCTTGGTTCTTTCTAGGTCATCCAATCAATCTCAGCATGATACATCAATACGACTGCCCGGCATTCTCGGTCATGAGAGGAGTTGAAAGTGATCCAATGGCCGGGCTCGGGACTAAATAAAAACAAAGTTGTGTCAATTGAAATTGTCTCAACTATGGCTGTTCACCACATCTCGCTCTGATGAAAGCCAAAGGTATGGTGTGATATGAGCAACCCAGCGACTTTAAGCGACTTGACATCTTGTCTTAGGGTAAGAAGTTCGTCACAGTGAAAACTAGATCAGTGACTCTGCGTGTTCAAATTGTACCTCAGCATTTCCCGCCTCGCTGCATGACCTCTCACGCTGTGTCTACGGTCTTTCGCACCAACGTCTTGAACACACGCTCCACTGGAGAAGACTCAAGAGGCGACCTGCTTAAACGTCCGAGCAGGCAGATCGCGAAGATATGCATATTTTTCTATCATCTGTAACCTCATTGGCCGTAAAGTTGAAGCAGTGTAACCCAAAGCGGCGAAAACGCGGACATGAGGTCCCAACATGCATGGAGCTCCGCCATCTGCCTCTGCAGCCTGCCCTGCTCCCGAGAGGCATCCAAGGGCGCAGCTACCTTTCTTCAGCCGGCTATATGAAATTTCGCTACCTGGGCACGACCAATTGAGGTAGCTTTCAGGGTAATGAGGTACCCTTTTACTTTCTAATCTAAGCACTATGCTAGATTTAAGTTGAGCTAAGTAAACAAACCAAATAGAAGGAAAGTTTGGCTGTATCAATCCCACATTGTTACCGATAAGACACCCTACTTGGTTACTGTGGTCGAACTGACTTCTGTAGCCATCCATAAGTGACTAAAAATGGACTACTAGCCGCCGACGGGTCTCTGAATTGCATCCTCCCTTCCGACTTCCAACAGAGTGATAATGTACTTCCGCTTTCTCACCAGCCAATAAGGCATCCAAACCCATTAGTAGAAAATTATGTGACTACTCGAATGTTCCATATATTATGTGTTCTCATTAGAGATCTCCCCCGACTAGAGTAAGCCCTGATTCAACTTCGCTGCCTTATAGCTATCTATCTCATTATCCATCACTCATCATCTCGCACAGGCCCACAGCCCCAAACCAGCCTCATCTACCTATTAGCAAGCGACATAGATCAGCTATCCAACACACAGAGATGGATCTAAACTGTACTTGACCCGAAGGCCCTCTCAATGCATCCGGGGATATCGTTGGATACGGGGTAAGGCCGTAACTTCAACAGGGCGGTATGTGTCAGGGACTAACAGCCGGCACCTCCACAGATCCTTGCAGCATTCATGGGCACAGCAATGACAACGATAGCCGCTGTCATCCTAGCATACTTCTTCGATGGCGTCGACGGAGATCCTCTCAACGAACTAGACCACAAAGTGATTGATTATGTAGGCTGGAATAAGAGACGCAACAAGCCTGGACGCAACAAATTCGAAGACGAGCGCGAGCATCAGTGTCGTCGACAAAGACGTGCAAAGGCGTTTTCGCAATTCATTCTCGCGCTCAGCGATCAGCAACTCGTCACCGGCCTGGCATTGCTCGTTGCCGCTATCTCGGGTAGGGCGACCTTGTCCCAATTCGAGTTCTCCGTGGCGCACAGTCTCGCCTGGTTCTCTTCCACTACTCACCTGGCTACCCTCGACATCCTCAGACAGACGCTCAAGTGTCAGAATCAATGGGTCCTCCATCTACGAGTATGTGGCATGGTGTGTGTGCTCATTCTTTTGACGTACACAACCGTTTATGGTCGCAGACATGGACGTAAACCACAAAGGCGAGGCAATTGCGCCGGCAGCGTGTCTAGCTTCGTCTCACGGAACCGGGATTCTCTTCTCGCAGCCAGGCTTCCCTCTCGTGCTTCTCTGGACTGGATATATTTTCCGCTTGCAAAACATCTATATGAAAGAACGAGGTATTACGCCACTGCTCAACTACTGGCAGATCTCACTTTCTATGAACGAGCTCCACCCGGTCGGGACAAAGACTTTGTCTTTCGAGATGGAGCAAGAGAAAGCCGCATGCCATCGCAAGAGTGAGGCTCTTTTCCATGCCAAATCCCATCTCGAAAAACATCAACCAGGGCCAATGTACAATTTTGTGGCCAGAACCTTGGGTGATGGACATGTTACAAGATTTATGGCTGGCTTTCATCTAGGAGATATGGGCGCGCGGCGTTCTGTAGCAGGAACTCGTTATTCATCCTCGCTTCTTTCAACATCGCCAAAACTGATTTTCACTTTCGGTTTTGGGGTAAGCCAGGTCGTTCTACGTCGCTTCATTTAATCCCCAGATCTGGCCCCAGAGTCCACCGAGATGGGTTTCGGTCAGATCGTTTCTATTTTCTTACTCATACTACCAATGATGACTGTTGGAGAGGTATACGTAGGTGAGTCTTTAACAACAATGATGAAGGATTTGTGAAGGCAATTTGTTGATACAATTTGGGAAATCAAAGACTATAAGACCAGAGGAGTATCAGCTCAGGCCGACATACCGAGACATCAGTGCCAGACAACTGGCAACGATGTCGAGTCAAGCTCAGTACAGCCTTGCAACTATATCACACACTTCGACGAAATCAAGCAATACTTGTTTACAACGGCAAGTGACCCACGCTCGATCCCTCAAGATATGCAAGAAGAACTGTACAGATTCTTCTTGGAGTTGAAGGAAATCGAAAGCTGGTTTGGGGTTGGCCCCTCCATCTTCCTCTTTGCGGTGGACATCTTACTATCAATTTCGCTCGGCCCCCTTTCCGTTCCATTCGAGTTTTATGAAGTGAACGGCGCTTATAGTCTCCCTATGGCCGTTCCGATCATCGGTAGTATCTGGATAATCTGGAAAGGCAGAAGAATCGGAGCAGCCGCATGTCTTGCGTACGAGGCAAACAGTCCATACACTTCCAAGTCCGAGCAAATCCATCTCTGGACGGAAAACGTCCTTTTGTCAAGGGATAATTGATTTTCCCAATACATGTATCTTAAGAAAGAAAAAAAGCTATACTTAATGTGGTTTTCTCATAGGCTTCCCGATTGAGACAAAAACCAGAAAACAACACCTCCTAAGAGTCACGTGTCCCAGCCTAAACTGTTTCACAGTAGAGTGATGAGTCTCTTGATTGTTTGTCAAGGGGGTGCGGACTTCAAATTGGTAGTGAGCACCCGGGTACAGGTCAGGACTTAGAACATTGGAGTTTACTTTGACAAGTCAACATTATGAGCCCATATAGTCAGTAGTTGTATACCTATTGCTCATGGATCGCTTCATATTACTCCTGTCACCACGCTGTTCTTAAGAGAATACCCTCAAAGTACCTTACTACCAAGCATAACTGATAAAGACGATGATAATAAGGAAAGCAGCGTGGAGAATAGCTAAAATGAGGATGTTAAGGAGGAGGCCGATACACCGAAATCGTAGTCTGCGCCAGACAGCCAGCAAGACACACATGTCCAAGAGAGTACCATCGGCGAATACGACCTCTTTCATTAATCAGATCAATACCCCATCTCAAGGCTTATAACATAGATAGACTATCTATCACTAAGCTCAAAGCTTTTTATCTATCAACAGACCACGACATTCTATGACACCATCTCAGCATTACACTCGGACGGCTGCGCATACAATTTCTGCAGTATATTGTCTGTCGATGCCATACTCATCTACCGATTTAGCAGACCGGAAGTCTCAGGAACGAAGTAAGTACCTCCTTATGCATGTTCATAGAAGAACCTCCGAAACAGTTAACTCTTGCTTTTTGTTTGGTATACTGACGATGGCCTCCAACTATCTAGGTCTGGCACCGTCAAGGTCCGGTCTCCATTACTCTGATAGGTACTCTTATATATGCCGCCTCAAAGACATCCCTTCCCACACCTGATTACCGCCTGTTCCTGGCTGACCCCCAATAGCTCCGCTCCGAACACAACATGAACGTGGGATTTACGACGCACTACGTTGAGCCTCGGGCGACACACACCCATACAATCATTTCCCTCCACGGCAGAGACAGCATCTGCAACGAATTTGCAGACGAGCTTTTCGAAAGCGAAGCATCAGAACCAACAAACCAGCCACGCACTCTCCCAGACCTACTGCCGTCTTACCGCTAGGTCTTCCCCGGGGCAGCGCTACTTCCATCCAAGAGGTTCGGTACCGTAATATCACAATGGTTCGACGTCTGGTCGTTGGAGAACCCAAAAGAACAAGCCTTTATCCAATAACCCGGCCTAAGACAAAGTATCGAAAACCTCGTCACCCTCGTCGAGAACGAATCCGCCCTAGGTCCGATGGATATGATATCCCTAGGTGGTATCATCCAAGGATTTGCAACCTCAATCGCCGCTATTCTGACCACGCCGAGACTAGCCAATTTAGGTGGGCTGATCGGTTTGTGCAGCTGTCTGCCACCGGCTGAGGTCATCGCATGAGTTGGCGGAGGAGACTTCACTTTATCGCAGAGCAAGCGGCGCAGATAGACCCAACGGCCAAAACCCCCAATTTTCCTCGCTCACGATGTGGACGATGAGGTCGTTGATATCAACCTTGGTCGGCAGTTGCGGACGACCCTTGATTCATTCGCCGGTTCATGTACAGTGGAATGGCATGAATATCAATCAGGAGGTCACTGGGTCAACGAGCCGCAGGGTGTGGATGACATGGTCAGCTTTCTGAGACTTCCATATGCGTTGAATCGGGCTTCACATCCCACGCCACCACAATCGAACTGGGATTTTGTACTGGCTGCGAGCTGCTGGTCTGTTGCTTGTTAGACGTCGTGGCATGTACGAGCAATTCTCGATTCTCAGGTGGGTGTTACCTCTCAACACAATGCTCCCCGCGTTGACATGAGAACGTCTTCAAGTACATGTATCATCATTACATGTTTATTCCATCACCATGCCTGAGCACGAGTTATGATGCCTGTCCTAGACGCCATGCCATGCTATGCCATGCGCTCTATGCAGTATTCTCTGTTCCTCTAGGACCAGATGAGCTTCTGCCCCGAAGCTCAAAGCCATCCAAGACGACGCCGTATACCTCTAACCGGAAAGGTATAATGCTACGCTCAAATCAACAACCAACCCCTCTTCACGGGTTGACCATGTTCCTTTCAGGACTCAACCTCCATCTCCAAATCCGGATCCACCTCGGTCCCCAAGTCCCTCTCCTCCAAAAACCGCCTCCCAACAAGCTCATCAGGCAAATACTCCTGCCTCACCCTGCCCTCACGATAATTTGGCGGATACTTATACTCCGCTCCGTACCCCATCTCCCTCATCAACCTCGTCGGCGCGTTCCTCAAGTGCAGCGGCACAGGCAACGCCGCCGCGCCCGGCTCCTTGAGCGCCGCGTAGGCATTATTCAGACCCCTATACGCCCTCGTGCTTTTCGGCGCGAGACTCAGCGCTACGGCGCAGTGCGCGAGTGGGATCCTAGCCTCGGGCATACCGATCTGCTGTGCGGCGGTGTACGCTGCCGTCGCGAGCGGGAGTAAAGTATTATCTGCCAGCCCGACGTCTTCAGAGGCGATGACGACCATCCGTCGTGCTACGAACAGGGGGTCCTCGCCGGACTGGAGCATGCGTGCGAGGTAATACAGCGCCGCGTCCGCGTCTGATCCGCGAACGGCCTTATGAAAGGCGGAGATGGTATCGTAGTGCTGGTCGCCCGCGCGATCGTACACAAGTGTCTTGGTCAGCGAAGCCTTGATGTCCTCCTTCGTCGTCCCCGCGCGCGTCGAGAGCGAAAGCGCGAGCTCGAGCAGGTTCAGCGCCGTGCGCGCATCACCGTCGGAGAAGGCGGCCAGGTATGTCACCAGCTCCGCGTCAACGAGCGGGCTACCAGGGAAGTTATTCGTTCGCGCCTCTTCGTCAATGGCGCGGAGTAAGATTCTTGCCACGTCTTCGCTGGAAAGCTTGGAGAGGGTAAACGTCCTACACCGCGAGAGCAGCGCGCCCTGAACCCTGAACGATGGATTTTCCGTCGTGGCTCCAATGAGTGTAATCGTACCCGCCTCAACGGGCTTCAGAAAGACGTCCTGCTGCGACTTGGAGAAGCGATGTATCTCGTCGCAAAAGATGATTGTCTTACGGCCTGTAAGAGCACCCTCGTTGGCCGCCTCCGCAAAGAGCTTCTTGCACTCAGCAACGCCGGACGATGTAGCATTCATCTCTATGAAGCGTGAGCCAACACTGTGAGCTATACACCGCGCAATCGTCGTCTTGCCCGTTCCCGAGCCGCCCCAAAGTATCATGGAGGGAACCCGGTCCGACTCGATGAGGCTACGCAGCACGCCGTGCGGGCCGACGAGGTCCTGCCCGCAGACTTCGTCTAGGGTTCTGGGACGCATACGCTCTGCCAGGGGCGCCGCGCGGGCTGTCTTTGTGCGCTTTGCCGAGGGGCCGGTTTCCGGTGGTTGTGGTGTTTGTTGGGTTGCTTCGCTGTCTGTGTTGGTGGCCGTCGCTATAGGAGAGGGCAGCTCGCCTGGCCCATCGTCGAATCTTCGTTTCATGCCCGCCATGGGCCGAGTAGTCGTCGCTGCTGTCGTTGTCGTCGTGCCGTTGGACGGGGTCGTGAGGACTTTGGCGGGAGGGGCATGGCGCTTGGGTGCGGGTGTCGAGAAAAAGGAGGATGCGGGCCGTTTGGCTTGTGATGAGGTGAGTGTAGAGCTGGGATTGCCATTCGACTGTGTCGCTGTGGGCGGGGAGGACGTTCGTTCGGGGTTGAAGATGTGGTTTTGGCAGCCCGAGTCGATGTGGGAGTTGATCAGCGTCTCCTTGACGGGTTTGTTGCAGATGGGGCAGTCGACAGCTGCCATTTTGAAGAGAAGGCGGTGCTGTGACGCATGCGATGGGGTCTTTTTTCTGGCTCAAGATTGACTATTATGTACGTGACTTGGTCCGGATTCGTCAATTCGTGTCCAGTCGACGTTGTTGGTGCAACGATCGCGAATTCGTGGACATTTGGGGGTTGAACTCTGACTGGACGAGACGCGCCTTTGGGGGAATTTTTGAGTGCAATGACGCGCCTGGCAATTGAGCTCGGAATTCTAGTGGGGCACGGGACGCCTCGCTCCGCACTTCAGGTAAGGTACCTGACCCCAAGTGAATAGGTGCTTCCACTGCCGTCTGGAGGCGACTGTCAGTGCCGGGGTGGTCGATTCACAGCCGTCGGGTGAGAAGCCGCGCTCTCTCAACAGTGGGGGCGCCCGGCACTCGGATTCGGTCGGAGATACACTGTGGTTTCCGTCCGCCCGCCCTGCTCGGCATACGGATACACAGTACCTTACGTATGATATCATCGTAGACAAACAAAATGGTTGATTCACTCTTCAGGTTCCAATTGACAACGAAACTAATAATCTCAGTGATTCGCGCCCGGATGATGAGCCGGGTCTTCTCGTAGGTATCATTACACCTGTATAAAACGCCTCCCAATGCCTTTATCCGCGACCCGAAATATCAAAAGTGCTCGGAATGGAGCCGTGATGTACAAAGACGCCGTGGCATGAGTTGATGCTGGTGCCGGTGCCGTCTTCCATTCTCTATACTGGAGATGACGACCATGTATGAAGTGGTAGATCGAAGCCATTGATCCGCTTACTAAAGCAGAGCATGCTCATGCTCTCTTCTTTCGCTGGCGACTCATTCAGTCTTTACTGTATTACGAAAACCCCCTCAAACCATGAAAGACTCTCCGCAGCCACACTGCTCCTCTGTTCAAATCGTTAGCATGTCATATCTCAAGGCGGCAAGAGGCGACGTAGACTCACTGATATTCGGGTTCTTGAACACAAACCGCTGGCTCAGCTTATCCTCAACCCAATCCATCTCACTGCCAATAATGCTGAACAGCGCCTTGCTGTCAATCAGCACCTTGACGCCGTCCTGCACCACCTCCTCGTCGAAGCTCCCCGGCTTCTCAACGTACTCGAGATGGTACGCCAGGCCCGAGCACCCCCTGTTCCGCACGCCGACCTTGATCAGCTTTGGCTCCGGCTGGTCCAGCATCGCGCGCAGCTGCTCTACCGCCGCGGGGCTAAGCTTCATCGCTGCCTTGCGGGCACGGAGCGTGCGCTTCGGGCGGGCGGCTGGTTTGGGGGTCTGGGCTGCTTGTTCGGAAACCTTTGGCACCGTGGTAGCGGCGGCGGCGGTTGCTGCTGATGACGTCGTCGTGGCCTTGGCTGTTGCGGATGTGGTCGCTGCTGTTGTTGTCTTCGTCGTCGAGGATTGTGTGGCGGGGGAGGAAGAGGAAAGGCTGCTCGGTGTTGAGGATTGTTGGTGGGCTGTCGCCATTTGCGAGGGGATCTTGGGGGGTCTCGTCTCGTTGACCTTCGGCAGCGCATCCGGCGATGCGATGGAGCTCTCGGGGATGCCATCGCCTCTCGCCGGAGGGGGTGTGTTGTTTGAGTAGAGAGGGTATGACTGGAAAGACGGGCTGCCGTAGGCGCGACGAGCAGAGGCGCACTGCAATGCCGTGCAGGAGCGGCGGAACGCCACTCTGCTGAGTATCCTCGGTGCATTCATCTTTGTGCTAGAGGTTGTGTGTGTTTGTGATGGAAGTCGAGTTTATTAGAGGGAATCACAGCAAGGTGAGGTCGTTTCCCGTTTTGTTTTTGTGGCTTTTGTCGTCGAAGGATCAGGTGTTGCGGTTGAGAGGGTTGGAAATCATCCGACGGTGACGAAAGAAACAGGCGGGAATTGTAGGTCGGAGGTTTTTGCGGTCGGGATGGATTGGCAATGGGAATGTGGCTGGCACTCGGAGCAAAGCAAAAGAAGCTGGGGCCAAGGGGGGGGTCATTTGACAGGTTCTCGCCGTGGCGCGGCTATGACATGGTGAGCGGTCTCCAGTGTACTGGGTGCTCTGCAGCCAATCAGAAGCCTGTAATTTGTCAACGGTCGGGACAGATGACAAAGCAGCCTCTTTCCCTTTCAGTGCCCTTTGGGCCTTTGATGTTGCTCTATTTCTCATGACCAACAAATACCTTGAGGGCCTCAAAGGCATCATATCATTCCTTCTCTACCTGTCTAAGGCAGTCAGGTACTTTGTTTGTCCAGTGTCACACTACATTGCCGAGTTCCCTGGACTCTCGGGGAATCGACGTGGTTCGAGATTAGGTTTGCCCGGACTTGACAAGGAAGAGCTCTACATCCAATCAGCAGCCTGTGGAACCTGTCTTGATATGCCGAATAGGAACCTTGAAGGTCGAGAACCCGAGGCTGGCATCCGCTAATACCAGTCCATCTCCTGAGGCTGAATTCTCAGAGTCAACAAGTCTCAACTCAGCATGCCAACCATCGATCAATGGGACATCAACACAATGCTTCATGAGAATCATCTCGGGTGTCATTAATATCATACAGTCTATCACCCATCCTTCCTCGCCTCACAGCTCACAGCTCACCAACTCTCACCGCTCCACTAACCCTCTCACATCAGCAACAGCCGCCCTCGCCATCTTCTTCAACAACGTCCTCTCATCCGCCTCCCGGTACCGATCCCACGTATCAAGCCCCTCTTTCGCTTGTATACTCAGCGTCTCATAACCTTGCTTAATGACCTCCGTCACCTGCATGCTTGTCAGGTTTCCCTTCTTCTTGCCGCCCTCCGCCAGCAGCTCCTTGTAATGCGTGCTCACGCTAATGAGCGTGTCGATCGAGTTGCTCGGCCGCTTGCCGAGCTGATAGCTCTCCTTGAACTTGGTCAGCGTGTCGCCCGCCTCGACAACCTTGTAGAATAGATCATCGTATGCCGCCGGCGACGGCAAGAATCCTTCGCCAGCCGAGAGCGAAAGCGCTACCAGGTTGACGACATTGTCTAGCAGGAGGTCGATTTGCGAGAGGTCTTTCAGGTCCGCGACGTATTGTGTCAGGAACCGAATTAGGTTCAGCAACGCGCGGAACAGATCCGCCCAGTGATATGTTAGTCGCGTCCTTGACCTTGAGAGATAAGAAATCACCCGCAGCAGGATTCCGACGCAGAGTGTGTAGAGCCCGACGTCCAGCCTCCTCCGCAGGTTGTGTGTGATGCCGTCCACCATGGTATCCAGCACGGCCGTCGCCAGAATCCGGTCCCCTCTGACCAGCGGGAGGAACGGTTGCCTCTGGCGACATAGACGAACCTGCCCCTTGGACTCTTCGCTGCATATCCGCTTGCATAGCACGGGGTCTTCGATTAGTAGGCGGAACACCATTAGGTTGAGATGCGAGTAGTGTGTCGTGCGTTCGGAGAGATGGGCGTGCTGGAGTAGGTAAGAGGTGAGTGATGTGAAGGCTGCCAATGGTTGTTCTTCGCCCTTCTCGGCAGGCAGGGTGGCGAGGTTGAAGCAGAACAGTTTGTTGGCGTGGGTAAAGTCGTAGGTTGCTAGCAACACGGCCGCTTCCTCGCCGGGTCTGCTGCTAGTCAGTTGCCACATTTTCTCGCTTCAAAGTCAGCCAGAGGATACTCACAGCTTTGTAAACATCTGCTTCATTGTCTCGGCATCGTAGACGGGCTTCTTTTCCGGCTTGGGGCCCCTCGCAACCGCGCCGAGACCAAACATGCGCAGGGTGCCGTTGAATGTCCACCCCTCGGGCAAGTCATCCTGCACATCCACGAATTGTGTAGTCAAGCTCTCGCACGTTTGGCCGATGCATCGGATAATCTTCTTGATTGTCGCCTCGTTGACGAAGTCGTTCAGTCGCATCTGATACGGGTTCTGGAACTCGAATTTGTTGTAGTTTGCCAAGAGGCCTAGGAGGGAAAAGGGGCTAAGGACGCGCTCCGTTGTGTCAGTGTCTTGTATGAACTGCGATGTCGTTAGTTGAGGCTCGCAAAGGTTGCAAGGGCAGAATGATCTGACCTTCATTACTGAGGGGAAGAGATCCCTCTGGATAAAGTATGTCAAGAGACTTGTCTGGTATGCGCCGGCCGTCACAGCCAGGACAACCTCGACAGCCTTTTGTCGCAATTCCACTGCAATACATTAGTCCTTCTCATGCTTGGACATCATTGCTTTCCCTTGTGCCAAACTCACAGCTCTTCCCGCTCCTGATGATCTGGTCCACAGCTCCCACAAAGTCTGTAAAGATCGTATCGACATAATCGATCCCAGCCAAGACGATGATGATATCCGAGCTAGGGTGCGCATACTTTTTCGAAAGAGCCGAGCAGAGGAACACGCTTAGAGTCTACCAACCTCCCAATCCAAGTCAGCAACTCTACCAGCACCTTCTAAGCCCTCATCTCGACGCAAGAGGTGCCCCTGGTTTACTCACGTCAAGCGCATGCAGATCTGCGACACCCTGTCCACTCTTCATAGCAGTGACAGCGCGCGCGAAAAGCTCCCTAGTATGCTCCTCCAACGCAAGCATGTCCGCCGGCCCGAGGCCATCGAGGATCCGCTTCAGGGCAGCGCGATCGGGCCGGAGGAGGAAGAACTCGCGCCAGAAGCCCTCGGAGCGTTCTGGGTCATCTTCGGCGTCCTACTCAATCATGGAGTTCGTATCAGCAGGTTGCCAGCGTACAAGGTCGTGCTTCTGTGCGTAGGAGTAATGTCTAGAAAGGTACGGCCATGCGGTCCGGAAGTTGAAGATCGTCAAGGGGGAAGGCTCGGTCAGGCGCAATGGGGGAAGATCAGGATTCGTGGGTACAAAGATCGAGGAGAACACACACCTAGGGAGAAAAGTTTAGCTACAGATCCTACATGAATTCGGCGACAGAGTACCTTGGACACACAAAGACATGGTCGAGGGGTCACAAAGGCAGGGAGAAGCGGAGCTGTCGAACCTTGAACAGCGACTCGTACAGCTGTACGATCTTGGGTTTGAAGACCTCGGGCGGGGCCTGACGGGTCAGCGGTGACGCTTCCATTCCCGAGCTGTGGCAATCTGTGGCAATGAGGACGAGGAATTGACGGTCCAAATGTTCGAGCCGGAGGCAGCGGGAAGGGCAGGTAATCTGTAAATGTTTGGTTTTGGGGGCTGACGACGTCGGTCCGGCAGCACGCGAGCTAACCGTTGCGATACGCGTTCCGATAAAAAAAAAAGATGGAGAGGTCCCCGTTGCAGCTCAGGGATTCTGCACCGTTTGTTACTTGAACTGGCACGGCTTTAAACAGCCATTTAGTAGCAAATGGTACAGTGCTTCTGACAATGATGACTGTACTTGCACATGCGCATTCTCCCCCTGAACTCGGGCTGCCTCCAAAAAAAGATCGGGACACTTGTCCAGCGCCAGAAACATCCATGGCATGTTTCATGCACGGGCGCATCATAATCCAGTCTTTCTCCGTAGGGCTGATATTGATATCTTAACTGCAGGGCCGCTGATCCAACCATTTTCCCAAGCCGCAAGGCTGACGCCTCTGGTCCATCTCCTCCGCACCTCGCAGATTGGTCCTTTATTACTTGCCTCTTTTCAAAGGAGCAGTCGAGTCACAATCTGTGTCACATCCAAAGGCCTACCTCTTTTTGGCCCAGAAGACGGCGGCTTAAGTCAGCGAGAGAAGAACCGCGACTCACGTGTACGTTGGTGAAACCCAGCCTCGGATGCCATTTCTTCTTTCATGAATGTGGATAAAATAGTTGTCCTGGGATCCCCAGGCGGTTCGTATGTCTGTTCCATGGCGTCGCTGGCCGAGTGTGTACTATCTCTAGCATCGAAATCGCGGCGCAACTCTTGTTCCTCTGCTACCGCGGCATCTCTCTCGGGGCCTAGAGCCATGGCCCGAATGGCCACGATATCAGTCCGTCGCCTGCATTCTCTGTCCCTTTCGAAACTCATCCATCTCTTCTTCTTCATCTCAGCCCATATGGACTTGGAAGATCTCAAGCCCCGGAGGTTCCCCGATGTCTGATTTTGGGGCAAAAGGTTCCGATGCTCGTTTGAGGCCTGCTGGTTCTGCCGAGGTGTGGCGCCAACGTCCATGACTTCGCCCATCTTCGGGCGCTTTGTAGGGATCCAAATGACCAGATTGAACCCCGCTGGCTCTGGGCCTCGGTCGGACTCCACGAACGAAGCAGCATGTTCGGTGAAGGCTTCAATCTCTTCGAGCGCATCCTGACCCAAGATTACATCATGGATACAACTCTCAAGAATGTGGAATTGGAAGGCCGCATCATCACAGCTTGAAGGAGAATTTGACTGGCTCAAGGGCGCCCAATGTGCCCATGCGGAGCCCATTGTCTTCTCGAACTTGCCGTCAGGAAATCGCAGAAGACGCTGGTCCCTCCAGTTGATAGTACCATGCCAATGCCTATGACTGCGCGCGAAACTGAGCGAGACGAGATTTGACTCGGAACCTGAGTCGGCGAGTGCCTGGACCGTAATACCGTCGATTGTTCCTTGAAGCCGCTGACTGACAGACCCGATACTGCTTGTAAAAAGAAGCGAGGTTGCCCAAGAAGGTCGAGGGGTTTTACTCAATCGCGCACGGTGTTGGTTCATTGTGCCCGAAGCTGCAAGGAACTCGCTTCCTAAGACGATATCATGAGCGAAATCGCTGATGACCTGGAACGTGATGGTCCAGTGTCGTTCAGGGTCATGCGCAAATGTCCATAGAGCATTAATGGCACCAGCACTCATGATGGTCTTGCCGTTGGCCAGGCGGAGGCCCGTATGTTTCTCTGACAGGGCGGATGGCGGCTCAAAACCGAGTCGCCTGGCAAGCGAGGAAGACACCAAGTTGCAGCTAGCACCAGTGTCGGGAATTGCGTTGACCGAGTACCCGTTCACGGCTCCTTCTGCCGTAAGGATGCCACCCGGTGCGACTTTCGGCATGACGAAGAACATGGATACTGGACCCGACAAGAGACTCCGTATCAGCAACACTATCTGGAGCATAGTGACAAAAGGACTGGGGTGCATTCTTACCTCCCTTGCTCCCCGACGCGACGAAATTGGCGTATCGGCATCGCAAATCTCGGTTCAAAAGTATCCTGTATGCTTCTTGTATTTTGCTCAATTCATTTTCTGGGCTATACTCGTGGCAGGAAACGTATTTCTGAAGTCTTCTTCTGTACGCTGCCTTTACGTCGCTATGCTCAGCAGTTTCTGGTATGTCCAGAAGCTTAAAGTAATAATGAAAATCATGGAAAGAATGCATGTTGTAATCGACCTAAGGAAAGCTGCTCTGGACAACGTGTGCGACGTTCGAGGGCCAAGGCTGAAGAGAAATCGGTAAGCTCGCCACTGGAGGTGAGAGGAGACCAGACAATGATATTCTCGAGGATTTGTCTTGAATGGTGGCTGTGACACTAACAACTCATCTTTGCAGCGAACGTGGTTGGCTCATTTCCGAGGCACATTTACACATTGAGATCAGGCATCCAACCACGAACCTCTCTCGCCATCCAGTTGAAGGGTACTCATGTAGCATCGGCACCCAGATTTACAGTCCACTATGACATGTCCAATCGTGACTGGAGGTAAACAGTCCTCGGCGCGCACATGACAAAGGTGTCTGGGCTGAGGGTGTCCTAGCCAAGATGTGATTTTGCCTTCTTCTCTACGCCCCCTGGTGAATTTTCGATATATCTCCCCAGGCTCTTCGGTAGTGTGGCTGCCTCGAATGCAAGCGACGTCGGTAGATCGATCCAGCAAGATACCTCCGTCTCACAAATGGCAGCCGTACCTCCCAATCTGTTAAGCCACGCAGCTTTCGCGGAATTTATTGCCTCTGATCCTGAGCTGTCGGTATTCAGGAGCTTCCAGGCTCTAAGTGCCCGAAACCTCCTTCAACTGCAATCGAGAATGCTCGAGATTGAAGCCGAACTACAAAAGTCCGACGAGGATGACGCTGCGGGTGTTGATGAGGCTAGCCCTCTCGCTACCAAGTGCTGGGAAGTACTTGCATTAAGAGCTCAAGAAAAGGATTCAAGAGAGGCCAGGAAGATGGATCTCTTGAATCGACTACAAGAAACCATAGAAGAATACCGTACGTGCCTCGAAGGTTGACCACAAGTGCAAACGTTGTGACGGGACACAGATGAAGCTTTGGTTCTGCGAAGCCAAGTCATGAAGTTCGCAACCCCCAACGATCGAGTCTTCCGCGTCTTCCAAGGTTGGTTCGACTCCGAACAACCCTTCCTCGGCCACGGCCACGATCTACCAAACAAGCGAGACGACTTCATCGCCCTCGCTCCATCAGCAGGTACAGACTTCCTCACCCGGAATCTCGAAGATCTCGCAGGAAGATACCTAGCGGTACGTTAATCGTTCCCTACCACAGCAACAATGAATAGCTCTTGATACTCTGAGCCAGGGGAAACGACACAAGGAAACAACAGAAGTAAAATACTACTCCGCCCGCCACGTATCCCGCCTCGTCACAATAATTACCGTCCTCACCGCCTCTCTAGTGATCCAAGCCGCCATCGTCACCCTCTACCTCGTCCACAGCGAGGTCCTGCGCCTCTGCATGGTCGCCGCCTTCACCAGCGTCTTCGCGGCCAGCTTAGCCGTCATGACGGACGGACGGAGGACGGATATTATTTTAGCAACGGCGGCTTGCGCAGCGGTCTTGGTAGCTTTTGTCGCGCAGGGCTAAAGGCATGTAGTACTATCGACTTCATTTCCTGGTTGATATTGACTGCTAAAGTCTGAAAGTTTGGGAGATTCAGGTTTAATTCTCCTGAATTGGAGAGTGACCTCACGCTCATAATCCTAGTAGTAGTGCTAAACGTCTCCGGTGGGCAAGGAGAGAGGGCGGTCTTTCCGTGGCCGGCATGTGGGGCCGAGTGATGTCTCCGGCGCCGAGAGCAACCCCCGAAAAAACGACGAAAGACAAAAGACGAAGTGTTCGATAGCATGATCAACCCACCTTGCACTGAAAAGCAACGAGAAAAGCGTCCTAAACTTCGAACAACCAAGACCAATTTGTTTAAGTTAAAGTCGTCTAGACTCTCTCTACTTGCCCTTATATCGACTACTTCACCCAAATCTTTATCAACCGTACTTTGAGACTAAAAGACCCCGGCAAGCCGGTAGGCCTTTCTTGACTTTGTGATATTGTTTCCCATGCCGTCTCTTGTCCCTTTTCCCTGCTCTTCTTTCTCATCCTTTTGGCCTTCAGCAGACTCATCAGCTCCTCACTTTGCCATGGAGCGCTTGCAAAGAGTTACTCGGGCACGCTTTGGATCATCATTCACATTGGAGGCCAGTATCAATATGCTGAGTCAAACTGAACGGCTTTTGCCGTCGGATTCACATTCCAATGTACCTATCGAAACCCCATTGCTTGCTGCTGTACCAGCGTCCCTGAGGACAGGGTTCGTGTACATTCTGTCATCCTCACTGATGCCTCAAAGTCTCCGCGTTGGGAGCATCCGCACTCTGCATCCTCTCATCGACGTGACCCACAACGTTGCTGCGGCCCATTGCCGTTTGTGTCCGAATGCTGTTCCTCTCCACCTGCTTTGGCCCCACAGGCGACATCTAGAATGTGAGCTTGCAGCTCTCTTATGGTTCTAGGCCCTCGACACCTCGTGTTTTGTCCTGTACCAAACCACCAAATCATGCCGGTTGCTACCAAAAAAGTCTCCCTGTTGAGAAAGGTGGGGGACAATGTGAAACGCCTCTTTGAAATCGCACTGCCTCTATCAAATCACCCAGTATGCTATTCTTCTGCTCGGTTCGACCATGCTGTGTTGCCCATTGACTCCTCGTCTCCAATGTCGAAATGTCGAAATGTCAAAAACTGCACATTTGCTTCTTTTTTTCTCTCGTACTGTTGTGTCGACCGTCTAAATGGCCCAACTGCCTCGTCTCTCTCGTACACCCCATGCGAGGGAATCCAGGCTGTCCAGATCCGGGTGTTGTCTAGCCCACTCGTAGATGTAGGATTTTAGCGCCTTCCATCTTGGGCATCTTTTCTCCTCTGCCAACTCAGCTTCAGCCGGTTCCATCAAATGGCCACTTGCCATCTGCTTTGCGTCATCAGCTTCAAGCTCTTCGACACTGACTTGAGCAATCTTGGCGAGCTCCTCGTCAAAGGACCTTGCCATGGCGGGGTATCCCAGAGACAAGTAGTTGTAGACTTGCGTGACAAAAATGTCGTCGAATTCCGATGCAATCTTCTCCTCTAATGCTTTTTCGCGCTTGAGGCGGTCCTCCAGGCCAGCGAGCATGTGAAGACCCTTGGCCTCGCCCGATCGAACGCGGTGCTCAGCTGTGTTTGGTGTCAGAGTCGCAGACGCATAGTCCGATCCAGGCTCATCCGTCAATGAGCTCTTGCTAAAGGCTGCAGCGAATGGGTCTGCAGGGGTGGCGGCTGGAAGCGGTGTATGCAGCATTCTGGGGCCCTGAAGATGTGGTGGTACAATGGCCTGATCGCTTTCGCTGCCCCGGAAGCAGTAGCCCCTCCACAAGCCGGCTTCGCCCGTGGCATCCCTGTTTCTCTCCTCGACGGTCGGGCCTTCGGTGAAGGGGTGGTCCGGCTCAAGTTTGGTCTGCTTCGGCGAGGGGCATTTTCGGAAAACCAAGTCTTTGCCCAGCATCGGCGGGGACGCCGCCTTGCGCATCTTGCGAAACTCGCTTGTCTCCGCAGGGAGTCCGAAGTTGCCGAACGGGCGGCCAAATCCGCCTTGGGGCTTTCGGAAGCCAGTCTCGGGGACGACCTGCGCAGGTGCGGCGATAGGCACTTGGCCAGGCTTGCTAGCCGCATCTGGCAGGATGTATGGCATGCCAGTTTCGCCAATTGGCTTACTCACCGGCTCTGGGGGAGGAAGCTCCGGACGGCGCGTATCTTGGGTAGCGATCGGGTCAGGCGCGATCAGCGGCATGAAACTCTCGCCAATCGGTTCCAATGGTCCCTTGGAGCTGGTGTCGGTTGTGTGGTTTCTCTTGTTAGTCAACCACATGGGATCCGGCGGGGTGTCAAGTTCCATCCTGTCGAGTTCAGAATCGTTCTTGGTGCTTTCGTCGTCGTCATCGTCAAAGACAGGCGCGTGCTCGCCTCTGGCAACAGCTAAATCCTGGGCATGCTTCTGCATCTCCTTTTGCCAGTACCCAACTTCTGAAGACTTGCGGCGGGGAGCATGGCCATGGCGGCCCCTTGCCTTGGCCTGAGTGCCGGTCTGCTGTGGGGAGACGCTCTCCGGTGTGCTGTCGTCTCCCGAACTCTCTCTGAAATAGAAATGAGCGGCGCCTCCCTCACGCGGGCGACTGTTGGGGAACGCTGCCAGAGCAGCCTCTTGCATCTGGCGTTCAGCCTCCATGGCAGCCCATTCCAACATGTAGGTGCCTGCATTCTCGTCTTCCGACTCTCTTCGTGCGCCCTTAGGTTGCCTCTGAATCTGTTGAGTCTGGGAAGCGGGCGAAGCGGCGCCATCATTCAACTTGCGTCTCGACTTGTTCCGTTGGAGGTAGATGTGATTGGTGTAGGGTGTGATGTCGGTCTTGTCGGTCGGGCGAGTGGCAGGACCAGCGTCGCCCTCCCTACGGGCGCGCCTAGAGGTCTCGATAAGTTGGGGAGCGAAGCGGCGTCTCGGTGCCGGCTGGCTTTGCAGAGAATGCAATTGCGGCGGCGGCGGCTGCTGCATCCGCTGCTCAAAAGGGTTGGGAGAGGGCGTTCGCGGGGTGTGTTCGGGGGTCAGCTCAGGCGCTGGGCCTGTTTGATGCTGGTGTTGCTGAGATTGCGGTTGTTGCTCGGAAGTCTTACGTACAGACTCAAAGGTGGTCTCGATAGGAACGGGGGCGAACCGCCTCCGCGGCTCGGTGGATTGAGCCATGGCGGAGGGCGGTAGATGGATAGTTGGGGAAGGATTGGCGAAAGGATAATTTCGAGGCGTCGATCCGAACGAGAGGAGTTGGATAGGGCAGTGAACAACAGGCCGGATGGAAAAACTTGGTTGGGGAGGTTGTGTTGGAGAACCCTTTTTCAGTGAGACGAGGGGCAGAGTGAGAGTGATGGGACGAAAGAGTGACGCAGAGGTGGCCCCGGTGTCGGTTGAGCGCAGTAGACCGTAGATGTGGTGGGAGAGGCTGGTCTGTGGTTGGGCGATGCCGCGATGAGATGTTGCTGTCGCTGCCCGTGCGGCGCGTAGGTGTTGGGGAGGGGAAGAGAAGAGAGGGATGGGAAAAGGAGGAGGGAGGTAGTAAGACGGGTAGATCGTGAGTTTTGTCAGAGGACAAGAGTTGGAGGTGACGAGGTAAGGTACGGGCACGTCTTGTTCGGTTGAGCCCTTGTATGTCAATCGTGGGAAAAGACGGAGAGAATGCAAAGGGGCATGCGGCGGTGACCGGTCACAGGGCGTATATGGCTGGAAGCAGCGAATACAATACTGCGTACCTACGCAGTGGAGGGCAGCGATAGTCGGGAGCGGCAACGACGACAGGGAACGGGGAAGAGGGCAAGCCGCAAAAGCAGGATAGAGTGACTCCTGTGTACTGGGTAGGTGTAGGTAACACAGTAAGAATAGACATGTCTCCGATACTTGCTGAATACCGAGTAGTCATGCGAACATGTGCGAAGCTGTGTGTTTGAGGGAGCATATTTGGCTGTCGGAGATCGAGTCTGACAAGTATCGACTCGTATCGACTACCTGTCATCCACCCAGCGAATGGCCAAGATACCTCGTTCCAGAACCCAAGCAGGTACTTTTAATGGCGATTAAAGCAGGGCCAGCGCCCCCAGCAGACTGACGACCACGGCGCGGACAGGGCGGATGCGAGGGTGTAGTGGGGTTGGGACAGGTTACAGAGTGGGATGACAGCTACGTACCCCATAGCCCCAGACACTGTGCCAGGAACCTGAGTGATGTACTTTGTACGAAGTACCTTACCAAGAGTATTTATTTGTGGGTGTTCTCGCGGGGCAGGAACGAGGGCAGTCACCGATGCTATGGAATGAATGATGTCGGTGTCGTTCCTTCCTACACCTCCCGCTCTTTCCTCTACCTTATTTCGCACCTGCTTTCTGAGTCTTGACATGCTGGGACATGCCTTCCTCTCTCGAAAATACGAAATTGAAGGAAGCAAGAGGGCAAGAATCGATCAAGAAGGAAAGAGTCAGACTTTCTGACCTAATACTCTGAACTGCGTAAATCATTAAAACATTCAAAAAAAAAAAAAAAAAAAAGTCCAGACTCGACTTTGTCAGAAACACGCCCGATGTCGCACAATGCCCCCGCCCGCTCTCCCCGCTGTTGCAGTGTGCACGCACAACCTCCAGTGTCTCTCTCCAACTTCTGCCTCTCCAGTCTGGAGAAAGGTGAGCAACCGGAGACAAACACAGTCACAGCCGGAGCCAGCCACACCTTGCAGGTACATGCTGATCCCGCCGCTCCCTCCGCCCATTGAGCATTTGCGCCCCTGAATATCCACGACACCTCACCATTATTCTCTCGATTGCCCATACCGTTTTGTACCTTGACCGTATCGGCGGCTCAACTAAATCTGCTCGGATGGATGCCCACAAGGGTCCTTTTTGGTCGCGTGTTTTAATACTACTTGCCACAGTACGCAATTGTGTTTCCCATTCCCCGAAATCTCCAGTCTTCTGTCCGTCTCCAGTCTCCAGAGACCACCTCCAGAGCACCCATTTCTCTCGTTTCCCCCCTTTGCCCGCATTTCCTCTCGTACCCTTAACATAATAAGGTGGGCACCAAGGCCACCTGATCTGACTTGGGAGGCGATCGCTCCAGGGCAGGGCAGGTAACAGAGCCCCGAGCCACGCTCCAGCTGACTTACCGCACAGTTTTTACGTCTTCCTGCGTCTCCTCTACCGCCAATACGGATATTCGTACAGTTCAGAGTATCACAATCCAGTACCTACGCCGTACGCCGTACGTACGCCACAAGATATCCGTATCCGTACCTACCGGTCTACCAAGGTCCCTGACATCATTCATTGTCTCTCTTGGCTAATTCGGACTCTCAGAGTCTGACTCTACTCCGTACGGATATATGTATCCATAGATGTCCCGCTTAGTACGACGAGCTCGACCCGAGAATCACAGCCATGTCCATGACCCGTTATTGTGCATGCTATCCTAGCCTGGAACCCGGGCCAGCCTCGCTCTCCCCTTGGGGGACCCACGAGCACTCAAGTGTCGACTATCGACTATCGAGCACCGACAGCAAACACACAGCGGCATCATGCAGAACTAGGTGAGCACTAATAGGTGCGGGCAGTGGGCACCGCTGAGCACAGCAGACGACTGTCTGGCACCAGACCATCACAAACCACACCAGAGCCATGAGGAATGCTTGGCTTGCGCAGCGAGAGCCCGTCAACGACAAAAGACGTTGGTCATTAGCGCCAGCATCCTCAAACTTTCGCCGCCTTCTGTCTCACGGCCTCGACCTCGACCGCGATCTCGACCTTCACCACAATCAAAGCCAATACAATAACATGGAGAGGAGAGGAGCCCCTAGAGACAACAGCGTGTCAGACTTGACGGAAATGGCGTCTGTTCGCCCCCGGATCTGTCCCCAATGCGGCCATGCCCATCAAACTAGGCCGCTTCACAGCCCGCTAAAGCTTCTGCCAGCCGAACTTTTAAAAACTTAGACTTTCGTGCCCTCTTCTCTGCGACTCTGCGACTCATTACCAGCCCTCGATAGCACACGATGGATTCGAGAGCTCTGTCACAAGGCCACTCACCACTGGCTCAGCAGCGTCCAGCTGCCCCTTCTGTTTACCTTTGCATCGGATCGCGTTGGGTGAGGTACCTCTTGGCTTGGTTCTCTCGGAAGCTTCTCACCGATCAAGTACCCCTGCACTGGCGCTAGCATCCCAGCGTTCCATTCAACAATTATATCCGTACTGTCGCTCCGTCTTCCGCCTCCCACCTTGAAAAGACAACAGAAGGGCAAGGCTTATGTTGTCTCTTGTCACACTCACGACGCCCTCATCGCCAGAGTACGGGGCAGCTCCCCAGGAATGCTCACTCTGTCCACTGTAGGGGACGTCATTTCTCTGAAGACCTGGGGTAATCTCGCAGCCCGGGGATACCGTATTGTTAAGATGAGGTAATGAGGCGCTGACGTGGCTGAGGTTCTATTTGCGAGTCAAGCCCTGAGATTAGCTACAAACCCTGACCGAAGCATTTTGCAATGCCCGCAGCCCAACTCACGATGCTTCCGGGCATGCCATTTCAATATGTTATGGACCTCACCAGGGATGGCTCCTTTCGGGGAAGCCTCCCGCTGAGCGTCACTCGTTGTCGTCGCGCTGCACTACCAGGCACTACCCGACACCTCAACTGACGCCATGTTTTCTTGGGAACTTGGAAACATCGGACGACTGCCGCTTCGGGATCAGGCAGTTGGGCCTATTGAGCCACCAAAGTTCGCAATCGACCCGTCCATTGTCCAAAGATACGCATTGTCCAGAGCTTGCCAGCTGTGCCAGCTCATCGGTCCAAGACTGAAAGCATCCCACATTCTACCCACGAAGGCGAGCCCAAGACGTTGAGCGAGGAGCTGGGCAACGACAACCTTCAACGTCGGTCAGCGTCACATCACGTTCCTAACAGTCACTTCTTGTCCGTTTCCGCACGGCCCACGGGGGTCGCTTCTTCTCACCTACATATCTCGGCCGGCACTCGACACGCGCCTCATCTGATGATCTGAATCAAAACCAACAGTCCACCACTAGATATCCGTACTCCGTACCAGTATCCGGGGCAAGCAAGCATGCTCACCGACGATCGCCGGCCCCCATGAATGGCTGAACCCCCACACCGCTGTCTAGACCTTGGAGTCTCCCCACGGCAACCTACTTGCAATGCCCTTGTTTCGTTATCTCTGCTCCCCCATACGTGAAACTTTTTGGTGTTACCACCGTCATGCAAACGACAGTCTGGTCTTTCCGATGATGACAAGAATTCCAGAGTTCACCGATAGCGGCATGAGGCTATCTTGCCGCTAAAGAACGCTACCTGGGCAATGGATGAACCCAGTAACAGACAACGCACCGTTAGCTGAGTTCGTCCGCAGGAACCCCATTGCGACGCATGAAGCTATAGAAAGGGCAGCCGCAGAGATTCCACTCGAGTCCAACTTCACCTGAGCCAAGGCATGAACCCCGGCCGTCTTGATCGGTGAGAACTCACGACGACTTCATTGCTGCCCGCACTTTCAGCTTCTTTCCCGAGCACCTAGAGCGGTGCAATTGCACACGTGCCTGATTGCTGCTTTTTCCCGCCACGCGCGCTCGCCATGATACCACCCTCCAGCTGCAAGCCACATGCAGAGAAGTCAGTTCTCGTGATAATCAGGGACTCAAATCCGACGTTATTGGCCGACTCGATGCTTCGATGCGGCCGCTAAAAGACTCTGATGCATCTGACACACACCGCTCAGAGACCTTTCTGTTGAGACTAGTCAGAATCGGTGTCCATCCGGAAGGGGTGGTGCAGCCAACCGGCTTGGTGCCCGCTCCACGCTGAGTCGCGGGCCTGGGCATTCCTACTCTGGGACCTGGCCTTCCGTCCGGGGGTTCGACCTCTCTCCCCTCTTCCCAGCCCCGGAAGTCCCATGTGACGCCGGAACGGCTCAATAGGATGTGCTGCCGGCTGCACCCGGGACCGACCGGTCGGCTAGGATAGACTTTGTCTCCGCGTTTACGACTCCACTTGGTCCGCCCGCCGACGGGTACAGGCCGTCCTGACTCGTCGAGGAAGCGGCACTTGGGTTTCTATCCGACACAACTGGAGATGTTTGAGGGACCTATTAAGTCGGATCATATTGCCAGCGCCATCATCTCGGATGAAAGTTATCGAACCTTGGTTGGAGGATTTTAAGATGAAAGGAGAGGGGAGTAGAGTTGATAGTGCCTTATATCTACCGTCTTAGTTGGATATCGGGCCAACTTGTCTTCAGAAGTGTAATTTGAGTGCTCGAGCAACATTGTTCACAGCACCGTGATAGGCCAGAGCATCGCATGGTTTACGATGTCGCAAGGAACGTTTCTGGTCGCGAGTTCTACCGTCATGTTAGGAAGATCCAGGCGATCAACTATGCGAAACGTCTCGAGGGCTCATACCCAAGACGTCTACGCAAAGTCTTGTGAGATGAAGAGCTCACGAATTAATATAGCGAGATAAGTGAAGAAGGAGAAGGGCTCTTACGCCTTTGTATCTCTTGATGGTGCGCCTCAGACAAGTCGCCAGACAGGCGGTTTGAGGTATTCCCAAACGGACGAGTGGAGAAGATTAGAATGCTACATTGAAGTACTCGAGACGACAGCTTTATATCGTCAATCACATCCTGCTACATCGACAAGAGCTGATAGTTGCAATAGACAATACATGTCCACGCGTGGACAAAGGCCTTGTAGCCGGCGCCCTACTCGTCATGATGAATTATGACACTGATATCTTGCATATCACAGTCGTCTTTCAGACATGCTAATCTTTCTTCTGCATTGTCCACTTCTCAACCGGCTGTCACATCACGCTGCCAATCTAAGGGCCATCTTCATGTCAGTGTCGCATTCAAAAACACGAGCCCAATATATTCCTCAATGGCGCTTACCATGAACAGTAGCGAGGCTTCGTATGTTGTGCTCGCAACTCCCCCACTGCTGGTCTGCAGTGCTACATGCCATCCACACTTAGCGGGCAAAGGAATAAGTCAGGGCCTACCTTGTACGAGGTGTGATAAGTTACCAGAGGTTTGTAGTGTTTGAAGTAACAATGTCCAGTGAGCTAGCACCGTCAAGCAGCATATTGATGCGTATCCAGTAGTAGCCTGGGAGGAGGATACCACTTCAACCAACCGGCTTCCCTTGGGTGCACAACCCATCACGCCGCCGATTTCGGGTTTATAACGCTTACGGAGATTCTACCCCGAGACTAGAAGATTGCTAACAGCCTCCTATGTGTCACAGTGGTTGCTCCGGAATCTTGCTTGGCCGTGTACACAGTCAGACAGCTCTATGGTATGGACGCAGACTACTTATGGTTACAGAAAAGCCCAAGAGGATTCTCGAGGAAGGCGGATTTGGCCCATAGCACCAGTCTCTCATCCTTGGGTTCTTCCTACCTTATGAGCCTATCTCTCGGCCTTGTTTGTAGTAGGAAATCCACAAAGGAAAACCGATTGTTTGTGATGTACAGCTTCTCAATCTTGCCAACAGGCTCCTATCACTTGTTTTTATTACTGGCGTTATCAAGTCTACGTTGCTTTGAAGACGTTCTGAACCAGAAAGCAGGCTCATTTCATGGCACCGCGACTCTGGTCCCCGGACACACAAGATGGGAAACAAAAGCAAAAGTGACTTGGCAAGCCAACGACTAACCACTCTAACGCTACAAATGCTTGGACAGAGGCAACAGGATAGGAGCATCACAATGAGAACATCGTCATAGCCTGAGAAGCACCCAGAATACCACGGGCGAGCGTCTCGTAATGGCCGGCCAGCGATGCTCTGGGTTGATGAGAGGCGTTATCGGTAACTTGATCAAGTCAGGGAGAATATTTCATGAGAATGACGATGATAGACCAGGGAGATGAGCGGCTGCAAGAAAGCTAGGTCGTATGTGCTACTACTGCTGCTGCTGCTTCTGGTGTTGCTTCTGCTTCGTACATATGCGGCCGGCGTTACCCTTCGGTCTTGACAGACTGCATCATTTCCAACGCTTTACGCGATGCAGCAGTGCAGATGAGACAAGCATCATGCAAAGACGTTGAGGAAATTGCGTTCCTGCAGCCATCGGCGTATTCTAGTATTATACCTAATAGGAGTTGGAAATCTTGGCCCGACGCATGCATAAGGAGATAA
Source organism: Colletotrichum fioriniae (assembly GCF_027942845.1). NCBI lineage: Eukaryota > Fungi > Ascomycota > Sordariomycetes > Glomerellales > Glomerellaceae > Colletotrichum > Colletotrichum fioriniae. The sequence goes on from NW_027076851.1 coordinate 308,651, forward strand.
GCACGAGACAGGAGACACGCTCCTTCTTTCTTTTCTGAACGGGCGCTATATGGCATGATCTACGGATACTGATACGACGAATCGAAACAAGACCAGAGAACCAGACATCTTGTCATCCCCCGAACGGGGGAGCTCAGCGCGGATGAAGTTGATATCTTGATACGGCCGCGTCTCATTTCGTGGCCATGCGTCGGAGGTGACGTTTGGTCGTTTACGGTTCCTGTGCCGTAGGATTACTGCCTGCCGAGATTGTCAAATGTGATGAGACGGGCGGGACCTGCATGACGATGTACGGACTCATTTACGAAGTACGGGACGTACATGAAAGGCCTTGTTCTGTCGGTTATCTGTCACGACAATCAGAGAGACGTTATCAGACTGTGAAATTAGACACACCTCTGGGCTCGGGTGGATTCCAATCTCCTAATTTTATTCGACCACTCGTGGATTGCGATAGCGAGAGAAATGAGAAAACGTGATATTGAAAGTAGGAAGGCTTGCACCCTCCACCTGGCGTTATCACAAGCTCATGATAGCCAAGTCCGAATACCAGATTAGAGGCATCGCGAGTTGGGGCACGCGAAAAACCTGCAAAGGCTCTGGGCGCGAGAATCGCAGAGTCGCCCCGGTTCCTTGGTCTCGGTCTTGATGGGCCGTCGCCGCCACGATCCCGTCGCTTATCTTTGCGGCGGCCTTCCGTGGCCTGCGGGCTACGGGATCACACATCGCGCTATTGACTCCTTTCTTGCGCGCACGGACTTGGACCTTCTTTTTTACAGTCGCCATCGTTGCGTGATTTTATCAGGTGTTGTGACCTTGAAGCTACTTGGGCTGTTGTAAAGAAGATCAAGAGAGTTGTTCGTACCGGATTTTGACGGATTCATGCGGCGAGATGGGGGTTTCACCAAAAAAGACCTGACCGTTGGAAAAACATGGTTCAACCTTTGGAGAATCCGGGGCAATGGGTATGGTTCCGGGTTCAAGGTTTCCAGGACGCCGGGTCGGTTGGACTTTCATCTTTTTTTCTTCAGTTTGCGAGTCAGGTCTCCGGGTTCCCTCCCCCATCTGGATTTGGATGGAATAGAGTTTGTGGGTTAATTACCTCAAAGGTGTACGCAGTATGGAGTAGGTAATCAAATTGGACATTGTTTGGACGACGGGCCTTATCATGCTGCTTGCGAACTGCTCTACTGAAAGCAGCATCGGTACATTCTTGGACGAACGGGATGGCAGGGGTGTTTAGTAAGTGCTACTACTTGGATGAGTGAAGTTGAATCAATGACATGTCTACCGATCCCGATCCGCTCACGGCCGCGGCTGCTCGTGAGAGAAAGGTGAAGAGAGTTTGAGAGAAGTCAGGAGCCTAAGAGGAACCGCATTGAAATTTCCCTTCCGAAGAGAGGGCCGTCGTGGCGGAGGGCACGGACTGGTGGGAGCGGTTGGTCAGGTCCGGTGTTGGTTTGGCACGGAGCGAAGGCCAAAGGTTTGCGGTGTGAGAGGTTGGTCTCCTTAACCCTGTAGGTAAAGCAAGGCTTGTGTTTCCTCCCGACTCTAGCGATTGCATCCGGAGTGCTCCCCATTCAGTAGTCGACTGGAGGCTTCGAAGTGTATTATGGAAAATTTTTCAACGTGTTCGCGGGGAAGCAAGACAGCGTAACTGTGTCGCCTCATAAAGTGCCGAGCAAGTTCACTCTAAAGAAGGACGGATTCCATCTTGTCAAAAGATCCGGGACCCGGGGTGGGATTACCGGTCCCGAAGACACAAGAATGGGTTCAAAACATCAAACGGCATTCAGACAAGCTCATGAGTCACTGTCGCTTTGCGGTTCGTCGGTTCTCTGGCTGCCAATGCTGAGAGCGTGCCGTTGCCGAAAGCAGGCGGACCGGCGGGTGATGGTGTCCTTGGCCGACGAAATTGATGTGGTTTCCGACTTGCGGCGCGGGTGATGTGAGTGTACTTACTCGACCGTATGACGGGCTTTTGTATGGCTACAGCCGAGCATCGACAGAGTCTCGGGGCTTTGCCTCTCTGTGCATCCAATTGGATAGACAATTGTTGACGGCTTGGATATGTTTCTAGGCGAGCTTAGAGAATGAAAGGTAGGCAGGCGCGTAGATCCGGGGGCGTTCTTCACTCTTTGCATTCCTCAATTGGTTTTACACCTTGTGGAAGCGTTTCTTTGTGGAGTAGAGACACAGAAAGAGATGGGAACATGCGGAGAGAGAGAGGCGCAAAGCCACGCGGCGTGTGTCTGGGTTGGTTGTGGTCGCCACGACGCCATCCCCGCTGCGAACCTACAGGCTGCAAACTGCTGGTGCCAGCGTGATCGTGGCTGCGTGGCTGCGTGGCTGCATGAGGTGCGCCCGGGAGGTGTGTTGGCTGGCTGGCTTAATTCTCTCGACTCGAGTCTGAGGGGTAGTATTGGGGGTTATGGTTGGATCACGAGGGGTGGTAGTCTAGACGAGACCAGGTTTTTTTTTTTTGCCATAATGGTGACCTTATGTTTAGGTCCGGCTTACATGGGTGGGCTCAGAAAAAGTACCCGAGTGTCAGCGTTCGAAACTTTCTGCGATTGGGAATTCCCACCCTAGGTTTTGAGAGTCTTTGGTTGACTATACGAGCATGGGAAGATCGAGATCTCGGTTCACGATGTTGCGGTGAGCTGTCCAAGGTGAGCACGGCCGAGATATCGCCTGTGCAAAGACGACGGGCAAGACGGGAGGGCCGGAATGGGCGCTACTGTAAATGGTTTCTTGGGACTAACTGTCGCTATTGTCAACTCCAAGTCTCCAACAGGATGGGAGAGCGAAAAACGCTACCCTATAATCTGGAGACCTCAATGCAAGATGACGATTTGTCCAGCGTATCTGTAGACGGGCATGGGACTAAGAAATACGCTCAGACGGATGGAACGGGGGGCGGGTATGCGGTTCGGACGTGCCTTTTGCCCACTTGAGCATATGTTGCCTTAGTTTGGCATGTTTAGTTCCCCCCTCCCCCTTGCCATGCCTTTTTTTCGGCGTTCGGCACGCATCGGAGGATATTTTCCCTCATGTCGGGTTCTGTCTGCACTTGCTGGGAACTTGGGAGCTGGGAAAGTGGGAAGCGGACGATTCTCACAGGCATAGAATTGGGGGCCTGGGGCCCTATGTTTCCCACTCCTTGGTGTGTCTTGTGAGGTTTCGGGAAGTCGATATGTGGGTTTGAGGGCCTCTCTCGGATTCTGCGGAGGAAGAGACGCATCATGCGGATGCTCTAGATGAATCATGGAGATGTCTTGACGGGCGAGTAGAGAGATGTGAGTAAGTGAGACCCAATTACGCGCGTATGATATCCGCTATTCCTTGGAGAACTCTCGGCTACCGGGACTTGGGAAGCTTGGGGAGCTCGGGGGACTCGTCTGGAGCCCTCCGAGTCCCATCTCTACTCTTCATGCCCGTTGCCGTGATGTAGGCCAAGGTTTTCCGGGGGCCTGGGAAACATGATGCTCCGGAGGAACCAGCCGGCTCGGCTTTTCCTTGCGATTCTGCGACCTCTTTGCTTTACGTAGATGCCGCACGCACGCACGCCAGACTGAACAGCCGAGACATTCGAGTGCCCAGAGACGAAAAGGAAGACTGACAGCCTGGTCGTCAACGTGAACTTGGTTTGGGTCCGCATGCGTTGTTCAGCCCATGCTTCTCAGCCCCAGACCGCCGTTAGCAGTGGACGTTCATGTTGGAGGGGAGTGCTCCAAAGTCTGAACCTTGGAGTTTCCGGACAGCAGCATGTGGCGTCGGCCGGCCTCTCTTGGGATGCGATGGCAGGCCGGAGACTAAGGAAGTAAGCGCAAGCGCGGGGGGCTACCGCTGCGTTGTGACACTGACCGACCATTGCCTATTGGGGGCTATTTCCTTGCGATAAGGAAGATGAGACCAAGGTTAATGATTTGCTCGAGGGGCTTTGTATCGCTTCAAACTTTTGGAGGGTTAATTTCCCTGAACTGACGCAGGTCTCGGTGTGTTTCTTTCTCGCTGATAAGTCCGTCACATTGCGTCTCATCTCATGCGAACTACGGATACAGTATGTAGACTCACTCACTCAATCACATCCCCTGGCTGCTGCTAGCTCATCTCTCACATTCGCGATGATCAGCCACGATATCGAGGGCACAGATAACGCAAAGCCACTCTTCTCTCTCTCATCCTTCCATGTGGATTGGTGTAGTTTTCGTCTCATTTGACTTTTTCACAAGCCAATAGAATGAAAGATTGCTCTATATGGACCAATTCGAAATTGGCCCCAAACCTATTTCACTTGACTCTTGTCATCTCATCTCACGAAGTTTGTTTTCATAAGTTTTTCTCACAGTGATGTGTTGCCGCCTCATTTTCCGCGCGTCTAGCAACCCATTCGGTAATCCGATGATCAGGCACAGCCCTTCTTCTTCTGCCCAGGCAACGCGATGGGGCAGAGTATGAGCCGTCAAGGCCGTCCATCAACCCCTGAACCTTTGGTCTTCAATAGCGCGAGCGGGACCGCAAAAAAAGGCGGGAAAAAAGAAAAAGAAAAGAAAGATCCAGGAACGACATCATCGTCATCCTTACGGAGCCAGTCAGTGGTGGTGGGGGTGAACAAGAGTGATCCACGTTTTGCAGGTACGAATTGCTCTGTACCTCCGTACCCAAGGTTTTCTATGGACTGTTTCCTTTTTCGTACTCTGCCGTTCTGCCCAGGGCAATATCCCTGTTTGCGCTGTGTGTCGTGTGCCTCGTTGCTGCGTGCCCCTGACGGGGAAGAACCCTCTTATCGTTTCTTCTTCTGCGACTCGGACGTTTTTTTCCCTGATGTGATTTTTATTCGTCGCCCGGGAAAGACGAGGGGCAGTACCCGATTTTACGGATTGCTCCCAAGCAACGCCGAGAGACACGGAGGATGGGTTTGTCTGAAGCGGCGGCGAAAGGAAGGGAGTCACCATGGCAGCGTTGTCCAGCAAAGGGGGAAAAACCGCGCATGTACGGATAGAAAGTTCTAGTTGAGCAGAAGGATCGCAGAGTTTAGAGACACGGAGACTTTGTCACTTTGATGACGAGAATGCGTCAGCTTTAATATGCTCTCCTCATCGGCTTTCACCTGCAGACCGCGAAGCTTTTTCTCATTGCCCACGAGGGGGAATCTCTTCAGGGAGTGGCCTTGTCGGAAGCTCACCTGTCAACGTCTCTTAGCCCGAGCTTTTTGGTTTTGTTTAAAGTTTCAGGGGGAAGGGGACCTGGGGGAGGAATTTGGGAAAGGTCTAGCAGGCAAGATGCCGCAGTCCAGTTGGCGATGTTGCCATTGCTTTGTTCATCCCCGCAGGCTTCATCTTTGTTCCTCTGTTTGATACCGTCCGTGGGCCGTCTATCTCAAAATCGGCTTCCTCTGGGGAACAAGCGCAGAACCCAGTGCCTACTAGGTACGGATACTGCAGTAAAAGGCGGCGGCGGCGGCGGCGGGCACATCCTCTCTCATCCAATCCCGCGACCTCCACATCGAAAACAGGCCGCTTACATACTAGCCCGTCGCTATTTGACCAGAGAAAAACCAAGGCCCCGCGGACCACCAAAAGGAATACCATGTTGGAAAATTACACCGGGATATACAGCTGCGGGTTTTCAGTTTACCTACTGTAAGTTGGGGTTCACTCATTACGCAGTACAAGAGTTTCTCGTATTTCCTTATGGGGACAAATTCACACCCCCCTACACCGGCATCCAGTAAGATACTACGGCACTAGACTCTAGAGTGTTCACAAACAATTTCTGAATTCGGATTGGACGTGGTCTGGAACTGGGACTTGTTCAAACCGGACCAGCTGAAGACGATGAATAGAGGGGGAAAAATAAAGGCGGGATCCTTAATCCTGGAGGCGGAGTTGCTTTGTTGTTCTACGCAGTAGTTTGACCAGCTGTCAATCATGAGTACGTATCTTCAACCTCGAAAGGCTCGTTGTCAAAAGTGTGTCTACGCAGTAGCTGTCGGCCAACCACCCCGGCCGATTTGTTTGCTTGATCCCAGACATGCGCGCGTGCGTTTGATGAGATGGCCGTCCGTGTCTCTCTGCGGATACCATCTTCTTTTTTTTTTTGCAACCCCGGAAACTATCTCACTTTTACGGAGTGCTTTACACGTGTACACCGTATCACACCGCGTGGCCTGGGGTTGTTATTGAAAAAAAGAGAGAGAGCCAAGTCAGAGGCAGTTAGACCTTATCTTTTGGGGCCACGCATGGGGTTGAAGTTTGAACGGAGGGGCGTGTGCGTCTATCTTGTTCATCTTTCCTACTTAGGATCTCAGGTGAAGAATGAGAAGATGAAAGAGTGAGAGACAGATAGGTACAGAGAAACATAGACGGGACGGGAGGAGAGATAGAGAGAGGAACCATGATCTGCTAGACCTGGTGCTGCCATGTTCCTTGTTCCTTGAATTGGGTGGTTCCAGACCTTGGGAACATCCTGTTCGCTGCCCAGTACCTTACTCCGTAGTCCATCCACCCTTGAACCTGCCCGGCGAGCGCGCGCGTGCGCTATCTTTTGCCTTGCTGTATCCGTCCCCGTTCAGAGTTCCCCATCCCATCCCCAGTCCACCGCAGTGGGTGTGAATGAGTGAGTGAGTGAGCAGGTGAATATGCCCAGTGAGTGACAAGTGTGGTGCCCATCTCATCCACACCCAGCCAGCATTCGCTCTTTGTGGGACTACACAGCAGTGTTTCCATTATCCATCCATAGCATGGCTCAATATCTACACACCCTTTCCCACCCTCTCCGAATCCGTCCCATCTCATCCGTCCCCCATCGTCGTCACTCGTCCTCGGACATTGCAGTGCAGCTCACTCGCAACTTACTCATCTTTCTCTCACTCTGCTCTCACTCATTCATCCTCGCTCTCTTACATACTCTCACACTCTATCCATCTTTCTCTCTCTTGCAAAGGAGGCGCAGGTTGTAGCAGGACGATATCTTGGCTTCCAATAACTTGTCTGTGCCTACGGAGCAGAGTCTTCTACAATCCTTTTTGGTTTCTGTCTATTCGTCTCTTATTCGGCTTATACCCCCTCGGCGCAGCCACCGGTACCTTACCTTCAACCCACCATCCATCAACACAGCACCTCAGCACTCTGCGACGAAAGAAACACTCGGGTTTGGAAACTTGCGGTCCTTGCACCGGCGCATTCCCGACGAACCGCCTTCTTTGGCACCGGATGCTACGACGAAGCAACCCTCGACACTTGCAGCAGATCCTCCATGTTTCGCGCGCTACGTCACTGTCACCAGGTTTGCAGATTGAAGCAACGAGAAGAAGAAAGGCAATACCAGCAGTAGCCACAACAGCAAAGACAGCAGCAGCAATTCCACCGCTGCACAACGAAACAAAAGAGTTAAATTGTTGTATCACCAAAAACCACCAATAGCAGGGCCATATCACAGACCACATACCTACAGCAGAGAGCAAACAACAAGAGTGAACAAGAGCACCAAGCGCCACGATTTCATCCCATCGTCGGCGCATCCAAGTGAATTCTCGATCACCGTTGATCAACAGGTCAGCAACCACTTCTCACTCCAGACGACAGAGTTGGACAAAGGTGCACCGCCTACGCAGGGACCGCGACTCGGAAACGCCATCCTATCATCACCGCCCGCCAAACAAACGCACCCCAGACTCGACGGAACCGGGAAAGTCGCAAACCAAGCAGACATTGACGACGTTTTACCGTGCTTATAATTTTGTTTTTGCTGCGCCCAAAACTCGTTTTGAGTCTCCATCGCGGCAATGGCGCACGCAGCCTACGCCTCGGTGCGCAGGTCCTCGACGTCGTCCATGGGCTCAGACTACAGCGACGCAGATGCAGCAGCAGGCGGTATGGGAATGGGAACGAGAACGAAAACAAGAGCACAAGACCGAGACTTCACAAAAGACCTCGCATCCTCGTCATCGCAGCCGTCCGTATCCGCCACAGCAACGCCCAGTCCCGCCAATTTTTTGTCTCTTGCCGACAAGAGCTTCACGCCTCTGTCCATGGACAGCGACCTGTTTCCCGATCGCGATTTCGACTTGAGCTTTGGCGGTAGTAGTAGCGCGGTAGGAGAGGCCAAGACGACGAGTAGCTCGAAATTCCGCGACCAGCAGAGGTCAACGTCACCACCGACAGCAACGACGATGGCAACGCATACACAGAAGACTAGGACGAGATCGAGGTCGAGAGAAGCATATTCAGGATTAAGCTTACACGAAGAGACACCACTATCGCATGCAGCGACGGGGACGACTTTGGCAACGACAGGAATGGTGGCAGCGGCAGACGCAGACGAGGAGAGAAATGTCTCGGGCGCACGCGACACGACGGAAATAGAGTCTCGGCCATGGCGGTCAGGGTCGCACTCGAGAAAAAGTCAAAAGGAGGACGGTGACGGTCACAGCATAGAAGCAGAATCAAGGAATGTTGGAGACCCAGATGAGGAGTGCGAAAAGTACGAAAATGACGAGGTGCCGCCATTCGCAATTTCGTCTAGGAGCCCGCGCCAGCGCCGTGCCGGGTCGACGCCGCTGTCGCTAGATCCGCTGCAGGTGAACAGGGGACGGGGACGGGGCATGGCGCACGAAGACGAAGAGATGGAAATGGAGCTGGAGGACAGGTGCACTACCGCTGCCGCTGCCACTGCTGCAGCGTCTACGAATACTGCTACGGGTGCCACTATAGCGACTATTACAGGGACCACCGACAACGACGGCCCAAAAGAGAGCAGCGAGAACGATACGGGCACCGATAAGAACGTCTTACCTAAGGTCGGCAACGATAAGAATACGGGATCCGATAAGAACACGGCTGCCGGTAGCGTCAGGGATGGCGCCAGCACGTCCCTCCAGCTACAGGGCCCCCAGCCAGCGCCAGCGGCTGCGCCAACAGCAGCCATCCAGGAGAAGCAGCCAATGCCCACGGGCAGAGTCATGGCCTCTGCGTCTGCGTCTGCCCCCTTGGCCCTTCGTACGAAAAATATCAATACCACCACCGCAGACAACCTGAATACGAGCGACCACAATACGAGATCCTTTGCTGCTGCAACTGGCACCATCACGAGCCCGGCAACCTCGACTTCTACCACCACCTCCAGTTCCTTTGCCCCCTGTTCACCCTCCTCGACTGTCCTCTCCGCCCCTGCTGCTCTCGCTCGTCACATCTCCACCTCGTCCCTTCGATCCAACAGCAGCCTCATCTCCCAGATCCAGGACAGTTTGCAACAGCAGCAACATAACCACGCCTCTTCGGCATCTACACTCGTTCGACCTGTCGCCCAACCAATCATTCGTACAACATCCGACTCGGGCACCTTTACCCTCAAACACCCCGTTCCCGACCTCAACTGCCGCTCCGGCGCCTACACCACAAACGTCGCTGCTCTCGAGAAGTCGGCCGAGCGCCTGTCCATGACCAGCTCCATCGAGGACGCCATCCGCGATTTGCATGGAGAGTTGAAGCGTTCCGACTCTCGCCGTTCTTCAATCCTTGCCGCCAATCTCGCCGCATCTCACTCCCCCATCGACGAATCCTCGGCCCAACCCGGCCCCCTTCGCGTCATCCCTCCCGTCGCTTCCATCGTCGAACTCAACAACAACGCCCGCCTCGGCGGCTACTCTCCCAGCGGCTACGTCATGTCTCCCAATCACTCTTTGACCGGCCGCCTGCGCTCCGGCTCCAACAACTCCCGCGGCCGCCCCGAAATCGATGTGGATGCCATCTTGTCGCGACACGGATCTGGCAAGGGGTCTACCAGGAGTGCCCGCTCCGGAAAGCCTTCCCTTGCTGAGATTGCGGAGTCGGAACCCGTTGCCCTTACAGGACGTGTTCTCGACGAAGCCGATCACGCCCCTATCCCCGTGACAGCCGACGATGACGCGACTATCCGTCGTCCCAATACCAACGAAGAGAACCGCGGCAGTGTCTTCAACTTGCTTGGCGAGATGGACCAGCAGTCTGGAGGCCTTGGTCTAGACTTTGGCGGAGACAGCGGCAGGCGAGACTCTGATGATAGACCGCCTACGCCGAGATCGACCTCGACGTTTGACCACACCAATGCCTTTGGGGACTTTGACGGCGTGCACTGCCAGCCGGAAGATCTCGAGCGGAGCGAGTACGACTCGCGTGAGCAGAGCGAATACGGCGACGCGCCCATGCCCGTCCCGCACACTATGCCGATGCCAGATATCCCAGAGCCTCAATACGAAGCACCGCCGCCGCGTATGCCACGAAACAATAGGAATACCATCCGGCCACAGTCCTACTTTGACGAGCTCACCGGTCAAGAAATGCTCTACTATCCCGCTCGCGTGCCCGCCATGCTCAACTTGCCGCCCAAGCTGTCTAGGAAGCCCAAGACTGAGGTCCGGAACGCGAGGCACTCCAAGGTGCTGCAGGCCATGGGCCACCCTGGCTTCGGCCAGGCAAAGTATCTGCCCCAGGACCCCGAAGCGTCTCAGGTTCGCGAGTCCAAGATGTGGCTGCCCGATCCGCTTGCCGGCCATGGCATGTCATCTTTCGGAGACGACATCGAGGGACAGCGCTCGGGTGACGCATCGCTCAAAGAACCTGCCGCGGTCGATTCCCACGTGCCATCCGAACAGGGCGACCCCTTACTGTCGAGTGATGGTGCTGCTGCTGTCGGTGGTGGTGAAGAACCCGAACACATGCCAGAGGATCCCCCGCCAACGCAACGCCGCAAGTCCAAAATGCCAAGGGCTTCCAACCTGCCACCACAACTCCGCGCGAGCGCCTTTTTCGATTTACCGTCCACAACACCGCAGATCGAGGTCAAGGGAGGCTCCGCGATGGCGACGCTCGACAGCATTCTTGATGCGTCTGCCAATGCCCCTGTCAGTGCCTTCACCGACCATGCTTTTGCAGGAAAGCTGGGCAATGAGACGTACGGCCCCGATAAGAAGAAGAACCGCAAGTCTACCGCCACCGTCTTGCTTCCCGAAGAGCACGTTCGGGCTGCCTCGCAAAAGAAGAAGGGCGGCCTCATGCCATTCAGCAAGAAATCCGACCATGGATCCAGGAAGAATTCAATGGCTGGTAGCAGAGAAGAGAACCAGGCTCTGTCTGATCACGTCGACGGTGAGGATAGAGAAAAGGCCGAAGGCGAGGGCTCGGATGAGGAAGAGGAAGAAGAGGAAGTTGACGAGTTTGCGGGAGTTCTCGATGGGCCTCCCACCACCCTCCTCGCCGAGCTGCAGTTGCGCAAGTACCACGCCAAGATGCGCACCCAGAACCCGAACCGGAACGTTGGGCAGAACGGCATGCATGCTACGCTCATTGAGCTGGACGCAGTTGCCGAGACGCAGAAGAGGCACCGTGAGAAGAAGAAGATTGCCCTTGCTTGGGAAGTCGACGGTGCCAAGGAGGAGGACCACAGCTCCGACGAAGACGAGGTTCCGCTTGGCGTCTTGTACGCCGGCAACCCGCATGTGGCCGAGAAGAATCGACCTATGGGTCTGATGGAGCGTCGTGACCTGGAAGAGAATGAGCCTCTCAGTGCCCGTCGTGCCCGTCTCCACGGCCAAGAGCCCCCGAGGACATTGGCCAAGCAGAGGAGCAACTTTACCCTCAACGCCGGTCTGAGCCAGATGCGTCTTAACCAGATGCCTTCCGCCGAGCACTTGAGGCCCGAGGAGGAGTCAGAGGACGAAGCTGCCGCGGGAGAGACCCTAGGTGAGCGTATGCGACGCCTCCGGGCCAAGGACGAAGCCGAACACAACAACCTACCCAACGCCCGTCCCGTCAGTAGAGCGTTCTCTGCAGAGATCCTGGCACAATTTGGCGATAATGATGAGAAGAAACCTGGAGACAAGGGCAAGGAGAAGGAGGCCCAGCCAGAGGAGGGAGAGGAGACGCTTGGCCAGCGTAGGAAGAGACTGCAAGCCGAGCGTGAGGCACGCGAACAGGAAATGATGCTCAGCGGCGGCCCGGTCCAGGCTGAAGCTGAAGCACCTACGCTCCGTAAGAAGCACAGTCTGGCTGACGTCCTCAACTCCCACCCGATTGCCTACAACCCTGCCCTGGACGAGCAGCGCCGCCTCGAGCAGGAGAGGCGCAAGGTTCGAGAACAGGAGGCCAAGATGGCTGCAGTCCGCGCCCAGATGCCGCAGACCCTGACCGGGCCGAACAATCAGCGGAGTGGCGGCTATAAGAACGGCGCCTTCAACGACGCCAACGGAGGGACCGGTAGCGGGCCAGCTGCTCGAGGGCTTCTTGCGCAGCCTGGACTCCCACCTGTCAATGCCGGCCTAGGTGTCAATATGGGACCTGGCGGATGGAACCGTTCCAGCATGGCCTTGAGCAACTACGGAGGGCCCTTCCAGCAGCCCATGCAGCAGCAGCATCCAGTGTACGGAAATCCAGGTATGGCTCAGATGAGCCAGCCGAACCTGGGCGGATACGGTGGCTACACTGCTGGCGGTGTGGGCGGAATGAATAACATGGGAGGCATAAACGGCATGAACCCCTACGGCGGAGGCATGGGTGTGCCGATGCAGATGCAGCCCATGGGTATGCAGCAAGGTATGGCGCCTATGCCGATGCAGCAGATGCAGATGCCTATGCAACCCGGCCACAATGGGCAGATGCAGTCTATCGAGCGCTGGCGGCAGAGTGTCATGTATTAGACTAGGGCCAGCCACACGAATCTACAATACCTCGACCGATCAACTACCTACCTACACACTAATCTCCGGGCGGACACAGTCTGCCGGAGCTGTATATAACAACCACACACAACCATGGCATTGCGAGGGGAGTTGGATTGATTTTTCTTTTGTTTAACAACCTTTGGGTGGTTTGCGAAGCACAAAGCGATGCGAAGCATTAGGATACAATAGGGGTGGGGTTTGGGGAAATATGGTTTTCTCGGTTTACCTACATCAGGTACTAGGGGATTATTACATTACATCCAACGTATACAGATCAATTCTAATAATCACACTTGTGAACCTTGTTTACGTTCCATGTGGTTCAGTCGTGAATGAGCATTGAAGAGTTGTCTCGTAGGATGGATGGTGGTAACAGGCGCCTCCTCACGAGTCTCATGTGGAGGTATAAAGGCATGGAATGGCCCTAGCAGATCTCATTCATAATCTACTTAGATGTATGTGAAGTTGCTGTGAACTGGCAGATGTCTTCCTTCTGGAAACGAGGCTTTGTTGAACCAAAGACAAGAAGGCTTTGAGTACGATTAACTTGACTGTCTAGCTGATGTACATGGGAGTTTGTGCCACTGCCTGCCAAGCCTCCTACTACCATCGCCATCAATACTATCACTGTCGCCACGATAAGTTGTGACACAAAGCCCAGGCACGCCGTACTGGTCGCCGGGAATTCTGGTCATTATCGTACTCGAGGCAATTTTGCCTTCCTTTTTGCTCCTCTTCATCTCCTGTTTCGGCATGACCTCAACTATTACATGGCTCTGCCTTCACATGAATACGCACCTTTCCTTATTACCCCAAACTCATCCACATCAAGACATGGGTTCATTATACGTAATGTTTTGCTGTGAATGCCAGAGTGAAGGTCAAAACATGTACGCAATTCCATTACCTAAATCCAGAGAGCTCATCCCATAGTCCCACATCACGAAAACCTTTCTCCCAAACCTCAACGGCATGTATGAAGTCACACAAAAAACTCCTCAATCGTCTTAACAACCTCATCAGGCGCCTGCTCTGGAATATAATGCCCACTCTCCACACTCCTCCCCTCAACCTGAACCCCCTCCCCAGCAACCTTCCTCCACTCACCCACCGCATCAAAACACTTCTCAATCACCCCGTGCTTCCCCCAGAGCACAACAAGCGGCGTCTGCAACACCCTTCCCTCCCTCAAATCCGCCTCCGCTTCCTCTAAATCCAACGTCGCGCTCGCGCGGTAGTCGTTGCACATGGCGCTCACGGCCTCCGGCTGGCCCATGACCTGCGCGTAGAATTCAAAATCCTCCTCTCTGAAAATTTGCAGGCCTGTGAGTTGTCGTCCGCCCATGAAGAGTTCAAGAAACTTGCGCGGCGCGGCGTTGATGAGTGTTTCGGGCAAGGGGGATGGTTGGATCAGAAAAAACCAGTGAAAATACGCCTTTGCGAAGTCGAGGTTCGTGGTCTTGTACATCACCAGCGTGGGGCAGATGTCTAAAAAGATTGCTTTGCGGATGCGGGAGGGGAAGTCTACGCATAACTTGTGCGCGACTCTGGCGCCGCGGTCGTGGGCGCAGACGTAGAAGGAGGTGTTGTCGTCGAAGCCGAGGGAGTCCATGACGGCGATGCAGTCCTTCGCCATGGCGGATTTAGCGTAGGAAGGGATGCCATCTGGTTTTGAGCTGTTGCCGTAGCCGCGGATGTCGATTGCGATGACGGTGTAGCGGTCTTTGACGGCGTTTGCGACGCTGTGCCAGATGTGGTGACTTTGGGGGAAGCCGTGGAGGAGCAGCAAGGGAGGCAGGGAGGAGGTGGTGGCGTCGCCGCTTTTGATGCCGTGGATTACGACGTCGGGGGAGGTTTGGGTTGTTACTGCGAAGGGGGAGAAGCCTTCAAAGGTCGTCATGGCTTCTTATGTTATGGTATTTAGCTTGTAGAGTCAGAGCTGGTTGGGATTGGGTGGGGCAGTTTGATATTGTTCACGTCTTGGCTTTCTGGAGATGTGTGAGATGCCTGCGATGCAGTTTCGTGGGGTTTATAATATCAAGATTGTAGTTGACGCCCTTTGCGATTACATGCGGCTAATATTTGACGCGGAGTGATGCGATGTGACGCCACGACTGCCCACCAGGGGTGCATGTACGTTTACTCATCTTATACGGCCAAATGTCGACTTTCCCCGCGCGCTAAGATCGCTGACAAGACGGACGATTCAAGATGACTGCTTTACGCCGTCACAGCGTTATCGAGACGAAGTTTTAATTCATCGGGGTAGTGCGTATTTTTCCCGTTTACACTATTTGAATACATAGAAACCGGCTAAACTGAACAACCGCGGGTTCAAGGAAGCCGAACACATGTTTCGGAGAGCATGAGTTGCAGTATCACGAACTCTCCTACATTGCAATGTAACTCTCAATCACGACACACAAAAGTCCAACTTTAAGAGAACCTAAGTGACTACGCTCATAAAGGAGAGTCTTGACCATCTCACTGCTTCGCTTCCCATGAGACCCAGCAACACACGAAAAGACCCATCCTTGTACCACCCTAATCCTCGTCGTGGTCCACTATCCGCAACACACAAACATGAGTGCCCAGGGCTCGCCACATCGTCACCCCCGCTTCAAAGCGGATTCATTCTACGGCGTTGTGGCAGAGTGGTCTAATGCGCAAGACTAGAAATCTTGTTCCTTCGGGAGCGTCTGTTCGAATCAGGCCAACGTCGAGATAATCTTTTGCTGAGTCTCTACTTTTTGGCTGTATAAATTTTGTTGAGAGTGGTGGCTTGCTGGTCAATGTTTGTAGTTTTGCTGTTATCCAGTGTGTGCGATACCCTTAGGAGAACTAAAGAGGACATGAATGGTCACACAGTTGATTGACATGGTCCCCCTCACCCTTCAAATCCCCGAAAAGAAAACCCCCTCCCAATCTCATCGCCCTCCTCCATCACAAACGTACTCGAGCCCGTATAATGAGCCTGCCCACTCACCTCAACCCTCCAAGCCCTCCTCCCACCAACCTCAACCTCCTTTACAGGCGTCCCGACAAACGCCCCACGATCCCCGCCAACACCTCTCGACACAAGACTGTGATACGTCCACGACTGGCCCAATTTCCTCTCGTCCCGCGCAGCAGCTAACGCAACCCGCGCCTGAACCACCGAGCCCGTCGGACTCCGATCAATCTGCTGGTCGCCGAAGAAGTACAACCCTGTCTCCGCGCCTACGCAGCCCTGTGCCGTAGGGAGCACATCATTGCTGCCGGTGTCTGTGACCATGATGCCGTAGAGATACTGTGAGCTGCTGTCCGTCTTGTCGTCTCCCGGATCTTCGAGGCGGGCGCGGAGGTCTGCCGAGGCGTTGAAGGCTTGCTTGAGCTTCTTTGTTGCGTCGCTGATGGCGCGGACGTTCGGCTTCGAGAGAGATGCCGGGAATCCCAGAGCCGCGGCGGACACGACGGCGTAGAACGCGCCGCCAAACGCAATGTCCATCGTCACGGCTGCGGCATCACCGAGCTCCGGCCATCCAAGATCCCGCGGAATCGAAACAGAGAGACCAACAGCCGTAGCAAACGTCGGCACAGAAAGAAACGTAATCCGCCTCCCCACATCCGTCCTCCACCCCCGATGCCCCGGTACTGCTCCCGCTTACCCCCGTGCTGCCATCCACATCCACCTTCACAACAGGAACCGTAAGCCTCACCACCCCAACAGGCGCATGCAACCGCACCTCCACCGTCCGCCCCTCCTCATCGACAACCAGCTCCCGCCGCCGCGGGAAGACGGCCTCGTCTGCGCAGTCGACGAGGAACCTGCCGAGCGCAAGCGTGGCGTGCCCGCACATTGCGCCGTACCCCTCGTGCGTGAGGAAAAAGGCGCCCATGTGCGCTTCGCCCGCGTCGACGAGTTCCGTGCGCGGTCGGAGGACGGCGCCGTACATGTCTGCGTGGCCGCGCGGTTCGTAGATTATGCTGCGGCGGATGTGGTCGTGATGGGTTTGGGCGAGGGAGCGCTGTTCGAGGAGGGTGCCGCTGGAGGAAGGGATTGGTGTCCGGTTAGGGAGATGGGTTTTCTTCATGAGGGCGGCAATTTTCGTGATATTTAGCTAAGGGATGTTGGTAGAGTGAGACTTACGGGATGTCTGGGTAGCCGGCGTATACGATGCGCGCCGGCTCTCCGGCTGTGTGCATCTCCACGGTCCGGATCTCGGTGCCCGCGAAGGGCGGAAGGAAGGATGGCAGGCTCATGATGGGCGAGTCGATCCAAACTTCACAAGTTTGAATCGTTCATAGAGTTCCTAACCTCGCCTGCTGTCAAGGTTTCTGGAAAACCTGCACGGGGATGTAGTTGCGAGAAAGGGCGCAGCGTCAGCCGCTGACATCCGCTTCACAATCCTCCGAGTCGGGTCCCCACCTTTTCCGGCCGCGAGTTGCCGATGTCGGGGGTGCGTCCACGGCGACGGCGGCGCCGGAAAGAAGTGCACATCGGCATACAATAAATCAAGGGGTGTCTCCGAATACACATATCGAATCCCAGAAGTACCTTACTTGGCAAATAGAAACTGATGAACGGACAGGCTATTCCAGACTCAAGAGGATTAATATCCACAATGCTTCCCTGCAGCAACCACGAGTAAGATCGAGCTCAGATTAGCGACATGCAGCAGCTCGCTCACAATTCGGCCGAATATAAAACATACGAGCAGGATGGTGTAGGCAAAGCTTGAGCAATTCTATCGATTCCTTTGAGAGGCCCTCACTTCTTGCAGTCAAGCAGCACGCCTTTCCAGGCGCCAGACTACCTAACAACCGCCACGTTTAGATGCCGCTCTCCTTGCAGCTGGCCAAGTCCCTCAATGGAGTGAAGAGTCGTGTTTTAAGACTGCATCTTCTGCAACATGGTTCAAATTTTGGGATGGAAACTCGGTTTCAACGTCTTCTGGATGTGCCTTGACCTGTCGTTTGTCTCATGTCTCCATCCCTGGTGGCCTTGCGTGGCCGGGGTTCTGTCTGCAGTTTACCATCACGAACACCTACCGCGTTTTGGGATGTAGGAGTTCATCACAATATGCTCACACTCAAAAGTTCTTTGCCTCTACCATGTTGTGCGGCGGCCAACTGCAGTAATTGGCACCTACGACTGAGAACCACCTCATGATGGTAGCGTATGGTATTGATGGAAGGTAGAATAATCCCATTCTCGGCAGCTTGAAGCCCTTGTAGCATTTCCTCTTGGTTTTGTAGTCGTATGAGAATTGAGAGGAGGGATCTGCTGCATAGTCCACATGGTATGAAAAGGCTTGCTCAAACCAAAGTCCCATGGTAAATGAGCCCATAGGCTTGTAAGCAGAAGGGATCCTTCTCGTCAAGTGGTCCCTCCACCGCAGCCCAGTAGTGACCGCCTTGGGGACCGGGAAGACTCTGACTCAAATAGACCGCCGCGCGAGCCATACGGCTGCGAACTGATCCGACGTTCACAATCACCCAACTCTGGTTCCGAGCTTCCGCTCTCGACTTCGGACGACCCCATTGATCCTCCAAAGGCTGGAAGCGGTTTGTTCACGGGGGCCTTGAGACTCGCCGAATCGGCAGCGGTAGCGATAGCGATCACTCTGAGTGACCTAGACCCACTTCAACTGGGAACCGTAGAGATATTTCTTGCTCGCCACGGATTTTCCACCGCTCCTCTTGAATAAACGCTGTTTATCCGATGTTTCTGAGGGTTGTGAGTGGCGATTTGACAACGGATCGAGGCTTCCGGTTCTAGAAAGCCGTTTCTGGAGAAATTGGGGAAGATGAGGGAGTCGATGGGGAACAAGTAGTCACTTGCAAGTAACTTACGCACTTTGACTCGAGCGATTATATTGTCGCCCTCCAAAGTAACTCGTCTCGACAATGGAGATACACTAGTGCAACCATCGTGAACTGATGAGAAGTGACAGCCTCTCGCCACACAAATGAAGAGCACATTCAATCAGGATCCAAGTTCCAGTCTATTTCTGTCAAAGGATCGTATCCTGCCCCGAGGAAGGCTGCACCCTCAAAGCCAATCGCAGCCTACCAGCTTACGCTTACACGAACCATCGCCCTCACCAGCCAACTACCCAGATCTCACGCACACTACAAATCTATTCATGGTTACAATCCTCCTTCCCCTCATCTTACGTCTCCTACAGATCAAACGAAGAAGTCCCGTAAGACTAGCCGCAATAATCCTAGTACGAACCGGATCGCGTCCCGCCGTATTAGGTTCACGGCCACATTTCTGACAAGACTCACGGCCTTCTGGCAAGATATGCAGCCTGGAGCTGAACACACATACCTTCCCTCTGATGCATCGCCGGCCCGTCAGTAAGCCCTGTATCCCAGTCTTCCCCAGCATACGGGACCACTCTTCCTTACCCGCTTCCCCAAACACCCGAACATCTCGTACTCTAAACCCATACCATCGCAGTACTGACAAACCAGATACGATTCAACCATCGTTCTGAACTTCTGGTCCAGGCCTACACGCGTGGCCTCTCCCCATTCAATATTGCATGATCAGCACGAGAGATCCGGCTCACGAATCTCGAGTCCAAACTGGGAGTGGGGGAGGGGTGCGTATTGTGCATCACCGCACGACCTCATGTGCAGAAACCATTCCACATAACAATCCGAAAATCTCACACCAAGGCTAGCAAGATGTAAAAAAGGACACCTCCCTCTCTTTCCTGCCCGTCTCGGGCGTCGGTAAACGTTGCTAGAATGTAACCCTTCTTTCTTTCACGTTGTTTGTCTTCTCTCTCTCTCTCTCTCTCTCTCTCGTAGTTTTCCCGCTGCGACTCTATTAACTAGCCCGCGTTCCAAAACCCTTCCTCAGCTCAGACCCGAACCCTCAGACCGCAAAGTTTCATCAGCAGAGCTGCAGAGAAGAGGGAAAGAAATCACCTCATGAAGCTGCAGCAGCGCTTCTGCCGCGCGCTCTCGAGATGCACATCTCACCCCCAGTGTCCGGGTCTCTCTCGACACTATCCCTCCTCCTCCTTCTCCTCTTCACCAACACCGTCCTCGGCAGCACAATAACTACCCCGACCACAACCACAACCACCAACCCAAGCAAAATAGATGGACCCGCGTCTCCGAACCGCGCCTACGAGGCCCCACTCCTAATCATCACCCCGGCGCCGGACCCCTCCGCCGTATCCCACCGTCTCCTCCGCGCCCGCCAAGGCGATCCCCGGTCCTCGGACGGCCGCACGAATTTCATCGCGTGGTATTCCCAGTCCGGCGCCTGGGTCTCGGCGACATGTCCGTCAGATAACTACTTTGCTGCGGATAGTAGGTTCGGAGTCTGTTGTCCGCGGAATAATCCCTACTGCGAAATGGCGACGTCGTGTGGTGGGCCGTTCGGGAATTATGCTGTTGGACCGACTGGACAGGCAGACTGGTAAGGATCCCCCCCCCCTCCTTTCTCTCCTTTTTGCTTCTCTTTCTACGCAATGTCGAATCTGGACGTTATGGAAAATTGGGCAAAGTATGTGTATACTAACCAGGGGTGGGGGGTAGTGGACCGAGTAACACCTGCGATACAATCACCATGCTCCAAACGCAAGGTAGCACCGACGCGAGGAGAATCATCTTCTGCATCGCCATGTCGGAGCTCTACGTTCTCCCCATGACTTGGTACCGTGTCACAAACCCACGTAAGTGAAAGCCCGCCAATCCCCTCCATTAACCCCTCTATCAACGAGACTCTATCCTGGACTATCTTTACCCACGTGCAATCCTAACAACACGGGTTCTGTGGCCCCTTGTAGTCCCCGAAGCCTCCGTCGCAACGGTGACAGTAACCCAAAGCACAACGGTGACGGCGACTCCCCGGCCCGGGGGAAGTCGTATGAGTGGGCAACCCGGCATCCCCTCCCGTTCGCCACCTGCCTTGGTGGCTCTGGCTGTGGCTGCGATGATCTCGCTCTTGGGTCTTGTTGTTCCATGAAGAGGCCTCCAAGGATAAATCGCAAGAGCTCAGGTTGGTCACCGGGTCTCCGTGAATTAGATTTCTATTTATCATACCCGTGGCTAGGTAAGCCTGGAATCATTCCATCTTGTAAATAGCTCCAAGAGCTTAGACTTTAGAGCTGGAGGGCACTATAATCTGACGATTGGGAAAAACACAATCGCAGAGCCTATTCTTCGACAAAGAATACGGCCATATCACGAAGACGGCAATGAGGCCAGAACGGAAGAAAAGTCAGGGCCCAAGCGGCAGGGTATTGGATGGTATAGAAGAAACCACGACCATACCAAAGAAACGGCCGCAGTGAAATCTAGGTGTTTCGACGGGGACATCATCAGATAGGGACGGAGCTCCCACACGTATATGATCAGCATCTTTCAATTGTACATCTTTATCCAGCGAGCAGAAGAATGCATAGATCATCTTTTCTTGCAATCAAAATCAATAGAATCTCTTCATTAATACAACCACTAAAGGGAAAATTACTTCCCACCAAGAGTACAGGTCCTCATAGGCCCGGGGGTACCTTTCTCGTCTGCCGCATGTGGACCCCCCTCCCGGCACCCGGCCGCCAGGCCCACACCCGGACCAAGTGGCCCAACCCGCCCTTGCAATCTTTACATCCTCAGCCTCCATGAATCCATATCCCATCGTCACCGCAACACTTTCGCTCTCGCTCACTTCCCAAACATCTCAATTCAAGCGATTCAAATCTCACCCAATCGAACCCTCAATCGCAATACCACCCCGGTCAGCCGCACAACAGCCATTTCCCCCACACCGTTATTCGTGTCTACGTAGTTTTTGGCATCGGTCAATCCGATATCCCGCCCAGCGCGCTGATTCATCCACACGAGCAGGCCATCGGCCTTCATCTCTCAGCCGAATACCGTCCCTCACGACGCACCTGATACAGTCTCGATCGCCGTGAGACGTACAAGGAAGATGAGAGCGCCTGGGGGTACTGAGCGACTGTCAATTGCGTATAATGTGGCCGCCGTAGAGATCAAGTTTACTTCACGCAGTCTCCCTACTATAGCCTCGCAACACATGGCCACACGACGTATCCCTTCTTCTTCATCCACAGCACGGGTTGAAAAGTTTTATACATCATATTCCACAGCTCAAATGTTGGCTAGCCTCTTTTCAAGTCTGCTAGCTGGCAATAAAAGATGCTATGTAGTGGGCATACAGTCACAACGCCCGCAAATCAACGCTCTTCTCAATCCTGCTGTAGGGCAGATACATCGCCTGCGCGCTTCTTGCGCAGGCGTCCTCCGCGACGTCCACGGTCATCGCTATCCCCAAGGTTCGCCCCCGACCCAGCGCTGCGAGGCAATGGGTCTGGGAAGCGTCCGCTCAAGATGCTGCTGAGCGTCACGCGAGGGAAGCCCTCTCTAGCGTGTCGGAATGAGCCAAGTAGTACAGCGCCAAACTCCCCTATTATAGGGTAACAGGCGCACATTCAGTCGTCCTCCCCACGCCATATAGCGACTTTGGGACCTAAAAAGTTGCTGCTACTCATCATGTCTCTACTCCTCTTCTGAATCCGAAGATTCACTGTCATTGTCGTGAACAGGAGCTTCGTGCGCACGGCCGGAGCTACCGGGTCGCTCTTGATCACCCGGTTCCTTGCCGTCGTACATATTGCGAAGCCGCTCGAGCTCAGCAATGCGAGCCTCTTGCTCTTGAGCATTCATGGGTTTGTTCTTCTTCGACTTGGACGGCTTGTTGGCCGACGACTTTGCCGGCGCATTGTTCACTGGTGATGCTTCACGTGCTGGCCCATTCGAACCGAAGCCCTGCCCAAAGCTCGGCAAAGTCTTTTTGCACAGATCCCACAACTTGTGGAGCGCCTCGTTGGTGAGCTGGTCGATCTCTAGTTCGAGTTCGCCACTGCTATTTTCCTGCAAAGATGGTCAGCCTATATCTAATGAAGAAAGCAAATGAGTTTTTCTTACCGATTGGCCAGTATCTTTCTTGATGATGTCGATGGCACGTTCTATGTGAGGACTCTCAAGTTCGTTAATAGCGTTCGCGATAGCATCCTTCTCAGCTTGGTTCATGTTTCGTTGCTTGGGTTTCTTGGCCACGCCACCACCGCTCTTCTTCGAGACGGGAGCCGCGGCCGCCTTCTTGGTGGGGACATTAGCCGCCTTCGACTTGGTAGGCTTCGGCGGCTTGGCCTTGGCGGCGCTCTTGGCAGGCTTCGTGGTGGTGAGCTTGGCCTTCTCGTCGATGAGGCGCTGCCGGATGGTGGTGAGCAGAGACTGCTGGAGGTCGATGACAGCGTCGCTAGCGATGTCCGCCGTCTTGTAAAGTTCGGTCAACTGCTTCGTCTCCTGCTCGAGACGCTTCTCCAGGAATGCAATCGTTGCAGCCACCGAGGGATCAACTGCAGGGGCTGGCGCCTCTTCCTCTTCCTCGGCTTCGTCTTCACTATCGCGACTTGAGCCATCGTCAACAGGCTTGGCGGGGGTGTGCTTGTTTATCCACTGCTCCTTCTTTGACCACAGGCCCCTGAAGATTTGCTCGAGCTGTTGACCTTGCTCGTAGACGGGCTGACCAGGTTGATTGAACTTGTAACAGTTCTTGAAAACCTGCTTGACGTCTGTTTGGAATTCCTTGATACCGGGATAGTCGTAGCTCTTGAGCTTGGCCATAATCGTACCAAAGTCCATCGGCCGCTTGATGATGGTAAAATAGGTTGGGATGGCTAGAGCTACGGGATCGACCGGGGACAGGAATGCGAGGTTGCACGAGGCGTTCTTGGGGTCCATCAATTCACTGACAACCTCATAGCAGAACTGAAGCTCGATGGGCAACTTCTTCCGGTTGAAGGTCTTGGAGGAGTAGTCGGGGTCGCGATTCTTGGTGGGCTGGATGGCACGCTTGGGACGGTCCAAGTCATTCTGTGTCGAGGCACGGCGTACTTGCGGCACACCGCCAGGGGGAACGGCGTATGCTTCGGCCTCAGCCTTTGCCGGCGGGCTCGCGGCAGTAATGCTGGGCTGTCTCCGGACAGGAGGTGGAGGGGCTGACGTCCGTGACTCGGAGTATCGGGAGGGCTTCGGAACTGGCTTCGATTTTGCGGGCTCGTCGGAAGGAATCTCGCAAACGCGGGTCCAGGCTAACTTAACCACACTGAGAGCCGCGAATGTGATTTCATTGTTGATGCCGTTAAAAGTGACCGAGTTCTTGTAGATCAATCCAAGATCATCCTTGAACTGTCGCAGGCTGCTGTACTTGTTGTCGCGCAGACCTCGCTCGAGCTCGCCGATATCCATGGGTCTGTTAACCCGCATGAGATAGCTCTCAGCAAGGCTAGGCCACATCCTGACGACTGCGTCCTTGAAATGAGCACCGTGTTTGGTCTTCTTCACACCCGCCAACACCTTGCGGAATTCTCTGGTTTGGTGAGATGTGAGGGGCTTGGGGTCGCGTGCAGCATCGACCCATGAAGGGAGGTCTTCGAGGGCCGATTCGCCCTTAGCCAGATCGTCTTGCGCGCCTTGGGGCTTAACCTCGACGGTCGACTCAATGGCTCCAGAAGCCGAGGCTCCATCATTCGAATCGGTCTTCGCGCGCTTGGGAGCGGGCTCAGCATCGGCGTCATCTTCTCTCTCGCGAGAAACCTTGCTGACGGCCGACGGCGCCTCCGCCATGGGTACGTCTTCGTCTGCAGGCTTTGACGGTTTGTCCTTTTCCTTGTCATTGTCAATGGCTAGTTGTGACAAGCTTGCTGGTTGGAGATCTACCTCTTGACCAGCTGCAGCCGTGGGAGCCGCCGGCGACTCGACCTTTGCCCCGTTGACCTCGTCATCGCTCTCCTTCATTTCGACGTCCTTGTCTTTGGTTTCTGTCGCAGCTTTCGCAGGCTCAGAAGCCTCGGCCTTCTTTTCAGTTGACTTGTCCTCTGCCTTCTCGTCGGTCTTCTTCTCCGCCTTTTCAACCTCTGGCGCGTCGGCCATGTCGACGTCGTTGGGAAGCTCAGCTGGCGGGGGGCTCAGAGACTTGCTAGGTTCCTTGCTCTCCTTTGACTGCTCAGGCTCTGCGGACTTGGGCTTGGCAGAAGATTCTTCGACCGGTGTGGGTGACTTCTTGGCTGGTTCCTCTTGCTCCGATTCCTTCTCCTTGGCAGAATTCACTTTCGCATCGGAAGACGCCTTTACTTCCTCGTCATGCTTGCTGTCTCCATTGGTTTTGGGTGACTTTGCGGACTCGTCTGCCTTCTCGGAGCTCTTCTCCGTAGGAGAGGCGTGACTGTAGAAAGAAGAGCAATCGTCAGCAATTGTGCTCTGAGGGAAGCCGAGCGAGATGCGGGCAAATGAAGTCCATCGCGCAACAAATGCAACTACTACTCACCCATTGGTCTCGGGCTTGCTATCGTCCTTTGCTGGCGTGGATTCGGTCGGCTTCTGATCCGGAATGGCGCGTTCTGATTGAGGCGACGCCATGACTGCCATATGGTGGTTGAGGTAAGGGCAGATTTACTGTGCGCGACGCAACATGAAGGTAGCGACGCGCGCAGATGTCTTTCAAGTTGCGGCGATGGCGAGATGTACGACAGGGGCTTGCTTGGTCAACGTTGGGGAAGGCGCCTTGGTGTTGCTGACTCGAGCGGTGGTAAATGCGCAGACTAAATCCTATGACTCTGGAGTTGTCGCGCGCGAAGCGGTAACGATCGCGTCGATGATTCGAGATGCGAGGGGATGTGGCGAGGCAGGAACAGCTGAGAGGAAAAAGCTGGCGCGGTTTTGGCTGTAATTAGGGAAGCTGCGTCGCGATGTTTTTGGATGCACAGGCGAGGCAAGCAGAGTCGACAGAGGCGATTGCGGGAGATGGAGGTACCGAAACTATCGCGAAAAATCCGAGGAAAGATTCGAGAATGCGCCGACGATGAGTGACGATGCGCAATTGATTATATGGTGGTGTCGCAAGTTGAGGTGATCGTCGGTTGCAGCGACGATGAGGTGGGTGAAATGGTTAATCCGGCCGTGTCGCGTCGCGAATGGCAGGTGCGAGGTACTTTTTGGGCGATACGGGAAGGTGGAGGACCTGGGCGGAGGAAATCGCGTGCACGTCAGTGGTTTTTGGCCGAGATGGCGGCGCGTCCTATTTATGAGAAAGAACGAGCTTGGGAAGGGTGGCCCCCGGACAGCCGGTTATCTGGCCTTATCGGAGGAAGGCGCGCACTCGCGACTGGGCGACGGGTCCTGCTTCAGAAGGGGGTGCAGCCTGAAAACAGCGGCAGAAAAAAATAAAAAGTAGTGGCGTAGCGTTGGGCAGGAAGCCACGGGCCAGCGACGACGAGACGACGAGACGACGAGAAAGAGGCGGGAAAGAAGACCAGGGGGGGGAAGAGGTCAGAGTGGGAAAGAGTGAGGTGAGAGACTCAGAGGGAGAAGGTGGTCAGTGCGTCTGGGTGATCGACGACTGGGGGTGTGGATGGTTGAAGCCAGAAGGGTCAGGCAGGAAAGAGGTCCGAGTGGGAGGAGGCACGGAAGACGGGAAGGACTTGGGAAAAAAAAGAGGAAGAGATCGTGAATTTGGGAGGAAATGGTTGGAAGAGCAAGTTGAAGGAGGACGAGGGTGGACCGGGGGGAAGGGGGGCCACAAGGTGACATAAAATGCATATTTATGCAAGTTGTGGAGGCGCTAGCCAATGAGGTACTTCCTCAGCTCCCGGATCTGGCCTAAACGCGCGAGGCTGGGAAATGTGACTGGGGGCTCGGGATGCTATGTGGACCGTGTCTGCGTGGGACGTGGGAAATATTGAATGTGAGATGCAGGACGGGAAGGCGTCTTTTTCTTGTTGTGTTGACCGACCATTGAGGATTTGGCAGTCGAGAACGGGAACAATTATGAGATTGGGTACGGAGTACGGAGTACGTATGCATTACAAACTCACCTAAAGGAAGTTCGAGGCGTGTTTGTGATGCTTTGCTCTTGCCTTGTATCGTTTTGTTTCCTAGTGTCTGAACACACATCAGTGGTTAGCATCGGCATCGTAGTACAAGTAATGCAAGCTGAGGTGTGGCTGAGCTTGTCGATCGTGTAAAAGATGCGTGAGGCTGGTGGAGCAGTGAAGTCACGGAGCGCGACGCGGGCAACGCATCAAATGCAAGCTATCGCGACACCTTAGATTCCAAGCAGGAGGAGCCAGGCGGAACGCGCGACATCAATTCGCAAGCTGTGCAAGAGCAAACATGGTTTCTCATTTCTGGATGTACAATAATGGACCATAGGTGATGGTAGGTAGGGCGGTGGCAGATGAAGCCAACGCGGTCCGTCCGTCGCATCGGTAAAAAGGAAACGGCAATAGGGGAGATGCAAGCACCGGAGGAATAGCTCAACACGTCGTGTACGCGATGCAATCATGCAACTGGTGATACGGAGTAGTGAGAGTATCCGTGATAAGGTGAGGGCGTGTTTGATAGCAGTTGAGAAGAGCAGAGAAAGAATTGGCTTTGTTGGATGCGACGGGAAACAAAATCGGTACGTACCGGAATGGTCCCCAATCCAAGAAGAACCGAAGAACCAAAGCTCTGAGCCACTGCAGTCCGCACCGAGGTGTCTGTGTCTCTCGTAGGTCTCGTGACAGATCAGATGACCAGTGTCAGGTTTCTTTGGACTTTTTCCAGGACTTTTCTGCATCAGAAGCGCGAAATTCAGACTTCGGGGCCACTTCTTATTTGTAGGAACCCGCCAAGTCGCGCTGACCCCAGTCAGAGCTCGACAGATTACCCTTGCCAGGGCATACGACAGGGATAGCTGCAGTCTATGAACCAATCATGCTGTGATGGTGGATCGCGATGAGACAAATATGGCATAGCACAGAGAGACGAGACCAAGCCTTCCTGAGAACCGTGTCAGCCAATCAATAGCCAGCGCTCGTTGCGGCGCAAAAGCTCTGGATCGAGGGTAGCTGGACAGCAGCGTCCATGCCCCCAATCACCTTCTTGTTTGCTTGTGAGCTTCTCAAGTTCTGATGGTCCGGCCAGACTCTGTTGCTCTAGCCTGAGGCTTTCCACACCTTTGCGAATAGCTTCCTCCAGATCCCGGCTTACGCACTGTCGCGTCGCCGCTTGCTTG
The DNA here is from genome assembly GCF_027942845.1 of Colletotrichum fioriniae. NCBI lineage: Eukaryota > Fungi > Ascomycota > Sordariomycetes > Glomerellales > Glomerellaceae > Colletotrichum > Colletotrichum fioriniae. The sequence continues at coordinate 336,439 of NW_027076851.1, forward strand.
ACTCAACCTGAAATTGCGTCGATTCTACTAGGCGTCCGAATTAGACAAACTGCGTGCGGCCCAGATCCAAAATGATCGAGCCGAAAGGTGACCTATAAACAGACTGCCCTTCATAGTCAGCAATGATCCCATCGCTCTTGATTAGTGTTAGTGATTTATGCAGGTGCCTCGCTCGACCTCAACCTCAACCACGATGGATACGAAAGAGCCTCCACTTACATAAGCAGTTGGGCTGGAGGTATCTCGGCAAAAGGTCTTTCCGACAGCCGAGAATCTCGCGATCCATCATCGATAGGAACAGCCCCACCTCGACTCATTATGTCAGCGAGACCCCCCGCGGGCGGTCATGTACATCCAGCCAGAAAAAAAAATGGTTGGCGGCAGAAAAAAAAAAAGTTCAAGCAGGTCTGTCGCTGCTGGACGAGAGGAATCCGATCACGACTTTCCCACCTTTTTTTCTCACCACCCGATTTCCTCGAGATACCCCCCCCCTAAAAATCCGTCACCATGTCATCCAGGCGGAGATCTTCCGGCAAATTCACGGCACCTGTCGTCAAGTCGACCCCGAAGGCTTCCAAGACCACAATTGACGAGAGCAGAGCCGCCGTCTCTGCGACAGACTCTCTGCAGGCCGCGCTTAAGGGCAACGCCAACGAAGCGATTGAGATTTCTTCCGGCGAGGAGAGCGATGAGGATGTTTCAGACGAGGAAATGGAAGGCGCCGAGGTCGAGACCGGCAACGCAAAGGAAGCTTCAAACGGCACTGCCACAGAAGAAACCATCACACAAACCAAGGCCGATGCCGAGACCGGCGGCGCAGAGGAGGAGGAGGCAGGGTCGCCCACCTTTGGCGAGCTGATCCGCGGCACGATCGACGTCCCCGCCATGCTCGCGCAACAAGACGATGCCAGCAGCAAGGCCCTCGTCTCGCAGTCATCAAGAAAGGGCCTCGAGCCCGTGTCGCTATCCTCTCTGAGCACCGTCCTCACCCAGGCGCTCAAGACCGACGACACCGACCTCCTCGAGAACTGCCTGCAGACCAGCCAGCCCGAAGGCATCAAGCAGACGATTGAGCGCCTCGACAGCAGCCTCGCCGGCGTCCTCCTTACCAAGCTCTCCGCCCGCTTCCACAGACGGCCCGGTCGCGCGGGCAGCCTCATGGACTGGGTCAAGTGGACGCTCATCGTACACGGCGGCGCATTGGCGGTCCAGCCCAAGGCCCTGGAGCGGTTAGTCGGGCTACAAAAGGTACTCAGCGAGCGCTCGCGCGGTCTGCCGAGCCTGCTCGCCCTCAAGGGCAAGCTGGACATGTTGCACGCGCAGATGGAGCTCAGGAACGGACGGCCACGCAGGGGTGACGCCGCGAGACAGCTCGAAGATGCGGATGACGAGGACGACGACGAGGAGGAGGGTGCCATCTACGTCGAGGGCGAGGAGGACGCCGAGACGGTGTTGAACGGCGCAAGGAATGCGCTCCTGGGAATCGACGATGATGACGATGAGGTCCTTGCTGCCAACGGCTTCGTCGGCGACTCGGACGACGAAGATGATGAGGAGGAGGTTGCTGCGGCGGAGGATGAGAGCTCGGGCGAGGAGGTTGTTGACGAGGACGAGGTCGACCACGACGATGTTGAGGATTCGGATGAGGACGACGACAGCGACGCGGAGGCGGCACCGCCGACAAAGGTTCAGAAAGTTGCTTCTTCGTTCGCCAAGAGAAAATAAGGGGGTCAGTCGGCTTCACGGGGCGTAGAGAATGGCGGGGTAGAAACGGCACATAGACTTGGCTTGGCCGACAATTGACATAATATTGTGCAATAGGGCAGAGATTGCGTCGTCTGGAGTTCTTGGTCAATCAAAATCAATGGGTATTTGGCAAGCAGCATCACATTATGGTGAATTTGGTGATATCTCCCTGGCTGGTCAATGGAGAGAGAGCATTTGCGATGTGAGAGTCAACAGTGCCATTGAGCCTCTCATGTGATCGAGGTCATCTTCTGACTCTCGGGAGAGTAGAGTCGTCAATTCCCCGGATTGTTAGAATTCTTAGGGTTGCCAGGATTGCCAGGATCGCCATCGATTCAGAAGACATCGCGAGTAGAACTCGCATTCTCGGACTTCTCGCACCGATGAGACCCGGCTCACCGGCTCACCACGGCTCCACATTCCCGCTTTGGGAAACGGAGCCACGAACCTCCATGGTCCATCTCCACCGACGATCTCCTCTACAACACCATCCCCGCCAACCACGCGCAAGAGATGCAACCTCATTCAACCCCGATGCCAATTGAACCAGTGAGGATGAAGCACCATGAAAGGCCATCATATTCTACCCCTTCCTCGACCCGTATGCCCGGTATCGCGGGGGTGCCGGTGGTAACTCTTCCAAAAAGCACATAAGAAGCACCTCCAATCCCGCCTTAAGAACAATACACCCCCTTGGCATCTTTCCCCAGATCGTATTTCCAAGACGCACAATCACCCAAGGTCCCTCCAAAATGCGTCCTCACCTAGCCTGGGCAACAGCCCTCCTCCCAGCCCTCACAACCGCCGCCTCCCTCAACACATCACAACCGACTTCGGCCCCAACCCCACAAACGTCTCCTTCTACCTCTACGTCCCCGATTCCCTCATCCCCAACGCACCCCTCCTCGTCTTCCCGCACTGGTGCCACGGCAACGCGACAGACGCCTTCAACTACAAGCCCTGGCGGCCCCTAGCCGACACCCTCGGCTTCGTCACGATATACCCCTCCACGCCCCACACCGCAGACTACTGCTGGGACGTCTCCTCGCCGCAAACCCTCTCCCACGATGCCGGCGGCGATTCTTTGGGAATCGTGAGCATGGTTCGCTGGACTCTCCAAAACTACGACGTCGATCCGGACCGCGTCTTCGTCACTGGCGTGAGTTCCGGCGCCATGATGACAAACGTCCTCGTCGGGGCGTACCCGGACGTCTTTGCGGCGGGCTCGGCGTTCGCGGGCGTACCGTTTGGGTGTTATGCTGCAGACGGATTCGCCGTGTGGTCTGACGACTGCGCGAGCGGGCGGATCACGCACACCGGGGAGGAGTGGGCTTCCATCGTGGAGGCTGCGTATCCGGGGTACACTGGCCCGAGGCCGAAGCTGCAGGTTCTGCACGGGGACGTGGATAATGTGCTGAATGTGACGAATTTCTACGAGGAGATCAAGATGTGGACTACGGTGCTGGGGACCGGGGCCACGCCGACGGAGGTTGTGGAGGATGATCCCGTTGCAGGATGGACGAAGAGTGTGTATGGGACGAAGGGACTGTTTGAGGCGTTTTTGGCTCATGGGATTGATCATAATATTCCCGATCAGGCGAATGAGGTTATCAGGTTCTTTGATTTGGATTGTGTTGGAGAGAGTTGCTTTTCGCGAAAGTCGTTGCCTGTGCCGGGGACTTGTGCTAGGAGACGGGGCTCGTCGAAGGCTTACTAGACTACCTTGGATATATTGAAAATGGAAGGGCGAGTAATGGCCATTTGAGGGGGCATTGAGCTTATAATCATGCCATGTATATATGCTCCATTGATGACTTATGCTGACCGCCATCTTGAATGATCAGCATTGGCGACTTGAGTCTGCGCTCTACGGCTGCGGCCTTCTCGGAGACGAAGCCAGCTTGATACTGGATGCCACTAGACAATTACTCATAACCAAGACCGATGTATAAAGGAGATTGAGCATGGGATTTATTTCAGCCAATCTAAAAAAGAGTTCACCCCCCCCCCCCCCTTCGGTGCTAAACTGGGGGCTACATCTCTTAGTGCTCATGCTAGGAAATTTGGTGCTCATACTAGGATTCGAACTCGGGGACTCGCTAAGTCTGTCGTCGAGCAGGCTGGTTGGCGTATAATTGACTGTTAACCATGAACCACTCCATCACCCAGCCAGTTTGACCTGGACCGACGACCTAGACAGGCGTCTGCTGGCTGGTGACGGGAATGGAATGGACGGGGCCTAAATGGCCTTCTCACGGCAAGATCGGGAAGGTACGGTCTTGCTCATTCTCCCAAACGTATTCCACGGAAGATGAGAATACTTCCAAGCATATCTTGCATTGACTTGCTAGGTATCTACCAACAAACACCAGACTGCGTATGCCCAAAACTCTTGACATCATTCCAAGCCGGCGCCTTCTTCGTCTCATTCAGCACAACCATGGCACAATGCTTCGCATGCTCCCCACGCATGAACAACCATATCCGCCTTGGTCCCCAAATTCAGCGCCGCAGCAGCCTGCAGCAAAAGATACACGCAGTGCGTCATATGGTGCCCAACAGTCGTCCAAGCCGGCGTCAAAATCTCAAACTCATCCAGCTCGTCGTCAGAAATCTCCGTCCCCGGCTTGCCGTCATCGTCCCTGTAGAAGCGAAAGGTCGGCTCCTCCTCGCCGCCGCCCAGGGCTTCAAAGACGGCTTGTCTGGCGTGTTCGAAATCTTGCGTGCAGGCTGGCGGCATCCATCTGTTGTGCAGCTTGTTGAAGGCGCAGCCTCTCCGTTTGGCTTCGAGGGTCGAGTTACCGCACCAAAAGTGTCCTTGGGCGACTTGGGCTTCTTTCATCCATTTTAGGACGTTGTTTTCGCCTTCTTCTGGTTGGGGGTAGTCTTGTCGACTTGGACTTGGGGCTGAGAGTGGGAGCCAGGAGAAGATCAAGGCTAGTAGGAGCAGTGCTGTAGCACAACGCCATCTCCAGATGGAGGTTTTGCTTCTTCTTAACTCTTGCGCCCATGCATCGCCTGCATCCCCTTTTTCGTCAGAGTTGTCTAATGGTATATATTGTAGGTTTTCAGAGGACCACCATCGGTGTTTCTTGTTCGTGTTTTGGGTGCTCTTCAGATGTCCTTGCCCTTCGGATGATCTTCCTCGATGTTCCTCTCTGCGCAAAGGTGATTCATCCATCATGAACACAACCCGACGAGGTTATTTGTTCTGTTGGGCGGGCTCCGCTATAGATGCCTCACATATAACAACTGTGTGGTTTGAAACGTGATTCGTCTTTTCTTTGTGGAAAGCTCTCAATTATCACAATTAACTCAGTCAAGGTCGTCTGATAGTTGACAATCTCTAGATAGGCTATTTCAATACCTAAGGTGGGCTATTATCATGTTGAACTATTATTGTTCGTTCAATTAACTTTCGGTCCGAAGACTGTTAGTGGCCAATTCGGACCGCAGTTGCTCCACCCAAGACTAAGTTGGTACTTCAGAGTTGAGATAGTCTTATGCACGGTTCAGGGATCAGGTGCGTCAGCGACACCAAGTCGTTAACTCCGGGATGATGCAATTCCTCTCCATCTCTTATCAACAACTTCTGCCGACCATCGTGCTTTCTCGCTTTTCATTCAATACATGCCCCTCTTTCACCGGTAATCACCATGTCATCCCTCACGTTGTTCCATCTGATTTCTCATTGCCCGTGGTTCCGTGCTGATGGCTGCGCAACCGCTTGAACTACACGCCTCACCGGCATTGTCGCCGGTCATGCTCGAAGACACGAATATAATATCCCGCCAGCGGAGTCGATCAGCAAAGGGATGCCTTACCTGCGCGCGATCCAAGGTCAAATGCTCAGAGAATCGGCCTACATGCCATCGCTGCAGTCGTCTACAGCGGCATTGCCAATGGCGCGGGAACCATATTCCCCTCCGGGAGCGAAGGCGTGGGTTTGGCCCTGTCAAGTCTCGCCATGAGTACGTTCCTCCTCCGATCTTGCCGTCGAACGGCATCACCAAAAATACGGCCCAGGATATGGTAGAACGCGGCGAAAGTTCCCTTGGTTGGGGTGGGAGTCTCCCCTTGACGCCAGTAGAAGAGATCGAGTCGACGAGTGCGACTGATCCCGTTCTAAACCACACCACGCGCTCTGACGAACGTCTGATATTGGAGGTCATGCTCAGCCAGAATACGGCGGCGTCACCTCAGGCACTACTGAGCGCTCGACATATACCGTCCCGGTGCTCGGTTCTCTTTGGGCCCTTAGAGCAGGACGCTCTCTACTTCTTCGAGAATGTCTTCTCGAAGTGTACTCCCAAGACCTTTCTGTGGTCTAAGCTAGCCATCCTGCTTCATCATGCCTGTGAGGACGCGACGGTGATGCACTTGCTGCTGGCTTCATGCCTTGGTACCGTCGCCCGGAGTCACCCGGACCGTACGGTGTTGTTCACGGCCAAGTCTCATTTCACGTTGGGCACCAACAACTTTGTCGGCGGGATGCAAGAGCCGACATGCAATCTCGCAAAAGCTCTGATGGTCTTCTGGCTCTTACAACTCACGTACCGTGCAATTTGGGACGATAAGTGTCTTCAGGCTATGGAAAAGCTCAGCTCCGCAATAGCAAACTACATTGACAAGCATCATCTGTTGAAGCTTTTTGATCCCGGGGAGAGCCCCTATGGGAGTCTATCTAGCGGCACGTCTTCTGTAAAGGAGTCCGCCGCCGACTCGCTGTCTCTGCCCCTGGCACTACCTGCGAACAAGAGTCTTGTCGCGAGTCTCCTGCTCTTCGTAGCGTACGAGGACCTGGACTCAGAATCTTGCGGCATTGGAGGCAACGTTTCTCGCCTGGTGCTTTCCGGCAATGACACATCACGCTCCCTGTTTGCCTGTTCTCGAAATGTCCATGCTGATTTCTTTGGCTCCTTGTATCCATGCGAAGAGCTGATGGATGACGTGGAGCGATCGAAGCCCCTGGAGCTTCACTTTCATGCCAACGTTTGTCTCGCGCAATTGCATCGAGTCCAGGCCTCCGGCGGTGATATAGAAAAGCTGAAGGGCATAGTGATCGCGCTTCATCGTCTAAAAGAGGTAAGATAATAGTCCATGTCTTGATTTAACCTCAAATCATACCTTGTAGACCACACGTTGGCCTGGCCAATAACAGCGGCTGACTTCTGGGGGATGAATAGGAACATTTAACTATTTTCCGCATGGCAGAAGTCCCAAATCCAGCCGATGCAAAGTTGATCACATCATCTTACAGCATTGTGTCTCATTTCAATGCTGTTCTGGTCTGTGTCTTAATTGCCATGATTTCTGCTTCATCATCCAAATCGATTCAACGGGATCTTGCCTTCGCCAAAGACGACCTCCTCCGCGTGATTTTCCGGATGATTACACAGAGGCCAGATAGACCGTTCATGTGGCGGAATCAATGGGCAGTGTTCATCATGGCGAGAGAAACAGATGAAGCAATTCATCGGGATTGGTTGCTACAAATGCTTGGTAATAGCAGCTACGCTATGCTACTGAAAGAAGGCAGAGAGCGGAACTCAGATGTGCTAGCTTAGCTATCAAGTACTCTCGATCAAACCCCGTTGCCACAAGAGCAAAGTTTCCTGACAGGTGTGCTGATCCGAGAGGAATCCTTTGTAATAAGAGACATCTCCTCCTCGAGAGAAATCTTCAACCTCCTCTCTGTCACGGACTCTTCGAACTCGCGCTGAATCTTGGATGCAACCTCATCATCGGTCAAGACAGCCCATGCGGACCTTGCTAGAGCCTTGGCAATAATAAGAGTTCGCTCATGTGCTGATTCGGCTCCTGCAGCTTCCGTGAAGCCGGCAGTGTGGTTACCCTGCCCTTCCTTGGTCTCGATCCCGTAGATCGGGTGGATGACAGGCACAACGCAGCCAACGTTCCCTTGGTCGGTGGCGCCAGAGATCACCTCCTTCGTGTCCACATTGCACCACATGGGAACGCCCAAGTCTGCCGCAGCCTCGGCAAATACCAGAGAAAGCTGCTTGTTCGGGCGCAAAGGCGCATAAAAGACATCGTACTCGACCTGCATCTCGCAGCCCGTAGCGATAGCGCCAGCCCGGTAATTCGCAATGACGCGGTCTCGCAGCTCCTTGGTCTTCTCAATGGTTGGCGCACGCACGGTATAGTCTACGGCAGCAAAGTCGGGAATGATGTTGCTCTTGACGCCGGCATCTGTGAAAATGCCATGAACAGTGGAATCCTTTGTCATCTGCTGCCTCATCATGCTGACGCCGTTATAGCCGAGGACAGCAGCGTCGAGAGCATTCACGCCCTCCCAAGGCGAAGCAGCAGCGTGTGCAGCCTTACCCTTGAACTGGATTCTGAAGCTGGTGGCGGAGACATGGTTCACAAACACGTCACCGTGGCGACCTTCGTTGCCATAGGTAAAAATGGGGGCTGGGTGTGCCATCACGCAGGCCGCGACGCCGTCGTATGCTCCTTTGCCGACGAGCATGCCTTTGCCGCAGCCACCTTCCTCGGCCGGAGTACCTAGGAGTCTCACACGTCCAGGCTCGCCGGAAACCTTCAGGGCGGCGACTGTGGCGATGAAACCGGCCAGGGATGCGGTTGCGATGAGGTTGTGGCCGCAGGCGTGTCCTATTTCAGGGAGCGCGTCGTACTCGGCGTTGAAAACGACGAGTCGGCCGCCTTCTCCGTATTCTGCCTCTAGAGATGTAGTAATGTCGTATGCGTGAGGGGTGACTTTGAAGCCAAGCTTCTTCAATACTTCGACGAGGGCATCGTGCGCGTGGAACTCCTCGTAGTTTAGTTCAGGATGATGGAATATCTACAATGCCGAAGCCAGGGTCAGCTAGAATGCACGCAATTACGGTCAACTTTGTGCTTACGTCCCTTGGCGGGACACAAACGGCGGTCATTGGGACTACTCACGTCTAAGTCGACGTCTCTCAACAAGGTTTTGGCATCGCTGATGGCTTTCTCCATCGCATCGGCAATCTCAGGGGCAACCGGGGCAATGGTGGCCATGATGGGGACGAATTGAGATTTTAAAGGAAAGACTCGAACATTCATGTTGGCTTGGTAGACTGGAGGTGAAATGGTGCTCTCTGCCGTTTGTTGAACAGGTCGGACTTCATAACCGAAAATGCGGACGAGAGGTTATCTTTAATAGAAAAAACAGGTCTCTTCAGCACAGAACTGATTGTATCTTAGTGGCCTTGTTTCCTTCTCGTAAGGATGATGGAGCATGATTGCGACATGTTATGCCCAGATTGTCGTCGAATCAGAACCTGGACCCTGTATGAGATGTCGTTGATGACTGGCCAGAATTGCCGATGAAGATAATCGTTGACTCCACATCGCTCCCTAGGAAGCTGATTGTGATATGGCAGCCCAGTAGCATTCCTCCATTCCCAATAACCCCGGAGATTCGTGCCTATCCGGCTCTGAGCGAATGTTCTGAGTAAAGGAATATATACCTGCCCTCTACCACTGAGAATAAGATTGGCGATGCAGTGACAAGAAGCGAAGGACGCGCGCGCGGTGACACTAGGTATTTCTACATGCAACAATGGCAATTGTTGATTTACGTTGATGTAAACATTGAACCTCTGTTTCATACATAAAAGATAATCTCAAAAGCGCCAACGCCATGCGTGATATAAGCTTTTGTCAACGAATCCTTAGTGACAGTATGTCAAACTCATCAATTTCATGACTACTATTGGGATCCGCCGTCTTTTCCAGGGGTCGGTGGAAGCGGCTTTATCAGACGCCTTGTCCGCCTACTACCTTCATCTTCGTCTTCGCTATATTGTGGCCCTGGAAAATAGCCTCGACCATAGGCATAACCTCCATTTCTGACGTGTCTCTGCTGATCCTCGAGAGCCACGACGTTGTTAACGTAATCGCTGTACCTATGCATAGTTGCTTGCTCTCTAGTCCTGGCTCTCTGCCTGCCCCAGACGACAAGTATAAGAAAGACGAACACTATGGCAACTAAAGAGATGCCTGCGATTGGGCCTGGACGTATGTGGGTCTTGTAATCGTCGCCGATTTCTCGTTTGATATGGTACCTCGAGGTGATTGAGGTTACGAGAGCTATTCGAATTTTGAAGGCATCCAGGATGCCGAGAGCGGCTGTCAAATTACCGCTATTGGAGAGGGGAGACATCTTGATCGTCAAAGGATCTTCTTGCTTCGATGAAATAAGTCGAGTAATAGATTTTGAGCCGTCTTATTAAGTCCGGTGTAGATTATCGTAGCCCTATCGACATTCGGAAAAGTAGTTACCAGTAGTAGTGAAAGAAATGGCGAATCTACGTATTCATGTATAACAAGCACACTTGTAGTCTGGTCAGTCTCCTCGCAGCTAATTTAGAGACGTAAGGAATTCAAGGCTGATTGCCAAACCCTGGCAGACTCAGGTAAAGCTCTCGTCAACGGATTCATTGCCTCAAATCGGGCAGAACGCTCTGCCCGGAAGGCTGAACCAAGTCTTCCGATGGCAAACAATGGCCAGACGATATTGACGGTTGCTCACATTCCTCACCACTTTGATTCGTTAGGACATGCTGTGCTGCCAGGATCAGCGAGCCTGCCGCCAACCAACGCTGCATGCTGATGGTTACAGCCCCTACCTCACTTACACCGCCACAGCCACAAATTCTGCCTATTTGGCTTGGCTGACTACTACTTCTGCCCGAGAGTAGTGAGATGCACGTTTCGGAAGAGTTAAGAATGCCGAGAAGCTAGACCCGGGGCAAAGTCGCATTGCGGGATCTGATGAAAATTGAGCGGCTGATACAGTCAAGGGCGTCACAATGGAAGTGATGGATGACGGTCAACCTAGCAGCAGCAAATTCCATCAGGCAGTGGAAAAAGAACATATTCACGTGGTAGCTTTCCTGGCTACTCTATCTGCGGTCTCAACTATTGTCAAGTTCAGTCCCTGCGACCAAGAAAATTACAATGCCTTGAGCTTCTCCTCCTCCTTGAGCTCGTGAACCAAAACGCGAGGGCCCTTGGGAATTATGAGCGGCCCAGTAATCCCCAGCACTCTCGTCCTTGCACCACCATACCCCTCCTTGAACCTAGACACCCACGTGTCCGTCGTGCTGAAGAATGCGCCGTGCGTCCTCGCGCTCTGGTCCCAGTACAACCTCCTGAACCAAAGGTGCAGATTCGGGTAGTCGTTCCGGATCGTGCCCAGATTACACATAAAGATCGGGACATATGCAACGTCGAACCGGGCAATCGTAGGAAACAAGCGGACATCAGCCTCAGTAATGTGATCGCCGGTCAGGAAAGGCCGGTCCTTGAGAATATCCTCCAAGCGATCTAGCGATTTGAACAAGGCGTCGACGTTCTCCTCGTAAGCGGACTGCGTGAACGCAAACCCGCTCTTGTAAACACCATTGTTGACCGTATGATACACCCACTCATTAATCTCATCAATTTCCTTACGCTTCGCCTCAGGGTACAGGCCCCCTCCGGGTCGACTCCCCTCGCGATCCGCCTCAGGAAGGAGGTGATCGAACTCGGTGTAAAGCATACGGATGATCTCGCTAGACTCGTTGCTGACGAGAGTATGCGACTTCTTATCCCAGAGGACAGGCACCGTGACCCGCCCGTCATAGCCGGGACTCGCTTTGAGGTACAGCTCCTTGATCGTCATAAAGCCGTAGACGGGGTCGCGCGGGAGGACGCCGAATTTTGCTGCCTCGGGGCTGTCTGTGAAGTGCCAACCCTCTTTTCCCATGCCCATGTCGGCGATGTAGAGGTCTACGACGTCCTCGAGGCGTTTGAGGGCGCGGACGATCATGACGCGGTGACACTGCGTTTTGTTAGCGGGGCATTCACTTTGATGTACATGAGGACTTACCCAAGGACACCCGGGGCTGACGTAAAGAGCATAGCGGCCCTTCTCAGATGGAAACTTGGAGTTGGCATCTTTCGCGATGAAGTTGCGGAATTGCGCCTCCGTGCGCTCAAAACCTCCGCCTTTGCCGGGCTGGTACCGGATGGGGTCTTTCTGCAAGGAAGGGATTAACGTGTATGCTTTTGGTGTCTATAGTTGTATGCAACCGTACCTCTTCACTCATATTAATCGTGTGTTGAAGTAATAGCTCTATACTATTATGATAGAAAGCAGGTCGGATCCTCGCTAGTCAATGAGTGTGCGATACCAGATCTCATATATGTTGATGGGTTGATACAACTTGAGTCGGTGGGATTCCAACTGCAGTGGTATTATGTGGCGTGATGAGGGGTCTGCTATTAGCGTACCTAGGACTGCTTTGTTAGGAAGCATATCAAAGGAGCAAACGTGCTTCCACAAAGTAGGTGAACATGACGTAAAAATAGACTTCTCCAGCCTCCAGAGCGGGGAAGCTGCATCAATCCCGCGCGGTTCGGAACTCCGAGCGCTCATGGCGCGCGCGACCAGGAGGTGTAGTTTGGGATGAAAGCTCATTTGTCAGCTTTGCGTTCACGAGTCCAAGTTTGTAAGCTCGTTGTATCGTAGGAACAATATCTCCTCCATAGCCTTTTTATCTAGTGGATCCTAGGACACCGCCTATCTTCATCTGGGTTGACTGTATGTTGATTTCGTGGTATCGGTAGAGGTTTTCAACGTTTCGAGGCGTTCGAAGAAAAGTACCCTCAAGTTGGCAACAGCAAAGTAGAAGAGATGCATTGAACTGCATGTTACATGTAGAGGCCGACGCCTGATATGCATCATGAGCAGTAAGTAGTTAGCTTGCGACTCTACCAATGTTTCATCACCTCACAGCTGTTGCGAGCCAGACCTGGATACTACTTGGATACCCACGTTCTCTCGTGAGAGAGAGTATGAGAAGTTATTCCATCAATTGCTAGATGGCCTCAGCATATACATCTCCAGTCTTTCTCTATTCCTGCTCCTTCTAAGATCTACAGAGAATATGAAGAGGGAAGAAATGGTTTAGTCATAAAGGAGTAACCCTCACAGTAACTTCTCCTCCTCACTAAGCCCAGCTTTCCAAGCCTTGTAATCAAACCCAAGCTCCTCCAACGTCGTAATCTCATGCCTCCTTTCCCCCAGCTTCCTCGAAGCAATCTTGATCAAAGGGAAACGCTCCCTCGTCCACCGCTTCTCATCATCCCAGTACGGCGGGATCTTTCCCACACCATCATTCTCCAGACCCCCCCTCTTCTCCGCCTCTAAGCTTCGCGCGTGGAGCATATTGATGTACTCCAGATCCTTGGGGAACGCCAAGTTATGCAGCATCTTACTCTCCCCCTTGTCCTTGAGCACCTGCGCCTCCCACTCCCTCATCTCGCCGCGACTCGGTAGACGCAGACGATCCGCCCACGCCCGCGCGACGTACGCAGCCTGGCCTTCCGACACGGGGAACGGCACAATGCGCTGCGGGATGCCGGCGAACGCGAGCGTCGGGTCATCAATGTAGAGTAGGTGCTCGTACAGATTCCGCGCGTAGGCGCCGTCCGTGACGACGGGAGGTGAGAGATCACGGAGGAAGGGGAAACTGTAAAAGTAGCCCGTGCAGAAGACGACGCCGTCAATCTCAGATTCGGTCTCACCGTTGGCGAAACGGACTTGTCTGTTTTTGGGGATAAATTTGAGGATTTCGGGGACGGGTTTGGCCCAAGACGAGCGGTCTTCTGCGGGGGTATTGGGGACTGTCTTTTCGGAGACGATGATGGGAAGGGCGCAGACTGTTGAGATTTGGGCGCTTAGGTCTATGCCCGAGGCTGAGTTGCCGACGATGATGACTTTCTGTGATGAGTGTGAGTGACTATCATTAGATTAAGCGGTCATGGTTCGTCGCACTTTTCCCTTGTACTGTTCGGCATTCCTGTAGAACTTAGAGTGTGAGATGGAGCCTGGGTGTGCTTTATCAAACTCGGCAAGGCCAGAGATGTCTGGGATGAAGGGATCATTGTAGTGTCCGCTCGCGACGAAGACGGCATCAAACTGCGCCTTGTTCGTCTCATTTGTCTTGAGGTTCAGGGTTTCAATCTCCCAATAAACCTCACTGCCGCCGAAAGATTTTCTGACAGAGAGGATTTGAGTAGATAAAGAGATGATGGGCTTCAGCTCCTCGGCATAATCTTCAAGATACTTCTTCACTGTCTGGTGGGGAGGGAATAGCGAGGCATTCGAGGGGAACTTTTTATCCGAGTAATTCATGAGTGTGTGGGGGATATTCGTCTCCAAGTAATCATACACTGGAGAGACGAATTGCTTGGCATCGTGTCCCTCAACGGCGATGGCTGTGTCCGGGTTCTTGGTTGGTTGTGTCCTGGGGATGCTGAAGTCGCCGTCAATAACGTTCAACGGGCTGTATGTCCAGACGCCGCCGACGGTATCTCTCTGCTCAAATATCTGGACTTTGGAGAACTTCTTCTCCGCTAGCAGGTACCTGTTGAAGTGCAAATAAAGTAAGTAGGTGTAAGGCGTTGGGCTCGTCGGCTGGGGCCGGATCGGCGGGCTTACTTTGCGGCGGCCAGGCCGCACGGTCCGGCGCCGATGACGGCAACCCGGTCAATGTTAAGTTTCTCTTGTAGGTACATGGGCGACATGATGGCGGCGGAGTCTGGCCGGGTCTGGACGCGAGGAGGGGTTGTAAAGAAGCGAGAAAGCGACAGTATGGAAGGGTATCTGTGCAGCACCACTGATGAAACCCTCGGACGATGACGATAAAAAGAAGACTCGGCTTTATGGAAATAGAAAGAGTGACTAGCAACTCTGAGCGATTTGTGCTTTATGCTCCGCATGAGCATCAGGCGATTTACACTCTTGGGTCTTAGATTCCTGACGAGAGTATTCGTACAGGAGGACTACAGACGAACCTTGGTTCGGCGATATGCTTCTGCTGGTCGGACGAACGGCCCACCGAGTCGCAGCAAAAGGAATGACTGCCAACACGAGTCGGACTTGGCCCGACCACGCCAGTGTCAGCGCCAGCGCTATTTGTGCGTGTCGGGGACATGCTGGGCGGGTGGGGGGAGATCAGAAGCGCTTCGGAGAGTCTGGCAGTTCTTGAACACATCTTTCTTATGCAAGTCCGTATCTGACTACCGTTTCTCCAGTTTCTCGGCTCTGTCCAACTGTATTTGCTTTCAAGTACTCCGTAGTTGGTGCTTCAATAAAGATCTCAGTTGCCGACTATCAGAATGTAACAGCACGACCCCAGCTGCCGGCCGGCCCCTTATCTCTCACTCTCACACTCACTCTTCCTCGGTTCCTCCCCCTCAACACGAAGGGAAGATTATTAGGAAATATTAACTCCGAATGACGCATCCCCGACAGCGGGGCGAAACTGGGCCGACTAAACCAGAAGAATCGCTCTAAGGAGACTCCTCATTCGTCGCCCCTGAACAGACCGCGGTAATGGCGTGCTAAACGCCCGCTTGAGTCGTGCTCTTTCACCATCGGCAACTGTCTGGTACTGTGGTACTTTTGTGCTGTGCTCCTGGGCTTTCTATCCGCATTGCCGGCCGGTTCATAGTCTCCCAGTCCCAGACTCAGTGACTGGATTGCTATCGGATCTGCGCGGAGAGTGACCTGGGCAGAAGCAGAGATAGTGTGTACACGTACCTAGGTACGAGTAGTGTGTAGTAAGGCAGGACAGCCTCGTTGCGACGCTGGGGAGGGGAGAGAAGAGAATTTTCACTCTTCTTCTCTTTGCCAAAGAAATGAATATCACTCAACAAATGACGGCCATCATGCTACGCGACCCGTAGCCATGGAACCGCACAGCCGCTGAAGAACTATCACTGCCTCTGCCCTGCAGATGACGATCCATTGAGCAAGTGAAGCAAGGTAACAACAAGCGGAGAGGTTCCCGACTCAGTTCCAGTCTCGCTTCTGTTCGAAAAAGGATCCCCCATCCCACACTCCCACTCCCAGCCGACCAACCGGTTGTGTATGCGACGTGTCCAGCGAAGAAACGCCCCAGAGTTCCCCGACAGCCCCGACACGAAACGGGCGTTCACGTCGGCGTCTCGCCGTCGCCCAGTCCCTCCTATCCCATTTGGCATTGCCGCACCGTCGCAATGTCGCCCGAACACATCAGATCAAATATTCATCGCTTTCGCGTCCGACAGACATCCCCATCCTCGCCAGCCCTGCGCCGCTCGGCTTCTCCCCCCGCCGTACGCCCTGCACTGCCGCCCCAGACGCCGTCCTCAGCAGTCCACCCGGGACCTCCGGATGCCGTCCCCGATGTCTCATCGTCAGCAGTAGCAGGAGCAGCCATCGCGGCGTCAGTCTCGGGCTCGGCCCCGGCGCCGCCGTCAGGACCAATCTCACCGGCGCTGACAGGTCAAAGTCCTACCGCAGTTGCTGCCGGCGCCAATATCTCCACCTCCGTGGCAGCTTCAGTAGCACCAGCAGTAGGCGCTGCACCGTCATCCATCTCGGCATCGTCGCCAAAGGTCGCCCGCGATATCCCCGCCTGTGACCGCTGCCGCAGCTTCAAGAAGAAGTGCAGCCGCACCTTTCCCATCTGCACCCTCTGCGCCAACGCGGGACACAAGTGCTCCTTCTCTACGCCAGCGGCCTCCACCGCCGCCCAGACGCATCATCTGCGCGCCCGGATAGAATGGCTCTCGCGCTTCATCAACGAGAACCTGCCCGTCGCCGGCGCCCCTGGCGTAGAGACCCTTGATACGGGCACGGATATCGCCTCTGTCTTGGGATCCTCACCGGCTGCTACTACGACTACAGCCGTCGGCCAGCCGATGGAGATTCTTCCGGCCACGCCGGCGGCGAACGGAGCCACGCCTGGGTCTATTATCAGTGCAGAGAGTAATCGCGCGGAACCGCGGGATACATTCGCCGTGCATCAGCAGCCGCTTGGTACGTCGGGATCGGTCCTCTTTGATCAGAGGAGTCTCGCGGTGAACATAGACTCGGAATCATCGTCGTCAAGGGGCCATGATCATATGCGAGCTCTTCTGCAGCCGGCTCCCGAGCCCGGAAGGATCCTTGGTATTGAGAGTCTTCGCGATGGAGAGGGCTTCACGTCCTCGAGCCTGCCTCGCGACGCTATTGCTCGGAGGTTCGTTGACGCCTACTTCCGGAACGTCAACCGGGCGTACCCATTTGTCAATAGGACAAAGGTCCTGCGAGACCTCGAGTCATTGGGTGAATCATCTAAGCGTCGTAGAGATGCCGATTCTACGCTACTCTATCTCATCATGGCGATTGGGTGCACCACCCTGCAGCGCGCCGGCCAAATACCCAACGACACAGCTTCCAAGTTCGATGTAGCCTACGCCGACATCATCCAGGAATGTCTTGTCAGAGAGGATCTCGAGTCAATCCAGATTCTTGTCCTGGTGGCACTGTATTCACTCTTCGACCCAAAGGGCATCTCAACGTGGTCTATAGCAGGCATCGTCTCCCGCCAAGCCATGCTCCTCGGATTGAGCAGAAGATCCTCCGAGGACAAGAATTTATCGGCTATGGATATTGAACTACGTCACCGTCTCTTCTGGAGCATCTACGTCCTGGACCGAATGATGGCCATCTCCCTAGGCCTTCCCGTAGCCCTCATCGACGAAAACGTCGACGTCCCGCTACCAGGCCTCACAATTGAAGAGTTCGCCTCCCCAGACCGTCAACACTTTGCCTCCATCCTTCAGACAAATCGCCACGTCATCCAGCTCAGGCAGCTTGAAGACCGCATTCTCAAACAGATCCACACTCGCAAACAACCCGAGGTCGCCGCACTCTCGCAAGCAGACAGGCGCGCCATAGTACAGAACATCCGCTCCGAGATTGAGAACTGGTATAGTAACGGGTGCCTCGTCTCTCCCCTGGAACCAGACAACGTCCCCATCCACAACTCCGTTACCTGGCTCAGTGCGCGGTACTACCACCTTCTTCTCCTCCTCCACTACCCCTGCCACTTCAACTCGTGCGGCACCATCGTGTCCGCCGTCGAGCTGCTGCGCTTCGCCCAGAAACACCTCCAGTCGACCTCGGTTCTCCTCCAGCAGCGCCAATTACCCTTGAACCGCGTCACGCTGTGCCGCCTCTTCCCCGTCGGTCTAGTCTTGATCCACAGCTTCATCGCCTGCGCTGCAGAATGTACATCCTTCTCCGCGCGCGACGAGGTCGCCGTCATCGTCAGCATCCTTGAGGCTTTTCCCGAGGGCTGGAACCAGGCGCGCCAAGCCGCCCAGGTCTTTCGTCAGTTCATGGGTCTCATTTCCGGCGTGCCCAATAATGGCTACACGACGCTGCACTTTCCCGGTAACAACAACGTGTACGGCCATGGCGGCGGCCAGTTCTCATCTAAGGAGTCGTACCAGGCAATGGTGCGGCCGCTCATCACGCGGCTCGTCGCGCTGATGCAGGAGGTCCTCGGCCGGTCGACCTGTTATGCCTTTCACGAGTTCCCGGACGATTGTGGTGGGCAGGCTTCGGCGCCGGCGGGGTTCAGGGGCCAGACTGCGTTCTCGCCCACGGGGCCTACACGGCACTCGGCGGCGGTGGGGAACGATGAATCGGCCATGGACTATGGTTGGGGGTCGTTGGAATTGGGGTTTCTCTGATATGATCCTGTGTTGTAGCCGGCTACTTATTTTACTTTCCTTAGTACCTAGATACCTTAATGTGTTAGAGCGACGAATCAAGTTTGATTTTACTGGCACCTCTGAATATTCGTTGCGTTCCGCTATCCTGGCGTGGTGTCTTGGCTTCTAAATTGGATGTTGCCTGGGCTTGTTTGGATCCCTCCTCAGGATAAGAACGGGTTCTTGTTCCGCATCTTGAGCCGTGGCATATCCACCGTGAGGCAAGGGGGCTTTGCTCGAGCAATAAGACGGAGCAGCCCGTCAAGTCTCCGGAGATCGCTCTTAGCAAGGGGGGCAGGGAATGAATCTTCTACGGAGTATCAAAGTGCCGTGACAGTCATTCTTGATCCTACCTTCTGACGGCGTAGGAAACAGCCTGGGCCCTCTTAAAACCGCTTCGCAAATGTCCGGATAGTCTTGACATTATTGACCTACTTAGCAACTAGACCGCATTCCCTTCTCAGCAATCATCCCCATAAAGTTGAGCTCCGCCTCCATAGCCTTAGTTCCAGCACCCATGGGGCTAGCCGTCGGGTACAGAGCCTCCAACTGCACCTCCTTAGTATGAATCTTAGGTTCCTCCTTGCTACCAACCATCATGATCTCGAGCACGTTGCCGTTGCCGTACTGTTCCTCCGTCAGCAGCGAGAACATCGCGTTGGCAAGGTCATCGGACGACAGAGCGAGGTCTTCAGCTGGCAAGCGGTCGCGGCAGAATTCTTGGTCAAAGAGGGGCGTCTGCGATTATATCAGTCTCTGTGGTCATGTCAACAAACTTGTAGACTGCCAAGATTCACGTACCCTCGTAGGTCCGGGACAGATGACGGAGTTCCTGATCCCCACCAACTTCTTCAACCCCTGAAGCGACTTGACAACGCTGAGGACAGCTGCCTTGCTGGCAAAGTAAAACGGCGTCTGGATGGAGTGGATATAGCCGCCCATACTCGACACCCAGAGCAGATTCCCCTTGACCTCGCGATTTTGAAGCCAGTAGTCGATGGCGATCTGTGCAAGCCGGATGGGGCCGATGGTATTGACGTTGAAGATATGGTACGATCCCACCTCGGCGTCTGCATCATCCTTTGATTCGGGGGAGACGCCGGGCGGGTTCCAGAAGGACGACCAGGGCGGCTCAAAGATGCCGGCGTTGTTGACGACGATGTCGATGCGGCCGAACTTTTCGAGGGTCGCGGCCCACAGAGATTTGATCTGGGCCCAGTTTGTCGTATCTGTTTTGTGGAAGGCGGCTGAGGGCTTGTCTGCGGATGGGGACGGATGGGGGAAGTTTGCGATGGTGGTTTCGGCTTCTGGGCGGAGGGCGAGGTCTGCGATCATTACCGAGCAGCCTTCGTTAAGGAGACGCTGAGTGATGGCTAGACCGATGCCTAGAACGATCATGAATTTGATGTTAGCCAGTGATCGAGACCTCTCCGATCAAGACCCAAGGGCATCGTCACTGCAGGTCAGGTAGAGATGGAGACTAGTTACTTACCAGATCCAGCTCCTGTAACCAGGGCTACCTTTCCCTTGACCTCGTATTCGATAGCCATGGTCAGTCGTCAAAGTGCGAGCTTGATGGTATGAGTTCTAAGGGCGGGTCTGACGCGCTTCTGTCTGTTGGTAAATCAAAATCTCACAGTGATCAAGTATGCTCCTTGGCACAAAGAAAAGATCAGGAAAAAGGGAGAAAAGGGGGTCAATTACATGACTTGCTAGGTGACATCAAACTGTTGCCGGATGGTCTTATAGGATGAGGATCTTCGCTCCGGGGCCCTTTTTCAGATAGTATGCTCAGGAAGGTCAAGACGGACGGACTTTTCAGAAGGATGGGCGGTCAACGACAAGGACCCCGACTCTAGTTATCTTCAAGACGACGACTTGCTTTAACCCCGCGTTCCTGCATACATCCCCGGCTCAGCTGTCAACGGGGTTGATGCGGGCGGGTGTTGGGTCAGACCATCCGCGGGCCGCGTATCCATCCTGTTGGGCTTCGAATGTCTATGCACTCCGACCCGCATAACTTATACATAATATGTTAGATATTCCGAGGCCGAATACAATCGTAATCAAGGATATTAGCCAAAGTCCATATTCCACGAACTTTCAGGCAACGAGAACTATTACCTTCAACACCTTGACTGGAAAGCCAGAATGCATTACATGCGAGACCGAAGAAATGTGCTATCTATGAGCGGAGTAGTCCACCTCGCTCCCTGCTTCCCACTTGCCAAGATGCTGTTGGTGCTGGGTTTCCATATGCAACCTTTCGCTTTGACGTCTCCCATCCCCATGCCATATGTCCAGGGCCCCTGTCAAGTACCGCATCCTATCACACAACCAACATCCCACACTGGTGCATCTGCCGGGGTGTTGGAATCCGTCTAATTCTCCAACAGACTTTTTTTATTGACCCGAGCTTGACGTATTCGTACCTGACGCGGTTCGCAGCTGAATCAGGCAAACGCACATGGGAAGACGCTCCTTCGAGTCCAGGCCAGGGATGTCAGGGACCAAGATGCGTTAGAGAACTTTGGTCCTCCCATGAGGGACTACGGTCATTACCTCCACTTCAGTGGCAAGGTTTGCTGTCTGTACATTTTCTCCGAATCCCTCTTCACTACTAGTAGTTGTCTTTGCAGGATGTAGACACCAATTTCGACTCCTCTTCCATACTCGTCCTAGAGAAATTCCCTCGATTCGGCCTCAGCTACTACGAAGTCGACGGAGCGGTAGCGTCATGTCGAATGTGGCCGGAGACGATACGTGGCAGGCCATCGAGCCTCAGGGGCTCGCATTGGGGCTTCTGGTCACTACCGTCACGTTATCGATCCTAACGACTATCGTCATGGCTATGCGCATGTTCATTCGATTCAAGACGAACAAAATCGGTTCAGACGACTGGGCTATGTTGACAGGATTCGTAGGTAGACTATGTCCTGGTGGGCGGTAAGGGGGCTAACCGCGAGACTGTCTGTTTAGTCTGTCAACTTGGGCCAATCCGCCGTTGCGATCTACGGGTCTTTCACCGGCATAGCGAGCAGAGATGAGACAATGAACCAAGCGACGGGCATTGAGGGCTACAAGGTAATGTTGTCATGGCCCAGAGCAGACCTACGAGATAGAGTACGATCTGTAGCTTCTAACTCTATGTTGCCAACGAAATCTAGACCCTCTTGATCTGGCAAGCCTTCTACGCAGGTAGCTTGTGCTTTATCAAGTCCAGCATCTGCATTACCCTCATGCGCATCACAAACCAGAAAGCCTACCTCTGGATCCTGCGAGGATTGATAGGCCTCTCCTTCTTGATGAGCGGTTCTGGCCTAATCGTCATCTTGAACCAATGCCACCCCCTCGACAGGTATTGGGACAAGAGGATACCGGGAACCTGCTGGCCACCCATCGTGGCCACCGCGCTTTCGTATGGAGCCTCTGTCGCCAACGTCATCACCGACTTCAGCGTTGCGGCGATTCCGTTCTTTCTGCTTCGACATGTGCAGATGCGATCTCGGCTCAAGTTCTACGTACGGCTCATTCTGGGATTGGGTCTCTTGTAAGTCTGGCACCTTGGGATCTCTGCCAAATGCAGGGAATGGTTTCCATGAGGCTTTGACTAATCGCTTTTGGTTTTAGAGCTGGCATCGCGAGCATTATCCGAGTACCTTTCACGAATGCGTACATGAAAGCCAGCGACGTTCTATGTAAGAAAGACTGCACAACCCGATCATTCTGCTAAAATCCATACAAGGCAGCACGCTGACAATTCTGCAACTGTGTAGATCACGCAGGTAACATAGTTCTCTGGACAATTGTCGAATGCGGCCTGGGCATCATTGCTGGTTCGCTACCAATGCTACGAGCCTTCTTCAAACGATTGGCCAAGGATACCAGCACGCAGGAACCCTACAACCGTTCAGGCGACACAAATCTCGTAACCTTTGGACAGGGCAAGGGACGACAGGGTCCGATATACGAAACGGACCTAGGGGTGACGGTGATCGGGGGAGCAGGGGATAATGAAAGCAACAACAGCAACCATGACGACGATGCGGAGAGCACGCGGCGAATCATCAAGGTTACGAGAGAAGTACGGCATAGCGTTACTGAAGAGAATGAGGCGACGCCGGCCAAGAGGTGACGGAAGATCCGTGAAAAATAATTGTGTCTGTAGAAAAAGATTTATACGTGCCCAAGTAACATTACCCCATTTGAGTAAGATGCAGAATTTTTCGATAGAAGTGCACCATGGTCCTTCAAGTCATAAGGCATGATGTCGTTGCAAGTGGTATTCGTGTGGAACTCATATCGAAGAACCACAGCCTCATGCTGACATTTTGCAGTCAGAGCTTGACAACCACATTGAGACTAGATGTCCAAGTGTTTGCGAATCTCTCCCAGGACCACTTCCGGCTTTTCGGCATGGACACCATGATTAGCGCCCTCAACTAACAGAAGTCTAGCTCCAGGAATCCTTTCAGCAATCAATTTGGAGTTTTCTGCAACGTTTCATGGTCAGCATCGGCCAAGCTGCTTGGCAACTTTGGCAAAGTTCTTACCGGGAGGACATATCCAATCCTTGTCGCCCACGACTACCAAAGTCTTCGCTGTAACTTGAGAGAGTTGTTCAGTGTAATCAAAGTACTTCTCTTTCTCGGAATAGAGATCATCTGGGTTGATTGTCAACTAGTCTGGACATTTCTCAGATTTACCGTCAGTGTAGAATTTCACTTACTGTGAGATTCGGCGACGTAAACCCCATCCAGATTGCTCTTCAGCGCTGCATCAGGGTCGAAAGTTTCCCTATACAGCGGCATCATGGCGAAGTAAATCAACTGAAACTCGCGATCGCTCTCATATGCCCCAAAGACTTTGTTCTTCAACATGTCGACAGAGAAGCTAGGAACTTTGTGTATCCTCGCCTCCAAGGTTTTGATGGCCCCGGCCTCGTCTGGTGGCGATGTTGTCAACGCTCAGCCCTTCTAACGCTCGCCGAGGTTCCACGACTCACGATGATGAGACGGTGCAGTCCCTCTGAGAACCAGATGCGACACTTTCGGGGCGTACTTGATGGCATAGTGCTGCGCTAGGAAACCGCCGAAACTACCGCCGCAGATGATGGCCTGACCATCACCGATGAAATGCTGTCTTACCGCGTCGATGTCATCGACAATTTGCTCAAAGGTGTAAGGCTTAGTCAAAGAACTTTGACCATGTCCACGGTAATCGAAGGAGAGAACTCGAATCTTATCGCTCAACTGGCTGTAAATTTTGAAGTCGGATTTATGATCACCTGGATAATGCCAACCCTTGGTCAGCAAGCTCGTCTTCTCACATTGAGCTTTCAATTGATGTACCCATTCCGCGGCCACCATGTAACGTGATCATGAGCGGTGCCTTTTCTGGTCCAGCTATGCGGTATGCCAGACGGGCACCGTTGATGTCTATAAAGTCAATCATCTTGTCTTGAGGACCGACCCAGTGGTTTGGAAGTAATGCTGGTTTTCTCAGAAAGTGGGCGTTAGAAACCCCCAAAGTCCACGTAATTGGTTACTTCTTTGCCTATGAACTTCACAGCCCAAATCACGTCAGATTATCCAAGCGTTGAGGACTTCATTTGAGATGCCGTTCTGTATCGAAAGGGGGCACTGCATTAGAAGCCGAAGAAGCGGGGAGAGATCCAGCGAGACGAAGCGGGGGATTAGCCCGGGCTTCGCATGGTGTGCGAGTAAGGGGTCACTAAGGACCGGAAGTAGCCCGACAGAAACTTCCAAAAAGGGTAAAGGCACAAGGCCCCTCCCCGATACCACATCGGAAGGAAAAAAGATTTTGTTCTCGATGGCGCTTTGTTCGCCGCGAATGGTGAGTCGGTGACGAGCACTTTTGTTCAAGTCGGCTTGGAGAAACGACTGCCGATGTCGTGCTTGACCCAGTAAAAATCGTTATCAAGTCTCTTTTTCGGACCATCGACCGCTTCTCTAGCGTATCTGGGGAGGGATATGCTATGATAAAGAATCTTCTGCCCGGGTTCAATCTTCACTCTGCCCAGGGAAGCTCCATCTGTTTGGCCTAAATCGCCGACCGTGGGCAATTTTTTTTGCCTTGTGATCTTGCAACGAGCTCAGGGTCAGTGATAGCTGCAACTCGAACCAGGATGGCGCCGCACCTCGACACCAACGCGGCCAATGCCATTAAGGCAGTCGACCCAACCAACCGGAGCCAAGACAAGGACGGCATTTCGACGACCTCCGCCGTTGCCGAGACCGATACCAAGCCGGAGCCCCCACAGCAACCTGAAGTCGCCGGATGGTTCCACTGGCACGAGCCCGGCACATCGCCGGAGGAGAAGAAGTTAATTCTCAAGTTGGACTGGTTTCTACTTTCATTCTCGTGTCTAATGTTCTTCATCAAGCAGGTAAATACACCTATCCAGTTCCCAAGCGTCGCTTTCAGCCGGTTTGCTTACTTCAGTGCCCCTCTTTAGCTTGACCAAAACAACATCTCGAATGCTTACGTATCTGGCATGTCGGAAGAGCTCAGCTTCGGTCCCGGTAATGAACTCTCCTGGATGAACACGTACTTCAACATTGGAACCATCATCGGCGGTTCTTTTGCCAACCTGATCATCACTATCGTCCGACCGCGTTTCTGGCTGACCGGGTGCCTCTGCACTTGGTCTCTCTTCGTGCTCTTCCTGTTCAAGTGCCAGACCGCCACGCAATTCTATGTCCTGCGTTTCTTCATTGGCTTGTTCGAGTCTGCCGCCTGGCCTGGGGTCATGTACGTCCTCGGATCATGGTACCGCAAAAGCGAGCTGTCCCGTCGCTCTGGTCTTTTCGTCATGAGCGGTGTCTTGGGACAGATGTTCTCCGGCTATCTTCAGTCTGCACTGTATTCGGGTATGGGCGGAAAGGGTGGTCTGTCGGCGTGGCGATGGCTTTTTGTCTTTGACTTCATTCTTGCCATTCCAGTGGTGATCTATGGCGTCGTAAGTATCTCTCTTCGATATTGACTTCTATAGAACCTCTCATCTCTCTAACGTCATTATCAGATTTGCTTCCCCGACACCCCTCATACGACAAAGGCTTTCTATCTCAGCGATTGGGAAAAGCAACGTGCATGCGAGCGCATCGAAGAAGAGGGCCGCAAACCTGTCGGCAAGATGAACTGGTCCGTTATCACCCGCGTCTTCGGCTCATGGCAAGTCTACGCCTTCACGGCAGCCTACTCCTTCTGGACCCTGACCTGCGGCTCCTACATCATTCAATACTTCACTCTGTACCTCAAGTCAACAAAGATGTACACCGTGCCAGAGATCAACAACATCCCAACCTGCGTCGGCGCCATCAACTTCGTGTTTATGGTCTCCACAGGCTACGTCTCTGACAAGATTGGCCGGCGTGGACCCGTCTGTTTCGCCGTCGGGTGTCTTCTTACGTTCGTCTATGCTGTCCTCGCGGCATGGAGCGTGCCGCACATGCTGCGCATGGCCGTGTTCATCCTTGCAGGGTGCTATGGTTGCTACACACCTTTGCTAGCTGGATGGGCGAATGAGGCCTGCGGTGGCGACCAGCAGAAGCGCGCCTTCGTGCTTGGCTTTATGGTATCCGTCGGCCAGGCTGTTGTGATTCCCTTCCAGCAGCTGCAGATGCCGAGCGGACAGGCTCCTGCATTTACCAAGACTCATGGCTGGAAAAGCGCGCTTGCGTTTGTGGTGGCATTGACTATCTGGACTGGTATTGGTCTGCCGTTACTTCAGAGGTGGAGAGAGTCTCGGGTGAAGTTCAGCACTCATGGAAGTGACAGTGACGAGGCTTGATCGTCCATCAAAATACAGGATTAAAGGATGAAGGGCACAAAGCCCAGAAAAATGTTTCAGAGCGGTTATGTCAGTTTTATTAAAGGTAATGAGTGGTCGCGGGCCTACACGTAGACACAACTAGATGTTATCATGCGATGACAGATCTCGTGGGGACTATTAATTTCGGAGTTTGAAGTAAGAACCAGTGCCATTGACTAGGTAGGTGTATTCAATACAAGAAGGTTAAAGCCATACTGTGAAGAAAGGAAAGTTCCAGACATCCAATCGTGTATCCATGCCACAAATCCAGGGCTCCCTCCAAGCATCTACTGGTAGACGCTCCTTCTATCAAGACGCATATGCCTCACTGGTGTTGCACTCAAGCGAGTGCAGTCTTAAGGAAAGTGCCAGCGGTGTTGACATCGGAGCCATATCCAATGTGTCCAGAGGCGCTTTGGCTCGAGCAGCTTCCAGAGCTAGCGCAGCCACCAGAAGAGCAGACGCCGTCGCCAGCAGCGCAGAAGCTCCTGAACTTGGCGGTAGCAACACCAGTGACGGCTTGGCCCTTGAACGGGTCACCGAAGGTGACGGCCGCGGCGACGGCCTTGCCCGAGAGCTTCTTAGCGGCGTTGTGGACGACCATGCCGCCCTGGCTGTAGCCAGTGAGGACGATCTTGGTCTGGGGGCACTTGCTCAGCCACGAGTTGGCCTGGTTGGCCATGGCGACACTGCCCGGGCCGGAGCCGGTTGCCTCGGACATAATTCCGGCCATGTCAGCTGCGTACGTTGTGCCCTCGAAGACAGAGTCGGGGACGTTGGACGCGACGGCCTTTTGGAGACCGGGGCCGACAACGCTTCCGAGGGTGCCCATCTCGGTGGTACCGCGGGCGAAGAGGACGGTGAAGGCCTTGCAGCCCGAGGTCTGGCGGATCTCAACGGGGCTGGCGGCCGCGAGAGCGGCGAAGAGTACGGTGGTGATGGCGGCGGTCTTCATTTTGAGAGAGTTGATTTGGTTGTTTGTGGTGGTTTTTGAAGTGAATGTCTTGTCAAAAGAGTGAAGTCTGGTATGGCGATGGTTGAAAGAGTGTGCGCTGCACTTGGTTGGCAGATGTTTGACTGGAAAAAGCGAAAGTGAGAAGTCGTGAAGGGACTGGATGGTTCTTGATGTTCCTACTGATCCTTCAACATCTCTATTCATGCCTACTGATATCTCAAGCTCTTATACCTCGAGGCCTGTCACCCAACTCCCGAAGCCCAAAGTCTTCACATATCGATAGGATCAGGGATAACCTCATAGGAGCCACGATGTCATCCCAAGTTTGAGGCGATGGAGCCTAGTTCGTCCAAAAACGATGTTTCTTGCGATTCTCCCGTTTCATACTGATTGGTGGCTTCGTCCGTAGACACCAATGTCTCAACCTGTCGTTCGCAATCAAAAAAAATCGGGAAGAATCTGTGCGGATTGACACGGCACTCCCGTCGAGGATCAATGCGGCTTGACACTGTTCTCTCTGCGGCAATACCACCGGGCGGAAGACCGTGCATAATGTTCTGTTCCTGTTGGAATGCAGGCATCCTGACTTGCCTGACCTGCTTCGGAGCGCTTGGACTCAGCCATCACACCTGTCAGACCCAGTTGATTGGTTCTTAGTTGGTCTGCCTAGTCGCACCATTTCACGGGGTTAAGGAGATATTTCCCATTTCTCAATATGTATGTTGTTTCTTCTCCAACACCCATGAGCTCACAAACGGGCGATGTGGGCACAGCTACCACACCCTTGTCTTGGCCATGAAGACAAAACAGGGAGGTTTCCCTTCTTCATACCCCCCAGTCAAGTTGGTTGCTCCGAACTAACCGACTATTGATAAAAAGGCTGGAGATTCTCGAAAAGGAACAATTGATTGGATTGTTCTGGACCGAGGCTCTGAAGCCTTAGTGCGCCGCTCGGTCGGTAGGGAGGATGCCGAATGATCCTCCGTGAAGGAAGATCACGGATCATGTGGGCGTGTGGGCGCCAATCGCATCTCATCCTTCTCGACATCAGGCTTAAAAAGTCCCGAAACAAGGATATCCATTTTTGATGTACTTAATGAATCCTCAACTTGATTTACATACTACACATTTCCTTCATGTGCATTTGATGCAGAGAGTTCGTGTGCAAACACGAGCAAGTTTGTGGATGCAGCGCCCGTTATGACAACATATTGAAGTGCTAAAACAATATGAACCATATGGGTTGCGATATAATATTTGAATGGGCTAGAACGTGCATATTGGCATCGGTCGGCATAAAGTAGATGTCGATCCAAGGCCCGGCAGATAAGCATACAACCCACCGCAACTTATTGATCCTCTTAATTGCAGGGATAAGTCAAGCTATTCAGGGTCATCTCCGTCGATGGACACCAGAAGAAACACACTGGTGGCCTTGAACTATTTCTAGCCATCTCCGTGCCTGATTTTATGAGGATGAGCCGTTGAAGGATTACGAGAGCGGGTTATGGATCAATCAGCTAGAAGTAGCTTGATCGTCCTCGCCACTGTCTCTACGACCCCTCACACCGTATTTTCGCACCAACTTATGTTGAAGATAGCTTTGCCTATTCTCTCCGTAGGCCCCGCCGCTTCAAGGAAACTGCTCAGCTCCCCCAACACTAGAACAGCCTCATGTCATAGGTATGCTCGTGATGGCCACAGCAAGCTCGCACATCTCCAGCAGGATGAACTCTACTGGTACCAACAAAAGATGTGACTCTCGCCCTGTTTGACTCAGAATAATATCAGTCTGTCTAATTCTCGACCTACCCAGTCCAAGCAAGGCAAAAATTCCGAGTATGTCAAACATCGATGCGACCTTCCCTTACTTAGAAAGTAGTCCTTCGATTTGATAAAAGTGATAGGTGCCACCTAATCCGTCACCTACCTCGGCTTGTTGCAATAGAATGACACGTATCAATGGACCATCACAGTCGCGAAGATCGATCCAGGCATTCTTCATGAAGGGAAGAAGCCTGCAAGCTACTGGCAACATGTTGACGTGTGCCCAACCCACAGCCCCAATATCAAAGATCCTGACTCACTGACAATCTGGAGGAGAGCCCAGATAAGGGGGCAGGAATCTGCCCAGTACCACCATAGTCCCTGAAGGAGCCCGTTGCAGCACGATGTCTTGGTCACATGCTCCCATGAATCACATAAGTCGCCCGTCGTTCTTCATCTAAGCACTGCCAAGCTCTACATGAAGCATGGCGTGGGCAGCATTTTAACGAGTATTTTGCTTTTTCTACGCCCCGTAGTCAGATTCCCACATGCCGAGAGCCGGAGAGAATGAAAGGGGGTTTCGTTGGTGGTCTGCAGAGCCGTTTGGACCACCTGAAAAAAGCAATAATAAGACAGTTTGTGGGACGAGGCCGAGTTCTGGATTCCCACACTATCCGAGCCCCATCCCAGAGCCTTCGCCCCCAACGCTCTCCCACCATCTTTTCACAGGACTTGCCATACAGATTTCGGCCTTGGTAAAGGCTCAGAGAGACACGCACCTGTTCGCGCTGTTTTCGACAAAAATGCCACCTAGAATTTGTCCCTCATTAAGATTGCTTTCCTGGAATCCGTCGTTCACAACCGTCTTGGTCTCGGTGGGCTTCTTGAGCAAACCGATCTGGAGCGCGCCTCCGCCCGCGTTGTTGTTCGGAAGGACCTCGGTGACGGACTTGAGTGGATCGTTTCCTTCCGAGAAGAAGACTTGGATCGTGCTGATGAATCATTAGATTAGACACCAGAAGCCGACGCCGCCTTACGACGCGATGGGGATATGACTTACTTCTTGGGGACATCGAGGGTGACGGCCCAGTTTTGCCAGACATCAAACTTGAGTGCAGTCGAAAAGATGACGCTGTTGTTCCTATCCAGCATCTTCCAGTCGGTTGACAAGGGCTTGCCCGCCGTGCTGTTCTGTCCGAGGGGCGTGCCAATCTGCAGAGCAAATTGCGCACCGCCGGAGTCGCTCGTCTCGTGGAAAGACGTCAGATACTCGTGCGTCAGGTTCAGCTTCCTGGTCGAGTCCTGCATGGAACTCCAGTGTGTCGTCATGACCCCTTGGTTCGAGGCATCAGAGCCGTTGCCGAGCAGCAGTCCGGCGCGACGAAAACCTAGCTGCGGGCTGTTGCCGCTGGGATTGAAGATGGACTGGTCATTGATGGTGACCTCGAGAGGCTTGAAGTTCCCAGTCGCGTTAGAGGCGTCGAATCGCGAGGGTGTCGGAACCGTGGGGAACAAGAGAATCTCGGACCACTTCGCGGGTCCCTTTGTGTATCCCGGGTTGAACGGGCTGGCGTAGGTGTCGAAGACTTGCAAAGTAAAATTTTGGGGGATTCGCCCATCCAGCACAACCGAGCACTTGACGCGCGAATCGAAAGATGCGCGGGGCGCATTCAGCGAAAGTGCTTGAAGAGAACGGACAGCTGCGTGAGGCAGAATCATTTTGAATGGTCTGGAAACAAAAGAGTGACTGATTTTCTATTGGGAAGAAGCGAATGACGACCGAACCTGCGAGAACCCATCCTGGTAGCGAGACTTTGATCATCTTTGGTGGTTTTGATGAGAAGTTATACGGACCAGTACTCGGTTTTACCCCACTCGTCTGATACTGAACTTAATTGTGGCAAATAAAGGGGCGAAAGCTTATTTTGCATCGTTTGAAGATCATGTTCAAGATGCCGCGCATTCGCTGGAGCCGCAATCGTTGAACTTTGCTTGTTTCCAGCTCTTTGGTAGAGGTTGATGGCGGAGCACAGGACTGTTCCTAAACCCCCGGCGGACTACTCCGTATTGGAGCACAGAAGGAAAGTCATTTTTCTCTTGGCAGAAGCTCCCGAGTCATGGATTCAGGGGTCATGGGCAGAAAGGGCAGAACCTTCGGCATCGCGATGTTACCGTCACCGTTGGCCCAGGCGGTACGGTCCGAGCTTTCAATCTACACGATGGAGTCGCTTACTGTATCCAGTAGTCAAAGCCACCACGTAGCAGAGCATTTCATGGCTTTGAATCAGTCCTTTAATAGAGCACGTGCTGTAACTCTTTTGACTTTTGGAACTGGCTCTAGGCTCTAGTACTGAGGACAGGGCTGTAGATACATGGATAAGATCAACTCTTATAGTAAAAATGCACTGCCCACTTTACAAGACAAAACCGTCGTTAAGGTCCACCTGGCTGGCACAACCGTGGTGTTAAAGCAATTCCCAACGACATGCTGCTTCTCGCCTGTGAAGACTAGATTGTCAGTTTATGATCCGATAATCTTTGGGTAAGCACTGGTGACACCCAATTTGCGCAGACTCTGCTTAGTACATAGCGATTACATATGACTTTGCCAACAAATTCCAATTCATAGAGGACAAAAGTTTAAACAGAAACTTATGCTCAAGTGTTGGGTAGAGACCTCCAATGGGATACGGCATGGCCTTAGAAATTTGGTCATGGCTCAAGAGCCTCAAAACGACACTATTCGAGCGAACAACCTTTGAGGTACATAATGTCGGTTGTTAGAGCAACGTTGAATACTTACCTTGAAGCTACGTGGCTTGAGATTCCGATGGGTACACCTACCTCTCTCCAAATGTGACCAATTGGGTGTTATGAAGCTGACTGAAGGGATCATCGCAGAATACAGCGAAGCGGTGAGAGTTCCGCTAAACAGAAGCGTCTATGTCTTGTTTAGCAGCGGGGGGCGGGCCATCGTATAACTAATAAACCAATGTAAGGTAGTTACTCAGGTATTACTTTCCTAGTCTAGAATATGTGCACCTGGGTTTCTCGGGCTCGGCGCTAAGTCTCTTTGCGCGTCCGAAGCTATGACTAAATATGTGGCGAGATGCAACCACCGATCATGAGTATATCGGCCCGTGTGGGATATCTCAGTACGCAAGCCTGGATGATGCGGTAAAGACCTTTTCCCTACGGACAAATAGGAAGGAACATCTCAGGAGCCCTCACTTGAACCACCTACGAAGTCACCCAAGGATGTGATATTTCCTCCATCGTCGGACTTTTCAGAATGTCCTTATTGTCCTTATTTCGCCGATTCTTCTTCAACGAAGCTGGTCGTGATAAAGGCTTGGCGAAGCGATTCTCTACCCTAGTCGGCATTGCAAGTAGGTCTGCAATGCCAAACATGTCCAGTTGGAATGAAAAATTGCCAGCCATTCATCATTGACGTATTAATCAGTAAAATGGGTACAGAAGACCTCTGACCTTCCACGTTGGGCAAGTTATCCGAGCTCAGAAATTGTTGGTCGTTGGTTCACCCATCAACCACATCTCCCTGTATCGACTTCGGCGATCGGCCAACACCCATCAATCCTTCCCCGCATCGTTAAACGCCAAGCTATCTCATCTACTTAAATGACCACCCGCAGTTCTGAAGGAAGTCTTTAGCTTCCTCATCACTTCGCTATCCGGGTAAAGATTTACAATCCCGTCACCTCAGGAGCTCTTAGACCATGCTCTTCACCGATCCAGTCGTAGTGTCCTGGGCACTTGTGACCACGTGCGTACTTGGTTTCTTGCGGGTAAGTTGGATCACCTCGTCCAATGCTTTATCAGAGACGCTTTCTAACAAAGAGCCAGCTGTATTCTTTGTGGCTGAGCAACCCTCTCAAGCATATCCCAGGACCATGGTACACACGCATCACCCATTACATGCTTAAATGGCAAACCACGATCGGCCGACGAATGTACTACGTTCACTCTCTCCATGAAAAGTACGGTACCGTTGTACGAATCTCGCCCTATCAGGTCGCAATCTCAGATCCCGACGGCTTCGTAGCGATCCATCGCATCGGCTCTGGCTTCCTGAAGTCGCCATGGTATGAGGAGTTCGTTGGGGATTCAGGCGTCGGAATTGGCGTCTTTGCCACAGTAGACCCAGTGAAGCACGGAGTCATGCGCAGGCTTTTCTCTCGTGCCTTCTCTGCCACCAGCCTTCGTCAGAACTGCGAAGAAGTTGTGAGAGAGAAGGTTGCGAAGGCGATTGAGAGGATCAAGGGCGAGGTCACCCACGGGTCCTGCGATATACTCCATTGGTTGATGCTTATGACTTCGGATGTGATTGGTCAACTAGCCTTTGGCGAATCCTTCGAGTTACTAGAATCTGGCAAGGTACGTTCACTGCCAGTGTAGCTACTACATTGCTTCATCATCCGGTGATACCTGCTGCAGTTGAATCTAACTGACAACGAACATCAACAGAAAAACGAGTACATCGACACGTTTCAATTAGTCGGAATAGGGAGTTTTCTGAAGTACGAGCTTCCGTGGCTCTATGCGATCTCTCAATACATCCCACTCAAGTCGCTTCGACGAATGCTCAACGCAGGAAACTCGATCCATGAATACGGCGGCCGAGCTGTCGAAAACCTGAAGAGACATCGCGATAATAAGTCGAACCTCTTCGCTACCGCTTTGGCTGAGTGCGATGCCGGAGATAAAGCCGAACTGACGGAAAACTACATTCAAATCGAGGCGTCTAATCTGATCTTTGCCGGCGCAGATACAACGGCAGGTACTCTGACGTACCTTGTCTGGGCCGTCCTGAAAAGGCCTGAGCTTCAAGCTCGACTAGAAGCGGAAGTCGCTGCTGTTGACGATATCAACCTTTTAAATGATGCTTTTCTTGAGAAGCTTCCTCTCCTTAATTCTGTCATCGATGAAACTCTCCGCCTCTATGGCAGTATCCCAGCCAACTTACCGCGAGTTGTTCCATCCAAAGGCGCCAAGTTCGGAGACTATGAGATTCCTGGAGGCTTGGAAGTCGAGACTCAGGCTTATACTCTTCACCGGGACGAGAATGTCTATCCAAACGCACTCAAGTAAGTTGTCGTTCCTCTGAAGTAAGGGCAGCCTTCTAATTGTGTCTCAGGTTCGACGAGTCGCGATGGATGGACCCTGCTGTGCTCACGCCACACCAGAAAAGCAGCTTCTGCCCTTTTGGTGCCGGTGCGCGAGTCTGCATCGGTCAGCACCTCGCTCGGATGGAGATCAGGATGGGGGCTGCTGTTTTGTTCAAACATTGCCCTGGCCTCAAGCTATCTAGCAACATGACGGACTCTATGATGGAGATGGAAAACTTTTTTGTGGTTGCGCCCATCGGACACCGTTGCGATGTCACTCTTCAATAGTGGTTTTTGCTGACTGAGAGCCCCTTACCAGGAGCGAATGACCAAAAAGGTTTTGTCGCACGCCGACGATACGGTACATAGATACTTCTTCTTGTTATTGATACTGCCTTGTTTAACTGGTTTGACCCTTTAAGCTACTCCAGCTCGTTCATTCGCTTCTCTATCACAGTTAACTGCGCCTGGTGATCAGTCCACTGTGCTCTTTGAAGATTATTGGTAGATCGAAGTTGGCAATACCTGAATTTATAGCTCTCTAATAGTGACTGTATTTGTTCTCGGTACCAAGTACGATGCTAATACTAAATGACAGAGCTCGAAGTAAAGAGATTCCCAACATATACTAGTACACAGCCTTAGAGCCTTGCTGTTTTATAATCATAGTTAACGAAGCTAAACCCGTGGTTGTTGCCAAGTTGTTGAATACCACCCTCCGTCCTTGCATCATTGACTGAATCCCCTCCATGTCTCCCACGATACTGAGTGGAAGGGATACTAGCTAGAACTCAGGTTGGTTTGTTGCCTGTGCTACCCTTATTGGACGGCGATGCTAGAATTGCTCTACTCTAGCTGGGCATACCAGGTGCCATCCAGACGGTCGAGAACGATGCAGCCGGCACCGGTCGTAGGAGTCGGGCTGAGACTCATTCCGGTAGCGCGGCCGATCGGGACTCTGATGGTCTCCCTAACCGTGCCAGTGATGGTGTCCTGGTAGTTGCTGAAAATGATGGCGGCGCCAAACAGCTGGGATCGATTGGTAATCTGGTACCTCAGCTGGCGGTTTCGGGTGGTCGTAGACGAAAAGTCGATGATGACCCGAACGTTACGGTTCGGGTTCCACTCGATAGAGCGACGGGCGTCGAGATCGCCCTGAATGTCTCGGCGGTTGTTTCGGTTGATTCTGAGAACCGGGATGATGTGGGTGAAGCAGCCCTGACGGGCTTCAAGGGGGGACGAGTCGAGAGGAGCGACCTCGCGGACATCCATGTTCACAGCTCCAACGGCTGAGTTGTCGGGGGGGCTAAGAGCCGTGGAAAAGACAGAAGTGGCCAAAGTGGCAATGGTGAAGAGAGCGGTAGAGAACTTCATTGTGAGAGTTTGAGGATGTCTTGTAAAAGAATGGTTTGGACAGATGAAATGTCGGAAGGAGCGAGTCTAGTAGAAAAAGAAGAGATAGTAGTCTGATTCTTCGGTGTCTTGGGATCTCTTTCAATGTCAACAATTCCGCCGGTATAATCGAGACCTTTTATAGTGATTGAGAAATCATGATCGAACTTGTATCAATCTTACAGCCGTGGGCAATGTGTTTAAGTTCGATTACATCCTTGGCAGTGCAGCTCACAGTGGCCAAAACATTGTTCGACATTGTGAGCCAGATTTTTCCAAGTATCGAACATGAAGTTATTCGGAGTACTCGGAGTGCCCTGTTGAATCTAGCAGTTGACATGAGTCTACGGAGCTTTAGGTTTCCGAATAGCAAAAAGACCCATTCAACGTAACAGATCCGCCTACCGTCTAAGTCGAGGCTGTGAAACTTTAATCCCCCCGTATGCAGGGAACACAGCGGACACAGCGGACACGGTGACTTTTAAAAGCGACGTAATTTCGCAAAACTTTTAGTGTAAAGTCAGAGTGATTGAGAATCGTGACAAACGTGCACTAGTCTAGTCTCGATAGAACTTCGTAAAGGCAAGCAAATGGAATAGGCTGCCCAAAGCTAGTCAAATTCTACGCTTTTGGCAATCCAACTTCTAGTTTATTGGCTCTGTTATAAATGAGGACTATGTCAGACTTTACGAGAGCCTAGCACGTGGATAAGTACTTCAGTTTAAACCTTCGTATCTTATTCTTGATGGAAACGGTTTCCAGTTTCGGAATCCTTTACCAAACAGATACCCAAGGGCCAAGGCCAAAGACTGGTAGCTCTTCAGTAGTCCATTTCTAAACAGGAGCCATCTTAGACTTCACGACATCCTTGATTGAATCGACCCCAGCTGACTAGTTCATTCTTGTCACTCGATCCTAAACGAATCCGAAGTGCTGACAACCAGCTAAGTTTCTCGGATTTAGAAGGCTAAATCGACAGATGAGGAATCTGGATGTAGAGCGAGGAGGACGAAACCTCTCTGGGATCTCTAGAGAGAAAACGTTTCTCGGCCGTAAGGCCCCATGTACTGAGACTAAATCCGGTACAATACGCTGACAGGTCGCGTAAACCTGGCAGGCTAGTCCAACTCTAATGAATAGCTGAAAGCGCTTCATCGCTCTAGGAGTGGTTTGCTGCGCCGCATTATAATACCGTGGGAACATGAGGTCAGGAAAGGCCAATGAGAAGGCGGTGGTAAGGTCCGTTTACACCGGCCCATTCTGATGACATCCAACGGAGGCATCTTAGGCTACGCCCGCTATTTTCCTCCTTCTACATCTCATACATTAATATTTTACATAGTTCAACATTTGATTACTGAACTTCGGACCGGCCGGAAGGTCTGCCCTGCTGGCATGTATACCAAAGGCACCCAAAATAAGTTCCTGCTTCAGGAGTTGTGAATCGATAGCTATCAGGCACTCAACATTTCTTGGAACCTTCAAAGCGGGTGCCTTGCGGTAAATATTCCCCTGAATAATGGATGCGGACATGGTTTCAATAATCTCAAAGCAACTTGAGAACCAACTTAATTGGCTGCAGTCTAGATGAATGTTGAGGGGCGATGACCAAATGTTTCCAAAGTGGCAACTATGACAGCAGCCAGCTGCTTGCTTTGACGGTAAGCCACGGCGGCCGGGAGCCTGACCCGGCGTTATCTTTGACCTTATCTTACTCAGATGGCGACCAGTTCGGGGCTCATCAAAGTGCACCCATATCCGGTCTTTTCAAGCAGCAGAGAAATCATAAGATCAGAAATCAGTTGGGCGTGAAATCATCTATCTCCATCGCGACTAAAGAGAGAAGACAGGTTCACGGCCTCAGGGTAAGCGGGACTGAAACTGTGCCCAAGTCCAGTGCTTTCCGCTACAGTTCACCAATCTGGTCTTCATCGGCTTAGTGTGAGAATGAATCATGTCGATCTAAGCTCATTGCTCAAACTGCCAACAACGAGAAGTCATTCCTGGCACATCGTTGTCCCAGATGACCACCACTCCCTCTCGGTACCATATATCCAGCTACGATTTCACCTCCAAATCCTGCAGGCTTTATTTTGGCGAAAGTTTTGGGCTATCTTGTGAATGCCCCCGAGAATGGTCATTCTTAAGGGATTCCACCAAAGCCTCCAACTCAAACATCAGCCTCGCACCTTGCTGGCCCCATGGCTTGATATTGGGAAAAATTCTGTTCTGTAAAGACCCCCATTCTTTTACCCTCTTGTTCTTGCATTGAACGCTATGCCGACCTTTCCTTCATCTACGATTATTCACCATGTCAACTCCACGAGCGCACTCGACCAAGCCCATCGTTGGGCAGACGGCGGTCTCTAAGTCCTCAATCGAAGATCCCTCCAACAACTTCACTCGACGCACCGAGACCGAAGAAATACCCATAGTCAGCGATGGCCTCCACCGTCGCCTCAGCAACCGCCAGCTCCAGCTCGTCGCCATCGGGGGTTCCATAGGCACGGCCGTCTTCGTCAGTATGGGCGGCGCCCTCCAGCGTTCCGGGCCGGGCAGCCTTCTGCTGGCGTTTGCCATCTACACGATCATTCTCTCGCTGTGTAACAACTGCATGGCCGAGATGTCTATCTACATGCCCGTCAGTGGCGGCTTCGTCAGACTTGCGGGGAAATGGGTCGATGACGCATTTGGCTTCATGGCTGGATGGAACTTCTTCTTCTACCAAGTCTTCCTCATTCCGTTTGAGATTGTGGCTTTGACGCTGGTGGTGTCGTACTGGAACGACAGGGTCCCAGTCTATGTAATTTGTGTTGGATGTATTGTGCTCTACGGGTGCGTCTTCCGAAGTGCCCCAAGATGTAGATGAAAGTTGACATTACTTCTCTGTAGCCTCATCAACGTCTTTGCTGTCAGCGTTTACGGAGAGGCTGAGTTCTACCTCTCGAGCGGCAAAGTCGTTCTCCTCGCGATGCTTCTCGCTTTTACTCTGATCACAATGGCAGGTGGTAACCCGCAGAACGACGCCTACGGCTTCCGAGCCTGGTCCGCCGGTTATTTCGCCGAGTACATCAGCACCGGCCCCCTCGGGAAATTTGAAGGCTTCCTGTCTGCTCTTTGGACAGCATCCTTCACCTGCGTCGGACCCGAATACGTCTCCATAATGGCCGCCGAAGCCAATCATCCCCGTATTTACGTGAAGACGGCCTTCAAAGCAGTCTACTGGCGCATCTGGATATTCTTTGTCGGGAGTGCCCTGGCCGCTGGCATCGTCGTCAGCCATAAGGACCCGACTCTCATCGCGATATATACAGGTAAGGGAGGCTCAACGGGCAGCGCGGCTGCATCGCCGTATATCATCGCCATGGGCAACCTCGGTATTGGCATTCTGCCGCATGTTGTCACTTTCTTCCTGGCTACCACCATCTTTTCCGCTGGTAGCGCCTACACCTATTGTTCAACGCGGACGCTCTATGGCCTAGCTCTCGAGGGCAGAGCTCCGCGCTTCCTGACCAAGACGACGAATAAGGGCGCCCCAATTTACTGCCTTGCCGTGGTTATGGTGTTCCCCCTCTTCTCGTTGCTGCAGCTTTCGAGCTCTTCGGCAAAGGTACTCGACTGGCTGATTTCGCTGACGACCGCGGCAACTGTCATTGACTACATTGTCATCTGCGTCACGTACATCTGCTTTCACAGGGCTTGCAAGACTCAAAAGTTTGATCGATCTCGTCTTTCTTATTTCGGTCGATTTCAGCCGTACAGCGCGTACATCGGCATGGCCTGGATGACATGTGTCGTCACTTGCTACGGCTACCGGTCGCTCAGCCCGTTTGACCCAGCTTCGTTCTTCGTACACTACACCATGGTTCTTCTGGCGCCTCTTTTGTTCTGTTTCTGGAAGTACTACAAGCATACAAAAACTCTGCGGCCGGACGAAGTCGACCTTGTGTGGGATGCCCCTCGGATAACCGCGTACGAGGAGCTGCTGAGCGAAGTTGATCCTCCCGTTGGATTCCTACAAGATATAGCCAACCACTTCTCTATCAGGAGGGTTATGAGAAGACGCGATGTCACCGTCGGTGTGTAAAGCAAACCAGCTCTTGACAACCAAACACACCGCCTTACTCGGCCCAGTTACATTGACAGGGTATACCAAAGTCCTCCCCCAACAGCACCAGCGCCGACAAGCCACGGCGCAAAGCGAATACCGGCTTCCAGAATCACTCGTTTCTGCTTGTCAAAAATCTTGCTTCTGAGTGCCGCAGCTTCGTTCCCGTGTGGGAATGGCATATCTGGCACAGGCATCTCGAGGAACTCGCACAAGGGACCCCAACCCTCGCCGAGCTTATACACAAGCAATCTCTCCTTAGGGACCGTCGACATGATGTACTTGTGGTGGCGTTCATAGACCTCGCCGAGCTTCGACTCCAAGTCGGGAACGTCGCTGGCTCCCACCCAACCCAGCATCATCTTTTGGATATTCCCTGCGCTGTCAGCGCCCATCATGGGCTCGACGTAGTCCCGAATGAAACACGTCAGGGGGCCAAAGATGCCAGAGATGACCTCCTTCATCGATACCCTCCACTTCTCATAATCTCTGATAACGAGGACGACTTTGGCTTCAGGGTAGGCATCGATGAGCGATGGCGTGAAGGGGGCGGCGATATCGGTGATACCCTCACAGGGTCCAAAGACGTGATCCCAGTCGGCGGCGGTCATGCCCTTGCCGGTGTATGAAGGCAACGTCGGGAACAGAGCGTCGGAGGCACGACCGAAGAAGCGCCAGTCATCAGGGCTGTCGATGGCGTTGAGGCCGTGGTAGACGTCCTTGTAACCCAGCTCGGTCAGGGCAAGCATCATGGAGTAGGACCCCGTGCGAGGGAGGCCGACGCTAAGAACTTTGGTGGCGCAAGAGGTAGCCATCGTGACGGGATGATCAGTTGTCGATGCCGCGAAGCTGGTTCACAATCGATCTACACACAGTACCGGTCTCTTCTCACATAGAAGTGTGCTAGTTCTAGCAAACATTAGGGGCACTGGGACGTTAGTCGATTATCTATCTGAGTGAAGTTCGACCAAATAAACATGTCAGCACGAGCGATATCTGAAAGTTGCCTAGCCCACATCTTCACCCTTGTTGATCTAACTGCTTCGCGAATTAGATGACTCGGTGCCCCCCCGCTAGCTCAATTAACCGATTCTGCCGTCTACATCCCTGACCGGGACATGGAGAGCCCGATAGGCATCCATTCTAGGGTACCTGGAGCGCTGTCATCATTGAGACGATAAGTCGACCTCGAGTATGAGGATGTGATTACCAAAAGCTGGGCAATGATTCCCGATTCTCAAGACACTGGCATTTGCAGCATCAAGTGTCTTCCAGTAGTTTCGGTCCAAAACAGCGAGTTGACACTCAGACCCACTATGTGGCTTTTTGAATTCTCGACGGAGGTATCCCTCTCAGTGATGTACACGCCAATCCTAGCATCCCATCACTCCTTCTTCGCGTCCTCTCCATCACCAGCCAGCGCCTGCACAACAGCCTGCAACGCAGCCCGATCCGCACCCCGGATCTTATCGACCCGACCATCCTCAGTGAAAACAACCGACTGGCGAGGCGTCACCCCCTTGGCAGCCACACCCGTAGGCTTCCCCTTCTGGAAGAACATGAACGTCGGCATGGCAGTGACACCGTAGCGGCCAGCGACGTTGTTGACGTGGTCGACGTTAACCTTGGCGAAAGCAAGCTTCCCCTCCGCGGCGTGCTTGTCGGCCAGACCGGAGAAGATGGGCGCGATGACACGGCACGGCGGGCACCAGTCGGCGTAGAAGTCGACGACGACATTGGTAGTGGAGGCGAGGAGGGCGTCTAGCTCTCCGGCGCTGGCGACTTTGTAGACTTTGCCTGATGTCTCAGGGATGGGCGAGCGGTCTGCGAAGAGTGTCTATGAGGGGTTTTGGTAGGTTAGCAGCGTTGAAGTCACGTCTAAGGTCTATGCCATGATGAAGGTCGACGACGACCTCTCATGAGGGCAGGATATGGCGCCGTCATGGGACCGGATATAGGTAGGGTACGTACTCTTGCGATCATGAAGACGGCAAAAGCCAAGAACATCCATGAGAGCGTGTCCATCTTGTCGCTCAATACAATGAACTTTTATGATGAGAGCAACTGTTGTGTGGACGTTCGGGCGGATATCGACGGATGTTGGAGAGCACGAGGAGAAGGCTCAGTTGATCGGACCTTGAGCTGTGGGAGTGATCCGGGCTTTAGCCGGCGGGGCTTTGTCAGCAGTGACCTATGCATAAATATGTGGTGCACGCCCAATGTCAGTGCCAGGTACTGACACCCAGGTACCCTAGAATAGAAAATACCAGTGCGCCCTGGGCTGTCGAAGCAGCGTCAAAATTCAGATGGACTACACAACCTCAACTCCAAAACATGGTAATGTCTTCGACCAGGTGTATATGCTTCGGGACATGTGTTATTTCCGAAACTGACATATGTCCTTTGAGAAGGAAACTTGAAAATGATAAAAAACTTGGGTTCGAATTCGGGTTCGAGGCAGACGTCGTCCGTGAAGCATAAAATTATCGCTTCCCAATGCGCGCCAACGAGGTATCAAAGGCTTCACCCAGCCCTATCTCTGCACTGCATTCAACATGGCAGTGCATACATATATTTACGTACAATAGTTGCGCTACCCTCACAATATGTATAGGCACCAACCCCTGGAGCATAGGTTCTGTCTCAACCCAGTCATGCCATCTAGCATCCTCCGCAGAAGCAGCGGTTGTCACTAATTCATCCAATATTAGCATCCTGTTTATTCTCTGATCTTCAAAAGAGCAAGACACTGTCTTTCCTCTTTCACAATGGCGTACCCAAAGGCAGACAGTCCGCAGAACGGCTTCGTGCATGGTCCTCTGCTGCAGAAGCTTGTGCAGTCGCTGTCCCTGCCGCACGTAGGCGCGACGTTGGCCTGAGGCGCCGCGAGAGCGAGGGCGGAGAAGGAGATGAGGGCGATGATGGAGAACTGCATTTTCGCGTACGGGAGGTGAGTGTGAATGTGAGTTGAGTAGAAGAGAAGCGAAAGGCGTTCAAGGGTGGTTCTAAATGGGCGAAGTGAGTGTAGAGCTTGAGTTGATAGCCTGACAGAGACTTAGGCCGGAGAGGTATGCTTGCTCTTTTATATCTTCTTTACAGATTCGTATGGATTTGTACACGCTGCTGTACGCGCCGCTATAACGTATTCATCGCGGACTTTGCACATCCTACTCGGGCAAAAATTAGCCTCTTACGAGTAAGTCTAATTGCTTAAATACAGTGTTCGTTTGATGAATACAATTAATGTGGTTCGTCTGTAGGCTTGGCAGTCATATGCTGGAGAGAACTCAGCCTCAGAACTACTCTATCTGTAGAAACTTGGTCTTGACTCGCCCTGGGGAGAGAAGGTATACCCCTGCTGTTTATGCCGTTGTGCGTCTGTAATTTGGTGCACGGGATGTCTGTACACACCCGGCGGCCATTTTTAAGGTTTCTGAGACTAAAAATCGACGGTGAAGGAAAAGTGATTGTACGGGAGGCCGACGGGATTCTTCACTTGGTTGGGCCAATTTGGATAAATGGCACTGCAGATCGGTCGGTGACATAGTCCTTAATCTCGTTGATCCCTCTTCAACTTGTAATTCCTGTTGACGGTTTGAAGTCTCCGGCACATGAGACGTGTGGATATCACACAACGGATTCACTATTCTATGAGAAAGCTGGAGGATAAAAAGACTGAAGCGAAATTCCATTCCCGATCATCCTGTCCCAGAGTTCATACAGACAGCAGGGTAAGGCGGAAGTAAGGCAAATGGATTGCCTACATACTGATGGCTTTGCAAGACTGTGTCGCCAGTTGGAAGTAAGATAGTGGAGAGGCATAGCCCCGGACGGAGGTTTCGGGACCCGAATATTCATTTAGGCTCCGGTCCTCCGATCCCGGGAAGTTCACCGCGTTGACACATACGGCCGGCAGCTAAGAGCGGTGCCTAGAGAGGGACTGGAGGCCAGGTGAATCGCAGCAAGTCTAGACTTGGCAGATTTCCTGCTTCAGAATAAAGTACCTATATGAACGTGATGCACTTGCTCGGCGCTGTTGGGAAAAGGCTTCATACTACTAGAATTTTGCTGCTTTTTGGGGCCTGGAATTACCCCCTTCAAAAGGGACGGGGCATCAAAGGCAACATTAAGAAAGGCATTGTACTGGAACCGACGTCAGTTGATATCGATCATGATCTCTTGGGGGCGCGGGGCTCGGCAAGTATGGGTGGACAACTATGAAGCACCAACTTACGGCATATTTCGATGGACACAAAAGCCGGGCTCCAACGAGAAGATTGCTAGTCTTGCTGAAAGAATATCAATCAATGCCGGAGGGATGCGGCGTCAGTCAATGACTTCGTCGGTAACATGCCCGTCGGGAGTCTAGTGGTTGATGTCTACTGTTGCGGCTGAAGAACCGGCTGGAAAGTCCAAGGACGTCTAGGTCGGGGAAGGGATCTAGTCCCGGGGGCCGGAGGACCGGATGAGACTCCATATCACCGATGCTATGATGCGTCGTTGACGAATCGTCGACGGGTTTGAAGTAACATGGGGTAGCATGATAAAGTTGGGCCAACATGTCGACGCCTGTCACGCAATACCCAGCTCCATGGAGCAGGAACCATCTGCGCCAGGAACTTGAAGGGTTATCGACGCCTGTGTGGGTTTGGGCAGCTGGCTCTCTTCAACGGGTTGGATACGGCGGGTTCGGATACCGGATGGACCCTGGAGAAGTCTACTGTAAATGCCACATTGCTGGGTGAAACATCGCCGGTGACCGTTGTGACTTGTCCCGTGGTTTCCATCAGCATTGGCTCGGGGATGGAATGGACCGTGGAGTCATCCACTAGACGATGGGATGGGTGGGGATGTAACCTTTGGTTTGTGTGGGGTAAAGGGAAGTAACGGTCAGATTGCTTTGGGGAGATATGGATATGGGTCCTGAAGATATCCGTGGTTACGTCCATGTATCAGATACAGGTCTCGTGGGATAGAATACCGGTTAGGTTGGGTTTCCATGCGTGGACCAAATTGCAGCTGAGGATCCTGCAATGGAGCAGCAGCTGAACGACTTGGTCGAGAATGGCCACAGTGAGAGGATCTGGCTCGGGGAATTCAAATCGACTAGATTGCTGATATGCCTTACGACCCAGACGTCTACATAGAGCTGAGCCTTGATTGCTTTTCTA
Source organism: Colletotrichum fioriniae (assembly GCF_027942845.1). Classification (NCBI taxonomy): domain Eukaryota; kingdom Fungi; phylum Ascomycota; class Sordariomycetes; order Glomerellales; family Glomerellaceae; genus Colletotrichum; species Colletotrichum fioriniae. The sequence goes on from NW_027076851.1 coordinate 381,128, forward strand.
ACGTACGGAAGACTGAAAAGCTGACATTCTGCCCGAATACTGCTGTGCAACGCCGGGAGCCGTCTGAAGTAGAATCAAGGTTGCAAGTAAGGTAGGGCGGGAAACGTGTGCGATGCATCCTTATCTGTGTAACGAACCCACGAGAAGGGAGACTGGAGCAGGAGACTTGAGCAAGAGTCTATCTGTCCCGTCGTGTCGCCAATGCAACTGGCCGGTTCCCAGGCCGTGGGCACGGTCAGGTCAGCTCCTGTTCCGTAACACGTCGTGGACGGGGGAGCACGGGTTATCCCCGACAGCTTTGGGGGACGGGAGTCTGGGGAATAGCGTTGAATAAGGTATCCGTAGCTGCAGATTAGATATCTGTAGGTATCGAACCTGCGACGACAGGACCATTATTGACGAAGCCACCAGCTTCTTCTCGTCTGGCAGCTGCATGCTGTGTGGTCCCCTCTTTTTTCTCACTTCTTTCCATTCTTTTTGAGTTTCAATCTCATGGAAACGTTACATGCACCTCTCCATTCCGCACGGACCTCAGATGGCAGGGGGCGGGGACGAGGACTAGCGCGCTGGTTGGTTGACGCTTGTCTATCTTGGCTCTGTGCGCCACTTTAGAAATCTCTCCGCACGGGGGGGAAGGTGTGGTGGTGTGGTGGCCGTTGCTTCTGTTTTACCACTGTGTTTGTTATATGGAGGAAAGGCACGAGATCAAAACTTGTACCGTTTAGATACTGGTACTCAATGTTATGAAGATACCTATAGCAGACACGAGGAAGTAGGGCATGTGGAATACGAATTCCGTATTCTGCCTTATCACTAATGTGAGAAGAATCGGCATCAGCCGCATACCGTGGACTGCAGGATGAATCCATCTGCACTCGCTGCAATGTATGCTGCTGTCAGCACTTGAAGTGTCTTCGGCACTGAAAAGGCACAGTGCGGGCGGCCGGCAGGCAATGGATGCATGTCATCTCTCCTTCTCCTTCCCCAAACGGCCGAGGCATAGGAACCCGTAAGCCAATTACGATCAAAGCCTGAGAGATGGAAGGAAGCGCCACCTCGTGACCTTCCATATTGTTGACCAATCAGATACCGCAAGGCATCGGCCCTTTGTCGTGGGGCTTATCGATTGGGGTAGAGTGGAGACGCAACGAACCATGAATTTCGGTGATGAATTTCGCTTCTTTCTCCCGGCGCGGCACACATGCCAAAACAAATAAGTCAGATTACTTCCTGCAAGTGATGGTAGGCGACTTGGATTGAAACCTGACGAGAATTGGGGTAAACAGAAGTCTGATACTCATCACTAGCACCACAGACCCGAGAATGCCCATTCAAACAAAGAAAGAATGTGGTGTAACCCGGCCTCGAATATACCAGCTAGGGGCCTCTGCAGACGTGGTGTGATGTGAGAGGGAGGTTGGCCCAGACCAGTCAGCAACAATGGGACTTTGACAACGCGAATGTCTTAATCTCAGCTTCCAGCCGTCGTCTACTACCCATTCTCCCTACCCTATTCGCAAGTTGGAAAGGGTACCGTAGCTGGAACCTACACCTCGTGATACCTCGCGCGTTGCCGCGAACAGCCGCTCTCCGCCCTGGCTTAGGCCGCCACCGCGTGCCGTCTGGCGCCGTTGAAGTTTGTCTAAATTTGGACTGCATCTTTCTTTGATTGTCATCATTCGACAATGCCATACGGGACTCTGGTCTCTCAGACCAAACCCAACTACCCGCAACTATCATCAACAAGACGTTATCAAGTCTGACCGACTGATTGCTCACCCATCCGTCATTCGGCACTGACCGGGCCGGAATCTCTCTTATCAAGACTGTGCCTTTAGGCTTCAAGCTTCCAGGTCCACGGTCAGGTCTCCGAACCAAAATCTCCCCATCCGTATCTGTGGATAACCTGGGTCAGTCAATCGCATCCCTGCGTAGTGGCTCCTCTCAACCCATCGGCTGTTTCCCCCGTTGCCCAGCGGCGCCGCCAGATCCTGGTTTGGTTTCCCCATGCTCCACACCATCAGTCAATTCTGCTGTCACCTTTGAATTGGCATTATCACCTCTGACAAGCAAACTTTGGCGCACTTCTACCAGTACCAGGTGGCTGTCCCTCATCGTGTCAAGTGTTGCTGATTGAAGGGCCGTATCTAAGGCATGCCTCCAAGGTAGGCCGCTGCCTCTGACTGTCACGTAGCTTGCCACTCCATCCTACCACCTTCTTTGACACCACCACACTGACACATGGGAGACGCCTTCCTTTCAGCCCATCTATCAAACCTGATTCAAAAGTCTCTCGTTCATGGCGCTGATAGGCACCTCGGCCACACGTCAGATGGAACGCACACGAGAAAGGCGACTCCTTCCTGAGTTCCCATTGCTACCTTACCTGAGCTGACCGTGCTTTCCATTGCTAGACTGGAGACTGGTCGATTGGGGTAGCTCCTTCCTGCCAGTGCCTTCTTGCCAGTAGCTCCTGCCTCCTGCCATCAAAGGTGCCTTGGTGCGTGTGAGCCTGTGAGGTGCCTTCCCCCAAAGTCTCGCCTGCTGTGTACTCCGTACCCGTCCCGTCCCATTCGGGCGTTGGCGCCATCTTCCTTAGCTCTGCACATCTTCTCCCTGAGTCCTTCCTTCCATCGTCTCACACCTCACACACCCGTCACCTGTGGACGCGCTTTCCCGTTTGCCATCTACGCCCCTGGCTGCCGGCCTCTTTCCTTTGCACCTGAGGTATCCGTCCATCTGCACCTGCCCTGCGTCTGAGCATCGAACCCCCAAAGCTTCTCGATTATTAAGGTATTTTTATATGCAAAAGTACCCTTTGTTGTTTGCTCTTACCATCTTCCAATCTCATCCCGTCTCTCCGTATCACGGTTCTATTAGCCGCGATAAACAAGTTGGCGTATCCGGTACTTGGTTACCAATCTTTCTTCTCCTTCTCCTCCATCAACACCTCTCTCCCATTTTCAACCTCTCCAAGTCAACAAAGCAACCCCGGCTACCCTAGCTACGGATACCACCTCCATCATCCTCACACCCTCCACCCGACTTCCTCCCAGTCTCCGCCCCCCTTGTCATCTTTCTCGCACCCGCCACGCCTCACCCTGGCACGTCGGGACCGCGACCTTGACCAAAGCTCCACCCACGATCATCGCCCAGTGCAACTGCAACCTGCAGCCCGATAAACCGTCCCATAAAGAAGCTGCACACCTCCCCCGGGACCCTTCTTCTAGCCTTTGCTCGCCCGTCTCATTCTTTCAGTCCAGTCTTTCCAGACCAAACTCATCGAACTGAGCCTTGCGCCTGCGCTACTTTGGGCCACCCGCACCCATCGTCTGGCACGATTGAGTTTCCAGTCTGCGACACTTCGAGAGAGAGAAAAGCACCAAGCGGCAGCCATCTACCACCGGCCCCAATTCCTCCCGTCCCGCCAAGGCGCAACGCCGCTCCGTCAACCTCAACGTCTATCCTCTGAACCTCTCCACCTCGCCAACTCCACATCACCGCCAAGATGTCTTCCGTCGACGAGAAACACGCTCCCGAGCCCGCGGCTGCGGCGGATGTTGAGCCCACCACCACCGCCCCGACAACAACCGCTGTTGATGGCCCCGTTCCCCGCCCTGCCGGCTTCATGTATCGTGGTTTCCGCATTGGTGGCAAGGAGCTCTGGTACGCTTCGCCCCGTATTCAGCTCTTCATGGTCTCCTTCGTCTGCTTCCTCTGCCCCGGAATGTTTAATGCCCTCGGTGGTCTCGGTGGCGGTGGTCAGGTTTCCACAAAGGCATCCAACGATGCCAACACGGCCTTGTACTCCACTTTTGCCGTCGCCGCCTTCTTCGCCGGTACCTTTGCCAATCGTCTCGGTCTCCGTCTGACTCTCAGCTTGGGTGGCCTGGGTTACTGCATCTACGCTGCCTCGTTCCTGTCCTACTCCCACAACCAGAACGAAGGTTTTGTCATTTTCGCCGGTGCCTTCCTCGGCGTGTGCGCTGGTCTCTTGTGGACTGGTCAGGGTGCCATTATGATGTCCTACCCCTCTGAGAAGGAGAAGGGACGCTACATCTCCTGGTTCTGGATGATCTTCAACCTCGGCGCCGTCATTGGCGCTCTCATCCCCCTTGGCCAGAACATCAACACCACATCGCGAAGCACTGTTACTGACGGCACCTACGCTGCCTTCATTGTTCTCATGCTGCTTGGTGCCATTCTTGCTCTCTTCATGTGCGATGTCCCTAAGATCATTCGCGAGGATGGCTCCAAGGTTATCGTCATGAAGAACCCTTCTTGGCAATCCGAGTTCAAGGGCTTGTGGGAGACCCTGGCCCAAGACCCGTGGATCATCCTTCTTTTCCCCATGTTCTTCACCTCCAACGTCTTCTACACCTACCAGACCAACGACATGAACGCGCCTCACTTCAACACCCGCACTCGCTCGCTCAACAACCTGTTGTACTGGTCCTCCCAGATTATCGGCGCTCTCATCTTTGGCTATGCCCTTGACTTCCCCAAGGTCCGCCGTAGCGTACGCGCAAAGGCCTCCTACATCACGCTTTTCGTCTTGACCATGGCCATCTGGGGCGGAGGGTACGCATGGCAGAAGAAGCAGGCTCCTCGCGGCGAGATTGAGGGCAACTTGGACTACCCCACCATTGACTGGACCGACGGCGGCGAGGCTTACATTGGCCCCATGTTCCTGTACATGTTTTACGGTTTCTTCGATGCCTGTTGGCAGACGAGCATCTACTGGTACATGGGCGCCCTCTCCAACTCTTCCCGCAAGGCTGCCAACCTGGCTGGTTTCTACAAGGGTAAGTTGTTCCTCGGGTTTTTTTTGGCGCATCCATACTGACATGGTACAGGTATCCAATCCGCCGGCGCTGCCGTCTTCTGGCGTCTCGATGGTGTCCAGACCGAGTACAACACCATCTTCGGCGCCACTTGGGGTTGCCTTGCTGGTGCTCTCGTTATTGGTGCGCCCATCATCTTCTTGAAGATCAAGGACACCGTCACTGTCGAGGAGGATCTCAAGTTCTCTGACGAGACTATTGCGGACGTTGCCGCACCGGGAACGGTCGACACCAAGCTGGAGAAGGAGGTCGCGTAAGCAATTGTGCTGAAGTGAAACTGAGGGCGATGCCTGCATGATATCCATAGGAGTTGTTGGGGATTTTACGTTGACAAAGGATGACGATACCATGATGTGCCATGCGCATTGGATGTTGTAATGTTGGATTAGGTCCGTTTATATGTAATGACAAGGCTTTATTAAGTCGCAGCAAGTGTCAAGTACAAGTTGGTGACATTCTACTGGAAGCCTTTCTTGTCTTTGTCTTTGATCTATCATGATGCACCTTTCATCTCATACATACCCCCGATGTCTATCCTCCACCTCCTCGCCACCATACGCCCCACCACCCGGGGTGTTAACCTGGATATACTCGCCTTCCTTCAGGTTGATGATGGCCTTGCCGCCAAGATTAATCTTCTCCATCCCTCCCTCCTCATTGAACAAGAACGCATAATTCTCCCCCTTTTGCCCCGGCCCTCCGCCAGCCATACCCCAGGGCCGATACACCCTCCGATCCGAAAGGATACTAAACTTGAGCGGAATACGCGCCTGGATCTCACGGGTGATTCCGTCGCCTCCACGAGACTTCCCAACACCACCGCTGCCTTCACGGATACCGTAGGACTTGACAAGCACAGCTGTCCGCTTCTCGATGACCTCCGCGTCCGTCTGTCGCGTATTCGTAGAGTGCACGTGCGTCGAATGCTCCCCGTCGTACCCGGCTCCCGCACCAACGCCGCCACCGATACTCTCCCCGTAATTCCACCCCTTGACGACTACTCCGGTCTCCGGGTCTCGTCCGCCCATGCCCCAGCCGAAACTGTTCGCGCACCCCTGGCTTGCGCCGTGGGTTCCGAACGCGCGGAGGATGACGTCGATGACGCGCTGAGAGGCGAGTGTGCTGCCGCAGATGGCGACGCCGGGACCGGGGTTGAGGACGGAACCTTGCGGGGGGAGGATGATGTCTACTGGGTTCAGGCAGCCTTGGTTTAGGGGGATGTCGAGGCCGACTAGGCTGCGGATGGTGTAGATTATGGCTGAGTGGGTAATGGAGACGGGGCAGTTGTAGTTTCCCCAGATTTGGGGGCCCGAGAGGGAGAAGTCGTAGGTTGCTGTGCCCGTTTCGGGGGAGAGGGTGATCTTCACGTGGAGGGGTGTGCCGTCGTCTAGGTGGTCTGTCGCGGAGAGACCGGTCGGGTGGGAGGCGGCTATGGATTTGAAGTAGGTTCTGACGGCGTTCTCTGCGTTGGCTTGGATCGCGGACATGTACTTGTGCACCACGGCGACGCCCTCCCTTCCCTCGCCCTGCTCGGCGCAGAGTTTCCGGAGGAGGAGGATGCCGCGCTGGTTTGCGGACGTCTGGGCTTTCAGGTCCGAGATGTTGTCGGCGAGACGGCGGGAGGTGGAGCAGCCTGGGAGGGAGCCTGCTTTCTCAAAGGCGGCGACGACGTCGAGTTCGAGGAAGTGGCCGCGGGAGACGATTTTGAGGGTGGGTACGTTGAGGCCTTCTTCCCAGAGTTGGCGTGATTCGGGCATCATCGAGGTGATGCCTTTGCCGCCTATGTCTGTGTGGTGGCCGCGGGAGGCGACGTAGAAGGCGATTTCTTGGGTGGTGGTTTCGTCGCTGTCCGACTTATCGGCGGAAGGTGGCCCGGTATCGACAAAGACGGGCGTCACGACGGTCAGATCCGGGAGATGCGTGCCGCCCCATTGCGGGTGATTCGTCAGGAGCACGTCGCCGGGCTGGAGGCGGCCCTTCCAGTGGCGGTGTTGTTCTTGTATGGCGAATTGCATGGAGCCGAGGTGGATGGGGATATGGGGCGCGTTGGCGACCAATTTGCCTTCGGGGGAGAAGATTGCGCAGGAGAAGTCGAGGCGTTCTTTGATCGAGGTGGAGATTGCGGTGCGTTGGAGGGTGGTGCCCATTTGTTCTGCTATGGCCATGAAGCGGTGGGCGAAGACGGAGAGAAGGATTGGGTCTGTGGTTTCTGGTGCCTCTGTTTGGAGTGTTTGTGTTGGCGTTGTCAAGGTGGAGAGGGGTGATGTTGAAGCTGTCGTGGAAGTTTGCTTCTCGAGGACGACGTGGGAGGAGAGGATGTACGCGCTAAACGTCGGTGATACATAGATTGTCTGCGTCTGGTCGATGAGCAGAGCCGGCCCCTCAATCACAACGCCTTTGGAGACTTCATCCAGACGATACACGCTCGTCTCACGCCATCCGCCGTCGATGTAAACCCTCTGCTTCGCGGTCGGCTCCGGGGCGGCAGCTACACCACCACTACCACCGCTCATCCTGTCTGCGAGCTCCTTGGCCGCCGACATCTCCCGCGTCCCGAACGCGCTCCCCGCCGCGCCGCCTGTCCCACGGACCTTGATCGACTCAATGACGATGTCCCGATCCATCGAGAAGGCGAACTCGCGTAGGTGCGTGGTCCTGAAGCTCGCGGCATAATCGCCATCCTCGGGGCGGGAGATGGTGATATTGGTATCGGTGCCAAAGTACCGCAACACAAGACTCTCATCAAACACCAGAGAAGCCTCATCCGCTCCTTGGGAGACGAGCTCTCGGCTCACTTTCCCCCTCAGCGCGGCGAGGCGATCCCCGACGTGGGATGCCACTGTCCCTTGCACGGCATCCTCGCTGTGCTTGAATTTCGCGCCGTACGGCTCCAGGGTCTCGCTTTGCAGCTCCGCCTGCGCGATTCCATATGCTGAAAGCAGAGAGGAGAACTTGTGGATGAGAATGCGTCGGATGCCGAGTTTATCGGCAATCTCGCAGGCGTGCTGGCCGCCTGCGCCGCCGAAGGAGACGAGGTTGTGGTTTTCGGGGGCGAAGCCGCGGGCTTCGGTTGCGTTGCGAATGGGACGGGCCATTGTTTCGTTTGCAATGTCCAAGAAGCCTAGGGCCACGTCGTGCGGTTGGAGAGTCTGGTTCGTCTGCCGGTTGAATTCTTCCGTAATTTGTCTGAACTTCTCTTCCACGACGGCGGCATCGAGCGGTTCAGAGGCGGACGGTCCAAAGATGGAAGGGAAGGAAGACGGGACGAGGCGCCCCAGAAAAAGGTTCGCGTCCGTGACGGTCAGGGGCCCGTTCTTGCGGTAACATGCCGGTCCTGGGTGCGCGCCGGCGCTCTCGGGTCCTACAGCCAAGAGACCGTTGCGCGCAAAGAGGATTGATCCACCGCCGGCTGCTACGGTCGCGATGTTGAGCATAGGCGTGGTGATTGTGCGGCCCGCGATGGAAGTCTCGGTGAGGTAGTCGTACTTCCCATCGTACCGCGAGACGTCGGTGCTGGTCCCGCCCATATCGAGGCCGATGACGGGCGTGCCGTCCTGCGGGTCATAGCAGGACCTCGCGATGCCGACTACGCCGCCTGCGGGACCGCTCAGGAGCGCCTCGTTGCCGCGGAAGCGGGAAGCTGCTTTCAGGCCGCCGTCGGAGCACATGAAGTCTACGCGACGCGGTGGGGCATCGGGTAGGAAGCCTGCGTGGAAGGAGGCGACGTAGCGCTGGATGACGGGGTAGAGGTAGGCTTCTGAGCATGTCGAGGTGCTGCGGTTGAGGTATTTGATGGCCGGGGAGGTGGAGAATGAGGTTGTCACGTAAGAGAAGGCAAACTCGGGAGAGCGGGCGAGGGAGGCGACGAGGTCTTCATGGGCGGGATACAAGTAGGCGTGCATAAAGGAGATTGCGAGGGAGGTATAGCCTGCATCTCTGAGGGCGCGAAGTTGGGTGCGAATGAGGTCTGGATTTGGGCGGCGGAGGATACGGATCAGGTCGCCGTTTGGTGTGCTGACGAGGTCTCCTTTTTGGGGAGTAGAAGAGGATGAGGTTGATGATGATGCAGAGGCGGCCTTGAGAGCGGCCTCCCTGTCCAGGGGCGTTGGATTAAGGTCGTAGTCTGCCGGGACGATGCGCTCGTCGATCTCAACGACGGTAGAGTGTAAAGCCGTGGGCTTGCGGATGTTGAGATCAAAGAGCTTTGGACGGGACTGGTCGCCGATAACGCAGACATCTTTGAAGCCTTTGGTTGTGAGGAAAGCGAAGCGCTCGCCCTTGTGTTCTAAGAGGGCGTTTGTCGCGACTGTGGTGCCGATGCGGCATGATGCTGAGAAAGTGTTAGACACAAGGTCAAAGAGGATTGATGATATGGAAATTCACCGATACGCGAGCCATTGAGCTTCTCGCCGATGGGGATGGGTTTCCCCTCTACGATTTCGAGGACGCGCCTGATGGCTTCGGTTGGGGCGTCAGGGTAGTTTGCTGGGTCTTCGGAGAGGAGCTTGAAGATGAGAGGTTCACGACCGTCGATGTCGGCAATGACGTCGCAGAATGTGCCGCCGCGGTCGATTGAGACTCTGATGTCGGCGGCCATGATGCTCGGTTGAGACTGGTAGTTCCTCGTGATGTTGATACTCAGTTGAGTTTTGGTCGTGAGTCGGGACTCAGGGGTTCAGACTGGACGTTTTCAGTGAGTGCTCGTCAGTGAGGGTGAGATTGAGTCCATGAGACTTTGCTCATTTCTGGCCTTCTACAATGTGGATTATGAGCGGATATGAGTAGATCTAATCAGTGTATATAAGAGAATTTCACGAGAATTCTCATTAGCCTTGCCGTTTCTCTTGCGGTAATTGATGCCGAGTGCGTGGCTGGTGGAAGGGTCCGTCGATTCCGCCCTTCACCAAGGACGCCACAAAAGAAACAAGTATCTGCCGGTCGGGCGTGTCGGGCGGCATAATTGCGTGCGACCGGACGCTATCCGCCTTCTGCGGAACCAACGTCGGGTCGTCCCCGACAAAGACTCTGCTTCGCTGGCCGATGTTTATCGCCTTTCGAGTGACACCGGCTTTATGAGCTCGGTATTTTGTCTACATGTCGTGAGGCTCAATTGAGGGTGACCATATACACATATAATTACGCCATTGATCCTACAGAAGACGCGCCCCGACTCGTCCCCGGATGTTTCCCCCGGGGGTCGGGTAGATCATGACCCCTCCAACAAGTTGACTGAGCACCACGGTGTCCGGCTTCCGAGGCCGGGGCCAGGGTGCGCTACCGTCTGTCAACCGGAACTTGGCGGTTACGTTTGTGACGAGCAGAATGCTTGAGCTGAGTTAAAGAGACCGCGTGGCAAGTGTCTTTCAGTTCGGACGGAAGAACGTGGGAGACTGGGTCGAAGGCCAAAAGACACGCCGATCACTCAAGAAACTTGGCACTCTTGGGCAGACAACCTTGTTAGGCACTCGGTTCTGCACCAACTCTTATCACTGTTTGGTCCTCCCTTGGAAGAGTTTGCCCATTGAGTGCAGCTTTGGACAGTACTCCGTCCGTGCAATAGATTGATTCATGTGGCTGAATTGAAGTGCACTGAAATGGCACTCAACAGCTTCAAAGGCCTCCACTGAACGCAGCAATGCACCTTGCAACATCGATGGGGTCAACAAAATTACTGGCTACGATAGTATCTACACTTCACCAGCTGCTTCATCACATCAGTCACCGCTCGCTTCCAGCAAATCAACTGGCAACAAAGTCTTACGAGCAGTTGACTCGGAATGTGCACACGTAATTTCCCGAGCATTCGCGACTCACTTGGCTTGCTGTGGGCCAACGTGAAGAGGGCCTAGAGGCTTGACTCTGAGCTCACTTGTTCAGGATCGCTAGACATCACCTAGGTCATACGCGAACCTTGAGACTTACCAAAGACTTAGCAAGACTTGTTAATCTTGCTCAACGCGCGCGCCTCGTGGTAAATAGACGCAAACAACTGGAAGCGGCATACCATCCCCGGAGCCCTGTATCCGCAATTGGATTTGGGGAAAGCCTTGGCTGTTCTCACTTTCCACCAACGAGCCACCCAGGCAAAGTGCGCAGAGTGAGCCAACTTCCAACAACACTCCACTCTGTAATATAATTAAGTTGTCATTGTCCTTCCGACTGCTTAGTCCGGCAACTGTGTCCTAGGGGGGTGCAATACAGACTTAGCTACTAACCAGGGCTGCGAGACACCACGCGTTCAAGTTGAAACGTCATTGTTAATATAAATGGAACGCATGAGAGCAAAGCCACGCCACAGAAGGCCTAAAGTGTTCGTCTCAGCACACGGGTCTTTTTTAAGGTTCTCGGTTCGGCGGCACCACGCCCCAAGTCCACGGTTCCACGGCGACACCGACGTCCCATCCCACTCGGAGCTCTCGAGTTGCGTCGCTTCGCTTAGTATGGCCTCGAGACATCGGCTCGAGTCAGCGAGATTGTGATGATCTATCAAAGGCTTGGACGGCAGTTGCTCTCCGTGTATCGACGAGCAGAACTTCTATATAAGTAATTGAGTAAACCCTTCAATGGCGTAATACTTGTCTCCCATCTCAACATCACTCATTCACACAACTGTCTCTTTCGCTACAACTTCGCTACCAAGAATCAACTTGCCTACCTTTCAATCTCAAACAGTCACCACCACAAACAACAGCCAAAATGCAGTTCCCTACCTTCGCCGTCCTCGCCAGCATCATGGTCGCTGGCGCCTCCGCCCAGGCCACCTACGAGACCGCAAACTACCTGTCCGTTTGCCAGCAGGGCACCAACCTCTTCTGCACGGGCAACACCAACGTCTGCCAGAAGGGCAAGACGGATACCTTCGACGCCACGGCTACCAAGGCCAACGAAGACGCCTGCAAGAATCGCAAGCGTGGTGACAGCTGCACCCAGACAGTCGCTTGCGTCTAGATTCTTCAGATGGAATTCAATTGCTTGGTTATTTCGAAGCGATGAGGGAGGGATAGATGATATTTCGGCATGGTTGATAGCGTTGTTATTTAGTAGAAGCATGTGTGTAGGTGTAGGATGCCAATCGGGGCTACTGCTGCACCAAGATCGCACATCAGGCAAGAAGGGCCAAGGTGACTTGGATTTCGCATCTTATCAAGAAGACAATGTGCTCAAAAACAAACCATTCTCCTCATATATACTTGTTATCGTAACTATATGAGATGCAATGCCTCTTGTGATCAAATTGGTTCGCCGCACCTATGACTGATCACGCATTCCGCCTGTTTTGGAACCTTGAGAGTCTGGAATGAGAACTAATGTTTGTGAACAGACAGGTAAGCCCAACTCGTGCAAATCAAGGACCTTCACTTTCGACATCCCACCCGAAAGCCGTGTCACAAGACCCGTTCTTTCGCTCTGGATCTTGCTAACTGCTATTGGAAAGAATTCAAAGTTTGAAGAAAGTCTTTGATTCGCGGGACCCCGCTTTCTCACCAGACCGTTTTTCTCCACGTCCGTTGCAGCCCTAGCTTTGTGTTCTGATATTCCATCATTTCAGTTAAGATCGGCAAAAATGGCCTCCACGCAAGCTAGATCTCTGCACGGTAAAGTCGCCATCGTGACTGGCGGCTCCAGAGGTATTGGTGCCGCTATTGCTGTTGAACTAGCCAAGAGAGGCGCAAACGTCAGTCCATAGTCCAATTTTCCCATCGTTGATGAACATCAACCATTGACAGAAACCCCTAGATCGTCATCACCTATGTTTCAGAGAACAGCGTGAGCGTTGCACAAAATGTAGTAAACAGCGTCAAAGCCTTGGGCAATGGGGCCGATGCCGTCGCAGTGCGAGCCGACATGTCCTCGCCCGACTCTCCCGCGCGGATTATCGAGGCCACTGTCAAAGCGTTTGGAGAACACATCGACATTCTCGTAAACAACGCCGGTATAACGTCTAAACTACCTGTTCCAGAGGTTACGCCAGCCAACTTTCAGGAAAGTATCGACGTCAACCTCAAGGGGCCCTTCTTCATGTCCCAAGCCGTCATACCTCATCTCCGCCGTCCAGGCCGTATCATCAACATCACTTCCGTTGCAGCGCGGGGCGGCTACGCCTCCGCGAGTCTCTATCTGGCCTCCAAAGCCGGGCTGGAGGGCCTCACGCGTGCTCTGGCGGCGGAGTTGGGCCCGGCGGGGCATACCGTCAACGCGGTTGAACCCGGTGTCACAGAGACCGACATGGCGCGCGACTCAGGGGCGTCGGAGGCTCACGGGGAGCATGTCAAGATGATTGTGGCCATGACGCCTTATGAAAATCGTATGGGCAAGCCGGAGGATGTGGCGTCTGTTGTTGCTATGCTTGCTGAGGAGCAGGCGAATTGGGTTACTGGGCAGACTATTTCTGCTTCTGGAGGTTTCTCGATGTTGTAGACGACCTCCGAGCTAGACGTCTGTTGCTACTATATTGTTTCCATAGAAACCGGAGAGGCTCGAGGTTACTGGTCTGATAATTCTGCTATGCCGTTGAATTCAACTCATCGTGATGTGTTCATTAAAAGTGCGTAAACTTGACTCCATCCCCTGCTCAAATTTCAGGCCCTATCGAGACATGCGACAAAATAATTAAGCGGCCATCATGAGTTCCTGCAGACGGCGCAGAACCTCGTCTTCGCCAGGATAATCAGGTCCCTTAATAGACTCAAAAGCCGGGAGTAGGACAGCCTCGTCAATCTCCTTGTACTTTCCAAGCTGCACATGGATCACATTGCCGTTCCTGGAGGTATCAGCCATCAAATACGCTGCACCGCGGGCAACGGCTTCAGCGGTCTGGATCTCGACTCCAATTTTGGCCATGAGGCCCTTCAAGTCCGGCAACACGCTGCTATCCGCCCATGTCGGCGCCAAGGTGTTGACCCTGATGGGCAAGTTGGCAGATGCGATGAGCGGGATCAGACCACGTCCGAATCCGAGAACCGCATGCTTGGCCGTGGCTGAGTTATGTTGTTAGCTGGGAAGGCTGGCCACGAAAGTGATCTGAACTCACAGTAGTCCACCGCACGAAGCCGTTGGAGACCGGTGGTAGAACCATTGATGACAATGCTGCCACCCTCAGCCTGTTGCCGCATGTAGTATATTGCGATAGTAGCCGTGTGCATTACACCTGTGAGACTGACATCCAGAAGCTGATGTGTAGGCTCCTTCAGATCGCCGTTCTCGTCTACTTCCGTAGACAGATAGTTGGCGCGGGGGCCGAGGCCAGCGTTGGCAAAGACATGGTCGATACGTCCGTAGATCTCCTTCGCACTCTTGAAGAGCGCAATCTGTTGAGCCCAGACTGTGACATCGGTCTTCACAAACGTGTAAGAGCTTTCGGGTTGTTCCGCCGGCGGCTGGATATCTGCGTTGACGACGGACGCACCCTGGGAGAGAAGCGTGTTGACTGCAGCGAGGCCGATACCTGATGAACCACCTGTCACGATGGCCACCTTACCCTTGAGCCCGACCAAATCTTTGTCTTCAATGAGGAATTCGGCCATGTTTGTGTACATACAAATGCGATGTTGCTGAGAGGGAGCTGCACACACGTGGCTTGGCGGAGCTTGTCGATATTAATAGCCGATTTACACCCCAGACCCAGTCACTCGCAGACATTCTTCAACCCCTCCCAGATACCAGGCAACTGTAATGTCGTGCGACGTGTCGGTCTTCGAATGGGACTCAGACCGGGATTTGGACTGTATGCGGTGTAGCCAGGTCCATTTTCAAGCTAGGGGAGCGGAAAAGCGGCCACTTTGGACTTTCTGTTTTAGTCCCAGAGTGCGACGCGTCAAGTGAAAAGCATAAGCTGGGTGAGGGCCCTGGTTCGTTTGCGGTATTTCTCGATAATCAGTGACAGGGGTTTTTGTGGGATGTGCATTGGGGGCGGCCGCCGTATGTAGTCACGTAGCAAGTGAGTTATTATATCCTTCACAGTTTCGCGGCCCCGATCGGACACTGCCGGTAAGTTAAATAATATTTTCATCTCCTAGGCCGTCCCATGAGGATCGCAAAATGCCCAAGTTGCAATCTTCGACACTCACATCATATGACTCACGCCTGATATCAGAAAAGTAAGCCTGAAGGGTTTAAAAATGACGTAGCATCCATTGAGCTTGGACAATATAAATTTAAGGCCAACGGCCTCAACATCAAGGAAGAGAATGTAGAGGATATCGCATTCAAGGAGACTTCTTCCGCCCTCAGTCAAGGACTATCTTCTAGCTGGCTTGTGTGATGGTGAAGATTGATGGGTACTTGAGGTCCACTGTTGGCTTCAATCGTTTGGGATAAGATTGGAATGCATAAGGCGTCAACTAACCAGTGATCCATCATGGGCTTCAACCTTTTGGAATAAAGTTGAAGTCTATGAGTGACAACATTGAAACTACTTAACTAACAACTTTCTTGTTAAGAAATAGGGTCTGCACGTTACAGAACCCTTTCAGGCCATTTGCACCCCACTCGGCTCCAATGCCACTCTCCTTGTGCCCACCGAACGGAGCGAGGGGTGTGAGATCGAAGTGTGTGTTGACCCAAACGTTGCCTGCTTGGATTTGCCTAGCAACCTTTGCGGCTTTCTCCAAATCGTTTGTCCACACGGATGCTCCTAGGCCCATTGAGGTGTCATTGGCACGGGATATGACCTCGTCTTCGCTGCTCCAGGAAAGGAGGGGAACGATAGGTCCTGTTCGAGATGTGTCAGAGGCTAGATTCATATGGCTGGAAGAGAGTTGGAGAACCTACCAAAGGGCTCCTCGACAACCAGACGCGACTTTTCAGGAGGGCGGTCCACGATCGTAGGGGTAATGAAGTACCCTTGAGACTTCTCGATGTTGCCGCCTACAGCAACTTGCCATCCTTGAGACTCAATGTCTGAAAAGAATGTCTTGACTCGCTCATACTGCATCGAGTTTTGCAGAGGTCCATGAGTGACGCCAGGTTGCGAGCCATCACCAAGATTGTACCCCTTGACGTGCTTCACTAAGGCCTCCTTGAAGCGGTCGAAGATGGTCTCGTGCACGTAGATACGCTTTAGATTCAGGCATATCTGATCGAAAAGTGTAAGTGAATAGTTGTGGGGCAATGGAAATGGTAGCGGAAGTAGAAATAAATACCTGGCCGGAGTTGAGAAAGGCGAAAAATGCCACCTTTGTTGCTTTAGTCAGTGATGACAGGCTATAAAGTCGTTAACTTAAACATACCTTCTCGGCGACCTTGTCAACATCAACATCCGGGAACACGATAGCGGGATCATTTCCTCCCCTTTTATTATCAGTCTTTGCCTTACTTAGCATTCAGCAATACCGGTACACTCACAATTCCAGCGTGACTCGCTTCAAAGTCTTGCTTGCACTCTGCATCACCAGTTTTCCCGTTGCTGTGGATCCAGTGAAGCTGATCTTGTCAATACCCGGGTGACTTGTCAACCAAGGACCAAGGTCGTCGTCTCCGCTCAAAGACTGGACCACTCCCGGCGGGAAGAACTGTTGAGCCAGTTCAACCAACTTCAGCCCGCAGTACGGGGTGAAAGGTCTGCGTATTCGTGCAATATTAGCAACCATATCAAAGTCTGCATGTTGTGTCAATATTCTTACGAGGGCTTTACAATGATCACATTTCCGGTCAGGAGGGCTGGCGCAATTTTGCCCGTAGCCAGAAGCAGAGGGAAGTTCCAAGGAACAATAGCTCCGACGACACCCAGAGGAGCATAACGAGTGATAATGGTTCGATGATCGTTATCCTCCACAACATCCTCGGGTAGTGGGATACCGGCCATGCCACGAATCCAGCTGACCGCAGCCTCTGTTTCGGCGTCTGCTTGAGGGATCTAGAAAGTGTAAGCGTAGGTCGGCAGTTTGATGCCACAAAAAAGGCTTCGTCTAAGGGTTCATACTGGCTTTCCTTGTTCAGAAATAAGCAAGTCTCTGAACTGGGTACGGTGGCCATCGACTGCATCCGCATATGCCAGAACGGCCCTCTTTCGGTCTTCATACGAAACCTTCGACCATGCTTTGAAGGCATCTTTTGCTGCAGCAACGGCAAGATCAAGGTCCTTGCGCGTAGCAACAGGGACCTCTGCTTTTGCAGTCAGATTCGCTGGGTTAATTCCATGTCGATTCCTCTCTGTCGGAGAAGCTTTCCCGTTAATGATCTGGACAAAGTGGTCGCTGAAACTCAGTCCCGTGGAGCGGTCGTTATCGGTAGTGACGGTCATGACGCGTTGTGCTTGGAGCTTAGAAAACCACTGATCGTCAAAACATGAATTATACCCCGCACAGATTGTTGAGGTTTTACTGACAGGCTCCTGATAAATACAGATTGGTACGAGGCATCATTCAACGGATATCTAAGACATTTCGGTTACTCAGCTGGCAGCACGAGTACCCCGCATCTAGGGACGCTGCAAAGACCGGACCGACCACCGACATATCGGATATCATCTCCTTCTAGATCCTCGGCTATCTTGAACGTTCTCGAAGCGCTTCTAGCCCACTTATGTGCTTTCCGGTCCGCGACGTCCTTATACACCTACTACGCCCTCTTTTATAAGTACAACACAAGACTCGGGAAGGTCATACATAGCTACAAGCTACTCGACTTGGAGACTTCAAAGATTTTCCACGACAGAAGCAGTGGGCGATAGCAGTAGAATTGGGTCGCTTGATTTATATAGATAGCCCGGGTTTAGGTCCACGAGCAAAGGCAACTTGAAGGTCTATCTAGGGAGAAACTCCTAAGCAGGTCCATACTTCGTCCCCGCTCTTCAAAGCGTCACAACTTACAAATTGGTCGGGAGATAGACGATGAGCGATAATTTATCAGAAACTGTGTTTTCTCATCTCCATAGAGTACTTTCCAGAAATTCTAGTAATTTTGAATCAATGTACAAGTCTATCCTCAAAGCTAGCCTCTCCACGCCAAGTGATACGGACCGAAAGATATGCCAAGATTGAGCTCGTGATCATTCCGCCACACTTTTCAGATAATCGTCAATCTGACCATCAATCTTTCTTGAAGTCTTCCATAGAACAAACATCGCATATCCAGACATGCCTGCCGTTCTTACGATAATAACTGGCCAAGCAATAGGAAACACAGGGGCAGTAACAAAAAACAGCCCTCCTCGGACCAGCCGCCAGGCATGAAGCGAGTAAAGAGAACAGTGAAGGTTTGTCTAGCAAACCACCAACAGTTGTGGTGAAGAAATGTGTAGTCGGATGCTGTTTGGTGGATTATTGAGAGTATGTTGGCCATTTTCACCAATGTCGGAGGTAACGGTTCAAGGTTGACATCGTGTAAAGTCTTGTCGTCATGGTGAACCAGACTTGCTTTACAAGGTGCCGGTATGAACATCAATTTTGCTTCGTTGTCCGTTGCTTGCTTGCCTAAATCGCCCATTCGTTCAAGTCTGTCCCCCGAGATCTCTGTCTCATCTTGCCCTGTGATACATATCAAGAGGTACTCGTGTTGCAAAGTGCTGCGCTCGCTACTCCATATGACGCGGGTTACAAACCCAGGTGTCTGGTGGCTGACAATGTGGCGGATGATGCCCAAGCCGTCTTGCCCCAACATTCCTTCCAACTCCAGTCGTGTTTGTAGCACTGAACCTGCGAAAATGAAGAGTGAGAAATTCATATAGGCTTTTCTAAACAGGTTTTCTGGCAATATTTACTAACCTGTGACACCTTTGGGGGTGGTTGGACCCCGACTTTGTGATGCGCCCATGATTCCTTCGGAAAGTTGAAACGATTTCAGGTTAAAGTCGAAGAAGAGAATGAATACGGGGATAAGCAAAGCGTGAGAAGCGTATTCCAGTAAATTCATGCCTCACAGTACTTCGAAATGTCTTGGAGATATGCAAATTTATGTGGCCACGGCCTGCGCCTCTTTCTGTGGCACTGCCCCGTTTGGGCGTTCTTGCTGAGTCGAACGCAGTGTAGTTACAGTAAGGCAACCAAGACTAACACCTAGCTTCGCCAACAAAGCCACAGGCCATCAGCTCGTGATGCGATATCCAGTGATGTGATAGCTTGTTGGGCTCGACATAAATACTAGTAGTGTCTTGCGTCACATTTGACATCATGGGTCACACTCTTACATTCTTATTCACCACATCACCTGTTCACCTCCTGACTCCCAAGCTTCTGCGCGCTTGAACTGCAAACTGGTTCAAGGCTGAATCTTTTCTGTTGGGTGAAGATGGCTACGAAATCAGCGCCACGATCCCCAACCAGCGGCCAAGGACCATCAAGCGTGTCGGGAGCAATAGGCAACAACCAGCAAACCCCGCATGCTAGTGCGCCACGACTACATAGTCCGCCATTCTCTGCGTATCTTCAGCTCGTCGCCTTTACTGCCACTATCACAGTCTCCGTTTCCATCTCGGCTAGCCAAGGATTTGCTACGGGAGGAAACTTCTTCGGTGTTCCCCTGACCAACGAGACCGACCCAACCATAACAGCCGCCGTTCAAGCCACGGCAGACGCTGCGTACTGGCTCTCGTGGGCAGCAGCAACATCCTCAGTCTCATTGATGATCGCACTCATTCTACAGTTGATGCAAACAGATGAGATGTTCCTCGATGCTCTAGAAAGGACAGAGGGAGGTCGCAGTCTCAATCTACCAAGAGCAGTTGTTGGGTTTGGGAGTTGGGTTGCTCTCTTGTTACAAGCAAGCGCATTAGCATTTATAGGGCAAGCTTTGAGGGCGATTAACAGCAACAGTGGGAGCATGATCCAGGTTAGTCCTACTTTTGGGTGTTTCTGGTGTATCGTGATTCTAATATCGTTCCAGTGGGCCTTACTTGCCGTGGGGACAACTTTCGTATTCTTTTACCTACACACCATCAAGTTCTTGGAGACGGTGAGGAGCTTCTTCCGAAATACTTGACTTACGGTGGTGGAATATTTCCATACCTTGGGAGTGAAACTTCCAATCGGTCACAAGTGCTCTGAGAGCGTAACTGCTTGGATTGCTACAGATTATAACGGCGCAAAGGATGGGGAGTTTTGACCTGTAAATATGTAATCTGGAAATTCCAATAAAGCTGGACCGCTCCTTGAAGAGTTTTGTTATCTCTGATGCTTCATCAACCTGAATTGGGTTTTTAGTTATGTTTGAGAAACCGAGATGGTGTTCAAACTTTCTCGATGACTTAGGCACAATTGAACGTGTAGAGACTTTAAGGCCTCGAGTACGAGAGTAAGAAAGAGACCCGCAGAACAGCGAACGTATAAAGGCCTCTCTTGATCTTTGCATGCTTAAGGTGATAATCATCTCATCCAAGGTATTTGGGTGATTTGTGAATAGACTATGCCTATTGATCTGAGTTTGACCGTTCATCGAAAAAAGTGCCGAGAAGTCAGCGATTATGACGACGGTGATGTCTCATATGAACTTGATAGATGAACTAAAGCTGAAAGGATCTGGAAAACCATGCTGAATAAAGCATGAACCGCTCGATAGAGATAGCTGTTCGGTCACCACACAACTACATGTGATGTACCTTTGGTGCCTAGGCAAACCATTCAAAATATATTTCTATGGGTGGCGGCTATAATACCTTGCTAGTGCATCGAGCGTTTGTACAGCCTGTATGAACAACATAGAAATTGAGGAAAAGTTGAGTTTGAACCACTGGTGTGTGGTGTCGTTGAATAATTATGGAAGGAGGCGATGCCGGGACATAACACATGTATTGAGATTCAATCTGATCTCAGGGAAACGACGAAGTTCGTTATCATGAGACTCAAACCTTCCGGGTACTTGCAACATTGAAAATTTATGATTCCTTTTTGTGTGGTACAACATCATTGGTAAGGTTGAAGCACCGATCTCATGATCTCGTCCTGTCTGTGCAATAGTCATGCTCTGTGTCGCGCTACCTCTTCTACGTCGCCACGGTTCCAGTTTCTCTCTAGCAAATAACCCAATTTATTGATCCGTCTACGATACTTTGATGACAATCAAGCCGCCGTTTCAGATTACAATTACGAAGCCTTGGCCAAGAGCTTCGAAATTAACCCTCACGCAATGAAGGGCCCTCATTTCCATGATTCATGAAAGGAGCACTATCATTGAGATGTGTCAACAAACCTTAAAGGTAATGACCGCTGACTTTGATTGATACCAAGGCCATGCGAACTACAGCCATGGAATGGCAACTATACTAACGCTCACTTCGTGGTCAACAGAGGGCCAAGGCAAGTCAAATTGCCCTCATTCAGCTAATAATCAACGAAGCCTATTCAGGGCAAGTATACGTCTAGCAGCAGAAGGAAATAACTGACCATGCTTTGATAACCATGCTTCATCTAAGCGCTTATTAACATCTTGAAATAACTTGGCGACTACGATTGACCCAGCCCTTAACAAGATCGCCAACGGGCCGAATATGGCAATGATCATATGATATGAATCTAACAGCTCTATTGATGCCATGCAACCTGTGGAGAGGCTGCGTTCAAGCGTGGCAAACATCCATTAACGGTTTGCCTAAGGTTATGTGACTTCCAATCTTCAGCGTCACATTGCTAGCAACTTAATTGCGGTGCTATCGTTCTCAGTTCTTGAAACCAGCTGTCACCCCGAAACTCTCCGAATACTGGTCGCCGCCATCCTAACTACCGAGGACTTTTCACTGTTAATACCGTTTGTAAGTCGCTATTACATCATGGTGTCATGCATGATTCCAATCCCCGATACTATTTCAAGAGATTCATCATACGTTTATAAGGTTTAGAAGACCGGTGATATACCCTCCCAAACGCGAATGACAACCGTAACAAAACGTCCGCCAGTCTGCTTCTGTCGCACAAGGCAACGGACAATCGCTTGAACATATTCACCGTCTCACAAACTCTGTAGTCGCATAAACAGAAACCCATTTGAGAAGTCCCAGAGTGGACATGACGCCGAACTGGTTGTGAGCGGCGAGGTCTGAAACGCGAGCCTGCTAAGCAGTCCCCTCGCTACAGCAGCCCGGCGCGGGGTGGAGATTTCTCCCCTCAACAGAGAGGAGCCTCCTTCGTCTTCGGATGATCAAGTTGCCATGTGGTCTCCCTACCAGCGTGTCATCCGCGGACAAGCGACGGTCAGAAAGGCCAGGCCTTTTTCTTCCTCCGTCTGATGTTCGGCAGATAGCGAGAAAAATCGCCTTTGGGTTTATGTAGAGGCTTGGCTTTTAGACCGGGCGATACCGAAAAGTAAAGCTGCGGCAATACATACTGTCTTTCCTCTGATAGAGTGATAACTCATCCTAAACCATTATGCAGCAATCGCATTATTGCCCACGTTCCGATCGATTCGCCGAACGTTGCATCGCATACCTGTACATATCCTCAAGGGCATAGATTAGGTCTATATGCGGGATGTCAACGGCACTCGCCATGGCATGAGAGCAAACATTGCTTCATTCTAGAGCAGTCCAGCATCGCACAATCACGAGTGATGATGTTACAGCAATTCGTGATCGTGTGCAGCGGTAGCTGATAAGACCCTGATATGCCGACTAGGTCGTATCGGTCAAGACAAGCAAAATCCCTTCCATGCAATCGAGAGCTTAGGGAATGTTCCTGGATGATCTCAATTTTCAACGGTGGCCCGGTGGGCGTCACAGTGGGGGGTTCGTGTCCTGGCCTGCAGCAATCAACACTCTAACCGCGTCAATCCGGTCTCGACGCCGAAGCACGTTTCTCACCTTCTTTTAATTGAATCCCCTCGTTCCAGACTATCTCTTGTTCATCCACCTCCCAGGTCCCTCGAAGTTCCATCTATCTACACCCCCATCCGCTGTCTGAAGGCACGCATCACGAACCCTGACAGCCACGATGCCAGCTCTTAATACGAAGAGAATATTGACCAGGAATTCGACAGGGCTCCATCAGGGACAAGGGTATTATTCTGAGTCCTGGCCTATCTTGGAGTGAGGGTCAGTGCGGGAAGGATGCAAGAAAAACGGCAGGCCATCTATCCCTCCACCGCTTCTGCTTCTTGATGGACCGAAACCGCCCGCATTGACAGCTGGAGCTTGGATGGGTTTGCAAAAATGGAACCCCCGCGCGTCCTTTCAGCTGCTTGTGATGATGCCAGGTACTGGCCGCCGCCCCGCATTGTCAAGCGAACGCAAGGGAACGAGGCGGGAAAGAGGGGAAGTTCGTTGCTTTTCTTACTCCAAGGTGCCCTTCGCTTACGGTTTGACACCTGGCCAATATGAAACTATCGATTATTGAGAGGCCCGTCTGCGATGTGATGGAATGACGCTGTGATCCTCAGTCCGCATCCAGATTTCGAGTCCAGGTTAGAAGAGAGGGGCAAGCAGGGTGCAAGCCGAGGGTCGTCTTCGTCGTTGGGAAGTGTCAAGTTGACTCTTGTGATCCTTGAGCGCACGGACACGATGCAGATGGAGCAAGTTTGTCAGAGGCGGAGGAGTAGAGATGTCCACTGTGCTGCGTGGGTTCGTGAAACACATCTGGTGGGATGAATGTGATATCGGACGTGGGCAACCGGGGGAGGCCCAAACGTAAGGAAGAAGAAATGACGCTCAATCAAATATGATGAACATGACCGTCACGTTTTCAATGCGTTTGTTTGTATTTCATCTCGATTACGCATACCGACTGGGTTGCGGCGTCGTTCTTCTTGTCTTGGAAGATCGGGAAGATGGGCGGTGCAGCCGGCGAGTGGGAGAAGCCGGAGCCTGCTCCGGACCCCAGCGCCACATCCGTTCCGGCACATTGAGTCCATTCCGAGTACAACTAAGAGCCCCGGTGGGCGGAAGGCTGTTTTTCGGGACGTCCGCTTTGTAGCATCTCAAAACAGCAATGTTCTCGAAGAGGGGAGATTCAGAAAGTCAACTCAACTTTTTGCTTGACTTTTCCCGAGAGTTCAGATGCACACAGACCCATAGTCTCTTCTTTGTCCGGTTGATATCGTGTAATTTAGCTCACCTTTTGAATCCATCACTTTCCTTTTCTCCACGTTTTCTAGACGCTCGCGAAACAATAAGTACCGCAGCACTCGTCGTTTACTACCAGCGTGTTCCGGAGTGTAACCACGCATCCCGTCCTATTTCGCTCTAGACTAGAAGCAAGATAGCAGAGACACACTGTGGTTATCCCGGGCTGAGATGTGATGTGCCCAGTTTCGCATGAATGTCTTCCCAGAAACCCACGCATCGGACAAAAAAGAAGGAAGAAAACGTGGATTCAGCGGGGATAGTCCTGTCCTCGCAAGTTTCTCCAGCCGGCGTTGGTGTGAAGGAGCTTTGATCTCGTCGGGCGATCTCAACAGCATGTCCTCAACGCTGCCTACAGGGAGAGCCCCAAGAACGATTGTCAGCGATAGCCCCTGTCAATGAGCACCTCGATATCTGCATCGTTCTCCCTACCACTGCATATGCAACTCTATCACGCCCGCCCAACAGCCTAGTCGTCCCCAAGTGCCCAGCTTTTTCAAAGTCCTTCATTCCGGATTCTCGATTCCCTTGCTCTTGGACCCAGCTCCAATTCCATAATTGCCAAGCATCGCGATGACGAATTCTATAGGGATATGTTCTAACGGGCGTAATGCTCCACATCAAATCCTTCAGGGTTTATTGGCACCCGGTAACCGGACTGGTTATCTGGGCCGTCTCCATGGCAGTTCAGAGGGGGGAAGACTGAGCGCAGACTAGAGATCGCCAACCCAAGCTTCCCAAGGAACCCGTTATCACGACCCGTCCGAGTGTGCCGAAGTTTTCGCTGATTTCACGCATATCACGCAAGCAACCTCAACATGGACAGGCCTCCCTCGATCACCAATCCATCTCAGCGCTCATCGGGGGTCCAAAGCAGGGGTCAAGAAGAAAGAAATCGTCTAAAACAAATCGACCGACCGTAACCTTATCATGCTTAACATCACCTGGAAAGGTGATGAAGATTGGAGTGTAAGGTACGAATAGCGTCCGGCCCGTTACACCAACCTAGACCTCACACCCTGGAACGGTACCGTTTGACACTGTACCACTCCAGGCGATTCGAGGAGAGACTTCGTGGTTCATCAACGGAAGGGCAAGATTCCCTTGCCGCCATGCCGCTGTCAAAGACGGGGCCCCACCGAAGAAATGGCCGGATGGTAATCAAGTGCTAAGGTCTGGACCCTCTCCGTTTGATGAGGAATATCGCATGCAAATATCATCATATGATCGCGGAGGCATGCATGAGACTCGCCAATCTGGCTTACGACTGGTTTGGTCAACAGACGGCACTGGGAATTCTCGGCAAATATCATCACGATGCCAGCTGAAAGGATTCAATTTCCATTCCTCTGCCGCAACTTGCTGGACCTCGAAACAGGCCTTTGGACTTACCCCAGGCGATCATGAATGACCCAGTGATGACCGATCACCAAGATCATCGGCCATGATTCTCGTTCAGATCAGTGCCCCCGGAATCGAGGGGAAAATTACAAATTCGGCCCATCCATGAGAGCCCTCCAAAAGAAATACCGGACATACCACCTGATCCATCCGTCTATCGAACGAGACCGTCGGCTTGTGGTGCCCTGTAGGGCTAAGATAGTCTCACGTCGACCCCGAAAAGTGTCAATAACACCGGTCACTATGACCTACCGTTTCCGCAACCACAACCGCACCCATCACGAAGCATAATCACATACTGTGGCCAATATGCGAAATCTCACAACTCAGAAACCCCCCATTGCCAGAAAGGCCCACGGAACCCGCATCTTGCCTGTTCCCAACTTACCTGCCACTGCCCCCCCATCGCATCACATCACCCCTCCGCATGAAGAATTGCTCAAGACCATCCTGAGACCCGGAGCTCAGTCCTCCCGACCAAAGCTCGCCTGGCGGTCCCTGATCACCGCTAGGGCCGTGCGCAGACATTCCCAAACAAGCACCGAGTCAGAGTGCTGCCTTCTCTCACCCTCCCTTATTCGCACCAAGACTGAGATTCAACCGTCTTCTCTGTCTTCCGCCTTGGAAGAAGAGGTTTTCCTTGCAGGCTTTACAGGGAGAAGTTTGCCTCCCTCTGCTCATCGAGGCGATGCTACGTGAATAGAGTGACGTCTGAACGGTTGCATATAGAGGATATTGGCCACTGGGGATCAGCTCCGTTGAGTCATGACGATGGTCCTGAACCGTGACGAAACCACTTCCACCAAACTTTGTCAAAATAACTAGTGGATAACCAGCAGTAGTCTCGTCAACGCGGTCGCGGTCGCAATTACGCTCACTCGTCATGAACCATGGAAATGAGGCTAGCTAGCAGCCAAGAAATCATGTCAGGAACCCATCCGTGGCGCCACGCCGTGTGGCACCAGACTTTCTTAGTCCCAAACACCGATCCAGGAACAAAGGGCGTTATGCTTTTGTCGGGGCGCTCTCTCTCACGCCTCTCTCGAGGCTCTCAGATTTCACGACCAAAGTTAGCATGGCAACGATGGGCTCATCTCCCCACTGTGGCTTTTCTTTCCCACGCTCTCAAACTGGAATTCCAACGTTCCCAACCACCTTGGGGCAATACTCTAAACCGCATTCTATTTTAAAATTGGAAAGCTCAGGGTTATGCAACAGTCGATAACGGCGACCTACATTGCCGCGATACCGGCCACGGCAGCAAATGGGCCCAGGACTCTGGGTGTGTGGAAAAGCCACAAATTGGTTTACAATCATAGTTTGGTACCGCATCGGCTTGGTTGGAACCATGTAGAGAGTGAGAGTGAGACTCAGCGCCGACCCAGCTGCTCGGGTCCATGGAACTTACCGGTTGCGAAGGGCAAATATTCAAGGCTCCGCCCGTCTCCTTCGGACCTCGGCGCCCCGCCTCGCAAAACGTCACCGGGTTCGAGGGTTGGGGGCCCAACGGCCGTTGCGAAACCCGGCCATCCCATGGCAGTGCCGAAACAAAGTCGCCGGCGGGGAGGACCGACGACGGACGGACCATCCTCCTCCTCGTCTGACCCAGACAGGACCCAAAGGCACCGAGTGGCCGGTTCCCACCACCGCACCTCCGCCAAGTCGAACTTCTCTTTCGCAAGCTGAGCCGTCGCAAGGTTGTTCCGAATCTTGCCAACGGATGCCTACCGAGAGCGCGATGTCTCCGTCTTCTTCTGCTGCATCGCCGCAGGAGCGGCATAACGATGGTTCGCCTGGTAAAACTCGGATGGTTCAACTTGTGCCTCCGCAGGGACACGAAAAAACCAAAAAAAAAAAACCCTGAGATCAATTGAACGTGTTCGACCCATTCCCAACTCGGCACCGAACAGTTGAGCCGAGATGCCCCTGTTTTCCCACAGTTTGTGGACACTCGCAGCTCCCTCTCGGCAGACTCGGCCGTCGGAAGATGGTAACCGAAGAGAATAAGCAATGTGTTGTCGAGGAACCCCAAGATTCCGGCTGGGTCGCCGAAGGACGATAAAACGTTGTGAAAATATCTGCCCTTCGTGGAGGGGCAAGGGCGTTTGAAGAAATAAAATCGACAAGGAAAAACCCTCGTTGACGAATCTCATAGCCAAGACCCTCCACGTGGATCCACGTGCAACTTTTGAGCCTGCCGGGCAGCACAGGACTAAGGAAAACCGCAAAGTGAACCCTGAAGAAGTCTCCTCCTGCACAGCGGTCGGTGTCTAATTCTATTCAAGTGCGTTTTGTAGCTCCATCAACATAATCAGTGTCACCTAAACAACTGACCGTCTAATTATACCTGTGGACAATGTGTTTACCTCAAAGTATAACTTCCCCCTCTCTCTATGATATGCACGGTCAGCATGTCTGCTAAGCCTAATTTCAATAAATTGGTAAAAACGTACCATGGCAATGAAGTGTCATTATTGAGTGTAGCGATGCTACTTCATAGCACGTGTGTATATATTTCATGGCGATATTATACGGATACCATATTCCATCTTTTCGTCCGGTGCTCCTCCCCCTTTGTCCGACCTTTACGACCGCTCCGCATCCAACGGCTCGGACATGTGCAGCATTGACCGGTGGGAGAGGTTACATCGTCATGTCGATACGTCGATAAGGACGGGGTAGAACGACCGATTCGGGCACCAGTGCCGCGGCAGTGAGGGGTTCGAGGGAGATGAGCATCAACCACCGTAAAGATGTTCCACCCATCACGAGTCAAATGTAGATCACGTTGTGCCTATTGCTTGTCACCTTCCCCAAATTCAACAGTAAGGTTGTTCTAATCTTGCTTGTGGCCCTGGTTCTTTAGCACATACCGCATCGTCAAGGTTAACCGGGGTGTTTATGTCTGGTTCGCCTCGTGTTGCCAAGAGGGGAGTTCATAGTCAATTACCTTTAAGTTGATGGGAAAAAGGCTCCTTTAAATATCACCACTGCTCGCCGTTTCTCTCGCATGTAGTTGGATTCGTCTCTAGCCAGCGCCGCTCTGTCCTCTCGCTCGTCTGTCGATCCTTCTCCCCTCCGTCTGATCAAACTTCCCACGTTGCGAAAAGAGCAGAAAATCCAGTCCCTACCATGAAGCCCACCAGCCTCAAAATGCTCCTCGCCGGAGGCGCCCTCTCCTCCGGCGCCCTGGCCCAGACGAGTGGCGACCTCACCATTCTCGCCATGAACGTCGCTGGACTGCCCGAGATCCTCCAGAACAACGAGGTGCCTGGCGACAAGACGACCAACTCGAGAACCATTGGATCGTACTTTGCCAAGTACAACTACGACATCATCAACGTTCAAGAGGTGAGTCTTGCCTCTTGAGGAGAGCAGCAATCTATTCCCGACAGCTGAAAAGCTATTTCTTGCCATTGATCGCGTGGGCTGGGGTTTGGGGTAAGGCGCATGAGCCACACATTGTTCCGTCCCTGGGTCAATGCAAGGACATCCACGACTCGCTATCCCAGCACCTCCCATATGTCACTGTTTCAAAATTGAACTCTACTGCCATCATTAGCCGTGAACCTCCAAGAAATGGCAGAAAATAGCAAAAAAGCACTTTAACTAACATACCGAAAACAGGACTTCAACTACCACGCTTACATCTACGAGACGGACACACACCCCTACCGCACCGCAACCTCGGGCGGCGTGCCCCTCGGCTCCGGCTTGAACACCCTCGCCAACTATGACTGGATCGAGTTCGAGCGCGTCAAGTGGTCAACCTGCTCCAATGCCTCCGGGTCCGACTGCCTGACGCCCAAGGGCTTCACCTTCATGCGCCTCCGCGTCGCCGAGGGCGTCTATGTGGACGTCTACAACCTCCACACCGACGCCGGCACCGAGGCGGGCGACCTCACGGCCCGCAACAGCAACCTCCACCAGGTCGCCGACTACATCGACACCTGGTCCGTCGGCAACGCCGTCCTTGTCTTTGGCGACACAAACTCCCGCTACACCCGCACGTCGGACCAGATCGGCGTCTTCGCCTCGCAGAACGGCATGCGCGACGTCTGGCTCCAGCTTGAGCGCGCCGGCGTCGTGCCCACCGCCGAGACCCTTTGCGCCAACCCCAGCACCACAAACTACTGCGAGACGGTCGACAAGGCCTTCTACCGCGGCAATGCCGTCGTCAACCTCGAGGCCACCTACTTCAACTACGAGAGCAGCAAGTTCCTCCAGTCCAACGGCAGCATCCTCACCGACCACAACCCCATCACCGCAAACTTCACCTGGTCCCTCTCCTCCACCCTGCGCCAGTCCGACTTCTCCGGCGGCCCTCACGGCGACTGGTTCTCCGACCTGCCCGCGCTCGCCAGCAAGTCCAAGCCCAAGGCCTCGGTGCTGATCTTCCGCGGCGCGGACCGCCTCGACTCTGTCGCCGTCACGCTCGCCGACGGCACCGTTTTCACCCACGGCGGTACCGGTGGCACGGCCGCGACGCTGACGCTTGCTGCCACTGAGTACTGGACCGCTGCTAAGCTTTGCTGGGGCAAGAAGAGCAACGAGACGCGCAACTTTTACATCCAGGCGACTACCAGCACGGGCCGAACGGTCGCGGCCGGTACGACGACGTCGGATTGCGCGACGCACACGGCTCCTTCGGGATGGCAGATTGTCGGATACTTGGGGCGGGACGGGGATGAGATTGACAGGTTGGCATTTGTCTATGCGCCTCAGTAAGAGAATGTAAAATCATGGACCTTTTGCATTTTTTAATTATTTAATGCGGAGCTCGGCAATCAGATACCGACAATATTTAAATTTAAATCCCGCCGGATTGTCTCTGATATATCGAATTTCGTGTATAATGATTCTACTGCTTGTCGATCTTGTTCTGTCTTGTCTTGATTCGTCCCGGATTCCTGATCATCCGTTGCACCGGACACTCGTGATCAGCACCAGGGGTGGACTTTTTTTTTCCTGAGGTAATCTCTAACACAAGGTCCTCGACTGCTCAGTGCGGTGCGCTTTCGGCCGAGGGAAGCCTGGCAATCAGTCCATGGACCCTAGCAACCACGCGATTCATGAATCAGGGTCTGCTCCGCGGACGAAAAAGCTGTCCAGATCGGCGAGAGCTTGGTGCCTGACGACTGTACGCGGCATAGCGTCTAAAAAAACTATAGCAACGAAAAGACTCACACGCCCCTTTTCTAGAACGACACGAACGGCTGGCCCTAGCCAGGCCTAACTTGGGGGCTTTGAAATTGGATCTTTGTTCTTCTTTGTCGATCACTTGTCCCTTGTCGCGTTTCGTCCAGCGGTTGAGCGGTTTCTCGTTCACCGTTGGAGCGACCAGAATAGGTAGCTAGCTTCAAATGATGGCGGCAATGAATTGTGAGACATGCACATGGCAGATATACTCATTTACCGGTCTCTCTCTCTTCAGTCATACTAGCGGAAGATCCCACGTCCTCTCGATCTCTTTTTGATAAGGTAATAGTTCGTTAATCTCACGAAGAAAAAGGGCCGGGTGAGGATAGACCATTTCGATATGAGCTTTCAACAGCCAATAGGCAGACGAAGTGCCTCTTTTCACCCATCCCCAGATCGAGACGAAAAAAGATGATCTTCAGGGACCTGCGTCGGCCTTCGGGGCTAAGCAGACGAACACGCTTTGGCCACGGCGTCAGAGAAGCTCGCACGTCCGTCGCTCCGGTTTGCCGGCTTAGAAGATGTCTCATTTCCATGCGACGGCCGCATCTTGGCATGAACCTGTAACAGGTGCTGGAACTGGTTTGAACTAAGCTTAAGAAAGCAGTGGCTTTTGACGAAAGAACTCGATTGACTAAGAGTGGCTGATCTCAGACCACTTATTGTTGGAGGCGTTCATGGGGGCAGAAGGCTGGATCGAACGGCGTCATCTCCAACTCAAGCCAGTTATGTACCCTTCGAGGGCCCGTGTGCTAGCTGCCGCCGAGGTTCACGGCTGGTAGGCTGTAATGTTCGATGTGAGAGCTGTTGGGTGTGGCAAGCATCCTTCGTCCGGCCTTCACTAAAGTCGAGGACAACCTCAAGCAATCGCCAGATAGTCACCTAGGCCTCGACTCATCTGGTGGCGGCCTACTTGAAGCTCAGCTTACATCTTGTGGGAAGACCGGAGATACCTCTCCCGCGGTACCTTTGCAGTTCTATTATGGGGGCCGAGCTGCCGCTACTGCAGATTTGAGAGTGCCGACAGCATTGAATCCTACCTTGATTAGACCGAGATCCCCAGGTGCCATAGCTCCTGATAGCTCCGCCATCTCAAGTCGACAAACATTCGTCAGCCGCTGATCAGCGCGAGAGTCTTTTAGCTCCTTGAGCTTTGACTCTCCGAGTGGTTCGTGGCGTCAGATTATAGTAGGATGATCAATCTATATCAGAAAGATGCGAAAAACGTAGGAATCAGCAAAGGAACGAGCCAGCGACGTTCTTGGATTTGCTTCCAGGATCTTGCATCGAGGGTCAAGCAAGATTCGATTCTGTTGGATGTTACGATGAAAACGTCATAGCACATTCTCGAACTGTTGTGGCGCGAATCAAAACTAATATTCCACCAGCAACCCAGTCCGAGTGCGCGGTGCTGACGCGATACGAAATTGAGAGCATGCCGGTGAGGAGATTCAAATGTAAATCGTGTACATGAACGTGACACTCATGGTTGAATGAAATGCAGCTTGCAATTTGTTGGTGATGACGAGTGCACAAGAGAGGCGCTCAGGCCGAGTAACATCGAATCTGACATCTGGGAAAAGTCTGGCCAGCGCCCTGGATTCGCGACGCAATGGTTTCCGAAGAACAGAGTTCAGCCAACTTGCGGAATATGACGCGATGTGCTACTAACATGAGACGGCGTCGAGATGATTGTGAGAGATTGGATGGGCGGGCAAGTCGGGGTGGAGATCGAAGGATCAGTTTGTCCGCCATGCCCGCTACTCAGGGTCCAGCCGCTCCGGGGAAGCACGTCGAAAGCCCGCCCGAGCGCCAGAGGTGCGGTGGTCTCTGCAGTGTGCAAGCCTATTGTTGATCTCCGCCATGTCAGCCGAACGTTGTTATCACGCCTCGAAGACACATGGTGGTAGGTTTGAAAGTGGTGCGAGACGAAGAGGGATCACTATAGCAGGGACCAGCAATACATTTGTGAGGTGTCTACTGGGTTAAAGTCGTGAGGCTCGGTATAGGCACAGCATACAGCTCTGCTAATGACATGCAGATGACGAGCTGTGAGCGACGCAACGGGCGGCAATACCTAGAGAAGCCAAGACAAACCATGTCATCCCAGAAACCCCAAGCTGGTGCTGTAACATCTGCAATCATGGCCGGAAGCCGGGATGCCCATCGCCGTGCCTTGCTGCATGCTTAGCATGCATTTAAGCAGTTCTCAACTTCATGACGAAGCAAAATCGGACCCAGGAGCCAGGAACCGGTGTAGTTAGGAAAGCCGAGGGTCCCGGATGCTACTGGAGAAGCTCGATTTCCGCTGGCCACACCCTACGCCATGTTGGGCTTGCTGGTGAGGATGATGATGATGATGATGATGTGGGGCATATTCCATTCCGGGCGAAATGTTTGCTTCCTGTTGGATTGTCGTCGTAAATGCAAGTGATAATTGAGTAGACGTTGGCCGTTAAAGGAACCTGCTCCGGGCTCCTGGGATGGGTAGGCGAGCCCTTTGCAAGAACAGAGCTTTCTACCTACCAATCTATTCTTAGATGAAGGACTTGTAACCTGCATATCGCCCCTTGGCTTCCAAGATGGATTGAGTTGGACGAGGCCGATCGACCTGTTCTGACGTGATGTTTGCTAGACCTAAAACATTACCAAATATTTGCTGATTAACAGGAGGCGAGGTTGCTACGCCATTTTGGGATTCATCAAGAGGAAGCTTCGTCAGAATGTGACAGCTCAAACGCATTGCATTACTTGCAACTGGATTCCCATGTGATGAGACTCATTGAAGGCGATTTCAAACACTCGACGTTATGCAACCACTTTGCCCTTCTGACACTGGCGAAGATTGAAAAGTCCGCGGCCAACGGTAAGTCGAACCTGCTGGGTGGCATACGTTGAAGTGAACTTGCGTAGCGGACTCCCTAGGATCCCGATGGAGCGGATGCATGCTTGAAAATGCAAAGCAATGAGTCGTGACCATCTATTGGGACTCCTTCATTCCCCAGATTGTGTTTAGAATGCGTAATGAGACAACAATCTTTCTTCAGAGCTCTTCACGGAGCAGCCCAGCTGGGAACCAATCGAAAACAAGCAGGTTGAGCGCTGCACTGACCAGGGAGCGTGGGCTCTGAGAGTTTGATCTGGCCCAAGGCCCAGGCCTGGGAACCCCTGGATGTGCATAGGTGCTGCAGACAGCGAGTCGGAATCCCTCTCCCTTGCGTTAGCCTGGCCATGGTGGGTAGTTTGACGAGAAGCAGTCAAAAGGCGTGGGTCGTCGGTATTACTATCGGTCTAGATAGAATTGAACAGAGGAAGCTCGTTGTTGGAGTGTGATGAATCTAGTTTATTGTCGTCCAAGTACCCATTTCTATACCATCCGCAGATGCACTCCATGCTTATCTCATGCTCTCAAATGAATAGACATGCCACGCGATCTCATGTGTGGAGGAGCCAGAGATTATTCTACCCTACTGAACATGTAAAACGAGCCCTTCCCTCTACGCCAAAGAGTCTTGAGTGGAAATTCCATAAAGAGCCTGGCAATCCGTCATCAGGCGTGGCTTTACAACGAAGCTGGTGTCGACAAGTTGACGAGTTGACACTGATGAGATTTCTTCTGCTGTAAATGGGCGGGTCAAGTTGCGGGTCTTTCAGGTCGGCCAAGGGCAGAAATTTTGCTGCCGGTCAAGGATGAGCAAATGAGGGCATGATATCTTTGTAACCGTACCCGGTTACAGTTGGATGATCCGGCGCGCCGGTCAAGGTGATTGAAGCTCCCTGGTCACCGCTGCAGCTTTGGAAATGAGGGATCCTTGAAGACGCCCGGCGAATTCCGGTCAAAGATATCCATACATGGGGTCTACACCTCGCCTTGTCGTGAGGATTGTTCTACCGCGAAGAGCTTAGGTTCTATACGCTGTCATCGACTCTCTGTACGTTTGGATTGGCAAAGGCTTTGAGAACTTGAGATCTCTGCACTCGCCTCTTGGGAAGACCTGTCGACACGGGATCAGTCGATCAAGTAAGAGGTGGCATCAAGGTTGGCAATAGCTTGTCTAGCGTTTAGCGTCGACGGGGGAGACTTCGCGAGAGTTCGATGCAGTACTCTAGGCCGGGGCGGGATCAAGGCCTGGCACCGGCATCTCTGCACGATGCCTTCCGTCTTGGTGGGTGGACCGCACGTGCCTATAACGAGGCTCGCAGACAGGGGCCATGTTCAGTTCTAGTTTGCTATCTTCCCAAAAGGTGTATACCCCGGCAGTCAGACCCGCAGCAAGGTGACGAGAACTGAATCGAGGATCAGTATTGGCACATCCGGCCGCCGCCTAGGCTGTGCGAAGTTGTGATCTGTAAAGGGTTTGGAGCTGCAGGTGCTATACGGCAAAAGGTGCAGTAGCGGTGCCACTGGGCTACAAAGAGCACGCTAGGAAGTCGATGCCGGAGGTTGCTGACAGCCTCGCTTGCGTTGGTGAAGGACTCGGCCGGGAAAGGTGCTCGAAGCTCCCGAGTTCTAGTGTGTCCTACTGCGTGCTCCTGGCTTGCTTCTGGTGTCTAGAAATGGTCAAGCAATGACCCAAGCTTGCAGGGCCAAGAGGAGGCCAAGGACGGGGATCCGGATGGCAGCGGTGGACAACGAGGGGGAAGGGGTTAAAGGCTGGGAGCTGGAACCAACTGGTTGATAGACCGTTGTTCAACGGGTCGACCAGCGAGATTGACGAGATACCCTGTCTGGGCTCTGGAGTCTGAGGTCCTGGATTCATCCTCTTTCCCCTTGTGCGGCAGCCGGGTCTCGCCTCTTGTCCGTTGCATGTTCAGACGACCAGGGCTTCGGATGGTGGCCGCTCCGCCAGGTCAGGTACCCGTTGACGTCGGGTGGAATACGGGGCGAAAGATCGTAGCTTCAGCCTGTTGGTAACAGGCTGCGCTCCACAGCTTGAGAATTGAGATGGGGATATGTGACGGGCGAGATGGAGTTGCAAACGAGGGTTGCTAAGCCGCAGCCCACGAGAAGCCGGTGAAGACTAACGAGTGACGACGGGATATCCGATCTTGGCGAAGAAGAGCCCCTGAGGACGATTAGTCCAGTTCTGGCAATGATACGAGGTATGACTGCGTACTCCGTACACCGTACGGATATAGATGTAGTCGTTCATCGTAGGCCAGCCAAAGTTGTACAGAGATTGAACTTTTCGTGAAGGACGCGACGGGGGGCATAACTACGGATAATAAAATTGGGTGCATTTCAGGTGCGTGAAGCAGTTTGGGAAGCACGGTTTACGTAATCAACGAATTGCCCAGCGCCTTCCACACCGAGCGCTCCCGCTGAACAGCTGCATTTTCGCGGTCGTACTACGTAAGCAAACGGCAGGGCAGAGCGGAAGGTGTACACCTGGAAAAAACAGTGGCAGGCAAGTAGGGTCTCAAGGAAGGTGCAAATAGCATCCAGTACCTGCCGGTTTGGAATAAGGCAGGAACAAGTCCATGCTGGGCGCAATTGCCTCAGACTTCTTCTTTCCATTTCCAAGGAACCTTCGTTGGGGCACGTAAGCGCCAACGTCATCAAATCATCAACTTCTGCTTCTTCCTCCTTCGCCTGAAGGTCTCACAACTCGTAACCTCATCAACACCGAAAACCCCACAGCCACAGCTATCAGCCGCCATTGCTTCTTCGTTTTCATTCTTCCACCTCTTCAATATACCATACTCGCCTGACGATTGCCTCCCGCTATCGAGTACACCGCAGAATTCATGCCCGATCACACGCCGCATCGTGCAGCGTGTCGGAGATGAGGCGCGCAACGGTGGGCGGCCCGGGATGAAGTGACATATCATAGAATAAGCAAAGAAGGCTTCCGCCACCA
Source organism: Colletotrichum fioriniae (assembly GCF_027942845.1). NCBI lineage: Eukaryota > Fungi > Ascomycota > Sordariomycetes > Glomerellales > Glomerellaceae > Colletotrichum > Colletotrichum fioriniae. The sequence continues at coordinate 417,415 of NW_027076851.1, forward strand.
CTTCGAATACGACATCAACACCTGAATAAGCAATCCGTCAAGCCAATGTTTGCCACCGCGAGAGTGGCATTGTGGCAGACGTCCAAATTTGCTGTACCATTGCCTGATGTCGAATGGAAGATTGGGCCGTGAAGCGTCGCCCTGAACCAGACTTGCACCCCGGCGCATGTAACACCACAGCCGAATATTACCAGCCAGTCCTTCCTTTGCAAAGGCGCCAAAAAAATCAACACGGGACCACCATGGCTCGGCGACAGTTGCAGATAGACGCATATCCCGCTTCTATTCATGTCGCCCATCACACATATCACCTACCTCGCATTGCGTTGTGCATGCTATCGAGTCCATATTTCCACCATAATCAGCCGCAAATGCCTCTGCAGAAACTCCACGCCGTTTGATGCTGATCGGTACCCGATACCGGCGGAGCGGCTTGTTTCCTGTGAGGCTTTTACAATGATGATCCGACGTCCTTCGGTTTCCCCAAGCCAAATTTGCCCGGTGGCTCAGCATGGTCCAGGTGGCATGATACGGTACTCAAAGACATCTGGTCAGGACTGTCTCTGGCTACTCTGCCCTGATGAGCACGGGACAGCCTCATATCCGGAATGAGCGACTTGCACTAGAGCCGAGAAACAGTCTTAAATGAGGCCATATCTATGGCTGATGGCTTGTGGGCAGCCCACGCCAGCGACTCAGAAGCGTCTGCGTTTGCTTGTTGATCCATGATCATCAAATTCTTTTTGCGGTTGAGGACGCGCTTCAAACCATAGCCGTACGGGCGGAAACAATTTAGACTAGGATCCTTTGGTCACATCGGAAAATGTATACACAATTACGGCATTGTCTAGTTCTAGACAGCAAAGGAGATTCACCAGGTCTAGGGAAGCATCTAGTCACGGAAGCATTCAGTCTCGAAACCAGCAGCGCAACGAAAAAGCAACCGCTAGAACAAGCTGACAATGATGCCCGGAAAGACACAAATCGCAGCTAGAGCTGCCCTGCGCTCTTAGCTTTCCGCAAGCTCGCCCTGTGGTACGGCTGACGAGAGGCCAATACCAAGTGTCAACGAAGACGTCAATGTGCGAGAAGCAATGTGCATTCGGGTGAAAGATAAATATAGTCGTAGCCGTGCGCTATCAACAACACGATGTCCTGACAGATTCGCATGGGTTGACTTGCACAAATATGCGCCCAGTTATTACGGTTCGGTTGCTGGGCCAAGACAGGCAACCAAAAGCCCACCAACCTTGCCATGTCAAGCGTGCGTCTAAGAAGTAACATGCCGGCGCGACTCGTCGTGTCCTGGTGGCTATCTTTTGGGAGAGTCGGTTATTACTAATAATTAGCATTCAAGATAGCTGACTGCAAAGAGCAATGGAACAGACAGGATATCCAATCGAGTGGGCTTTCCCCGATTTCAATGGAGTATCGCGGCCGAAACAAGGTCATTGGGTCCGAGCCTTGACTGGATAGATGGTAACGCTGGGGCACATCCGCACTCTTCCAATGCTCCGAATTCCTCTATGAGCATCATGGCCCAACCTCGAACTTCACAGAAAGAAAAGAATGCGAGGTTCCGGTAAGTCGTAACCTGGAGGGCACATCACATGTGTTGCCGTACTTCTCGTCCGCTCGCCGGCCGGTAATGGGCAGTGTCAAAAATAGCCGGAACATGTCTGGTGTCTGCACAAAGAGTCGATGAACGACGGCCGATCAACCACACTCGCAGCGGCTGATCCATGGGTATTAGGTAGACATCCACGCTCGGCAACGAGCCGGATTTCAGACGGCCGAAGGCCGGGGTCCAGCGCAAGACCGGTGGTGTGGCATAGTCACAATGTGCCTCGACTCGGGGGCAGACGGTAGGCCGGCGAATAGTCTCTCAATGATGCGACCCGACGCTGCTGTGTAGCTAGGACAAACAGTGGCTGGTGCTGTCGGCCAGGTTTACTGGGCCTACGGCCCTACGCAAGAGGCGAGACGGAAAGGCATGACAGGGAGCCCAACGCAAGCAAGGACGATCGAGCATCGTGTGGGAGCCGCTCATCGGTTTACCCGTCAACAGACATCGCACAGATTATTAGCACAGCACCTATGGCCGAAAGCTTCTCACAAGGGCATATCACCAACGATGTTGCTCCCGAGAACCAGGAGCCTCCACTGCCATGAGCTAGCCCGCAAACAGACTGGAGACTGGAAACGTTGGACCCAGCAATCTGGGGGAGGGCGTGATAACGAAGTGCAGGGCACAAGGGCCGAGACCGCGACTCCAGAACTCGAGACCAAGATATTCAAAAGAAGAGAAGGGGCACAGCGGTCCTGGTCCCCGGCAAAGACGAGCGTTGTGGGTTGACTCGTCTGCATCGCTGGCTGCGCAACACACGTCAACTTCCTTGCCAACTTTGCCCTAAGCTGAGTTGATGTGTCGTTCGTCGTATTCTCCCTGGCAAGCGGAACCTGCCCTGCAGGCAGCAAACAGCAAGGGAAACGAGTAGGAGAAGGAGGCAACGCCACAAGCTCTGTTCGAGGGCTGCAGCCCAAGGTTTGGTGTCCCGGGCAAGCGCCCATGAGTCTGACGAAGGGATCAGAATCAGGACGATGGGATAATGGCAGCCTTCAGCGCGGATACAGCAGTGCAAAGATTCCCCAGATGGACGACGGCCTGCCCCTGGTCATTCACTTTTATTTCACCGTCACTCTTCTTCGTCGTCAATTCGGCGTCACACTTCCTCGCTGATGAGGGAAGAGGGAAAGGAAATGGGTGCGAGCCAGGAATGGTTTCCTCCCTAGCCCTAGACTAAGGCCCGGGAGAGACCCCGTCGTTCACTAAGAGCCCCCCTGTCGATGGACCTAGCTCCCAGGCCACCCGGTCCAGGTACACACATGTTGGTGCAATTGGTTTTTGTCAACTGGGCCAGTTGGTTCTCAGTGCACGCCCAAGGGCGTATCGTGTGTCTTTGAGGGTCTCAATACCGGGGGAGGGGGAAGGAGGGAGCTGGGCGGGAAGAAAAAGAAAAGAAGACGAGGAGGAGGGAAAACGTCGAGCAAGGGCAAGGGGCAAGCCGTTAGGTTGGGGAGGGACCGCTGGGACTAGGCCGATGCGAGCAAGGGGTTGACTCTCACTCAAACCTAGGCCACTGACGCAGCAAGTGTACGAATCACACTTTCTAGCTGACGAAGCAATCATCAAAGTACCGGGCTCACCTTACTTCGCCTCCGGAATACATGTGGGCAAGCAACGCGACACGGAAAGAGGTGGAGTTGGGGACTAAGGACTCCCTTCGGATTGGAACGTCGACGCGAATATGGAAGCAATCGTGGATTCCAACACAAGGAGGAAGCCATGAGGGGAAACGACTTTGGGATGGGATGGGATGGATGTGGTTCCTCCCATTGGGAAACTTGCTGGTGTCCGTTGCTGCCCGCCGCCGAGTCTCCTTTGCGCCTCGAACTTTGGTGGCGCTGTCCGTGAGAAAGAGAAAAAGAAAGAGAAAGAGAGAGAGAGAGACCTGAGCTTTGGAAGGCAGTTGTCGTTTCGGGACATGAAGGAAACAGACGTAATTCAAGGTGTGGCAGCCTGCAGGAGATGATGCTGTGGTTCGTGGTTGCGATACTTGTCGACAACAGCAATTTACCGCGGCATATCGAGAAGCAATGCAAGAACGTTGCTGGCAATTACCCCCTCATGGGCCGGTATGCCCTCCGAAGAATTCCACGACTCGGCTTGACGAACAACGTGTCGTGTCGGTTGCTGCCGTCCTTCTCAAGGATGATTGTCTTCTCCCATCGGCACCTGTCGTCTGATGCTGCAAACCAGTAATCCGAGCGCATCGCCATAGCCCAAGACTTCACCACGGCGCCTCCCTAGCCTCGCGCTCCGCCTTGCGAAATTGCGGCCTCGAGTATCTGACCTCGTCTGGCCCCCGTCGCGTCAAGTCTGTTGCAATGGCATGGCTATTCGCCAATGGCCGGCGGCAGGCAATGAAGACAGCCGCGCGCACGGCACCTCCAGTCGGCCACTGGCCATTTCCCGTCATTGTATCATGGCATCAGTGCGCTCGACTTTTGCGCCTCCCTCCAAACCTCACGGGTCACAGCACCGTCCGAGGGCCGTCCAAGATGCAGAGAGCTCGTTGACGATGCAACCTTCGCCGGCCCTGTGCAGTTTTCACCAGGCATATTGCACTAGTCTCAACACTCTTCGCTTTGTTTCTCCCGAATGCCATTGAAGACCTTGTCGTTGTCGTTCTGCCTGTCCTGTCCTTCTGGAGTGGTGGACCGATCCAGCTAGCTATTGTCTACATCTCACCTCGCCGCGTTGCTGCATTGCCGACTCCAAGGTTGCCTGTCTCTGGTCTCCAATAATAAGGTACGAAACTGAGTGAGGGCCGAGTCAAAAAGCTACTGTACCTACCTTGGTCAAGGGGGGGATGGGATACGGGACGGAACCTGCGTCTGCATCCTGCGTCCGCGGCGCCTCGGCCGGCATCTTGTCTGTCTTGCCTGTCGGCTTGTCACACGGTACACCCCCAAAAACGACTCAGCGTCACATTCGCTCGAGCTTCACTGCATATGCATATGCATAAGGTACGAGCAGAACATCACAACTATTGCATTCCTCGCGCCTTCTCTCATTCTTCTGCGCATTCTCTCTTTCCCCCGTCCTCCCCCTGGCGCTGGCACCTCACCAGCTTCCTACATACATGCTCCGTCCACACACACCTGAACGAACTGGGGGGCAATGGGAAAGTCAATACGGCGGTGACATGCCTTTGCTCACGCCGTCCCTCTTGACTACCTTATGAACGGAGCAGCTCTCCTCTTTCGTACTCCGTAACGCCGTTACCTATGTATCCGATCCAATACGTGCCACTCACTGCTCTCCTCGCCTGCCATTTATCCATCCCATCCGCACCACGAACGCGCGAACCAGTAGCTAGGGCTTTCGAGCTCTTTCTTTGTTCCTCTCAAGGGTCGCGTGTTGCCGTCCCTCGGGAGACAAGAGACGCCAGACTGACGCACGATAGACCAAGCTTGCCTCCGTCGCAAGCCCAGCCAGTCCTCGCGCAGCGCACTACTCTCTTAGTCTTGCGGGCGGCCCCAACTGATCTTCAACGTCGACAAACTGGCCAAAAGAAAAATCAGAAAAAATAAAACCAAGAGAACCCAGTTCATCGAGCAAGGCGAAAAGGTACGTACGCTATCCGTACTGGGCAGGGGAACAATATGGTGTGGCACGGTACATTCATCCACCCATTGCCCATCCATCCAAGAAAGCCCATCCCTCCATCTTCATCCACACACCCTCCAAAGTTCCCGGACGCCTGGCCTGGCTGGACACCCCCCTTCAAGAAAGTCCACCCTCCACTTCCCTACTACGTGATCGTCCCTCGCTTTGGGCACTCACATGGGGGGGGCCTCTTCTTGGGCTCCCGAAACCTTGAGTCAAGCCCTGGTCCTGGTATGCAGCTATCCACCATTAGCACGGGCAAGGATCCCTCCAACACGTCCGTCCCAGGGCTATGACATTCCTGCTATGCCTATTCCCCTCCCACATCAATGCCCGTCATCTCCTCCCTACATTCCATAACTTCTACGTCTTCCCATCAAAACCACCTTGCACACAGGCCAAGCGGGCTGTTCCTCTGTTCACTTCTTCCGCCGTCAACTGACTGTCAACATCAGCTTGACAGCTCGATTTCGACACCTGACCGCAACAACAATAACAACATCAACCCACTCGAAGTAGGGACTTGCGACTTGCGATTGCTCTTCAGGGAAGGACACACACACACTCACACACGCACACACTACGCCAGAGGCGCATATTTCTTGGATCGAATCGACTGGACCTTTGCGTGGACGAAGCACCGGCACCCATTGACCTATCCGATACCTGCACGAGGCCACAGCAGAGGCGCAGCAGGACGATAGCGTATTCGAGGGACAGGTTGGGCCTGACTTTACGACTGCATATCGGACCTGGACCCGACTGAGGAGGCGGCCTCGAAACTCGACGACTATTAACCGCGCGCACATCGCTTACACGACTGTTGCCCATGCTTTTCTACGAGATCCGCCAGCAGCAGCCATGGTAATGCTGAGCGACCATTCCATGCGTGCCAGCCTCCAAGTGGCCCCTCTCAAGCTTCACAAATCCAGATCCTGCGATGCTCTGTCTTCGAAACAAGACCACTACAGCTCCAAGTCGTACACAACATCACACATGACACCGCCCGCAACGCCCAATGGGTCGCAGGAAGACCTGGCGGCCGACCAGCTGCCACCGCCGGTCTTCCACAACTTCCTGCGAGCCTTTTATCCTTTCCATCCAAGCTATGCCATGACCGACTCGAGCGTTACTCTTCCACTGAATGAGGGAGATGTTATCTTGGTGCATTCGATTCACACCAATGGATGGGCTGACGGAACCCTGCTGGTATCAGGCGCAAGGGGATGGCTTCCGACCAACTATTGCGAGGCATATGACCCGGAAGAGATGAGGAACCTTTTGAAAGCATTGCTCAACTTCTGGGATCTGTTGCGCAGCACATCGGTAAACGACAGCGAAATTTTCGGAAACCAAGAATTCATGAAGGGCATCATCGCGGGAGTACGCTATCTGTTGGTAAGCTTTTGACTCTGTGCTACGACCCCCCTCCTGTTACATTTTACTCACAACATAAAAGGAACGCACGCACTGCCTGACCAGGGAGTCGGCTATCATAACCCGCAACGAAAGTCTACGGCGCGCACGCAAGACACTACTTTCCGAGTTGTCGGCCTTGGTGAAGACAGCGAAGCGTTTGCAAGAGGCCCAGAAGGGCATCGCCCAACCGACAGAAGATGTCAATGATATCATTGACGAAATGATCCTGAAGGCTTTCAAGATCGTAACTAAGGGCGTAAGGTTTTTCGACATCCTTGAGGATGATCGTAGGCAACGCGCCCCCGCAGTGACTGTCATGGCTACTGTTATTGAAGAATCCTACATCCCACCGACGCCACCTGCAGATCAGATCAAGTTCGATGCCACTCACAATGCAGCTTCCCGAGGACCGACGAACGGAACACCCACCAGGGGTACGCCCTCGCAAACAGGCGATGCGGCACAAACGTCGAACGCACCGAATAGCAGGCGGCTTTCGACCCTCCAGTCCCCCGCTAGTCCCAACTCGCACCGCATGTCTCAAAATGTCAAACGGCTGTCATCCAGCATCTCACATCGCGTTTCATTGGCTGGCCCTTCTCCCCTGTCAAGGCCGCATCATCTTGTCTCGGAACGCCTCAACAAGAGCCACGATACTTTCTTGTCCCACCTGGGCTCCTTCATTGGCCGTCTGCACTTGCAGTCCCAGTCTCGGCCGGAGTTGGCCTTCGCCATCAAGCTCTCGGCGACATCTGGTGGAGAGCTGTTGGCTGTTGTTGACATTGTATGTGGTCAGAGCACCAGCTCTGATATGCTGGTCAAAGCGAGGGATATGATGTTTGAAAGAATCCGGGAGTTGGTAACAGCGGCAGGTCAGATCATTCGCCACGCGGTGTTCCAGGATGCCGATGTTATCATGCCACAGGACAACAGCCTGCTGTTGATGGCCGCAACGGGTTGTGTGAAGGCTGCCGGCGAGTGTGTAGCCAAGACCAAGTGGGCTATTGAACGTGTTGGCGACTTCGAATGCGAGTTTGAGGCCGGCGAGCTGGGTATCGATCTTAGCGTTCTGGATGTTGCCCTTGAGCCGCAATACCGTAGGCCATCTATCGCACCATCCGTTGCAGAAACAACCACCACCGAGGCGACCAGTGTCGCGGGGTCGACTAGAAGTTCTGACTCTATGCACTCCGTTGTGCCGCCAACGCCCCACCACCAGCAACGACCGAGTCTCGTCGCCAACGATAAGCCACTGCCTCAACTACCACCCGTCGATGGTAGTGAACCTCTCGGTCACCGACGTCGGCCTTCGTCTCAGAACTCTTCTGCCCCTAATTCACGACCGTCCTCACTAAACAATGAACACATTGCGAACATGGTGTCTTCCGTATCATCGATGCGGCCGACTCTTCCGCCTCTCCCCAAACTGTCCACATCCCTGCTCCCGGGAGATGAATACAGCCCCATTGAAAACCAGGATGGCGACTACAACAGTTCATCCCGTGTTGACAGTATGGCTGCGTCCAGCGCGGGCAGCAGTAGCACTTATCTCAGCCGAGACTCCGAGGCCAGCCTGGTTTCCCAAACATCTACCAGGGCGACCACACCCGATCACTCTTTGGCACCAAAACTCAAGCCTTCCATGTCGGAGCTCAGCAACGCCGGAAGCGCAAACGCCATCAATGAAGAGGTCGACGATGTCGAGTCTAAGATGCTGGAGAAGACTTACGCTCATGAGCTGATTTTCAACAAAGAGGGCCAAGTCACCGGCGGTTCCCTCGCAGCTCTTGTTGAGCGTCTCACAACACATGAGTCTACACCCGACGCGACGTTTGTATCAACTTTCTATCTCACCTTCCGATTGTTTAGCAGCCCGCTCAAGCTGGCCGAGACCCTCATCGATCGATTCCACTACGTCGCTGAGGCACCCCACATGGCCGGCCCAGTCAGGCTCCGTGTGTACAATGCATTCAAGGGTTGGCTCGAATCGCACTGGCGCGACGAGACTGACCGCGAAGCCCTCAGTCTCATTGAGCCCTTTGCGGAGTACGAGCTTGGTGCAGTGTTGCCTTCCGCTGGTCGGCGACTTCTGGAACTTGCTCAGCGCGTTGCCAAGGACATTGCCCTCGTCCCGCGCCTTGTGTCTTCCATGGGCAAGACAAATACTTCGATTGCGCAGTACATCCCGGCTGACACACCGCATCCACCCTTGGCTCTGACCAAAAGCCAAATTCACCAGCTGTTTGCTTGGAAGAACGGTGGCAGCAACCCCACTGTCTTGGACTTTGAGCCTCTCGAAATCGCCCGCCAGCTCACCATCAGACAGATGAACATCTTCTGCTCCATCATGCCCGAGGAACTTCTTGCTTCCCAATGGATGAAGAAGGGCGGCGTCGATGCACCCAACGTCAAGGCCATGTCAGCCCTGTCTACTGACTTGTCCAATCTCGTCGCGGAGACAATCTTGCAGCACTCTGAAGTCAAGAAGCGTGCTGCCGTCATCAAACAGTGGATCAAGGTTGCTCATCAATGCCTGGAACTCCACAACTATGACGGTCTCATGGCCATCATCTGCAGCCTGAACAGCAGTACGATCAGCCGTCTGCGCAAGACCTGGGACATTGTTTCTGTCAAGCGCCGCGAGATGCTCCGTACGCTGCAGGCCATTGTCGAGCCTGCGCAGAACAACAAAGTGCTCCGGACTCGCCTGCACGACCATGTCCCTCCTTGCTTGCCATTCCTCGGCATGTTCTTGACGGATCTCACGTTTGTTGACATTGGCAACCCTGCGACCAAGCAAATCCCTACTCTTGGTGGCGATGGCTGCGAGGAGAATGGCGGTGGTCTTACCGTCGTCAACTTCGACAAGCACACCCGCACTGCCAAGATCATCGGGGAGCTTCAACGATTCCAGATTCCCTACCGTTTGACCGAGATACCCGAGATGCAGGATTGGATGGCGGCTCAGATTGTGCGTGTTCGTGAGAGCGACCAAGGCAATGTCCAAGTCAGCTACTACCGAAAGAGTCTACTCCTGGAGCCTCGGGAGATGACTGTGCGAACCCCAATTGAGCCCCAGACTAGCAACACTAGTACCCAGGGCCGCGGTGACCTCTTTGGCTGGATGAGCCGAGACCGAGGCGCGCCGACGCCTACACCGATGTGATGTACGGATTAGGCATCCTACATCGTGACAACATTTGATCGAACGGACAACATCATTTCCACATTTCCGGCGACATACTTTACCCCTTATTCTGCTTCACTTTTGATACCCAATTTTTCTAACCTCTTGTTGAGGTATTATGTCATGAAAAAGTGTCATCCTAGGATGGCACTACACACGGCGTTAATCTGCTTCCTTGCCCTGCACTTCTCGTCTGGGCTTGAGGCCTCATCCGCCGGACCCGAAAACGCGCGGCGCTGGAATCGACTTATCACATTTTTTCTGCATGCTGGGAAATGTCTCATTCTCCCTTGTTCGACATCGACCAGAAGTGGGTTGTTTGTGGATGTCGGACTCATTTACACTCCTTGTTGGATTCGACCTTCACTCGCTCAAGAGTTGGCTGGAGGAAGGATGTCTTGTTCCATTGTGTATCCTATCTTTGGTGGTTTTGGATGGTGGCTGGTCTCTAGATGGATGGACGGACCGGAGTTGATGGTATACCAGGCCAGGCCTTCGTGCCTTCGTTGGACACCGCTGTCCCTGCGGATGATGTGGCAGGCTTTTCCTCGGCGTCTAAAAGACCAAAAAGTGTACACTGTATATGTAGGCCAATCTGCACGCTGCGATGGAGCAGAGACGAACAGATATCATGAATAGGATACGCTTCCTAATGACGAATGAAAGTTGTAACTTATACAGTATTCGAAGCATTGTGAACCCCATTGTATGATAGGCTTTGTGATGTTTCTTGTTCAGTTGCGTGAGGCGATTCCCAAGTGGGTTCTCTTAAATTCTCCAACCCCACATCGTGTGATGACTGCCAGTGTGGGCAGAGGGTCCGCTCCACCGGATGCCCACCGAATCTAGGCCTCCACAACGACAAAGTCCTCATCAACCCATCCGATATGGTGTAGTGGCCAACATGATGCCCTCTCATCTCCAGTGAAAGGTTAGGCATAGCCCCGAGTTCGATTCTCGGTTTCGGAAATCATTAGTCTCAGCGCCTCCCTCGTCTCTTTTTGTTTTTCTTGATTATCACGGGCGGGGCTGATTGTTGACGTGTTTGGTATTCTCACCTCCCGTCCGGCAGTATTTCGTCAAGGCAGAGCGGCAATTCCTAACGGCATGTAATGTGGCGAGCGGTACATGTAGCTACGGCTTTCCGGTTCAGAAAGCGCCGTGGGTATGTCTGGGCAACACTATTTCGCTGCTGATTGTCCATGATCTATCAAATTGGGAAAAAATCTCTTCGCAATCTTCGAGCAGGTTACGAAAACCTGTAAAGTGATTGGTTGACAACCACGTACTAGAACGTCGTTGGGAGAATGGTTTCTCGTGTGACTCCAATTTTGCTTACGCCGCGAATGCCTGTCCTCGCATGCCAGCGTCGTATATCGCGTCGCTGACTGCATATCACTTGAGCCAAGATCCTTTCGGCCCGCAATCACTTGCAGGTGTTTGATCTGATCATTGCAGCCAACTCCGGCGTGGAGAGGGGCCGATGGCTGATTACACGTAGCCAAAGGTTTCCCTGCTTCAGCATGTTAGACCGACCAACTGTGCCCAACGATAGATCGGCCGTCGAAACACCATGCACACTCAACAGTGAACAAGCCTGCTTCTTACTGTAACGTTGGATGGTCATCATAACGGTCTCATCTAGTGTGGGGATTATCGGTCTTGTCCAGTCGGGGATGGGGAAGAGTGCCGATGTCACGATATGATGCGAGTGAGATGTTGTGAGCTGCGCGAGTAGGCGCTTGGCGGAGGTTACACGAGCTTCGATGGGCGATGATGTCGATTAGGTTGCCGAGAGGGATGGATAAGCATAAAAGAGAGGGTTGGCGAGGAGTTGCTGGTTTTCCGAGGGATGTTGCGTGAGAAATTCTCAGCTCTCTGCCTTGACCACATCGTATGATCGTATGATCGCACCCAACACTGCTTGACGACTCGCCCTTTCAACGAGAACCACCACCACCACCATGAGCTTCATGTCCTTCTTCGGCTCCCCAGCCGTCTTGATTCTCCCCGCCGCAGTCCTCCTCTTCTTCCTCGCCCAATGGGTCCTCTCAACCCGAAGACCACCCAACTTCCCCCCCGGCCCACCATCCATCCCAATCCTCGGCAACGCGCTCCAGATCCCGCCCAAAAAGGCCTTTTTCAAATTCCAAGAATGGAGCCAGACCTACGGCGACATCTTCGGCATCAAAATCGGCACGGAGAACTACGTCATCCTCTCTAGCGCAGAACACATCAGAGAGCTATACGAGAAGCGAGGCGCGATATACTCGGACAGGCCGCAGCCCTTCATCACGAGCACGCTCATCAACCCCGGGACGATCCTGTTTATGAATAACGACCACCACATCAAGAAGCTGCGCACGGCGCTGCGGAATCATTTATTCGGCCCTAATGAGCTGAAGCGTGTCGTCGCGGCGCAGGAGGCGCATGCTGTCTTGCTTATGAAGATGATTCTGGATGATCCGGGGCAGTTTCACATGCACTTGAGACATTGGGCTCTAGCTACGCCGCTTTCTGTGATGAGTGGGCAGCGAGTCGCGGCGGGAGATGGGGTCGCTTCGACGAGGACGTATTTTGCGACGCAGGATATGTGGTTGCGGTTTCTCACGCCCGCGCAGGCGCCGCCGGTGGATTTGTTCCCCGTGATGAAGTATTTTCCCGCGTTCCTCGCCGGGTGGAAGCGGGAGGCCGCGGCGCTGAAGAAGGGGATGTTTGGGACGATGTACCACATGCTCGACGGGGCTAAAGCGCAGGCAGCGGAGATTGCGGGTGGGAGGAAGGGAAAGGAGACGGAGTCGCTTATGGCGAGGATGATTCGGGAGGGGGAGGCGAGTAAGGTCGCGGGTAAGGGGCCGACGTATGGGGATCATGAGCTCGCTGTCTTGGGGGCGGGGACGTTGGATGCTGCTGTGGATACTGTTATTGCTACGACTAGTACCGTGGTGCTTATTATGGGTGCGTATCCCGAGATGCAGAGGCGGCTTCAGGAGGAAGTTGATGCTGTGTGGCCGGGGGAGGCGCCTGGGTTTGAGGATCTTGGGAAGGCGAAGTATTTGAGGGCTTGTTTCAACGAGGTGAGTCTCACTTCTTGTTCTGGCTGGACCTTTCTTGAAGTTGAGAGCTAACGAGAACCGATCACGCAGGCTATGCGCTGGCGCACCGCTGCGCCTTCGGGTGTCCCCCGCGTCCTCGCGAGGGAAGATACTTACCTTGGCTACACGTTCCCCAAAGGCACGAGGTTCCTGACCAACACGTACGGGATTCATAAGGACGAAGCGTGGTACGACCGTCCGGACGAGTTCCTGCCGGAGCGGTACATGGACAACCCGTGGGGCGTACGTCCGGAGCTGGCGGCGGCAGCGGAGCGGGAGAAGAGGCACCCGACTTATAACTTCGGGGCGGGGCGGCGGATGTGTCCCGGGTTGGACTATGCCGAGAACCAGATCTTGATGACGATTGCGAAGCTTGCTTGGGAGTTTGATGTTGTCCCTGCGCGAGGGAAGAGGTTAGATACGACTATCGAGACTGGGTTCCATTCTGATCTTGTTATGGGGCCCGAGAGGTTCGAGGTTGAGTTTGTGCCTAGGGGCGAGGAGAGGCGGAGGGCGATTTTGGAGGATGCGGTGAGGGCTGAGAAGGTCGTTGAGACTTGGGTCAGTTAGAGGTGAGAGATATGTCTATGTCTTTGAGATGGTTTGTTGGCAGATGGGATCCGGGGGCACATCTCACACTGATGTAGATCTGTGCTGTTACTGATGGTGGTCATGATGTTACGATTCAATATGTTCAAAGCTTGATATTGAATAAGCCGTATTTCGATCATCTATGACCTAAGAGAAATGCTTATGAATGGGCCTCAACTACGAGTCTAGTGATTGGAACTCTGTATCGGTCTTGCCCGTTCTGATAGACGACGACACAGGGCATCTTCGCGAACCAGAAATAATTCGCGGCATACTCATCGAAAACATGGGCTATTCTATGACGAATTCCTCATCATATAATTTTGCTCTGTACGCCTCAAAATCAATGCAGACCGTTTCACTGGATTTATCGCTGGAATACGAGAGTGAGAAGACAAGTATGAGTGACCAGACGGCTCAATGTCAGGAAGCAGGCATCTCAAGAACGACGAGCATCCTTGGCCATTTCAAGGCTCGTGTGATATACTGCTTAATGAGTGGCTGTCACCTTGACTCGCGGGAGATCGAAGTGATGAGATTATTATTGTTGCCAGCCTAGTCTCATGAAAAGTATGACGATTTGACTTGTGAACGATGAGCCCGAGCTTGCGCAGATGTGATGCTTTCGATCCATCTCATAATGGCCAATTATGCATTGCCGTATATCCGGGTTCCGGGTTCCTCGGCTCACTGCGATGGGATGGATGGTAAGCGAGAGGGCAATGTTATTTAATGACTTCGACTTATTCGTATGCGCGCGAGAGCTGTCGGACTAAGTTAAGTAGGCGTAGGTACTGAGTCCCACACCGAGAAACCGGTGCCTGCCAAGACATGAGTAAAATCCGATCGGGAGGCGATAGAGGCAGCCCTGAACGGTCCGTCATCGACAATGAAATGTTATTGAGAAGTTAAAAGAAGCCTTGTCGGACCGGCCCGTTGACTGTGCATGAGATTCATTAGTGCTGGACAGACGGAACCCGCGGCTTGCTGTTACTTGCATCCCATCTCAGCTGTGCTCCAGCCTCGATTGTGCCTTGCTGTGGTTGCAAAAAACAAGGCCTGCGCCGCTTTGGCCGCGTGGATTCTGGCCCCCGAAGAGAGCAACTCGATGTCGCATCGTGAATTTGATTGGCTGAATTGAGACGCGGTGCAGCTGGAAATTAGATTAAAAAAATTGTTAATGCGCCTCCACGTGTCGGTCAGCCCGAACTCGCGGCCATCGAGGCCCATCGGATCGAGGCAGTGGATTGTGTTCGTGGGCGATGGCAAGTTTCGCAATCGGTCATCGTGTCTATTCTCCTTGGTATTTGTTGTCTGTTAATTTTCTTTAGTCGTACTTGCCGTGCATTCCGTGCTCCCGTCCAAATGCCTCTCATTTGTAAGACGCCCAGCCTTTCTCCCCCTCCCAATTATTTCCCTTTCCCACTTCCAAGATCTGGCGGCGCCCCAATCCAACCAACAAACAAAAAACAACACCGATTTACCTGTCTGTCACTGCTCGCCGTTCCTTGTTGCGCCGGAGCTAGCAGACTGACCCCAATTGGCCGCCCATCGGTGCTCACTTAATCCTTCCCTCCTCCCCCCGCAACCCGACTTCATACACGCATTTGACCCCATTAAATCCGCGCCGCGCCGCACCGTTGGGATATCGCAATGTCACAACCGGGATCCGACGAGGAAGGGAAGAGAAAGCGGGACAAAGTGGGAGAGTTCCTGTATGCGCGTCATCTTTCCCATTTCATGCACTTTACGCATCTTGCATCTTGCGGCCCCTCCCCATCCCAGCCCTATGAGGGAGGCTCCGACCCCTCACTCTCAATCATCATTTGACTACACCGCCATGCTCACCATTGATGTAAGAGGCAATTGCGCTGACTCAATGGCAGAAAGAAGAATTACAATAAAGGTGAACTCGCCTTAAAGCATGCCGTCGGCTTGGGTCAGACCCCCAATGTCGTCCCCGTCACACAGCCCGTTATCAATGGCCCCTCACGCGTCGTCGAAGTCGGCTGGCATCCCGTCGGAGGCCTCGCCGGCAAGTGGTTCGCCGAAGAAACGGGTCTGGGAAAGATGATTACAGAAAAGATCAACAAGTATCCCGATCCTACTCAGCACTGGGCCGTTCTGGTCGGCGACTACGCCCACCAGCTGTGGATGGTGAGTCCTCTCATCTCATTTCACTCACCGCTCCCCATCCATGACCTAACCCACCCCGTCTAGGATGAGAGCTTTCACGTCATCTACACCAATGAGCGATACAAGCGCGAAGAATGGCGCACCTTCACCGTCGGCGAGACCACCTTCAACGACGACGCCATCCGTCGCGCAGGCGAATACGTCATCCAGAGCATCAGATCACGGCAGCCAGTCTACAACCTCATCACCAACAACTGCCAAACCTACGTCCTGGAGCTCCTCGACGCCGTCAAAGTCGACGGCCACAAGGACTTTGGCACCACGCTCGCCGTGTACGAGAGACTCTTCAGCTCCGGCAAGGTTATTGACCTTTTCTCAGACGAGCAGAAGCAGGAACAGCAGAATCAGCTACCGATGCTCGAGGCCCCGCCACAAAGCTACGCTCTACCGCCGTCACCTGCGTCACCGCCTCCAGGCGGACCGCCAATGTCATATACCTTCCCGCCACCGCCCGGGCAGAACCCGTATCCGCCGCAGTATCAGTACGGACTGCCTCCGCTACCGCCGCCTCCGGGCCCCCGCCTCCGGGTCATCCGGGCCCTCCACCACCGCCGCCACCGCCTCGTCCACCAGCGGGGCCGCCGCCGGGTCCTCACCCTGGAACTGTCTCTCATGCTCAACAGGTCATGAACGACAATACCACGCAGCTCGATACCCAAGAAGAGGCGAGCAGGTCGAGGGGTCTCAAGAAGGAAAAGGACAAGGACAAAGAGCCAAAGAAGAGCTTCTTCTCTCGGTTTACCCGGAAATGAGCAGACTTGGCGGGGCGTTGTGTTTGTTTTGCCGTTTTCCCTCTCATTTTCTTCAAATCATACCCTTTCACGGCCTTTACTTAATAAAGTCCGGAAGACCCGGAGACGATACACATAGAAGCATTAGGGACGGGCGGCGTTTTGAGGACAGATGTAGGCCCACAGAAAGCATTACACATTACTGTACATGATTTTCCCTACTTGCTGACCGGGAATGCGAAGGCCATCGTGGACCGTGAGCCAAGCCTCCCTCGCGCGGTCGTCCTTGGGCCGCCCGACTGCTTTCGACCACCACATACGACCATACCCACTGGAGAACTCGGGATCCCGTCCGCTCTCCCATAGATAAGCCAGTGAGGGCCGGATTAGTAGTTGGGTCGGTGACGACCAGCGAATACCTGGTGTTGTATGTTTTTTACGTTTTCAATATGTTTTTTGGTCTTCATAGAGTTGGTGGGTCCCTTTCGGACGTGTCTCAGACTACCTAGTATCAGAGAGACTGCCACTCCCTTCTGGTTAGAGTAAATCTATGAGACTACCATCGAGCGCTTGAGAGCGTGATCCCACTCGACGACATATCACGCATATTGTAAGCTGAGAGGACCTGTTTACCATATAGTATTACCTTGACCACGCGTCTAAACGTGGAAGAGAGAGTCTCACTTTCCGGGTCTCAAATTTCAGACTGATCGCACAAACAGGCTTCTACTTATGGCGGGTCTGGAATACTAAAGACGCATGGTGTTGCTCTCAATGGCTTCCATGAATAGCTCCATTCCTCTGAGACACCGGTTCACAAGTCTGAGCCCGGTGAACAATGTTCTGCGCTAGGGCCTGTATACTTGAGTTGAATACATGACGTCTCATCTCACGTCTTGAGAAGTGAAAATATTGTTGTCTTGCAGAAAATCTCGAATTCTAAAGCAGAGAAGTTCTAAGGTTTCCAATGACACTTGGAGGTGTCTCCCGCCCATGAATGAAAACTTGATACACAAGACTTCATGCAGCAGGGCATGCTTTCATCGCCAATTCTACTGCATCATTGCGAACTTTAGACCGAGCTCTTCTGAGCACGCGTTGTCCATGTCCTTAATGTTGAAGGTGTAACAGTGTGAGTGTGTGTCGAGGTGTTCCAACTTGACCAAAGTCGGAAATCGGAAGGTATAAGTAACCGTATTCGAGTGACTCATGATGTAACTTATGTTCTATACACTCTGCACAACTATTGATTGATATTCAATCGGATTCCGGCAACTCACTATACTTCATTTCGGTGTTGTTGAACTTCCTGTGCTCATATCATACCGAGGTAGCCCAGCTCTCTTCAACATTATGATGACGAAGCCAGTCCTGAAAATTACAACAATTGTCGACGGAGCTAAGCCTCTTTTCTCAAGGTCTTCAAGGAACGAAGGTTTCTTCCATGTCGTAAGATGGCTAAATTCAGAGCCGAGTAAGATGAGGAGGGAGTGCTTCAGAAGCCTTGTTTCATCGCCACACCAACTCCTAGTCTCCTCCATGGCCCCAACACTACAGGAGGCCTCGTAGAAGACGAGACACAGTGTGTAACCTGTAAATACGCACTAAGATACTTTCTAAAGGTTGTATTTTCGGTCTGTTTCCCAGGAAGAGCTGCACCTCAGAGAGGGGATATGCGGAGGTGTTGCCATGCCTGACCAAGCCGAGACACCGAAAGCCCGGCAGTTGCGAGATGACTTCTCTTCATCTCGGTAAGCTACATGATTTGAAAGACTAGGAACAGCAGCTTAAAAGATCGCGATGGCGTGATGGAGTCATTAGGATCAAGGCCGAGGGTCACATTATGCTCATGCACATGAAGGCTCGTGACCACGTCTCTGCTGCAAGCAAATCCAAAAGGGTAGATACAGTAGACTAATTTCTGCAGGCTCCACCAATTCCACATGTCATCCTTATCCTGTGAGCACTAAGGGGGGGCACCAGCAGGAATCTGGGGAGGCATGCCCTCACCGAAGCTCGATAATGAGCAAATAGTGGGAAGGCGACACACAGTCTGTGCGAAGTTACACACCACTATTGTCTTTTCACGGAAGTAATGGTATCTCTGGAATTATTAATCGTGATTGATCACCGATTTGGAGCTGAGAAAGGCAGGTTTGCGTTGAACCGACGGGGGTTCGTCGTTGAGAGCCTCACACAGAATTTCATGTTCAATATTTGTTCCGTTCCCAGGATGTAGCTAATTCCCACCTCGTTTCTCAATCTCAACTCCAACTCTTTCACCACTGTTAACAATTGTCTTCAGGATTGATACGGCAGGTTTTGATCTCGCACACATTCATCTTTTCAATGCCTAAGACGGACTCAGAGACACACACAGCAGAGCGTGTGCTGGGCCAAAGTCTATCCCTGCACCATCTCAGCTCCTTGATCCTAGACGTCTGGTTCAACATTGTCCAGGAGAAGACCTGGGCACTGAATAGAGCTCCAGGAAAGCCCGCTCACGCTTCGGCTGAGAGTCCATTGTCGTCTGTGGGTGATAATATCGAAGAAGACCGACTCGGAGAGATGGACTGGAATGAAAACGTCAAAGGCGAGTGTGTTCTCGAGAACAGCCCGACCAAAAGTCCAATGCTAGGTTCGCCTTCTAAGGATAGCCGATGGGATATGGAAAGATTTCTCTTGAATGAGGAGCGCAACCGCCTGTGTTTGTGGCTATCGGACTTTTCGACTCATGAACTTGATCAGCTTCTCAACGCCCCAGCCAATGACGCATTGCACATATTTGGCGTGGTTGCTCTGGAGTCCTTCATAAGAATTGGAGATGCTTTACTTAGCCAGTCCTGTAGGTTACTCTATACCAATCCGGGTCTTGAAAGTGATCGAATAAGGTAGCGTAAAAGACACGTACTAATTGGGAGCAGTCGTCTTAAATCACTTTGGCACTACCGATCCTCGTCTGAAATTGCGTAATGAGCTCAATTCAATGCTCCAAATTGGAAGACGCTGGATATTCAACCTGTCTGGGACACTTGGATCTACCTTGGATAGGAACAACATCGTTTGGGAGACTTTAGAAAGTGGAAGCATTACGAGTTCCTACTTGTCGTCAAGCCATAACAACGATGATAGCACACTTCACTCCATGCTGAAGTCTGAATTGGCTACGTTACACGAGTTAGGTTACACTCTTCGCCGTAGTCTCGCAAAAAGCGCTAGGCGCAGTGCTCGGTAGGATGGGGCAGGCCTTTCTCGGAACATCAAATTGACCTTGCTTAACGCCGATCTCTGCTTGGATAGGCCAATATTTGGAAAGAAATATCTGATTCTCTAATTCTGCTTTTGCTGATTGCTTGGGCGGTTGAAAAGCGTATATGCGAAAATGCTTTCGGTGATTTACGTTCGAAAAGTGAAAGACGACGAGGTCGATATTATTTAATCGGCCATGAAGTGATCACAACTCTTATTTAAAGTGAGGAGAAATGAGTGCAATGTACCTTTAAGGCTAAGGCTAAGGCTTTCTCCCGGACATGGAAATCTGTGTACCTCGTGCATATTTGATGCTCACCGAAGCTTTGTTCGGACACAAGCTACTGTCAACTATTCACAGTGAAGGTCGCCGGAGAGTGCATACATGCATTGGAGTCGGTTTGTTGCAGCTTGATAGTGACCAAATTCCTAATTGCATGGATACACCCGTCAGGTTACAGACTTGGCTACATTGATTCAACTAGACCACATGTCGAGGGGCCCAAGTTACAGGCAAATATTTGGATGTTATTGCCGCATCTTGAATGCTTCAAGTATCATTTGTCCCAAGTGCTTACATGTCATGTTGATATCATTCATTACCGGCATGATACTTACGTAAGGCCAACTCCAAAAAGCGAGCTTGGTGATGGTTAGATATATTATCACTGTCGGTTGGAATTACTGGGCTTTGAAAGTGACCTTTTCAAGTCGTGAGGTGGCGATCATACTTCAAACTACTAAGTATTATCATGGCACCCCAAGACTTACATGATGTCGAAATCGATGGAGAGTAATGCGTTGAGAGAATCAAGCTGATGGCACTTGGGTTGAACAAATTAATTACGCTGTGAACCTCACCCGACGTGAACAATCCAATTTGATCGATTCTCTTCGCGTGTAATAATCCCTGAATACCTACACCAAGCCTCCTTTTGCATAAAGCTCGCTAACGGTTGAAACCCGGGATGGCGGATTGAAGTAACTTGATAGCAGTTTCCTTGTCTCCTTGCAATGTCTTCAACGCAGATTGAACCCCCTTCATTCCTGTCACTGTCTCAAAAGATGCTGGGCCAGCCGAGATAAAACCATTGTCGCTCACCACGTTGAACTTCGCATACACCTTGCTGACTTGCGGTATGCCCCCGCCAGGCTCTCCAATATCAGCAGTCATCATTCCTTCGTCTTTGACATGGTTGTGGTTCATGACCCGTACAGTCATGTCGCCTGAGTTGGAGATCTCCTCCAGGAAGTCCTGCATGAGCATCTCAAGATCTCGAGTTTTAACCTTGCAGATTATTCCATCGCCAATTGCCTCACCATGGTTCTTGAGGAGGTTGAAGATGCGGCTTGGAAAGTTGACTTTTGCATCATTGCCGATGAGATTTTCGACTCGCTCCAAAATTGGTATGGTGATGTAAGTTTTCCCCTTATCCTTGCCTCTCACATGGTTATTCGCTACCAAGGATGTGATCAATGTGGTTTGAGCCAGAACGAGATCGACTTGCAGCCTGTCGAATCTCTGCAGCCGAGCCTCACCGCGGATGAGTTCGTTCAGAAAGGTTTTGAATCTGCCTTCGGAAGGGGAGCCGAATGCTTCGGCAGCTACTTTGAGGTTATAGGCCGCTTCTCTGACCATTTTTACAGCAGCGCAGACCCCTGCGCCATTGTATGCCTCGTTGACTTTTTCGATGTCTTCAAGAATATGTTGCGTGATTGCAATGTGTGTGCAGACGCTGTCAAGGGTCTTGAAGCCTTTCTTGCTTCGTTCCAGTGCATTTGCAATTTGTTGGATGGTCTGGAGTGCTGCACCGAGTATTTGGCCGCAAGCAGCGACGAGACCGACGATTTCCTGTTCCCTGGTAAACATATGAAAGTAATTTACGAATGTGAAGAAGGCCACGTACAGCCATCTTTGTTTTACGCCGATTCAAGGAGTTCCACAGATAACCTCGACTTGTAAGACGTGTAGATATGAGGGAGGGCTCGAGAATTGTGCCGATGAGGAAAGTGAAGCCCACGTCGGCATTTGAGAATCTAGGGGCCTTTGAGAATTTGAAGAGAATTCAAGTTCGACTGGGGCAGTGCTGCCGCCTTCTATGAGAACAAGAAGTGATTCCTGTTGTCACCTGGCCCCCTACCTAGCATACACACCTGGCAAACACACCTATTAGGCCCAGATGCACGCAATTGGTTGAGATAAGTATCGTCAATGATTGAAGCACATCCACGTATGACAACTTGCACGTTCGATTCGTTGAGTTTGTTGAATGCATAATCTATTGCAGCAGGCTGGGAGGAAATGTCAGCTGTGGCGTTGATGTGTCTATTCACCACACCTCCAGTCAACCTGACATGCACCCCGCCCGCCTCATTCTTGTTGAAAACGAGGCCTAGAGCTGACTTGCTGAGAGAACTACTTCACCACTTCCCGGATTGGCGCAACCCTTTCGCGAAATCCTCGAGCACTGTATACATGGGCTTTTTGTAAGGCGGCGGGGGCGCACTGGCTGTGAGGAAATACACGCCGATTGGGCGTCTCTACACCGATGGCTGACTTGGCACAAGGCGAGAGCCTGATTGCTACTGAGCTGAGCTCGCGGAACGACATCGTCCGGACCAGAATGCTTTCAAGATGATGAAGACATGTGTTTTCCATCATCGATTTCTTGATGGAGCACTTGGTAATCACCACTCTCGTAAATAGTAAAGCGGCTCAAAGGCGGCGGCATGAAAATAGAAGCTCTCTCATATTGAGATTTGAAAGATGGCGATAAATAGACGACCCCAACTTCAATATCTCAACCGTCATGGTCGAGACTAGTTCTCCTTTTCGATATTTTCACACCCCTGAGTATTGTATTGTCTTTCGTATTTTACTTCCCATCACTGGGCCTTCTAGTCCGACGCGTACATGCAGTCAGATCAAACTTCGTCCAATGCCCACGGCATCCCCTCAGACCATCACCTACTCCGCAGATACGCTGCCTGTGTGGAGCGAACTGGACTTGGTTCTGCTTTCCGAAGACGTGCACAGAAAGACAACGCTATGTCCCAGAGCTCTGACTCCCTCAATACGGAAGCTTCGAGCAACGGCATTCATGGCAATGGCCTCCTCAATGCCGGTAGGATTGGTGGGAACTCCCTGACTGGACTTTCGGGTGCTCGCTCTGAGCAACAGAATCAGTTCCATTACCACCACAATCATTTCGGAAGCGGGAATTTCTACGCCGCAACATCTCTAGATGCTAGCAACTCAAGCAAGCATGTCATGGGTGCTTCCTACGAGCACTCGAACGAAAAAACCCCTAGAACCTCTCTTGAACCCATCCACCCGGTGACGGCCGCGGCCCGGGCTTCGGCAGGTAGGGAAACCGATTCGGACAGAGAGTCTCAGAACGATGGCCCGCAAGTGCCTCAGATCAGACTTCCGGAGACAGGACCGCATAGCTCTGATCAGTCATCATCTTCTTCAGACTCGGAAGAGGACTTTATTGTAGAGGCTCGGTCTACCGAGCAATACATTCGTATGATTGAGACTCGCGGCTTTAAAGCTACACAAAGCTTTGGAGAGATACTCGGTCTGCTCCCTTCCCACGTACGGCACCAGCAAGATGTATTCGAGCTAGTGAAGTCCGTCAAGGAGCAGCAGTGCTTTTTCGAGAACCATCAGACTAGCCTTCCTGACGTCATTCGACGTGTCGCTTCTCAATCGCCACAGAAGATGTCCCATCTTCGGACATGGGATAACGTGCTGGAAAGGCTCGATGAACTTCAGCGTGTTCTGGATGCCCCGAAATTATTCATAGGGGAGAGATCCAAGAGAAAGCTTCGTGAGGGTGCCGGGGTAAGTGTCTCCATATCCGAGTCACCGAGGCAATAACATACTAATACTGACATGCAATAAGGCCGAAATGTCTGTAGGCGTCGACTGCACCAGAAAGCTTAAAAGATGGAGAAAGCGAATTGTAATTGCCAATAGAAAGTACATGGGGACGGCATCTATCCTTATAGACAGCCATCCTCAAGACTTTCGCAACAACCTCACGGATCTTTCTCGAATCCTCGCCGACATATGCACTGAATCACATGTCTCGGCGCACCTCAAAAGATGTCTGGCCGAGGCATGTTCACGACAATGTCACGAACGTCACATAGCCTACCTCAGACTGGCACCGGAAGAACCTCCCACACCTTCAAACTCAGCTGTTACTGAGGGAGACAAAGCCGAATCGGGTAGTCCATTATCATGCGAAGCTACCTGGCATCTCGCTTTCAAGTCGACCATTAGCAGTGAACCGAAGTTAACCTGGCTTAAGGTCGTATCAACTATGCTAGTCAAATCTTCAACATTTACAAGCTCAACAGTTCGACCACTCGTTAACACTGGTTCTTCGGATATTTCAAGCTTCTCCATCAAAGCCGAGGCACGTGTAGAGACGGCCACGTCGATTACTCAAACTTCCAGAAAACGGCGGGCATCTTCATCTCCTCCGGAGCCTCCGTTAAAACTTCAGAAAACAACCATTGGCCAAGCTCAAATCCAGGGGAGTTTCAATCACGAAAGACGCAACGGCATGGAGATCTGCCCGGAGTATCTCACGGGTCAGGAGCATGACAATGCCCAACATGCCATCATCAGGATATCAGACAACTCCGGATGCGACCTTCGGATTTTCTACCTGCCTCGATCTTTTCATACAGAAGAGGCCCAGAAAACCACCCTGGGGGCAGCGATTGGGCACAAGCTTAAGCGAAAGCCGCAGAAAGGATCCGGGTCTCTCCACTGGATTGTCACAACGGCACGTCTTGTTGCAGAGGCTGTAGTTCGATTTGACCTGAGAGACAAGGATGAGTCCTTGGAAAATTGTATCATTTTTCACGAGGCTAGCGCCAGTACGTTACACTCCAAATCAGCGCCGTCAATGGAAGTGAAAATTGAGAGAGCCAACTCGTCCGTGTCAAGCGAACCAGACCAACTCATCGATAACGGGACCCAAGCTCATAGGGGATCTCGTAAACATGTGCTTCTGAATTTAGGAATTGTTCTATTGCAGCTTGGTACTCATAGAGATTTGATTGATGATCTCGATGCCCCCCCCTCCCGGCCCCGAAGACAAGCAATTCTACATCATAAGAAATGCTGGGAAGGCCGCGAAAGGGGTTAATGAAACATACGCAAATGCTGTCCGTAACTGTGCCCGGCTGTTCGGGGATAAAGGCACGACGGCAGAAGACAACTTTTTGGACAGCTTTCTGAGAACGGTTTTACAGCCTCTAAGGGACTGCGAGAAGGCTCTCTGTACTCACGGACACCTTTTGTAGCATTTTAACCCCGTGCCGCTACGTAAGTATGCTAATCCTGGATCAAACAGCGGCCGAGAGCCTTGATTGCATTGATCATGACGGCCCTGGTCTATTTTTCTCTTGTTGTTATATCTAAAACATGTTTGTGTTCATGCAATGATGTTCTTTTATTCTTGCTTCGATTTGAATTGCGATGGTATTACAGCAATCTGCCTAGGTAAAAAAAAAGAAAAAAAGAAAACTACAATCCAGGCCATGAAGTTGACTTAATGCTAAGGGCGATCAAATTATCAATTTTTTCCTCTACTTCGATTTGGATTCTCAATTACAACTTACTCTCATATTGAGCGACCTTAGGCCTTACTCTCAACAGCTGACGAGCGCTATCATCCGATCCCTTATCTCGTCGCAGAGCGCAATGAACAAGTTGCCCATGCCCTCAAACGCGGTCTCAAGCGTCTGCAGATTCTTACTTCGTAGCACTTCGTACATTGTACGCCGTCGTCGAAAATCGTATTGTGCCTGGAGGCTCTACTCCCGGCTCCCCTGACAAGGCTTGCAACAATGGCAACCCTTTCTTATGTGAATGAAGCCATTACGTTATTGGGCAGCAACAAGGCTACCACTATTCATGCAGAGCTGACCACATACAGCTCGACTATAGGAGGCGTACAAGAAAAATAAATTTATCAACGTCTTGAACGAGGTAAGGATGCCTTACAGCTAAAATTAAATACCGCGGCTTTTCCAACTCATCAGCAACTCCCCTCACAGAATCAGCTAACACTCATTCAGAATCTACCTAATGAAAGGCATATAACCGCTTCTCACCAGAATCATGGACCCTAATACGATTGCGAAAATGGACATGGACGATTTGTTATCAATGCATGATATCATGCGGACGCAGTTCGCCGAAGCCCTTGCCAACGACAGGATCCCATTGGAGGTTGAGATCATGCTACGATCGACGACGGCGGAAATGTGCATCAAACTTGGCTCCCAGCTAGCCCGGCAACCACTTCTTGAAGATGCCATCCAGCACCGAGACACCATTCGTGTTGGGGGCTCCCAGCAGGCCCTTGAAGAGTCCGTTCTCCATGGCCGCCAAGCGAATGATGGGTTAATTGGGCACGGCGTCGAAGAGGGGAATCTAGACCTTCACCTCGAGATCCTGACTAACTTGGGCCATTCCCTGGTTCAAAGGTTCGAGCTGAAGGAGAACCCGCCCGACTTGGAGGATTCCATCGCCTGCAAGCGGGAGATTCTGGCCAAGGCATCCAGGAACTCCGAGCGGTATCTCACGGCGCTCAACAATCTTGCTTCATCATTGCGCCTGCGCTATATGTGCACGGAAGAAGACGAAAACGAAAGAGAAGCCAGTGACTTATTTCGAGAGCTGCTGTCATCGGCTGCGCCTGGAACACCGCTGCACAACGCCGCCATAGGCCAGATCGGCGCTACAGCTGTGATGAAGTTCAGGATAAAGAAGACGCCAGAAGTACTGGACGACGCAATCGCAAATTGCAAGATTGGCTTGGAGGCACATAGCCCGGTGGACGACGGCTGGAAGCCGATGTTTAGCATGCTCGTCGAGCTCTACACCGAGAAATTCAACTATACTGGCAATCCGACAGACTTGAAAGTACTCGTCGACGCTTCATGGCGCCACTACGAATCGATACCGGCTGGACATCAAAATCAAGGAGACGCATTCCTGAAACACATCAAGACATTGCGCGAATGCGCATTTCAGCTTCAGCCTGTACATATGTTGGAGCACATCAGTGAGAAATGCCATACCGCGCTCGAAAGCATGCCGGCGGACTCTGCGACCAGGACCCTGTCGCAGGCCGAGTATTCCCACATTCTGGGTCATATATAGTGCTTGTCAGGTACCCTGTTGGACCTCATCGATGTCGTCGAGCATGGCCTGTCTATGTCGGCCGACTTCAATGCGCTCGTCAGAGCCAGCTCGAGCCTATTCCTCTTAGAGATAGATCCATACTGGTACACCGATCTAGCTAGCAAGCTGCATGCGTTGGCTGGGGCATCACCCGACAATCCTATGCGTCAAACTGTGGAGGAAGAGATGCTCGCCGTTTTCAAATCACACTACGACTTTGAGGCCAAACGCTACGCACTTATGGCTTTGGATGGCCTCTTCGAGTACAATGACACAAGATTCCAGATCCTGACAGCTGCTGCGGCGAATAAAATGAACCTATCGAACGATGAGATTGAGCGGAAGATCGTCGAGCTCAATACTGAGAGTGACGAGTCAGTGGAAGAGCAGGATGAGATACCGGAAGAACACGCCAATCCATTCAATCTGGTCCCTGGTCAGCGTTTGGTGAACATCGATCCCCAAGATGGGCACATGGTTTTCGATATCAAAGATTGGGTCAAGACTCTTATAGGTCAGGGTGACGATCTCCGTTCAGACAGCAGCCCTCCCCCCGTCTCTGTTCTAGTCAATAACGACGAGAGATTGGAACGAAAGATGTTTCGAAAAGCTCGCGCGGCAGGAAGGCAGACCAATCCCGGTCTGTGCTACTGGTGTCAGTGGCTCTGCAAACTCGTGGACCCAACAGACGTAGGTTTTGGCTTTGCAAGGGAGATATTCTAGACGGCTTTGCCGGCATCTTCGCCGTTCTGGATGAGCTGCACTTGCAAGAGTCTGTTGATAGCATCACGGTGTATGGAGTGCCTGAGGCCTTCTTCATCCACGCGCTTCTCTGGACGCCTGCCGCCAAGATCTCGCGCAGACAGGCAACAGTCCCTCCTCAGAGTGACGTCGACGTCGGAGACCAACCGAATCCGAGATTTCCCAGCTGGTCGGGGGCCGGCTGGGGCGGCCCCGTGGACTATCGACTGTTCGAGGGGGTTCAACATGCGCTTGACCGGCCCGAGTCTCTGGTACGCAAGTTCAAGCTGGATGGCTAAGACGTCTACCGTGACAAGTGGGCAAAGGGTGGCCGCGATCCCGTCCAACCTCAGTCGGAGCGGGAAAGAATTGAAGAAGAGGGAGATATTACAGCGGGCAGAGATGAAGTGATCGAACAACAGCGAGGATCCCAAGAGGGGGGGAAGAAGAGGGGCCCCCCTCAGGTCAACACCATCTTGGAAATGACGGCCCCCGCCGTTTCACTTACAGCTTTTTCGGTGTCACTCATCGAGGAATTTCTGAGCTTGACGGATCAAATACACACAAAGGGGTCCCAGAGCGTTCGCAGAATAATCGACAGCGAGGGCGATCACTGCGGGCTCTGGTGGTCCCAAGGCGGTGAGGGACGGGCTGAAGATGACACACATCCAGAGCACAAGGAGAAGCTGACTCTGGTCGGTATCTCTGCCCATGGGGTGTGCAGTCGTCCACGGCAAGGGCCAGGCCGCCCTGGTGGGATAATTGCACTCTGGGACAGCGATCGGTTTCCCAGTATTGGTCTGCGGAGTGGCTGGGTGAATGTCATGGTTGTTAACGAGGATGCGAGCCACCAGGACATGGTTTCCAGTCGCTATACCGTAGCCGTCATTCATAAAATGGCATGGGATAAGGCAAAGCCTGTGCAAAGGGTAATTCGGATTGCATAGGGGACGAATGTAGGCATTTAAAGACATAGAATCTGCCTCTCATAAAGCGGATAAAGAACACTAATAGAGTCGCATAACCGGAGGAGGCAGAAATCATGCAGTTGTCTTTTATGCTTTTGCAGCCGTTTTCAGCATCTAGATAACTACTACATAAATTCCTACGTGTGCACAAAGATTATGTCTTTGGCAGGCCTGCTCAGGCACTAGAGGCGGTGACTCAGGCACGTAGTGCCATGCTCAGGCTCACCTCAGGCTTAGAGCGGCGACTACTCAGGATGGCAGCCGAAAAAAGTGGCTGGAATCAGTGAGACAAATCGGGTTATCGGCGAGGACGAAGCAATCGTCAACCTCGCGATTACAATCTACAGCTGTGGAGGTGCGCAATGCTGAGACACTGCCGCTAGAGTAAAATGAGGTTCGTTAACCCGACCGCTGATTAGTACTAAGCTGATGCTTCATAGAATCGTGTTCAACCACTTCTGAAAGAACTTTACCTAGTAAAGCCTGTCCCTAGCCAGAGACTTCTATGCGAATATTAAGATTTTCCTATCTCGCGTCGTGAATCAGATGATAAGAGTTCAGTTGTAATCCAAATCGAGTGTGCCCGAGTCCAGTTAGGACGTCTGGCTCAACAATTATCCCAATCGGCCGACCTGGCTCGAACAGCCTGAGATCGCCGGCGGCGTCGGGGTGTCTGGAAGTGATGTGAAATACGCCATCCTTCAGAACACAGGTCGGGCCAGCTACGTCGCCGTCGACCGCACAAATGGCGCTATCGCCGCCTGGCTAAACAGTTGTATCCAGCTCGGCGACCATCAGAAGTGGTCTCCCTAAGGAGCCAACATACTATCTTGTCTGTTAGTTATAAAACACATTTCCTATCTGCGCTAGGTGTCTCATAGCTGTGCATCAAGAACCTTCTGAGCACGGTAAGTTGTTGTTGGGAATGACCACGTTGGAGAAGACAGCATTATTATATAGGCATTTATCTTGAATGACATCCTTCCTCTGACCTCGGCTCTAATATTCGGCCTGGAGACCCAGTCTACACTCTAGGGTTGCTTGATATCGTTCCTTCCAGCATGTGTTGCGGACCTAAACAAATAGAAACGACAAAACATGACTTAGAGATAGAAGAAAGACTCCTCTCTGATTACTGGCCCGAACAGCGATGGTACTGTCCTGTAAGTTGCGACCTAATGAGAGGCTGCAACATGTATCACAAAATGATTGTTGGAATGATTCATGTTACGCTGATTGAAGAAATTTCGATATGAGTACCTCCTAGATGGATGAGACGCTGTCTACAAGACTCACTCCGGTAGTCGTTATGTTTCGTCCGATGTCTTGTGATATCTCTGAGTCTTACTGCTCCTTTCAGTCTCAGCCTCAGTCCCACTCTCCACTCACGACTGGATTCACTTAGAAGTATCCTCACTCGTACTTTCACTCACATAGTCGCGCTTTTACTACTGCGATCAAGCAAGCATATCTTGCAAAGGATATACACAATTAAATTAGCAATGAATTCTAGATCCGGCTGCTAATTTCAAGCCACAAAGGCTATATGTGTGGATAAGTGCATGTGCGGATGCCAAAGGGATTGTATGCTGACTTCGAACGCAAAGGTCCGCAGAACGATGACAGTCCACGTAGAGACATACCCACAGGCCCCTGCATGACGGAAATGCTGAAACATAACACCTCAATGGAAGCAGCATGGCGCTTGAGATTCTCCGTTAGTTAGTTGGCTAAGCCGAAAGACGTTGCTCGCTTGCAAATAAGTAGTTTGCCACAGAATATTTTAAATAATTCTTGATGCACAAAGTTCACGGGGACACAGAATGACTTGCAGAACCTTTCTGATCTAGACCTCTACAAAGCTCCATTGTTGTCACAACTTTGGGCGTAAACTCCCGTCAGAACCTCTCACTCCTAGTGTCTCCCTCGCTTGTGCGTTCAACCTCCTCCACATATCCTTTCGACGCTCGTGACCTTGCATAAACCGTTCAAACCAGAACTTGTTGAAAGGCGGCAATTCTCGTCCTTTGCCGTCTGCGGTGGGTGGACCAGCGATTCTTCGCAACTCCTCAAAGTACTCCTCAAAGTTTGGGAATACGAGCGCAAACTTTGGGCCATCACCGCGCTGGGCGATACGGGCTACTTCCCAGGCCAGCTGAGCTTGCGTTGATGGAAGGCGAGAGGATGGGACGCGGCCTGCGAGCAGTCGCGCGGCGAGAACGGCTTGGTATTCGAAGATTTTGAACGTGAGGCCTGCGTTGACGGCACCGACGAAGAGAATTGTGGGATCTGGGGTGTAGATTGTGTGGAGATAGAGATTCGGGATGCGGTTGTTGCGGGGGGTAGGAACTGGTGTGTGTTTGGTTGTGGTCGAAGTGCCGGCCGACTGTGGCGTGAAGAAAGGTAGTGTCCAGCTGTAACCCGTGCCGAATATGATGTCGTCTACACCAGAAACAGACGATCCGTCAACGAAGTGAACAGTTCGAGTGGTCGGTTCGATGTGGGATATGGAGGCAACCCGCTTGATCAGGGGGTGGTTGAAAGCCTCATCACCAAAGTACCCGTTGAACGTGTGTCCTTTGACCACAGCATATACAGGTGCTTGAGCCACAGAGGTCAAATCAAACGCGATGTCTCCTGCTGAGACAGAGGCGCCGACTACCACGGCTTTCTTGCCCTTGAATGCGTCCCGACCTCGGAAATGCTTGCTGTGAATCACACTTCCCGGACGATCCTTGGCGAACTCGGGCAGACCGTCAATGGATGGGATATAGGGCACATTGTAATGCCCAGATGCAACAATCACGGCATCGAATCTCTCCTCCCACCAGTCATCAGTGTTCTCACCATCTTTGCGCAGCGTCACCTTCCACTCCTCACCGGAACCGCTTGCTGCAGGCACCTTTTCAGCTCGTTCCACGGTAGTATTGTAGCTGATGAAGTCACCATAGCCCCTTCGGTCGACCAGAGAACGGACATAGTCCTGGACTAGAGACCAGTGTCGGAAAGGCGTATCTTCTCCGTGGAGTGATCTCGAGTGTTCGGATTGCTGAGTTGGAAACGGTTCTTGAGTATACTGCATAGGGACGAAGTCTACATTGGTTTCAAGGTATGGGTAGACTGTGGATTCAGAATACCGCGGCGAGGGCGACTTAGGCAGTTGAGCAGGGAGGTTGGAGGGAATTGTTGCTAGCTGGGGGTCTGCCGTTCGGGAGGAGAGAAGCTTGAGCTCATCTGATTGAATGAGCGGCGGCGGTTTCCCTTCACCTAGCCTATAGATATTGTTAGTACGGGTGACTACTCGGTCTGTGATGGACTGTGTAGGAGGGGCTCCATATTCTCCATCCAGGCCTCACGTCAAGATGAATTTCGACTCACCAGCATCCGCCAGGAGCCTCACGACGCTCAAAAACCCGGATGATGTCAAATGCCTGCTCTTTGGCAAAAGCATCGATCGTGATGGCACCGGCTGGACCGAGGCCGATGACTGCAATGCGCTTGGCGGGCTTCCCTTCTTTCGCCATCTTAGAAAACTTGCAGCGGTGGTTCTGGGTGGCCGTATGGTGGGAGTTTTGTCCACGAAAACACTCAATGATTGTTTTCCTGGCGTCTTATGAGTGAAGAGGTGTGGTGAAGCGGTTATCGGAGAGAATTGCCATGAACTGTGGCCCCACATAGAGCTTCTCACCGGGATTCAATCCTGCAAACTTGGACTAGTAGATCGATGGCACACTCCGTAGAATCCGTACTCCGTCGGTCACCGCCACCTATCTGTACGTATTGTTTTCTCTTATTGTTGCTGTATACGTAGAAGTGGGGAGTGTCCGATACCTAGTCGACACAAACGGCTTTTACCCTTGCAGATAGGACCCGATGTTGGAGAACCAAACAACTAAGCAAACAAGCAAGCACGAAAGGCCAAGGACAAGAAAGTGGTTTCAGCTAAACGAACTTTTGATTTTCAATGGAATTTTTCGAGGGCTTATCTCACGTTCAAATTGTAGACTCATGCTATCTATCTTCCACCATGTAGAAGTTCAAATCCCGATAACAGCCAGTACTGAATAAGTAGCTCGGGGTTTGTCTTGGCGCGATGGTGAAAGATTGCGTGCTCGGTAGGATGGCAGTGATAAACATTAGACTGCAGACCAAAAGTGGAGAAGCTTCAACAACATCCAGCCATCGGTCGGGATGTCTAACTGAATCAAAGTGAGTTTGCCGGCATGGCACATCCTTAGAGTATGGTATAGGGGCGATTGCGTGATGTTCCCAAGACTGTGGCACCGGAACGGGTCTTTAAAATGCAAGGATGTCTTGGAGTAACACTCGTACAGGTAGCATCAATATGCCTGGGGTTCCGTAAAGATAAAGATGGCGTGAAGGATAGCCTCTGAGCTCCAAATGCCGAAATGACAGGTTCGATGAGGAGGATCTGCCTTTGAAAACATGACCAGACCCCTTCCGCCGGGAGGAAAGACAACACCTTCAAGTTTCAGTCGTCTTGCCACCTTGTGCTCACGATAAAATGAGTGAGTCGAAGCAGGAAAGCCTGCAGTCTATTGACTCGCCAGAGCAAGTGACACCAGACATTGAGCCTGACTGGACGCATCATGAAGAATTACGAGCTCGTCGAAAGTGAGTAGACACATGGCAGGAAGAGGACTAGCTGACATAGGTTTGCTGACTTCACTGCTGGTAGAATCGATAGCTCGGTGCTTCCACTATTGTACTTGGGCCTGCTTGTTTTTCAACTTGACCGCATGAATCTTGCAAGTGCGCTCACCGGCGGGTTTGCGAAAGACATCGGGGTAAATCAGGACACAATTAATCTGGGAAACCAACTGATGTTCCTGGGAATCGTCATCTTAGAAATTCCCTCAAACATGCTCTTGCAAAAGGTAAGTGTGGTCTAGGTACAGATACGTAGGACTCTTTTCTTCCTTCAGAGGCCACGATGCTGACAATTTGAAATCAGATTGGGCCGCGCAAGTACATCTCTAGCCAAGTAATTCTATTCGGTTTCGTCGCAACTATGCAGGTATTTCTCGTCGACCGCAAGGGTTTCTTAGCTTCGCGTATGATGCTTGGCCTTGCAGAGGCGGGCTACATTCCGGGGGCTTGCTATACCCTCTCGACTTGGTACACAAAGAAAGAACTGGCGAAACGCATCGCAATCTTGTTAGTGCCGTCAAAATACCGAATCACACTTGCTCTGACTTTGAAAAGCTTCTTCGGAATGTTTAGTGGAAATGCCTTGAGCCCTATACTGGCATCTGGTATCCTCAAGCTCGAAGGCGAACGTGGGCTGCGTGGCTGGCAGTGGCTTTTTCTGGGTATGTATCTCAACGACACTTCTATCTATGGTTCGACCTGACTGATTGTGAAACCAGTTGAGGGTGTCTTTACGATCTTTGTTGGACTTTCGCTGCTATTCCTTCTGCCAGGATCCCCAGACACCCCCGATCCGCTGTTGAGCCCAGGCCTCATCCGATTCAAAGGTTCAGAGAAGGGTATCATACAACGACGTCTAGAGATAGACGATACAGAGAAGCGAGGAGGTGCTCAAGGCATGAGAATTCCTTCAAAGCTCGTATTGAAGACTGTCCTGCACTGGAAACGCTGGCCACACTTTCTGAGCAGCTTTGCCGTCTTCTCCACCTGGAGCCCTCTTACCACTTACACGCCTACCATCATTATGTGAGTATTGGACGAATTGATTTAGGATTGCTCAAAATATTGCGCCATCTTGTGTGTACCATGACTTACACTTTGGATCAGGAATCTCGGCTTCAACCGCATTCAGGCCAATGCCCTTGCTGCGGTGGGCGCGTCGCTCGCTTTGGTCGTTGTCTTCATTTTCGCCTATATCAGTGACAAGACCAACAAGCGTGGATTCTCAGTAATCGGGGCTCAGTTTTGCTATCTGATTGTCTTGGTCGTTGCACGGACGGCACACCCTCATGTGGGCAAGTGGTCACGCTGGGGGCTTTGGACAGCTGTAAACAGCTTCGCGGTTGGGTATCACCCCGTCAACAACTCTTGGGTGCAACTCAACTGCAGGGAACCAGGTGAAAGAAGTATTAGTATTGCGTAGGTTGCCATTTTGCTTATACTAAGTCAGACACGCTGATGCCGAATAGGATGTGGGTGATGCTCTCCATCAGTGGGTTGATGGTCGGAACGCAGTATTATCGAGGGGATGATGCCCCATTGTGAGTAGCTCAAGCTCCAGGCACTGCGGCAGTATGAAGCTCTCTAGTTATTCATCGCTGATCTATCATAGTTATCAAACGGGTCTGAGAACACAAATTATCATGGTATCAGTGGGAATGGCATTCGCAGTTCTCCAGGTTGCAATCTACACTGTTCACAACAGAAGGGTGGCTGAAGGAAAGCACAAGCCCCGGGATGGTGAGGCCCTGCGGATCTATGTGACATGAACAGACTGGAAAGCAATCTATAGCGAAACAGACACAAATTCGCCTTCGAATTCCTTTGATATGCGCTTGTGAGCTTGTCTGATGGGACAACCCCGATTCTTTGCCCCGATCTCGGGGGAAGTCGACGATCACCGGGTGCGGGGAAACACCATGCAGCAGTGGGTAGCAAGAATAGACTTAGCCTATCAACAAACAAATCCTCTCTTTTTGTTTACCACATTAGGCAAAAGGTTATGACCTACCTTACTTTGACTTTTATCTACCTTAGGCCCTTCGAGCGGCAGTGGGGACCTTTTTTGACTTTCACGACCTGAACTGGCAGAGGTCTTTGCAGTTGCTCTTTGGTTTCTCATTTAGTTTACTCAATGGGGAAGAAAATTGACAATGCTCGACCGGGCGGCATATTGCCAAGTTTCAACACAGATTGGCCATGTCGTTCCGAGTGGACGCACATGATTCGTCTCGAAAATTGGACCCGGGACGTGAGCAGAAGATATAAGGATGCAGCTCTGTGCAGTTGCATTTCAGAGCATTGCAGCATCTGGATTGAGTCCAAGCCCCTCACAACCCAACAGACTAACCCTCCAACTAAACCAATCGGTTCCTAAACCGGTATCGCTATCCTCAAACATACTATGTTTGACGTCGTTATTGTTGGAGCCGGTCTTAGCGGCCTTCAGGCTGCCTATTCCGCCCAACAAGCCGGTCTTTCAGTCGCAGTCGTCGAAGCTCGTGATCGTGTTGGCGGTAAAACGTGGAGCGTACCGCTGGCCTCTGGACAAGGCGTCGCCGATCTGGGCGCTGCCTGGATAAACGAGAATACGCAGAGTCGTATGGCGAAATATGTCAAGAAATTCAAACTGCCGACAGTGGCGCAGAGACTCAAAGGTACTGCCGTCATGCAGCTGGCCGACAGCAGTAGGGTCGAGTTTCCATTCGGCATTATACCCGAGGTAGATAAAATCTCTCCAACTTCATTGGTGTATTTGTGTATACCATATTTCAGAGCTCATTCTCGTCTGTTCAGTTTTCGGTTGAGGAGAAGAAGAACCTCGAGAAGATTCGCGACCACATCCAAGCTGTCTCTTTGAAGCATGAAGCTCCTAGGAGAGAAGACGACAAGATATCTCTTGACCAATATGTGCGAGGTTTTGGTGCTCTTCCAAAGACGGTGGAAATGATCAACCTCTGGGCCAGAGTGATGCATGGAGTTGATTCCAGCCAAGAGTCAGCAGCTTTCTTCATTGACTATTGCCGGCGCAACGGCGGCCTATTCTCCATCCGTGCCGATGATCAGACGGGCGGCAACTATCAGCGCTTTCATGGCGGTAAGCTCCACTCTCCGTAGGCTTCTTTTACTTTGCTAATTTCAAAACTTTTTTATCAGGCACGCAACAGATCGCAAACGGCATTGCCAACTTGATCGGAGAAAGCAACATCCATCTTTCGGCCCCTGTCGCTGCAATTGAGAATCATCAAACCCACGTTGTTGTAATCACGTCCAGAAACCAGCGTTTCTTAGGAAGAAAGGCTATCATCTCTGTGCCAAGCGCTATGCTTCGCGATCTCAACATCTCACCATTGTTGCCTCAAAGGGTCCGAGAGGTCACCGACTCATCAAAGCTTGGACACTACAACAAAGCGATTCTATGCTATGAAAAACCTTGGTGGAGAGGTCTTGGATTTAATGGTTTCTTCATGAGCTACAAGGGACCTGTCTGTGTTGCACGCGACACCAGTGTCGACGAGACAGGGACCTTCGCTCTCACCTGCTTCGTCAATGGCAAATTTGGAGAAGATTGGTCCAAGCTGTACCCCCACGAGCGTCGGCAAGTTGTTTTAAAGCAGATAGCTGAGGTTTTCAATGTCGACGTTGACTCGGAAGCGTTTCGTCCTATCGAAACCTTCGATCAGATATGGAAGCACGAGCAGTTCAGTCAGGGCGCTCTTGCGCCTATCACTGAGATTGGCCACTTTACAGAGTACTCTGATGTATACGGCAAACCAGTTGGCAATCTTCATTTCGTCGGCACAGAGTACTCGACTGAGTGGAAGGGTTACATGGAAGGGGCGCTATGCTCAGGAGAGCAAGGAGCCGAGGAGGTTGTTGATGCCCTCCGACCTGTGCCTCGGGCAAGTCTTTGACTCAGAGAATTTCAACCAAGAAGACCATGGTCACGAAAACTGGATTTGATAGTGTAGAGAACCGCATATATCTAAATTGAAGGGTTCTACATCGACACGTCTTGCATTGCCTATCTTACAGGATAATGGATAAACTTAATCAGTAAAACCCATAACCCCAGCTCTAAGTAATTAAGGCCTCAGCGGTTGTTACTGGGCCTTGAGCTAAATGGTGATACGATGTGTGATCATGCAAAGTCTACTCCGCAGTATGCGCACAATGCCACG
Organism: Colletotrichum fioriniae; assembly: GCF_027942845.1. NCBI lineage: Eukaryota > Fungi > Ascomycota > Sordariomycetes > Glomerellales > Glomerellaceae > Colletotrichum > Colletotrichum fioriniae. The sequence goes on from NW_027076851.1 coordinate 454,890, forward strand.
TCGTGGACCCACCAAAAGGTCCTTTGTACTGTGGTCTCACCGTAATTTTCGCGCCTGGGCAGTCAGTTGCGAAGTTGCGGCACAGCATGTGTAATTTAGGCTGCGACATGCTTCGAATCGGACACCGATATTTTCGGCATCCGACCAACGAGGCCAAGCCACCATGACCAACAGCATTGTTGTGGGCTGAGGGGCCAGGATCTTAGCCCCTGTTGCGTTCATCACTAAATGGCGGCAACGATTCCTCTACGCGTAGCCCTCCTTCAACTGCACAACACGAGCCCCGTCTCAGAGCGTCCAAAACTCCCCCGTTCAATTAGTTAGGGGTATATGTATGAGAGCTCCCCAACTTCATGTCAGTTCTATGACGCCAGCAAACTCTGATGCGCAAGGTCAACTTGGAATCTCATTCGGTCTTTTGCGAACTCCTTCTTTCGAGGAACATTTTACACACATGGAGTCCAAAGATTCGACAGCCGACTTCCCAAGCATTCCAAATCAATCTAACGATCCAACGCCTTTTGTGTTCGACCAAACTGGATTCAACAAGTCGCTTGGCTTTGTCCAAGAAGTGCGGGTAGGTCAGGCCCATTTTAATTGATGGCGACCTAAACACTAACTTATGTTGCTTTTCAGAGCCGGTTCGAGGCTAGCCAGCCAGAGAAATATTCCGCTTTCCTTGAAATTTTACAGGAGATAGACGTTCCGCCCAGGGAGTCAATAGAAGAGTGGCAAGCTGCTCGGGCAGAGAAGCAGGCAGCGGCCCGCAGCAAGCTGGAGGTTCTATTCAACGGCCACGCCGACTTGCTGGAAAAGTTTGATGCGTTTCTCCCAGCCACAAGCACATGAACTGAGAATTGTGCTCCACACAACTTGGACATAGGGAGCGAGAATCTAGAGCATTTTGTGAAACAATAGACTTGATGGTTTATCTCTGCGACTGTGGAGGTGTCAGGACTGTGAACACATGATTTTGGTTGTGGCTCACAACCACAATAACCGTATAAGCTTAGTCTTGTATTTAATCAAGGTAACTTTAAATACTAAGTGAGAAGTTTCTCGTACTAGTGGTCTATCATGCCTTCAATGAGAACTTCGATTAAGATTGCTGAGACTATCTTCCTTAGACTATCATGTTTGTACGTGTTATTCAAAAGCCCCACGATGGTGTCCATCTCCTAATTCCTAATATTAGTACATTAACAGAGAAGCACATGTAGCCTAAGTGCTTAGCGGCCTGCATTTTGTTCTGCATGTCGCAGGCTAACCCTCTCTGCGCTACTACCTGCATCGGCATCTCTGCCTCGACGGTCGAGCCTGGTACCCCGATCGAGGGCATTGACGCCGGCGAGGGTGTCTCCTTGGTTTTCCACGCCGATGGCAAGGATTTGTCCGGATCTGTCTGGTAGTTCGGCATATGTCAAGTTTATCGCATAATGTTTCCCACGTACAAACTATCTTGTTCAGAACTGTATTGAGAGGTACACGCATCCTTCAGATAGTATTATTGTTGAACTAATAACAGAAAAGTCATCGAAAAGTTCTGTGATGATTCGGCTTCGTGCAAAACGGCCTTTGCTTTCTTTGCAACAATTAGTGATGTACTCTTAATGAATCTTATTTGTGAACAACAGCGAGGGATGTCTTGGCAGAATGTTAACGTGTCATATGATAGGTACGAGCCTTTCTTCTTCCTGGAAAAACTCATTATATGTCATCACCAGTAAAGTACGTATTTCTTTCTCAACCAACTTATAGTCATTTCTTTGCGGGCAACACTACATGTTGCCACTCCAAGTCCTCAAGCAGAAAGACCTCAGACGCTACATCAAATCTAGAGGTATGACTAGTAGCTGATATTTTCAATTTAATAACCCGCCCGCGGCTCCTTGAGCTTGAGGCTTTTCTACATGATGAAAACCCGAAGTCTCGGAATAAGTGCAGGCCAGTCTGACTGAAGGGTATCCTGCAACCAAATACCCCTCAGAAACTCCAAAGCCTTCGGGATATTCAAGAAGTTGTTACGATAATACTGCCTTAGTAGAAACTGTTCAAAGAAATGGCGTTGCTCAAGGGTATGACATTCGAGCGCAGCAATGAACGTTGGCCAGACAAGTATGTGTTCCCCTAGTGCACCTTCTGGGAAAGCCTCCAGGCTCCGTTGAAACGTCCCGATAGCATCGACACATAAGGGGAGTGAAGGGGTTTCGTTGTTGTTTGTCAACACTCGACAGAGGTACATGTTGAAGGCCTGCTGGCGGATATCGGCGATAAGGTCAAACGTTGGACAATGATCGGGATACAAGCTGTGGTAGTAGTAGAGACAGTCGAAACTCTCTCGGGAATGGTACAAAATTGCGTTCTTTCCGGCATCCTGACTGACTAGAGGTGCAGCGTAGACTCGCATCCTGGCAACTATGAGCAAGAGAGTCCAGCCAACAGAACATGAATACGAAGGCGATAACTTACTTGCGAATCTGCCTCAAAAGAAAATTGCCCATCTCTCCTCCATCTGTGAGGGCCGCATCACCTCCAATAGCCGTTACGGCGGACTCCAGCATTTGGAAGACAATAGGAAAGTCCGGCATACCATTGACCATGACAGAAACCAGAAGCACAACAATGGCCAGAACGACGAGCTGTTTGGGCTCATCACTTCGATCAGCCAGGTCCTTGCGGTTCAACAGCTGACTGATTGCTAAGGCATAGAGCCTGTCCGGATTGATTACGGGCTGTAGGATCACCCTGCCCGAAAGATGGAATGCCGACACGGCAAGAACGGCGTCCATTACCATTGTGTTTGACCATGCTATTGGTAGGATCAAACGTCGCCATCCGTTATTGATGTCATCCACTACAACCATCTCGGGGGCGATGGCTTCTGAAACTGAATCACACTATCAGCCAAGACTCATAGAGTTTGATCGAAAATGGGTGGTTAATGATAGCGACAGTGAACCTTGAACTTACAATGAGTGAGTAGGAACTCTTTCCACGGCTCCAGCACGCTGAGATTCAATGGCGATAGTGGCCTTGCGGAGACACCGTCGGCATCTGGCCCGGAAGTTTGCGATATGATGCAAAAATCGTCGATGATACCCGATGATGATTCCGCTTTGTCGTTGGCATGACACTTACTGCCAGGGCTATTGACGTCGCAACCTGGTTTTGTCACTGAAGTATCATCTTCAATAGGCCACTGGCCACTATCGCCGTAAGTACGAGCCGAGCTGTTCCAATACACGTCGTCCCAAGTTTGTGAGTCCCGAAACGGCTCGAGTACTTTTGGTATGACCCTCGCGGAACCATGTGGCGCTGTCTGAGCAAGGGCGTCCTTCAACAACGCACTTCGACCACCAGAAATGGACTTTTGCCGTGATGAAAAGCCATCCAAGAACTTATACTTCAAAACAAAGCCGCTGCAAACGATGCCGCGGTTTCTGCACTTTGCGCAACTCGGACGCGTGCCATCGCAATCGATTCGACGTTGGGAGCACTCGTAACATCCTAACCACAACGGAAGTCATCAACCAGTCTGCCTCCTCTTAACGCTAGAATCTGGCTCGAAAGGGACGGCAAACATACCCTTGACTTTGGGAACATATTCACGTTTCTTTCGAGCCATGAATGCTGTCAAGCATCAAGACGCTCCCTCATCTCGGATATATCGCTCTGGTGTTGCCAGGATTAGAAGCTCGTCCAGGCCGAAGTGCGGGGAGGTTGTTTCTCAATGTTGGGCTCCAAGGCCCCCGGACAAGGATCGGGGCACCTAATCGCACTTCCCCCGCAGGAGCGTTCGCTGCGACTCCTGCTCCGGAGATCGGCATGCCCCCAAGCGGCCGAGATGCAGTAGTGTCATTCTCCACTTTCTGAAGACGTCCCAAAGGGGTAATCGGAATGAGAGCACACGTTGATCGGACTGACCCCATGTCCCTTTCGAGACCAGACGGCTTTGCGGTTCTCTTGCGCCTATGTTCTCTTCTGTTGATGAGCAATTCCGAGAGCGCAGCTACAATTGCAAGGATGATGCACAGAGACCCGGGAAGCAATAGACCTGTGGCGTCTTCTCATGCTTGAGTATGACGAATGGGCGATAAACTCGTCGGCCAACCAGATTTCTACCAATGACGACCTCATCAGCCATAGCTTTTGAAGAGTCAAGGTCACATCAATTAGAAAACTTAGCTTTTGCATGAACTTGTTGCTAGTCTCCTTGCCCTGCACTGAGACTGCTTGAAGGTCGCAGATCATCAATTACTCCCCGCTCACCCATCAAAGCGCTTTTGAGCATCTTGTCCGCTTTACCCAGTAGCTACAATACTTTCCAAGCAACCTCAAGATGAAAGACTTGCTTCAAGTAATAGGGAAGCACAGACTTCTCATAGGCTTTCCAATTCTCTCAGTTAAGCTTTCCTCGCAGCAACTCCTACCAGTTCCTGGCCTGCGCTCCCTCGTATTCAATCAATTAGTCTTTTAGTCCACGTCTAGATCATTTCTCTGCCCCTTCGCCGAGATGCCGCAAACTACACGACCGAGACCCGAGATTACACGGAATCTCAAAAATGCGTACTAGATTAGACACTTGAACCTACACGGTTCCACGAGTCCTTCTAGAAAAGCTTACACGGCCGTCCGGGTGCCACCAGCGACTATGTGTCAGGCTCCTGAACTCAAAGACCTGTGGATATAAAGTCCTTCGCTATTAGCCAAGAACAATTCGAATCTTTCTTACACGATACTCCTAGCCCTATCAGAGACCTTCCTCCTCACCAGGTGACAACATCCTACACATCCACCCCACAACAACCGCCAAAATGCTTCCCTCCCTAACCCCCCTCCTCCTCCTTGCCGCCGCAGGAACCTCCCAGGCAATCAGCATCTGCTGCTCCTCCTTCGCAGGAAACACCTGCACAAAAGACCAATACAACAACCACCGCCAAAACGTCATCCTGAACCAAATCATCAACGTCGACGGCCGCAACTGCGTCCGCAAAGGTGCCGGCCCGGGTGCCTGGACCAGCAAGAAGGACTGGTCCGAGTGGTACGACTGCCAGCAGTGGGTCGGGCCCGAGCAGCATCAGATCGAGGTCGGGGAGTGCACCCTCTTCTGCGTCAAGCCCAGTGGTATTCTGAACAAGCCTTGTATTTAAGCTTTGGTAATATTACTATATTTATCAGACGATGGGTTATACAGCATGTTTCCAAGAGGCGTAAAGGGTCGTTAAACTCCAAGTTCTTTTTGTACATTCAGTCTGTAAATGCAACAGAACTGTGTGCAAGACACATCACTAGTATCAGTTTAGCGATTTGACTAGGTTGTTTGTACTGCTATTCAAGTGTCTGAACGCTATCTTACATATCGTTCCCACGCAAATTATAACTCATGCTTTCGCTGTTTGTATAGGCTACTCTCATTCATTGCCCTGTGAGCCGTCGGCTGCCATATCTCGTTATTCTTCTGCCTCGACTTCCGCTCGAACCAGACCACAAAGCATTGCAAGATTGTCATGGTCTGGTTCCAAATGCGTCAGCCCTCACGAAATCATGATGGTGGTGTTGAAAATGTGCTCGTGGAGATCGCACTTACGCCGTTGTCTTGTCAGGGCCCAGCTTTGCGCGTCTAATCGTCCAGATCCGCCTAACCGCAATCATACCACATTATCAGGAGCCGGTACACCATCCATGCACTCGCAACGACCGGGTGCACTCTTCAAAAGAGTCCGATAAAGGGGCAAAATGGAGATGAAGGAGGCCGCCAATGTATTGCAATGAGAGGCTATCACCCAACAGTCATGTCGGAGAGCGTGAGACCTGAAGCTACCGAGGCAAACCAGGAGGATCGCCAGGTTTATGGCACTGGTCGCGAAGAAATATATCCAGGACAAGCACGAGAGGGTGTGCTTGAAAGTTCCGTTGCGCTGTCGAAGCAAATTATACATCGTGTTTGCGGCGAGGAATCCATCGAAAACAGCGCCGACTGATCCATAGAAGAAGAACTCTGTACTGTTGTGGTTGCCCTTGGCGTAGCTGTAAAAGATCACAGCGGCATCGCATGAAAAAAGCACAATAGACATAAGAAACCAGAGACCGCCGAGGACCTAGGTAAGCGCTTTGTATCTCTTGACGCTCGGCTCCCAAGCTGGCGCGATTGGGCCCGGTGCTTCAGGCGCGTCTGGGACTGCAGGTGCGCCCAAGGCTACAGGTATGCCCGGGTTTGCCGGCTGCATATCCTGGAGTTCGTATGCAGGAGGGGGTGAGTTACTGTGGATAGACATGACGAAAAGTGATGGTGTCTTCGAACCCGAGTGGGAAGAATGAATCGGCACAGACTAAAGCAGCGAACGGATGTGGAGTTTGTCGGATAATACGAGGCTCTCGGATTGATGATATTCTTCTGATATTTCTCTACAACGAATGAAGTAGTGTTGCTGGCCCAAACAAGCAAAGTCGGTGTATTCGTTGCTCGTGGTGTTGAATGTGGTCAGGGAGAAGTGAAGTTGTGGAGGGGTGCTGGGCAGTGTAAACAGTTAGTCGTGTCAATGGAGAGGAGAGAGTTCTTTCCGAGACTAGTGGCTGTCTATGGCAGGGAATGCCATTTGCTACTTCCTCCCTTCCGAGACTGCCTACGGGCTGACGGCAAGGGGTAGATCCTGTCTTGAGGGAAGAGCGGACTTCTGCCTTCCTTTGGAAGAAAATCCACATCCGCAACAATGGAAGGTAAGGCAGGTCCAAAACTCCCCCCAACTTGCCTTGCCATCATCTTCAGCCAGTGTCTCCCCTCAGGCCGTCAGGTTTATGTGTACTGCCTTATATAGAGTCACAAAATATTGGCAAACTATAGCTGAAGACTGGACTTCACCCCAATCAATTCGAGTAAGTGGTTGATCGTCTATAGGAACCGCCTGCAGTGTGCGGGAATGTGGCAGATTTGGTTTCCTGCAGGACCACCCAGATGCAAGACATTCAGACCATCTCACCCGCATTAGGAGGCAGGAACTGAAGAGGGTGGCCAGGATATCTAACAGGACAGGATGCCTAATATAACAAGGCTCTTTCTTAGATGAGATCCGACTTCGGGCCAGATACGTATCGTAACCCGGGCTAATTGATAACATCGACTAGGCAAGCGCTCTAAATAAGGTAGGGAAAGTACCCGCGAAACCAGACTGACTCCTAGAGACACTCGTCCCTTCCCAATAGGCGATAAGTCTCTCAGAGGGCCGACTTCTTCAAAGCACAGGTAGGTGGGCACTGCACTTTCTAATCCACCTGTCTGTCAATTAGATAAGCAAGGCACAGGTGGCCTGTGGTTTTGGAACATGCTTGGCCAACGACGGGCTGGATTGGGTGCAGGGGAAGTCAGGTTGGAGGAGATAGAAGAAGTTGATTTGGATCGAAATAGGCGCTGCCAAGCAAGAGACAGCGACGCCTATAGGACAGGAGGGTCAATTATGTTAAAAATGTTGCATTAGGATTGCTACATATCTTCTCAAACTCCAAGTCGTGACGGTCGTGTTCAAACAATGCGTAAAAGACAATGTTTCCCTACGCCAGAAACTCCAACCCGTACTGTCCCGTGTCTTCTCCCGTGTTGTTCTGTTTCAAACGATTCAATTTGTCCCATGTTCCAGAAAAGCTTGCCGCCTCATTTCCTCAGCCTTGGGCAATGGTATCGCGAACAATCTTGTTGCAGTCGACGGGGTTCTCAAAGACGAACCAGTCGTCGCGAGGGATGTTCTTGAAAGCTTTCTCGAAACGTTCCGGCTCATTCTTTGCGGAGATACCAATGGCTGCGATATCAGTGACCTTGCGGATCAGGATCAGCTTGATCCAACCCTTGAATTCGCGGTAACTGCGATTGCTGTTTAGTTCCCATTCAAGAAAAGCCTCGAGGAAGGGGATAGAAGTACTCACATGTCGCCATAAGCCTCGGGGTCGGACTGCGTGGAGTCACCAATGAGGATGAACTTCCTCTTCGGAAGCCAGTCGTGCACCTTCTTCATGCGCTCCACCTTGTACTGCTCTGTGGCCATCGTCAGCGCAGACAGCAGGCCTGCAACCGTCTTCCAGCTTGAGTCGCGGAGAATAATGGACCCAGGCGGGTAGTACTTGTCGCGGAACTCCCTCAAGAACGGATACAGGTTGTATGGGGAAGCCGAGAGGTAGAACCACGGCGACTCCTGCGGCAGGAGGGCTGAGATATTCCGGTACAGCTCCGGCATGCCTTCAATTGGTCTCGGTTCGTTGACGAACGTCTCGCGTAGAATGCCGATGGGGTCGCTCGTCTGCGTCAACTTGATGGTGTCGTCGATGTCTGTGTGGTGCCGTGGTTAGTGAATCGTCGTGACATAGTCATGATTTCTCCCTTGACGTACCTGAAATAATTGCCCATCCCTCTGGAGCAGCGAAGAAAGTCTTCATCTCCAACAAGCCCGTCGCGCCACGCGGGACTGCTGCGCTCGACGTGACCGTCGATCCGGTGGGCTGCTCGTGGATCTTGAGTGTATCCGTGGTAATGCCATTCGACCCCGAGGGACCCAGCTTAAGCTCTTTCTTCTGATGCACGACGCGGAGGTGCCGCGCCGGCTGCACGTCCCACAGGAACGGCATGATCCGCTCCTCAATAGTTTTGCGCTCCTCTGCATCGTCCGAGAGCCCAAGCTTCTCGGCGACGCCCTGCACGATATCGACCACCTTGCATTTCGGCTCCTTCTCGAAAATCGCGGCGACGAACTCGGCCTGCCAGCTACCCAGACGAGAGGGCTTGTATGCTGTGTTATCCAGGAGCCAGACGATGTCGTCGTCAGTCACGGGCCTACCCCAGGGATTGTAGCTGCCTAGATGCGATAGGATGCCGCTGGCGCTCGCGAAGGCTGCCTGCAGGGTCGGTACTGTTGGGTTGGGAAGCTGTGCTTCGATCTCGTCGAAGCGACGTTCTTTGCGGGTTTGCTTCTGCATCTCGTCTGCGAATGCCGCGGGGCTCTTGCCGTCGTCTTTGGCCGCCATGGTTTCGATGTTTGGCGCTGCCTACAAGTCTTTATAGGGATGTCTCTCTGTGTGCAACCTTCGCCTCTTGACAATGAATCAACGGTCACTTGGTCGGCGAGGTAAGCAATGTGACTCGAAAAGGATACTCCTGGTTCCTTGGCGACGAAGTGGTTGGTAGGCTGATGATTCAAGGCTGAAAGGCAGATGTGTCTCGAAGGTAGCTGTTCCTAGTTGACGGGAAACGGTGGAAGATGGTGGGAGGTGCGGCACCTTAGGTAGACGACCTAGAGCAGATGAATGGACGTAGGCAGTACGGGGTAATAGGCGTATGTCTCAGCTGGACGAAGAATTGCTGGGAATATGAGCTTTCAGCTACCTAAGGTACAGCCTATGCCAGCCATAAGCCGTCGGCATCGGCGAGAGGGGGGCAGGGCGAACCGATGCATTATGTCAGAGCTAGAGGCGCTGGCTGCATCGTCTGTGTGGGAGGTGTCCGTGACATGGTTTAGGGCGAGCTGTGACAGGTCGGTCCATCAGATGGCCACTGGCAAACTGCCCAAATTGGTCGCAGCAAAGGCTTGGCTTAATATGCGCTTTCGAGACCCTTGTGACCGCCAGCCGTAAATGACCTAGGGAAGACCAGGCGTGCCAGGCAATGACGATGGACCGATCTGCTTGTAGGCGAAGGTGTGTCGGAGGCGTAGGAAATGTGGAGGGATGGAGGGGTTTGGCAGTCGCAAGTCGCAGTCGCACCGTGACATTGGAAGGGGAAAGGTCGCAGGCGGGGGCGGTAGGCATCCGGGACTCACCCGCCTTACCTCATCAGGCTCCTCTGGGAGCCCCTGCGGTTCGATGGCCATCAGAAAAAGGCATGATCCGAAAATGTCCCGATTGGCACGTGTTCGCGTCACTCGCCAGGGATGCTCCAGGTCAAGGCATCACGTGGCGCTAGCTCTCCCAAAACTCAAAGGCACAACAATATCATTACAGGCCAAAAACAAAAGTCTAGTTAGTTCAAGGCACCGTGTAAAACGATCCCGGAGCAAAACAAATGTCCCTGGCAAGGCTCGAACTTGCGACCTTTGGATATCCCTAGATGATCTAGCGTCATATGTATGTAATATGAGACCAACGCTCTACCGACTGAGCCACAGAGACTGGTTGATTGTGGCTGAGCAGGATGGTAAGTTGTCCATGAAGGGCCATCAGGTGCCAGAGTCAAGCAATTTGGTTGATTTACCCCATGGATCGATCGCATTTCTGTCTCAGTTTCCCTTTCATAGACTGAAATCATTTTCTGCTTTCTTTAAATCCAGTGAAAAAGTGTTCTGGTTTGTTGCCCGCTTCGATGTCATGAGTTCTGATCGGGCTGACCGGAGCGGGCATTTGTCAGGCTGTCAGACGGATATTACAGAATAGGCTACAGATAGGCTATAACAGAGCCAGAAACTCCTTTGAGGCAAATGTATCCGGCAACAATGATTCAAGCTTATCAATACCCAATTTACATCAATGGAGGATATAACATTGTGCAACCTCTCATTTCTTGGCATCTTCTCGTCTACTTCCTTCGCAAAAAGGGTAGTACCTGTTATCGGACATTGATCAAGCCGCCTCAATCAGAAACCACAATAATCACCGCAAAGATGACTTCAACCTTTAAAACCTCTTTTTCAATCACTCACATAACCACAGCCTCAGCCATATTGCACATAGATGGCATCAACTTCCTCACAGACCCCGTCTTCTCCCCGGCGGGCACTAAGTAGGATATAGGCCTAACCGTGCTCAAAAACACCAAAGGCCCAGCCCTACAACTCGAAGACCTCCCTATTATTAACACCGTGCTTCTAAGTCACAAAGATCACCCCGATAACTTGGACGAATTCGGCCGGCGTCTCCTTGACGGCCGCAGGTTTCTCACGACACAAGATGGAGCCCGGAAACTTGCGCCCCGTCCCGGTGTCCAGGCCCTCAAGCCATGGGAAACTACGGCGCTCCGTCTGGGAGGGCAAGACTTTGAGGTCACTGGAGTACCGTGTCAGCATCTTCCCGGAGGTGAAGTGACTGGATTTGTGCTGAGGACAGCAACGTGTGGGGAAACAAACGGCTTGCCCAACATCATTTACATCTCTGGTGACACAATCTACCTCGAGGAGATCCCCAAAGTATTGGAGCAGTACCACGTCTCCGTTGCGATTCTCAACGTTGGCGCGGTAGAGGTTGCGACATCAAATCCACCTCTGCTAGTCACCATGGACGGCAAACAGGCTGCAAAGCTGTTCCGCGATATTGGAGCGGATGTTCTGGTACCGATGCATTACGAATCATGGGCAAACTTTTCGGAAAATGGGGACCAGCTGAGGGCGGTCTGTGAACAGGAAGGCATTTCTGACCAGGTGCGCTGGTTAGAGCCTGGAGCCGAGAAAAAGATATTTTAAGTAAAATGATCATAACCTGTCATTGCTATCAAGCGGGTCTCAAGTTCTATAATCTGAGATTGATATGAGATATCTCGTTTCATAGTAAACAGTCTGCCGCTGGTGGTGATATGAGCCTAGATATCTGAAATACTCGGGGATCAATGTCAAAGCTCTTCCACAGAGCAGGGCTGCAACAACGCTCGTCCTCCTCGAATTGAGATCTGAGAATGAGCACATATTCAAGCAACGCCGCCTACTCTTTATGAGTATTGTCCACCTTGCTTGGGAGTCACACCCGTTTCGGGGTCGACAACACCATGACCCATGTGTGCCGAGTGAACAAGAGAAGGATTCTCGGCCTTGAGTTTAGCAAACTCCTTCTCGGCCTCCCACGCCCAGATGCTGTCGCTGGCAAAGACAAGATCCATCTCCTCCAAAGTCCTTTGGTTCGACTCGGGGTAAAGTGCCCAGACAACAACTAAGGATACGAAGTTGACAGCACCAAAAAGGTATAATGTCTTTTCATTGAGCTTCTCGAAGATTGTAGGGAGAAGAAGCACCTGTCGATGGTCTTAGCATTTGAGTCAAGATGACAAGGAGGGGTCCCTGCCATGCACTCACCGTCCATCCATTTCCTATCGACCATCCAACGACTCCCCAAGCATTGCCCTTGGCACGCACTTGGAGAGGGAAGATCTCCGCGGGATATAGCCAAGGGACCGTCAACCAAGTCGCACCGAAGACTGCGGTATATAGGAAGACGAAGAAGGTAGCGGCGCCGCCTAGCCCAGAACGGTTGCCGGGACTAGCATTGAGAGTTGCTCTTGCCAAGCCTCCCGCACAGAACATGCATATCCCTTGCGCAACGGCACCCCAATACAGTGTCCACCGTCGACCGATGCGGTCTATGGTAAACACGCAAATCAAGGTCGCAAACTAGACGAAATCAGCTTCCTCCCATCCACAACATGCGAAGAGGGAAAATTCTTCTGCTTACCATGTAGGTGATGTTATTCACACCACTGACCCAAAGGCGCTGCTCCGAACTGATTCCAGCAATCGAAAAGATCGTGGGACCGTAGATCGTGATTCCAGCAATGCCTACCCACTCCTGCAGGATCTGAAGCCAGATGACAAGTTGAACACGGCGGCCGGTGTGCAGTTTCCCTGAGCCTATCCCGAAGAACATGGCAAAGTAACTCTGCTGCTTGGCGGTGTCGTGCTCCAGATTTCTGATGCTGATGATTTCCTGCAGCTCTGCCTCTGCAGCCTTTGCGTCCTCACCCTCGTTTCCACGCAGTCTGCCCAGGATGAACCTGGCTTCCTCTTCTCGGCCTACTTTTACGAGCCACCGTGGGGACTCTGGCATGAACCAGATCATGATGAACAAGGCGATGAGAGGTATGATTTGGAAGGCGATGGGGAATCTCCAAATGAAGGACGAATTGGGGTCCTTGTACTTTGACGTGCCGCTATCACCGGGTTAGGTACCAACATCATTGACTTGGTGTAGCAAACTTACAATTGTAGCCAATAGGCAACAACAACGCCAAAGATGTTGAGAGTGAATTCTATGGCAACGAACTTGCCTCTAGATGTGTGAGAAGCTACTTCTGTTGCCCACACTGGAGTGATGGCATTCAACATGCCGGTACCAATGCCGTTCAAGACTCGCGCTTTGATTCATGTTGAGGTCAGCTTCCTAGCATCACAATGAAGGGTTCATGTTGGTGGCTGTGCCCACGTACCACAAAACATCCAATCCGCATTCTGGGCAGCGGTTTGAAGAGCCGCGGTGCAGATGGACCAGATGCATGCAACGGCAATGGTCTTGAGGCGGCCATATCTATCTCCGAACCAGCCTCCAATTAAGCATCCCACGAGCGTTCCGGGGAGGTAGTAAACTGCTACCTAAGACGTTGTGAGATCAGGGGGGATTCGAAGCAGTTTACCAGATAAGATATTACTTACGATGCCCCCTTGCAACAATGGCTTATCAACAACGACAATTTTTTGCTGCTCGTCCCAGTGACCAAAGCCCATCAATTCCGCATAATTTCGTGCTGTGTTCACGCCGCCCATTAAACCTATAGCACACGTTATCAAACTTGCTTCTGTCAATTGGTAATAAGGATTTTCACCCACCTTGGTCATAGCCGAAGAAGAACACGCTCAAAGAGGCTACGAAACAGACTGCATTGAGCAGCGAGCTCTTGTAGAGCCTATTGGCGGCACTATACTTCGCAAGGATGCCTGTTGGACTTGACATTTTGGTCTACTGCCCTTTTTCTTCTCTAAAAGCTGCACAAGCACGCTGCTGTAACGTCTGGAGAAGAGATCAGCAGGAAAAGCCCGAAAAGGACGTTGAGTTTCGGCGAGGTCATAGAGGTAGTACTTATGTAAGATTTAAATCTAGATTCTTAGTCCCGAGGGTCCATTGCATCGTCTTTACCCCCCACCTATCCATCCTCCAAGTTTCCTCTCCCCACACCCCACGTTTTGAACCGCACGTATCCCATCGACTCTACGGGAACAATAAAACCCGGTAGGTGACATCATTCCAACATCCTACCAGCGCCTTTGCACCATAATACCCTCCAAGGGCGGCTCCGTACCCGTCCGGCGCCCTCTAAACCGATTTCCGGCAGGCAACATAGCGAACGACTGCAAAGAAAGCTCGGGGCGTTGGCCGGTTTGTCGCCGAAGCCTGCAGAAAGCTTACATTGGGGGTGGAGACTTGCATGTTTTTCGCCCAACGGTTGATCCGCCATGAGAGGGACTGAGCGCAGTGAGCGGCTGGAAATCGGATTATCATTGCTTTTTGTGGCATGATCAAGTGACGTCGAGTGAGGAGCCAACCCAGGTTACACCAACAGACCAAGTCGCGACGGACAGAACGCCGCATTGCCCCTGGCATCGCACGATGCCATCGTCGGTTTTTGCCCTTGATGTGCCAGGGCGATGACTTGAATCTACTGCGCGGAGTGCGCTGCTGCCTTACCCGTGATCTGTACCCAGGGACTGAGATATTGACAGATCGCTCCGCATTGCTTCGGTCTTCATGACTCAAATACTCCCGGTTATCTAATCCGCCATCCTCGGGCCCACTCCGATTCCCCGAAATGACCCTCCGGAACCGGAGGCGGCATCACATGAGTACCTGGAATTGACGGCGCCCGTAATGCCTGTAGATCTGCGCTTCTGCAACGTAAAGCTTTATTGTGCGCTGCGATGCCGAACCGAGAGCCGATTAAGGCATAAGAGGGCGAGGGTGTGATATTGACCGGTAGTGGCTTTTATATGAACTTTCTCTAAATCATACAAGTTTTGTACCTCCATTCGCTACTATCAGGATGCTTGTCCCTTCGAACTTGTTGTCGCTTTAAGGAACAGTGTACAGACGTCCGTTGACATTTCCATTACCCAATAACTCAAGTCCCTTCTCGATATCCTCGAATAGAATCTCCTTCGTGGATGGTTTTATGGATCCTGATGCGATCAAGTCCAACACTTCTCTAAACTCCTGAATGCTAGCGCTCGTCGAGCCTTTGAGCGAGACATTCTGCGTGACAATCGCTGTGGTCGTGATTTGCACGCTCTGGGCCGCAAGCCCCACTAACACCACGCATCCGCCAGGTCTCACCGAGGATATCGCAGCCTCAACCGTCTTCTGAGCTCCTGCAAAGTCCAAGATTACATCGAACGTCTCCTCTGAGAATATTCTCAAATCTCTGGCACAGTTGACGGCGCCGAATTCATTGGCCTGTTCAAACTTGTCTGTGTTGATATCGACGCCAAACACTCTAGCACCGCGGTGTGCGGCAATCGCCAGTCCGTTCAGCCCCAAACCGCCTAGACCAATGACAGCAACCGTGTGCGACTTGGACACCCGGCCCTCGGCGACGACGGCGTGGTAGGCAGTGGCAACGGAATCGGTAGCCACAGCAGCCTCGGCAAACCCAACCTGCTCCGGAATCTTGATGAGATTCTTAACGGGAGCGAGAGCATATTCAGCGTATCCGCCGTCGCAGCCTACACCCAGAGCTTCCTGAAAGTTTCTCTCTTGGATCGGGTGGCCCACACAGGCGACAGCTACCCGATCACCGACTTTGAATGATGTATTTGAAGAGTCGCCTAGCTCCGTAACGATGCCAGAGACCTCGTGGCCTAACGTTACGGGCAGCGCGCACATCCACGCTGCGCCGCCGCCGTGGAGGACGTGGGTGTCGGAGTGGCACAACCCGGCGGCTTTGACGCGGATGAGGGCCTGTGCGGGGCTCGGGGACGGAATGGGAACGTCCTGGAGGACAAGGCCTTTGTCGGGGCCGAGGAAACGAAAGGCCTTCATGGTAGGCCGAGATGTTGTGCGCAAAGAGTGGAAGATGAACTGTCTTATCAATTGTCTTGCTACTTCTTGAAGCATCGCTGTAAAGCTCTTTTGTAGTTCAATATCTGCGCCGGTATCAAACTCAACAGTTCCCTCGATACCTCAGACAAAGTACTGGTGAGAATCTCAATTATTAGTGGATTCGCTGCTGTCGATATAGGATGATTCATGATGAGTTTGAACCTTAAGTTGAGGTATGGCCGTTTAGGGTAATTTCTTGGCCAGGGCACCCTTGGTCAGCCCAGGCTCGGCACTTACCCAGCTTAGCATAGAAGTGGGCTGCATCGGTAATAGAAACTGATTGGGAGACACACCGGCAGGAGCGGTTTATCTATCTACTGCGTAGGCAGTATGTGAGGATCGGGGAGGCAGATGCATGCAAAATGTCGAAGGCTAAGCAAATGTCGAAACGATGCCAAACGATCCAGTTGTCAAAAACTCCAAAGACTGATTGGCCGTTTATTACTGACTATTTCCAAGCGGCCCACTCTTCAACAATACTGTAACTTAAAGCACAGTAGATCTGCTACTAATCCTTGTGCTAGCATCAACATCAGCATTCAGGGCGTCTCTAAACTCTCCCAAAGACAACCGTCTCATTGACACGCAAGACTCAATGCCTCCAGAGTTTCGTCGAAGCAAGCCCATATTCACCAGACTAGACGCACGCTCCTGGTCAAGTGTTCCAACGGCGCTCGCCCAGTCTTTGGAGGCATCCAATCCATCGGAGCCTCTTTTGCCAATCAAGCCAAAAGAGAACATGATGATTGTGCCACAGCCGTCGCAAATAGCGTTCCCGCAAGCTTCGTAGCTCACGGAGTAGCCTCGGGCAATCAAATGACTGGCAATACCGGCAATACCGGCGACGGTGTTAGGGGATGTGGCGGGAAATGGCCACTTCACAGAGCCAACCCATTCAGCTACCGTGGCTCTTCCGTTGTCCGCCGGAGCATCCCAGTCGATAGACTTTGCGATTCCAGGTAGCTTGTCACTAATACTTGCGGTTAGCGAACTACTGTTCTTGTCAATAGAGATCAATAAGCACTCACATCAGAGATTGCAGCCCGTGTGAACTCTCAGCTGCAGTGTTTACTTCGGCCATTGTATGACTTTGTGGCCGTCGTTTTTGGGCAGCATGCCATCCTGCAATGTCAACCTGGGTGGTGTTGTACGTCGCTGTAGGTTTCCCATCAACGTCGACATAGATGCTAGCCGTAGAATCGCTGGCCGATGCATAGAATCCAAAGTCAATCTTGCAGGCTCTGGTTTCTCTCGCAATGTTCTCGAGATTCAACTCCTCATCGATTACATGGTTGAAGATGCCGATGAGGAATTGCGGAGTAAGAGACGAGTGGTAGCTTCCGCCAATTCCGCCACTGTCGATTCCATAAGACCCAGCATGGGCCATCGTGGACGATTGGTCCATCATAGATGAGCCGTCGACCAGGTCTGTTCGTAGGTTCAGTTTAGTAAAAGTTCGTAAATATTGACCATAGATCCAGCAATCGGGTGGCTGCCTTGGTTTTTACCTCCGGGAAAATGCGCGGTCTGGAGATGTAAAACATCTAGCTTCGGAGAGGAAGGAGATGAGAACTCCACGCCATCTGTTGGACAGAATCCGTTTTTAGTAAATGTCAAACCACTGACAATCTTCCAAGTGCAACAAACAAGTCTGATCGAAATCGTTCTTCATCTTGATAGTAAGTCTGCGATTCCCTTGAAAAGCGACAAGCCAAACGTCCACCTTAACTCCCAGAGAATCTTGCTTATCGCCAGCTAGGCCATCAAGACACAACTTAGGAAAAGCCCATACTGCGATATGATCTCCTGGCTGATTGTGATCATTATGGAGTTCGACCGCATATGCCGGAGACATTATGGAGGCTTCCACAGGTAGAGGAACTTGTAGGTATAGAGTTGCTGCAGGATTGAACGTCTGAAGGATTATGAGCTGATGTAGATCGAACCCGGATAGGTCAAAACCACTGATTATATATACAAACCCTTCTTTTACTGCATGTTGAGTTAAGCTCAAGTGATAGACCCCCCTTGGGGATGTCAAAACCTTTTTCTTGAGAAGTACAATTTAGCCAGGCATTCAATTGACCCACCGTCCTATCGGTGGCCGTCTTTAGGGTGTTGAAACCAAATTCACAGTGAAGGTTTTCGACCTCCGAAAATATTTAGCCGGGACACGGCATGCTAAGCTGCCTCCACACTGACGGCGTGCCTTATCTGCTTGTACTCTAGGTAGAGAGCAAACGCTCCTCTCGTGAGACAGTATGCTTGGAAACTAAGCTACTGTATGTCTTGGATAATTTGCAAAATGGATGGGAAGACCTATTGCTGGAGATGTAGATGCTGAAACTGTCTTGGCATCATCGTCGCTCGTAGCAATCCAGCCACATCAGTTTAAAATTGTTGGAGTCTTGAAATTCGACCTCTCGACACAATTTCGTGAATGAAGGGGCGAGCGTTCACGTTCGGAATTTCCTGGTCGCGGTATTTTACATCTCAGACACAAGCATGGTGAAATCGTCATTTCTGGGGCCGAGAAACCATCGAGAGTCTGGCAGTAAGCCAATGGAAATTAGCAGCACGTATAAAGGGTCTTACGGCAGAGCCTGGGGAACAGTACGCCCAGCCACATGACGATATAAGAAAAAGGACCGAATCTACTGCTGGGGTCTGAGGTAGTCAGACGGTCCGTAAGGAGCATGTCTCACTAACTTCCCGAAAAGCAGCCTGACCCCGACCAAAGTGGGAGTCCGGTGGGCTGTGGCGGGTGGGCAAGGCTGTATTGAGATACGAAGGAGATCGTTATTAGGAAAGAACGTTGAAGGACGTATGATTCTATGTTTGGACCCCACGGGGTCGAGGAGGCGTAATGGATGCTCCCGGCCCGGGACCCGAGGTACTGGCACTGGGTAATACTAGGCCTAATAGTCGTGAGGAGACGATGCGAACCACGTGCCTCGATGTCTGATGGTGGATGCAATTCCAACGAGTCAGAAACTCTTAGTTCAAGCAGTCGTCCTCTAACCGGAGTTTTCTGTAAATCAGACAGATTTGACCGCGTTGTACTTCGCCTTTCTGCACCTAAAACCGTGAGGCATCGAGGCGAAGTCGCGGTATGGCATAAGCCCTCAGGGTTCCGAATACCGCGGAATGCCGTGTTCTTCGCTCGCCTCCTTGAATATTTGGGTCTCTCATCATTTGTCACACCCTATTTCAAATACGTATCATACTAAGCACGTGTAGTTACCGCTTAGTTTTGCACGAGGATAACTTGGTCTAATCTCAACCCGACGGGGTTTGACGAGTGGCTTCGGAGCTATCCCTGAAGGATTTGCATCATAAAAACGAAGGGATAATTAGGCTTGAATGAATCAATATGTATTGGGTTACCCATCAGGAAGCAGACAGAGACAGTGTTAATCCTCGGCCCTGGGCGGGATAGCACACGCGTGAATACTGTAGCTGACATCAAAGATCTAGAAGCAGCCAATCTGCTTCGACAACATGGAACTATAGCAGACATGTATGTGACTGAGCCTCGGATAAGAGGAATATGGGGGTTAGAGACCAGTCTCAGCCGATGCTATTGACTCTGGAAGGTATGGCAGCTGGGGGTATCATCTCATAGAAGTCCTGCATCCATGTCTCTTCGGCAAGAAGTACCTTGATGTACACATGTTCTCTTCGAACGTGTTATCCCCTGGTGCCACAGTTACCGCAGGAATGCTAAGGGCGTTGTCTGCGAAAATTCAGAACTCCAGCCACTATAAATCCAGCGAAGACGCTTCTTGGCAATTAAATCCGGCATCCCGCTACTTAGGGCCCTCACTTTACGTGTCATAGACCATGGGTTTGGCCCGAGTGGCTGAGTGTCAGAATGGAGATGTCTTGGAAATCTAGAAGCAGAACGCAATTCTCTGCTTACTTGAGGTTCTCACGTTCCTCGCATCCCACTCTCATGCATGACCGAAGCCATGGTCTCAGCCCTGTATAGTTATGGCCTCCAGCCCCATGACTCGGCCTAGGAGACTCAGAATTAAGTGGCAAAGTTTCCGTACCGTCAAGATTCAATTATTTTCAGCCCTGCGGCTGAGACCTTTTACGATCTGTCACCGAAGGACCGCCGAAGGTATCGCGCCATGGGCTGACAGGCGTCGAAGACACGATATTCTTCTGCAAGGGTGCAATGTTAGATGGGTTCCCTCCAGCATTCCACTCTGCCTTTCTACTCTAAGAAACAATCCTAGTTTGGGGTAAATGCATCGAAAGTCCATGTCTTTTAGGTCATCGGGGAGTCTGCTGAAGAACACATCGATGATCATTTTGACAAACATGACATACTCTAGCGCTCCAGCCATCTGGCTGTGCGCTATTCTCAACGCGGATTGACCCTCAAAGAACCATGTGGAGAGCCGTTAACCAATCAAATGCCTATCTCCTTCTCGTCAGATTCTGACGCAACGACGGTTGGCCCTTTCCTTTACCCCGCCCTTACGACCTTGAACAACAATGGCGATGGAAGCAGAAGCAGTGAGAGAAATCCAAGGGCTGTCTCCCTACCGGTACTCTGCGTTACCTTCAGAGAGTTCCATTCGCCTTCTGCAGATCTTTCAGGATAGTTCTTGCGCACAAGGCTTCTTGGCACGACTTGAGACGTACGAGCTTGATGATGCACCCCCATTTTGGGCACTTTCATACACATGGGGGCCTTCGGAGTTTGATGAGGGGTCAAATGCTTCAGAGAAAACAAAGACGCAGTTTACTCATTTAGTATGCGACGGTGGGCGACTCCGAGTTGGCCAAAATCTCTTCGACTTTCTGCGGCAGTTCAAGAATGACATTGCTTTCTTCGCAGAAACATCAGAGCTCGGACGCCAATCCCGTAAAGCTAATCATTCGGCTCGTTTGATCTACCCTAAAAATGGCTTTAATCTTTGGGTTGATGCTATTTGTATAGACCAACAAGAGAGCCAAGAAAGATGCCACCAAGTCCAGCTTATGGGTCAAATTTACGAGGCAGCAAGAAGTGTCATCGTCTGGCTTGGCACAACTGAGCCACCGTATGAAGTCTACTGGGTTGTCAGGTGCTTCATACCGAAGATATTGGAAGTGGCCCGCGTCGCAAGCAACGCTGACGTCCTACAACAATTTGGACCGGAATTGGATCACCCCGGGATCATACAGTTGCTTGGCGAGGATTTCTGCGATGAGTGGCGCAAGTCATATCCAGTGTACTTTAACTTCTGCCTCAAGAAGCGATGGCTCACGCGTGGATGGGTTGTTCAGGAAGCAGCGATCCCTCATTCTGAGGATATTGTGCTTCAGTGCGGCAGGGTACAATTCGCCTGGTCCGACATCAACAAACTGTCTGCCTTCATTCTTCGGGTTCGTTGGGATGAGAAGCTCATTCGCAGACTAGGCGAACTCCTCCCAGATTGGAACAAACGCCCCGGCACCATAGATCGTCTTTGGAACTCGACGAAGTCTTCCCTTTCGGCATTCAGACGCGAGAAGGTTAGCAACGGGATGGCCCATTGGCAGAAGCAGCGCTGGGGGGCTACCACGGACGAAGCTATGCGCCATGCTGAAGTACTGCAAACTCTCCACCGGCTGAGAATTTACAACTTTGAAAACCCGCTGGACCACATTTATGGCGCGCTGGGAGTCATACAACGTATTCTGGGCCGTAATTATCAGGTTGAGGTGGACCCCAGCTATGACGTCTCCGTCGAAGTCGTTTATACACAGGTGACGACTTGGTTGATCAAGCATTTGTCCAATCTCGACATTTTGGGACTAGCAGGCCTAACTGACGGCCGCCTACCAAATCTGCCGTCGTGGGTTCCAGACTTCTCATCCCATGGACCTGAACATTATACTTCTCTACAAAGATTGAGGCAGCTGGCACGAGGGTCGGATTTCCCGAGAACGTTCGATGCCACCAGCACTGCAGATGGAGCGAGCAGCCACGTGGCCCGCAGTCATGGTCTCACCACTCTCATACTGGAGGGGATTCTAATCGACAGGGTTTCACAGATCCAAACTTCAAAGTTTGACAGGCAGAATGTTTTCACCAACGCAACATGGCTACGCCGTATGAGAAGTCGGCAGAGTGTTTATGAATCAACAGGAGAGAGTTTCATGGATGTGGCCGTGTCGACGCTGATTGCAGACGTCAAATTACTCAAAGACTCTCAAGAGAGTCGAAGAGAATGGGCACAGAGGTGCATAACCTACAGTGATGACATGAGCTTGGGAGATAGGGACAAGGAAGATTCAAGCATGGTTATGCCGATAGAGACATCCACTCAACACTCTGACGCGGCCATTCCCGAAGACTCTTTGTCTGAAAGCTTGATTGAAGATCCCCTATCAAAGTTGGTTCATTTTATTGCTTCTGGGAGACGGTTGTTGGAGACAGAAAAGGGCTACCTTGGGCTTGGATCAGCGGCTTCTGAGGTCGATGATGAAGTTTGGCTTATCCGCGGTTGTCGTATGCCGCTATTGCTGAGGAAAATCCCAGTCGATACGAGCCACGACGACAATAGTACAAATACGAATGGCGAAAAGTACGTCTTAGTTGGAGAGGCATATGTCCACGGGATCATGTATGGAGAATTGATGACCAGCGACTTCACCCCACGTTGCCAGACAGTCTCTGTTGTCTGAGCAAGATCAATAGTAGCCGCCAAGATTAACCACCATAAGACCGGAATGGGTGGCGAAGAGATATCAGGTTTAGGAGAATTCAACCACAAAAGCATACAGCCCCAGACAGGGTAGACGAGCCCCGTAATGGTTCTTTGGGTGACCTCGTGTTTAACAAGACAGCCTATATAGGCTCATTCGTAAAGGGTTTCCGGCGCTTCCGTCTTGGGTCAAAGTGAAACACTGCATCACTGAATTGGCACGGACAAGGCGAAGTTTAGTACTGTTTGTTTCACTTGACATGAGACTGTGCAGCTCAATTCTATTCATTTCTGACATTTGTCCGATGACGTGTGGCTCTTGTGTTTCTACCATGCAGTGTGCCCACCATCAATAATCATATTGCTACCCGTCATGAACGAGCTGGCGTTACTCATAAGAAAGAGTGCTGCGCCCTTGAACTCCGTTGTATCTGCGAGGCGACCAAACATGTTCAAGCTTTCCCATTCCTCCTTCAGACCTGGACCTTCTTCGAAATTCTTCCGTACCATTGGTGTCATGATGTGTCCTGGGCTGATGCAGTTGACGCGAATGCCGCCAATCCCTTCCTTTGTGATGGGACTCCATTCCATGGCCAGGTTGCGCGCTAGTTGAATCAAGGCAGCCTTGGAGGAGTTGTAGACAGGTGAAAGTAGGCCGTGATTTGCAATGAGCCCGGACATGCTGGCAATCATGCAAATACTGCCGCGAGACTTGTACTTGATCATTTGTCGTGCCACTGAGGTCGCGCTCATGAATACGCCGGTGTAATTTACTGCGAGCATCTTCTCAACATCTTCTGCGGTGTACTCTGTGGACGGTGTTATCTGCTGGATGCCAGCTGCAGCGACGAGCCCATGAAGCCCCTGGTTTTCGTCTGCTACTCCAGAGATGATGTCGTCTAGTGCCTTCGTGTCAACCACGTCTGCCTGTCTGTACTGAAGGGAACCTCCCCATTCTGGGACCACACGAGCCAACGCCTCCGCGTAATCTTCATGAGGTTTTTCTTGCCGGTCTAGGCAGTAAACTGGTATTCCATTAGCACATAATAAGCCCCGGTGATCAATCCGGTATGAACACTGACCTCTGCCTCCTGCTTCACAAAGCGCTTCTGCCAGGCTCAAGCCCAGGCCTTGAGCTCCTCCGGTAACGATGAAAGCTCTTCCTTTGAGGTTAAAGTCGGCGAATTGACTGCGGCCATAATTGTGTTTCATGTGTGGGCGTGTGTCGACGACAGAGCTTTTCGTAGGATCGATGTTGACTGGCTGTGCATTGCTCAATCGCGATGTGTTGTGGAACGAAGCGCAAAAAAGTGGTGACGGTAATTTGATTGCTCCATGTGAAGCCGAGTTGATAACACTTTTTCCCACCCGAAGGCGCAAGCCCCCATCGATGGTTCTGCCAACTAGTGACATAGTTGGCCAGGTATGTGATACGGTCTAGCGATATTTGAACCTGATATGCGCAATGAAGGCAAATTTAATTTAGCCACAGCTTCCGTTAAATTTTGCTTCCGGGTGTAGAGATGTGTATAGGGGTTCAAGAGAGGGTTTGGAAGCTTCAACAGTCCTTGCTTCTGGCCGACATCGCATTTTAAAATGCGACGTCGGTCCCAACGGCATGGGCCTGCGGGTCCTTACAGCCGCTAGATGAGGACTGGACAAACAGGGATAAAGGTTATTACTTAGTAGGAATCTGGAACAGAGAAACCGCATGTTGAACAGATACTTCACCCATTACCTTAGCCATCCTCTTGTTAGGACTGACGTCTCGCTGCCGTCATTTCGGATCCTGAAACCTGTCAATCTTAAGAACGGGTGTGATGTCTTGCTTGTTGATAGGAACTTTGCAACTAGCCGCGCCTCGACAAAACAGACCAGGTGCACGTCAACCAGGATCCGAAAGAAGAACAGTGCTAGCAAGTGATCCAAATTGCTGGTTCGCCAACAGGTTTAAGCACAGGGCAGCTGTGCCGCGCAAGATCCTGGATAAGCCACGCAATAGCACTGGAAGCCACAAGACCTAACCCTGATGACGTGGCTGACGAACATGGAAATTAGATGTACTTGGCTCACCGTGTCCCTGTTTGACAGATAAATCAAGTTGCAGGCGTGATATGTCGATCGTTGCTTCGTTGTGAAACATGACAGCCGATTACGCAAACGAAAAGTGTGCAGAATTAGCTGAAATCGCCGTCGCTTGGCCAGCAATAGCTTCCACTCCTTGGTCACTGAGGATGGGACTCCCTCGTAATGAGCTTCTTGGTCCGACGAATCGGATCCACTTCCTGCTTCAGTTTTTGGGTGCTATGAGAGCTATCAGAGCCGATTGGCGATCTTTCGTCCTTCATTTCCTGTTTTGAGAGACATGGGCCCACCAGATCTTGGCTGGTTTGCTTGTATCATCATATGATGCATTTTGTCCTCCAGGCTAGCACGTCAGGGCTTGAGTAGCTATCCACGCTATCTTGACTCAAGGTCACGTATTTTCTATTTGTCTATTAGGAAGTGTATACAGACCCGACTGCAGCTTGATGCCTCGCCGGAGAAACCTCCGAGCGGAGCTGGTTGCCGTAAAGGCGGGTCTCCCTTCCGGCCCGTCTCCGCGGATCGCCGCAGGGCTGAAGATAACCTCACACAGAAACCTGACGTCACCTCGAGCAAACAGCTAATGTGGGACGGAGTTTCCCGACTGTTCATTTCGCTTAGGCATCTGCAGTTCCCCAAGTCTGGCGGTCACGCAATGCTACTTAGCTTGAAGGCTACACTTCACGAGTCACAGCTTGCGGGTTAATCATTGTGCTAGTATTAAGTAACCGTACGACGTCATTTTGGTGAGAACGCAAGAGACCTAAGATGCCTTATCCTCCAAGAAGTTGTCATTGCGGACCAAACTCATCACACCTTCGTGTTTCCAGCCACATCCCGTGATTCACGCGAGGCGGGTCGCTCGTGAATATCCTCAAGCTCGACTTGGAGCACCTTCTGAGCGTTTTTCTGAACTTTGTCCTGCACATCTTTGCCCTCGAACATGAAACTGAGCTCTTCAAGGGTGCGGCCTTGAGTCTCGGGGAAAATCATGTAAACCGTCAAAATCTCTACCAAAATCCACACACAGTAGACAATATAGTACTTCCATCCGATAGAGTCGAGCGCGATTGGGTTGACGTAGGTATTGAAGAAAACGGCAAAGCGGACGGTAAGTTGCTCGACGGCGATTCCCTTTGCTCTAAACGTGATGTTAGTTTCAAAGCTTGGAAGGATCGAAAGAATGGTGCAAATCCTGAATGAAGAGGACAGTAGAGCGTTACCTTTGGCTGAATGGGAAAAGCTCCACGAGATAGGTGTAGCTACGTGGGGTTAGCGGCTTGATATTTGCGTTCATCCTATGAGATCGAAGAAAAAGAAAGGGCCAGGGGCTATTTACGCAAGAGCATTCCAGCCAATATTGTAGAATCTGTGACGAAAGAATCAGCAAGTCTCTTTCTAAGCAGAATACAGTTTAAACGCAATTAACTCACGGCGAGTAAACGAAGATGAAGACTAGAACTGGGATAGCAGCTCTTTGGGATTGCTCGATGGCGAACCTGGCTGATGCAACGGTCCAGACGGTGTAAACACACGCGGTGCCGATGGTACACGTGAGAAACATTTTTCTTCTCGCAAAGCGCGGGGCTATCAATGCGATAGGAACGGCGTTGATGAAACCTTACCATGCCGTTAGCAGAAACGCCGAATTTCGCCGGGAACAGGACGACTTACCCCAGCACGTATTGCCCAGAATGAACTTTTGCACAGTGTGGTTGTCCGTGATACCGACAAGGTTGAGAATCTTTTTCATGTAGAAAGAAATCAATCCGTTACCAGACCATTGTGTAAAGAAGCCCATAATTCCAGCCAACATGAATCGACGTCGCATGGCAGCATCGCGGAAAACATCGGCCCAGAGGAATTTACTGGCGACCTCTTTCTCTTGCTGGATAGTGGACATGATCTGAGCGTACTCGAGACGGACAAACTCATCGCCGTTCTCTCCTTCACTGTGGTACTTGCTGAGAATTGCGAATGCCTCGTCGCCACGGTCTTTAGATATCAGCCAGCGGGGCGATTCCGGGCAGAAAGGCATGAAGACAATTTGACAGCCGCTGGGCACGAGTTGAAGTAAACTAGGAATTCTCCAAGCCCAGGTCGTGCTCATTTGGAAAGTACCGAATGTGATGCCTGCTGCTACGATGGCTCCTGTTCACGATTGTGGATTAGCAACGTTCTCGGCCTGGGTTCTCATATGGTGAGGCTTAATTCCATACCAACAAACCAGCTGGCGTTGAACAAACTCCATAGTGAGCAAGTCAGCAACTACCACTTCATGATGATGAGGAGTGACTCGAGCTAACCTAGTCATAATTGGGCGCTCCTTGGCATAGGAAAGCTCGCCGATGAGTGAGGAGGCGTTAATGATGGCAAAGGGGATACCAAATCCTAAAATCCATCGCGAGGCCAAGAACATATCGACATTCCTGGATCCAGCTTGGAGCCCAGCACCCAGAACCATGATCCATGATCCCATCAGGATAGTTCGTCGACGACCAAGACGCTGACTGAAGTAAGGGACGAATGGGATGGCCATCAGAGCGCCGAGAGAGTAGATTGCACTGAGAAGGCCAAGTCTTGAAGAATTGGGACGGCCAAAGTCTGATTTCAGAGATGTTAGTATTGAGTTGTCGCGGAGGGTAACGAATTCCAGGGTGGGGCTTTCTCACATTCAAACCAAGACGAAACCGCTTGAAGACTATTCATCATGGAAGAATCGAAGCCCGAGGTCCACTCGACTCCAAGCCCGGTTGGGATGAGAATGAGATAGAGGAACCGCAGGTTAGGCTTCTTGTACCAGATCGTCTTGTCATTCTGCGCAATTTGCGATAGCTGGGGGTCGACATGATGTTCTTTGGCTCCAATGATGGCCATGGTTGCGATTGGATGGATGGCAGGCCAAATTGCGCTTGAACAACGAGATAAGCCCAGATCCAGTCGTTCTAAGCCTGGGAATCACGATGTTAAAATACTGCCTAGATGTTGCGCCAGCTCCCTGGCTCTTAGGTCTCCGCGGCGGAGAGAAAAGCCCACACGTATTCCAGTCCATCGACTCCAATAAAGATGGCGAGACATCAGGCCACCGAATCATGGTCCACGGTTTCTCGTTGGGGTCGGTTCATAGATTGCTGCCCACCCACAAAGAACCTAAACATCGCGTGCGGGGTTGCTGTCCGGGCGGGTAGGGATTCCGATCTCAAAATCCGGGGTAAGAATGACCGAGGCAACGCCGAAAAACAAGGGTCTCCGGGACTTTGAGGTGCCTTTTCCGGAGATTTATGTTGCCGTCTGCCACTTTTGTCCACCAAAACATGTCATCCATCAACCAGACGTGAGACGAGATGACAGGCTATATTCAACATGTACAATACGAACGCACTCGGAAGACGTCTGACGAACCGTTCTGGTCCAATCTTATGTTTGCTAGCCAAAGGTGAGGGTGTGGTGTACTAATAGTGAGCCAATCTTGGCGGACTAACTCCGCTCCACGTGCTGTGAATCCATCGTGGGTGGGCAATGGCACCTCCATGTTTGCCCGGCCAGATTGTATCTACAAATCCTTTGAATCTGCTCGGGCTTGTTGCAATGCATCAGTCCAGTCGATACTGGCATTGACATTTGAAAGGCGTTGCTTACGTGATTGAATGAGATGTGACTGGCCAGCATTGGTTTCCATTTCACACTGACCTAAAGTCGGTTAACTCTTTCGAGTGAGAAAGCATGCAGATTGTGTGACTACTTTTGATAACAACAACACAGCAATAATTCTAATCAGCGACCACCGGAATGTACCACCCCTCTAAAGAATACCTTACTATTAGACACATCTCCAAGCGCACAACTTCGTCTCCAACAGACGCGACACGTCGCGACTTTGCAACTTAAGGTAAGTACAGCTTTACTCAAGACCACGGAAATGTCTCGCAGTTCAGTGGATTGCTCAGGTTGAAAAAGCCGTCATGAAATCAACTGTAGCATCCAAAAAAGCCTTTGCGAGGTTCTCGTCAAGACGTCCATCATTGAAACAGACAGAAAGACCAGTCTCGCCCTTGAAACTGTCCATTCGAACAAGCCTAGAACCCAAATAGTTAGTGACATCGATTGGGACAGGCAGTATGGGCTAGCTACAATCTATGGACGAAGATCAAGAAAGACAGAAATCAAGAGATGGGTCTTCTTACACATCAGAGGAGTAGGTTGTCAGGTGGAAACGACAACTTTCCACCGTGAACATCTTTTCATCGTTCGAGCTGGAAATGACTTCCGGAATGTACTTGTCGACTATGCCATCGCTGACGAAGACCTTCATGTTGTGAAACATATTAGCAATGCATGAAGGGGCACCTTCATCAAGGCTGTTAACATTTGAAACTTGGGGATTTCGTACCGGAAAGCTTGTAGGTGAGAAGGACAAAGGCGCTCTAAGAAGAAGAGAATTAGAACCGAAAGATCTCGAATATACCTTGAGGGAGGGATTACTCACGATGCCAGAAACCCCGCTAAAAAGTTACTCTTAGCTTGGTCTATGACCAACTGAAACTCATTCTTTAGCCAATGCTCGTAGCTGTTCTTGACATGTTGAGCCAGTCTTGTGAGTGTCAGCTTGACCGCTTCAGAATCCCCCTCATCTACGGCGTACGAAAGAAGTGGTGCAAATTCTACCGACGCGCCCGCTTGACACGACCCATAGCGAATGCTTGCATTGCTACCACTTAGATAGCGCCTACCATTGACTGGCAGCGGCGAGGAAAGAAACAGGGCGTCCGAGGCGTCGCATGGTAGGGGGCTGACTCGGAGTAATGCGAGGACCATGGCGGCATGACCGAGGTGAGTGAAGGTAAAGTGGGGTCCGAGCCGACTCTTGATGGCCTTCGCGATGGCCTGGCTTTGATCTGTATTGAAGGTTCTCCATAGAGTCCGAGGCGTGCCTACAGTGTTGGTGACGGGAAGCCCCCAACTAGTCTCCAAAGAGTTAGTGACCATGGAAACTTTGTTGGCCAACAGTGGCCAGTCACTTCTCAAGCCAGCAAGAAAATATTGAACTACCCACCGCACTATTAAGTAACTCTGCAATGAAGTTATCTCGTACTTTTTCATAGTCTTCTCCCAATGCATCCACATCAGTTTTGCATGCATCGAGGACCGGCTTGTTGAGATTGGCGATTTCCCTGCCCCAGGGATGCTGGAGAGCATTATTTGCTGGAGTCTGGTTGCTCGCGTTGAACTGTTGACCAACGCCGCGCAGCAGGTCACCAACAAATATGCGTGAGCTGATACTATCCCAGTGGATGTGATTGAAAGCACAGAGCACGTCCACTCGCGCGCCAATCTCAAGCAGAGTGCCTAACTCTGGCACTTGAGCTACAACATGGACCATGACTGGGGGTAACGGCTCAGGTCTCTCTTGGCGCGCCTTCGAAAGTTCGTCGGCAACTTCAAGCCCGTTTTTTGTCGTTGCGACTGGCGAAACGAGACTGCGGGCCCATACCAAGGCAGCTTCGTTGGAGCCCGGCGAAGAATAGACGATGAAGGGAGGATCTTGGTTGGTGGTCCAAGTGACGGAGCATCCTACCTCGGGGTGTTGGAATCGAATGTTGACAAGGGCCTTGGCCATTTGCAACGCGATTGTCTCTAGCGAGATTCCAGGAACATGGGTTCGGAGAGACGTGTTTAGATAGTTGTCGTACTGACCACGAGAGTTCGGCTCTCGCAAACCGACCCAAGCCTCAGTGCCGACAGCAAGGCGTCTGACAGAAAGGGGATCGTCTGGTAGGGAATACCAGCGAAATTTGGCTGGCTCTAGGCGAGGTAAGGGTGGGAGAGACATGATAGTGTCAACTCAATAGCTGAGGTATGAGTTGGGGTATCTATGTGTAGTCGACCGTGGTCTGAAGTAGAATAGAGTAGTAGAAAGAGTTCTGTTAGTGATGATCCCAAGCCTTCACGGCTCGGTAGTATGGACGTAGATGTGGGGGACAGGTGTCAGCTTCATCAATCGAGATAAGCGAAGTTGAAGTTGCATCTCTTGCCCAAGTCTGACTATCCGACGCTAAGTTCTTCGGGACAGCCAAACAAAGCTTAGCGCTGACTCCGTTGGTACACAGCAATCCAGTTATCTCTGGCCCATTTATTGTCCGTAGCTCCCGTTCGAGAGCACATGTACAAACCCGAAATGCTGGGTGCAAATAACAGCCAGGTGTTGCATGTGGGAGGACTTTCCTCTACCTACTTACGTCGGGTGACTAGTCTTTGCCACGGCCATTTTTTTGTCCTGGTAGAGACGATACCTCGAAGGTCATGTCCTTGCGAATTCCTCGAACAGGCGCAGTGCTTCCTTTCTCCGAGACGCTATCTTCATCGAGACGTGTCCAGTCTCCCTGTCCTGCTCCATCGTCCTCATAATTTGTTCCTTTGCGTATCTTGCTCTTGGACGTCACTCCCGAGCCGCCAATAGTGACGAGCCCGACTGACCCCGGGTGGAGGCCATGGGACACATCTGTTTGACCCAAAGTTGTAGGTCGTGGGGAGCGACGGTGCATGAAGAATTGTCGCAAAGCTGGGAGGGAGCCGGCGATAAAACCGATGGCAGTCTCAATGTTGGACCAGAGGGGGATGTTGGCAATATGGACTGTTGAACGATTCAAGTTAGCAATTGCTTACACATGACAAACTAAGGGGAGTATCATACAAGCCAGATCGTCGAGAGGATGGTTGTAGTGATCGATGTATGGAGTGCGTATCATGGTTGAGACTGAGGCACTGTGTAGTCGAGGCGGCAGAAATCAGCTTAGTGAATCATCTCAGACAGAGGCGCTAGGCGGAACGCTTACAAAGAACCGAAAGAAAGAACGAAAGAGACCATGATCTTTGTCGAGAGCTTCATTTGTGTTTGCCAGAGAATGATGGCCGGGAGGACGGCACAGGCGAGATCGGTAACGATGGTGCTAACAGTCGAAGTATATGACAGCGCCAGCATTGAGCTTACTGGCGAGCACTCGCCACGGCCTTCTAGTACGATGCTCGTGTCCCAGTTGGCTTCCACAGGTCGGCATAACAATAGGATTCCGACGAAGGTCGTGAAGAATGTGGCGACGGTAAGCCCCATCAAGATATAGACGGCGGTGCGTAGCTTTGGCATCGTGGTAGCGATCCGTAGTGTGGTGATGCAAATCGAGGTTTTGATCGTACACAATACTGCCACATAAAGCATCATCCAGATCATCAGGTACTTCATCGATTCGACCAACATTACTGGGCTGAGGTCTGCATTGCGCGTGCCCAGTCCACTCAGCGCGCCCATGCAGGCGAGAGCGACATCGACGAGGTAAACGACCTTGAAGCATGTGTTAGCATGTGTTTCATAGGCAGATAAATCAATGCCCTACGACCCTACGAGAAGACCTTCAGAAAAGTCTAAGCTTACCAAACCACCGAGCATCAAGCCGTCGTCCCAGCTAAACGTCTTTGCCCGCAGTCGAATGAATGTCCTCAAGCATACCACAATTAAGGAGATAACGCCGCCAACAATAGAGACCACAAACAGACTGAGGCCAACACCCTCGAGCTGGTAGACAAACCGTCGATTCGGGTCCTCTGTCGCCATGTTGACTTGGGAATGGCTTTGTTTCACGGTCTTGGTTGTTATGACGCGATGGGCGGGCTTTGCCGGAAAAAGCAAGTCAACAAAACAAGTGACCAGTGAACAATCGTGTAGTTGCCGGTGTGTAGAGACAAACGAGGAGGCGAACAACCTACTCCACAGGAGTGAGTGACAGTCGATTCTGGCTAGACGTATCATCGATAAATAGGTAGCCGGACACACAAGATGGGTTATATGGAAGCGGTCTTCAACGCACGTTACCAGCCAATGTCACCCATTTCGCGCCGATCACTGGCAGAAAACTTCCTAGCTATTTTTTAATCGAGATGCTAGGTGTCGCTCTAATCCTTGAACCATCCCTGAGCAACCCTTGGGAAAGCTCCTACTGGCAGGGAAGAGTGCCTTTCGCTTCGAGCAGAACCAGGGGTTCTGCAGGTTGGATGATTTTGGTAATACTCAGCACCATCGTAGGATCCCAAAGAGGCGACTGAAAACGGAGTCGTGAGGCAATTCTTGGTGAAATGACCAGGTAACGTATGTTTGACCCGTTTGCCGGATTTCCGGCTCCACTGGGTGGGACAACCAAGGACATTATATGCCATGCCGTTGGACTATCGCACGTGTGCGTATGAACTTTATGGCATGATGTAGCTTTCGCACTGAACTCGCCTAAGACAGAATGCAACATCATAGATCAATTTTGCTGATCTTACCTACCTTATTCATCCCTTGGTTGATATTGTTTTTGCTACAGCCTAGGGACTCACGCATGCACGAGTGTAGACCATAAGACCGATGGTCATGGCTTCGGCATTCGCTCTTTCTCGGTCCCACATCACCCATCATCCGTCTTGAAGACTCGATGTCACCTCGACCAATACTTTCATTGGATCTTAACAGTGGAGCAAGTGGGCGAGGAATTCGTTAAGAAACAGACCCTGCTTATGAGGCTCGAATTGGTCTAGGGCAATTGCTGAAGATCCAGAAATGGCGAGAGAGGAGACGGTCTGACAGGTTGACAGTCACCACGTTGCTGCTGTCACATTTTCTCCTATTTTCCTTAATAACCATGCTCCCCAGACCCCATGATATGATTTGGTTGAAAATTGCCCGAAAGTCAAACACAGCGTGAACTCACTTTAACACAAACATCACGTTGTACGCTCCGTCAGACAAAATGACCAAATCACAAATCACCATTCCCATTACTCAGGCCCCTCCGTACAAAGTTCACGAGGGCAAGACTGCCGTCATCACGGGCGGTGCAAGGAGTAAGCCTTTTTACCACTTCCCCCTGGATTTCTGGAACACCCACGCTGACAAAAGCCCCAAGGTATTGGTGCCGCCATTGCTCAGAACCTCGCCTCCAAGGGCGCCAATGTTGTTCTCATTTACCTGACCGAATCGTCTGACGAACCTGCCACTGCTCTCGCCGAGCAATTGTCCAAGGCACACAACGTTAAGGCCGTTCCCGTACGTGCCGACTTCAGTACACCCGATGGCTGCTCCAAAATTGTCGATGTTGTGAAGAATGACATGCCACCCAACTCCAAGACAGGCAAGCCGCAGATCGACATACTCGTCAACTGCGCTGCTCTCTTCCACGCCATGCCCCTCGAGGCTGTCAGCATTGAGGATTTCCACAAGGTCTACTCTATCAACGTCCTTGGACCCATCCTGCTCACGCAGGCAGTCAAGCCCCTTCTGCCTACTGACCGCTCGGGCCGCATCGTCAATGTGTCAAGCGTCGGTTCCAAGGTTGGACTCGAGTACCTAACCCTGTACGGCGGTAGCAAGGGCGCCCTTGAGGCCATGACGCGCACATGGGCTCGCGAGCTAAAGGAGCACTGCACCGTCAACTCTTGCAACCCCAGCTCCACTATGACGGACATGCTCCGAGGCGCCTCTGAAGATGCGAAGCAAGCCATTTCATCGTGGTACCCCCTTACGCCGCTGTGCGGAATTAGAGAATGGGACTCGGATGAACAGAAGGAGATGGCTGAGAAATATGGCGGACGTGCTGGCTATGCTGAGGAAATTGCTGGCATTGTTGGCATGATTTGCTCCCCGGAAAGCGGATGGATGACGGGATGCCTGGTCAGTGCCAATGGCGGCCAGTGGATGGCTAGTTAGATGTTCAGAATTGCAGCAGAGTTTTCTCTTGTCAATATTCATATTTAGTTTCAACAGGATATGACTTCCACCGCTTGCCGCATTCCGGGGACTTTACGCCTGCTGCCTCGCACTGCTGAAGACTTCTTCACCCAGCCGCGGTGACCACCACTTAAGGACTCCACGCACGAAACCATCCTATGCAGGGGCTCTTCAAACCCTGGAAACAATAACCGATGTTGTCTATGAAGAGGATTCAAGGCTCTGATAGGTCCCCGATAGGAGAGAACTGGGGGCCGCTAGCAGTCGTTGGGGCTGACTCCAGGTTCATAAACATTTCAACGTGGCACCGTTGGGACCAACAGGCAACAACTGAATGGCTCGAAGACACTCCTGAGAGCGAGCCAATTGACGGCCAGAAAAGTATATTATAAAAGTGGCCATCATACATATGTGGGCACAGGGTCATACATCAACCCCATTGAAATGGCAAGGCCCCTTGACCGTTAGCGTCCTTACAAACCCAAGAATAAACCGAGCCAGTAACATTCTGGACTGATAAAATTAGAGGATGGGCACACCGCCGTTATCGGGATTGACGTTGGATTCGAGTTGAGATCAAGCAAGTTCGTCTCAATTGCTTTGCTCGAAGCATTCGTACAGGTCCGGTTACTCGTACCTGAACCCCAGGTACACATCGGTAACTTGTAGAACATATGAACCTCAAGCCGGAGGTGGTTTCTCTCCTCAACTATTGCTCAGCATAGATCAGCGTTTAGTACGTAGTGCAAAGCACCAACGGGACGGTCCGGTGGGGCGGCTTCTCGACGCTCATTTCGGGGATACGAAGGTATTTCCGCAACAATGTAACCTCAAATCCACCAAAGGGCAAAACTCCAGCAATGAGAATTGAACTCTTACAAAGTCTTGGGCAATGTAGTTGTCACTGCCAGCATCAAAGGACGGATTATGATTTGTCTAAGAAGATGCTGTACAGTGATCGTCACCCTCGGACGAAGATAAGATAGATATCTTGCAGAAATAGTGTTAAAGCTCGGATTAATCTAGGGAGCCCAGATCTTGGCTTCTCAGCTTCTTTAAAATATTGTGTAGTCTCATCTTGGCGACACTCGTTAAGTAAAGTCCTGGTATGCAGAGAGTCAGCTGCGACTCGTCCATAATACGAATATTTATTGACTAAAGCAACAGCTTTGTGCTTA
Organism: Colletotrichum fioriniae; assembly: GCF_027942845.1. Lineage (NCBI taxonomy): Eukaryota > Fungi > Ascomycota > Sordariomycetes > Glomerellales > Glomerellaceae > Colletotrichum > Colletotrichum fioriniae. The sequence continues at coordinate 490,415 of NW_027076851.1, forward strand.
CCTTACTGACATCTCAACGTATCGCCGTGCTGAACGCTCTACAACGACAGACAGCGTCGCAAATCGATCCCTTTACAGATACAAAGTGTTCAACAAAGTATTCATTAAAGCGATCAACCATCATGACACTAGATTCAGAGCTTCGACAACGGGTAAATCGAAGACAGTCGTCGGCCTTGTATTTACATCTTCAAGCACTACAGGGTTGTGCTCAGTATTAATGAAGGTCAGGCCATGGTACAGAAAGGATGAACAACGTACATAATTATTCTCGACTGATGTTCGCATAACCCGGCCAAAATATATCACTGTGTTCGGTCACTCTTGATCTAGGCAATTATCCTGGCTTCGTAAGGATTGGATGGGTGTTGAATGAACGTGCCTAAAAATAAAAGCCAGACTTTTGAAGAGATGGCATCCCCAGCTATTCCTCTTCTCTTAATTCATGTTTAAACACGTAGATATCAGAACCTAAAACATCATGTGATCATGCGTGGCCGCGACAATGAGGTATTAAATGGTGCTTGTTAGACTATCAACAGACGAACAGACTGAACTAGTAGTTATGCAAGCTGCCTTCAGAAAGATGTGCTCACACCTTCATTCTCTGTCAGTGCGCTGAGTTCTAATATCTCGACTGATGCAGAGCTCTCAGACAACTCTAGGAACTCTCCCTGTTAGCCATGCTCAATCCAAGTCAGAGAGGCATCTCCAGGTCAGCGGTGTGGTACCCATCATCCCCTTCCCGTGATATTTGAATTCCTTCTTGACTTACACATGAATGTACAGGTCCATTACATAACATCGAAGACAACAAATGCTATGTAGTGGTAGAGGCGAGATCGTACTTAAACTCTCTCAGACTTCACCAGCATCGAACAGACATGAACGAAGTACCTAGGCTAGTAGCCGTGCCGTAATTCGGTTCCTCGCCGAATTCTGGCACACAGTCCTGCTAGTTTGGAAAACATGAACGTCAATGGGCTATGATCACTGTCTGATGTGAATTCTGCCCCATCTAGTCTTCAATCATGTGGATTCCGTGAGTATTAGTACTTCAAGTATTTGTTGTGAGCGGACTCCATGAAATCGCAACATAGAGGCTCCTGACTTTTTTGCAGGCAATCTCTCTACGACATGACATTTGGAAGATGAAAGCATTGAGAGAAGCACGTTGTCAACAGAGCCAAGTTCCCTACATAGGCATCTGTACCTTAGAAAGACAGAATTAAAGCTTGCGTTCCTCTTGTGTTTCAACTAGGTCGTATGTGAAAATGATAAATCAGATACTTGACGAGACAGCAGTGTGTCGACTAAATGCTAACCCCGTAGTCATCATTTCACTCTCGCATCAATACAATCGCACTTATTACGTTTACGGTGGCGACTTTGACGTGCCCTAACGGGCACAGGGAAGAAGGGGGATATTTATTAGCACTGACTAGATCTGAATTCGTCTGTGTGGGTGCTTTCAGTCGTCTAACAGGGCTCGGAAATGCCAATCCCCATAGTCGTTAACGCACTCAACGCCCAGTACTGAGAGAAAGAAAGAAGCAGCTCTCTACATGTATGTTCATCATGCCCCCAGATGCGTCAAGCCTCGCATCTTTCTCGAAGATACAGCAAGGACTGCACTGCGATCAAAGCTGCCTTCACATAGGCTCTTCTGTTGGGCTGGTGCTTTCTAAACAGCCTCAACAGGTATGGACTCCGTCACGTCTGATTTTGCCATCTGGGCAGAGTACGTCAGGTTGTGTCGGAATCCGAGAGAACAGTGCAAAAATGTTGCATCACCGAAATACAGCGTACGAATGCCCGTAGTGAAACAACGACTGAATGTCTTACGTTGAGAAACTGCCGAAATGTCATGACATGACTTTCAACCTAGAGTGAGATCTATAGCTACAAATTTTATAGGCCAGTGGGTTTTGATTTTGATAGCGATACACCCTTGAGAGAAAGGTCATCAATGTAACAGATTGACAGTGTACGGCAATATCGTGAACTATCGTTCGACTTGTGGTCAATACGGGCTTTATAACATCGCTCTTGGCAATGGCCAGTTGCTAGCTTAGGGAGCTGAAGTCTCCAGGATTATCGATGACTTACAATTCACTTTAATCCACAAACAAGTTGGGTTGTAGTATTGTTAGTCTTGTGTGTTCGTGAAGTACATGGTCGCTATATCTATAGCTAACGCATTCCCATAATATATTGAGGGATAGTTTATGAGGGACAGAGCATGTCAGGCCCCAAATTTATAACGAGAATCGCAGCTGTTACGTGCAAGCTGTATGTCGTTACTTAAGGCTTGTGGATTCCAATCAAATCCATTGCACGGTCTATGCGAATTGCCATATTGATAACCTCTATGGAGAGATTGTGTATCTACTTCAAATTCGTATTAGGTCGACAGGAATGACTCCAAGTATCGTCTGGGGGCTGTAGTAGTAGGATGGAAATGAAGCATTGACCAGGTTGTTAGATTTCTCCTAGCTTCATCTTCGAATGAAGAATGTTCCATGACTTGATGATACGTTAGAGTGATACCAGAGATGCGGACTTATAGTTTTCTCATTACTAGCAAGTTCTCATATTCAAATCTCGCAGCGAAATACAATGGGTGGCTCTTATCTGATCAGATCCCATCCAAAACTTTCAATCGTATGCCCAATCAAATCAACAGTGTTTTGCGAATGCCTTTAAGTTACCAGCCGCAACTTATGATGAGATGAGGTTAGTCCTATTCTTGTCTTTTGGCGCATTCAAGCTGTCTTGAAAGCTACATCCAAGTAAAATGCGCGGAAATAGCCTAAGAGTTGCCAGGTTGACGACCAAAAGTTGATTTTAAAGGTTTCGACATCGCATTGATGTTAAAATGTGGATCATGGAAAAGCCTTAATCATGCCTTCACTACCTTGATCATATTGAACAAGTTTTGAAGTGTGATAGGTGATCTCTCATTATTGTTATGTTTAACCATCGGAGTTTCGGTCGATCGGAAATTCCCGAGTTGACAAGAAGACAAATGGGGTGTAAACAAGCTATATTTCGTCCACTGAGTCCATCGGATTTGGCGCAAAGATGATCGATCCTCTGTAAAGAATAAACCATTCAGCACGTGATGCCTGCCCATATCCAGATCAAGGGGAATTGCACTCCCAAGACAGGAACCCAAGTTGATACATGTAACAATGCTTCCAACCATTGTACCTGTGTGAAGGAACGATGGAAACCGTGGGCTGTTTCAGTAATTACCTACTCGGATAAATCTAACTGATACCCCACTATCTAAGTACTGATATATAGTCTTCGATGGTTGCTTCTCTGAAGGTGCAACAAGTTACCGGTATCCACGTGGGACAAGCCAGTGATAGTGGCATACCCTCAGCGGACAGTCTTCAACATCTAATGCTTATGTTTACCTACGTTACCTTTCGCCTCATTAGAAATTGTCTGTGGTCGAAGTCTGATGGGGTCGGGGCTAGGATGCAGTACTGTTCTCTACGACAGGGACATCGCAGAGTCTAATGGTCATAGGGTCTAGGCCAGCGCAGCTAAATCGGCAAGTGTCACTCACGACGCAGGAACGAGATGTGAAATCAGATGCGAGCACACAAGCAAGTTGCCTGTACTTAAGAGAACGGCCATACCGAAAACCTGGAACCCACCAGTTTACCCTTAAATAGATTCGGTGACGAAATACATCAGGCGAAACGCATCGGCCGGGAACCATGTTCAACGCCCAGCCCTACCTCACGATTGGCCCATTTGTGCATCGCCTTGGCGATTTGCTGAGCCTCCCGACGAGCAGAGTTTTTCCCTGTCTGCATTGACATTCTGAGACGACATCAGCCATGCGCCCTGCCAGCTGACCCGGACTCGGGGCCGCGGATGATTTGCCGCTTTCTTACCTCCCTGACTCGGGCCACATCCTTGCACAGATCTTGAATTGCCCGTTGAAGAAGGTAGGATGAGGGCAGAGTGAATACTGTCAGAAAACCTGAGGGACGAGACGGACGGCAGATTTTCTCTCTCCGCTCGTGTTTGCAATTGTCGCAAATTGCCGCGCCGGCACACAAAGCCGTTGGTAAGATTCCGCCTATGCAGCGTTGCTGCGGATAGGCGTTGGGCATGCCATCTCGTCTAACACATCTCCAATTCTCGCTTGTTTTCCCAGCTGAACCGGAATGCGACCTAAGTAATTTAGTTTTTTGACTTCGACGCTAAGGCAGGGTTATCGACTCATCTATCCTTGCAATGGTAGTTTAACAGAGACGAGAGGCGCAGGCTGCTCAAAACCGAGCGCGAGCTGTTCATCTGGGTCCCCTTGACTCACGGCGTACTCAACCTCACCGAATACTGTTCTTCAATCTCATCGGCCACAATCAAGGACCACGAGACAGAAAGAATCATGTTTACAATCTCTCTGACAAGTCGCAGAAATTAGCCAGCATCCGGTCAAGCGGCAGGATTTTCAGCAAAGCATGCGAAGAATACCTGGCCAAGATCAGTTTGACTTCGAGTCATTGCTCTTGCTTGGCTCGTTCATCCCCCCCACAACGCGGACACGGGCACAATGACATGATGCCACACGACGGTTGTTCGATGATGGCAGTCCGGAATCTGTCATTCCCAGCTGGATGGCTCCGCTTTCCTGACACAAGCAGCGCTGTCGAGACTAGACGCAACGAAGAGATCTTCTTCCATTCTTCTAGAAGGCCACCAATCTACCCCGGGTTGACCATCTGAAACTAGGGAGAACCCTACAGCGCGCCAACACCTTTGCGTGATCATCGTCTCATCCTTACAAGTCGATCGTCGGCAGCTGCATACTCGCAGGGTGCCCAGTCCTTTCCCCGTAGTGCCGGGTGCAATGGCTATCTGTAGGTAATGAACTAGGCTGAGAGGGTGGAGAAGAGGGAATGCGATGTCATATCTCAGTTGTCATCCCCCACACTCCGAGTGGATGCGTGTTTTACGTCTTTTCCCTTCTCAGTTTCTTTCTCGTGTCTCTTTTAGTTTGCGATACCCGCCGCGAGTTGCGTGGCTGCTCTTTGATATTCTTTTTGCCTTTTCTGGACGTCATCAAACACGCAACGGCTGGTCTGTGTCTTGAGCCTCCTTCGACATCCGAACATCGCTTGGGCGAAGGAAGTAACCCCTTTTGGCTGGTCAAATGGGGCGGCCGGAGGACTATGGGCCGACGATCAACGCGGTTATCTGGTCTCAGGTTGGAGCATCGCTATTCTTCCTGTGCCTACGATTATACTGCAAATTTAAGAAGCGCAGTGGACTCTGGTGGGATGACCATGTTCTCATAGCATCTTGGGTTCGTTCAGTCTTTCCGTCATATATTGGGGCTCTCTTACTGAAGACAAATATTGTTCCAGGTTACCTTGATGATCGCATCAGCATTAACAACATGGAATGTGTCCCTCGGCTTCGGCAAACATGTGTACCAAATCAATCCAGTCAACTTCCCTCAGATCGGCTTGAACGGAAATGTCATCAGTACGATATCGATCATATCGGCAGTGTGGAGCAAGACATCATTCGCAATGACATTACTTCGAATCGAAGAGAAGGGTTGGACAAGAAACTTGATATGGGGTGCGATTATATCGATGAACGTGCTTATGGGTCTCAACGCGATGGCTGCTTGGGTGCAGTGTACCCCGATCGAAAAGTACTGGCTACCCCAAACACCGGGAAAGTGCTGGAGTCCGAAGGTAGCAGCTTATTACGGGGTATTTGCTGCAGGTATGGCTTAACGGCTGTTGCTCAGACGAACTCTTTTGCTAACACCTGTCAGGATATTCTGCTCTGATGGATATACTGCTCGCCATGCTTCCATGGAAGTTGATATGGGGGCTTCAAATGAAGATGAAGGAGAAGATTGGTGTCGGTATTGCCATGAGTATGGGACTATTGTAAGTCTAATCCTCTGGTGTGTGTTTGACTATCTTATCTAACCTGGGACTCTAGCGCTGGCGGGACCTCGATTGTCAAGTGCACGACGATTCCCACCCTGCTCTCCGGGGACTTCACCTGTAAGCAACGAGGCACCAAGGAGTTTCAATGAAAGGTATCAGACTGACTTTCCGTTGCAGATGACGGCAGCGATCTTGTCATATGGGGGACTGTGGAATCAGGTGTAACTATCATGGCGGCCTCAATACCTGTTCTACGTGTCCTCATCCGCGATGTGGCAAGTACTGCTCGCAAGTACTACGGCAACTCAGCCACCCGTACCAACGGATCCCGATTCGGTGGCGGCCTCACACGGACCAACACAGTAACAGTAACAACTTCGACAACACGCAAGGGTTCTATCAGGAGGAAATGGGACAAGCTCGCCGATGATAGGAGCGATAAAAGCATACTTGGGGTCGAGCCGGAACCGGGGTTTGGCAAGATCGTCAGGACAAATGAAATCGTTGTGCAGTATGATACGAGAAGTGACGTTGAAGGGCATAATGGGAGCTATGAGATGGATCAGATGGATCGTATGAACCGCATGGTATAATAAATTTATGTTATGATGAGCTTATCACCACTATTACTACCCCATCCCTTTCGAGGTGACTCGAAAGAGGTACTTGATGCGTTCTTATTGATTGACCGTGGAAGCAGCTCGATGCGGCGCCATCTGGGGCCGGCCTGGCGGTCAAGCCCCAAATAACGGTGAAGCCTCATTGGGCTTTTAGGCTTCCATTTGAGCCGCATATCCCTCTTGCCCTCGCGAAGATTGTGTCTGTAGTTTGGAGGGCCCGCTGTTCCCTTGCTGGCCACTTGTACACTTTCCCCACTTGCACACAGTAATTATCCGAGTCCGTCACGGCTGAGCGTCCAGCTTGCAGGCTCATGAAGCCTCAAATTCTCTTGCCTGTTTCTTTATTCCCTTGATGGCAGAACGTCATCTCCTAGTGTCTTGCAAAGATCTTCAACCCGAACCTGGGTCAGCTTAAGAATGCCGACTGGATCTGGGCCAGCTGCAATCCATCTTCGAAGCAAGCCACGAACCATCGCTGATCCTACAACCTTCTTCAGGTGTATATCAGCCATCTTGACCCGACGCCTAGCCGCTTCCGGTACGTCCTTCGCGGAAATAGGCGCAGGAAGAAAACCCAAATCGTAGATCTCGCGAGCCACATCTTCTTGTTTGAAAATGTCATGGTCCATGAAGCCAACTAGTTTTGGAATGACTTGTTTGAGGATTTCTTTTGACTTGGGAACGACATAGTGCAGAGCTAACCGGTCCATAGGGGTAATGGCTGTAGGGAGAATGAAGGGCTGTCGAGCAATATATTCTCTGATGTCCAGGTAGCTGCGAGTAACCATATTGGACCATTCGTCATCCTCGATAGCAAACCATGCTGACTTATCGTTGCCGATGGTATTGGAGATCCAAGTGAGTAAATAGAAAAACTCAACATGTGTCAAATCCTCGGGGTTTTCCCAGGAATCCACTAGCGCGTCTGCGACCTTCTTGATGATCTTTGAATTGAGGCCGTATGCCAATTTGTGCCTTGGGTGGGGATGGGTATATTTATGCTTGAACACAATCGTTAGCTACCTTACTTCGTTACAGTGATGTTTTGGAGAGCTATGTGCTAGAACTACGGGTGCCTCAGCATAGGAAGCATGTCCGTAAGTTCTTGCCCAACTTTGATCATTAGAAGTAAGTTAGAGCAAATATGGAAGGGATCGGATGGGTGTACTTGCCATGATTTCATCCAAAGCCTTTTCAGCATTTTTCTCAGATAGAATTATCTTTTTGGTGATGATGTTCTTGACCATGGCCCATATCGCAATCCAATATTTGTTCATTTCTCGCCCGTCCCAAAGACTTTGCAGTTCTTTAAGGCTCGTTTCAATTGTTGATGCATCTGCCGTTAGGGTTTCGGCGGTGATGGCGCGAGAGAAAGGCGGTTGAAATGCTTGTAGCGCTTCATCAATCGAGTCCCGAATTGCCTTGAGCTCACGGCGTAGTTTTTCTGGAGTATCAACATAGGATGGCATGCTATAGATGCATGTGATCGCTTCAAGTGCCAGTATAAGAAGCACCAGGGGTAAATCGCAGTATTGATAGCTGAAGTCCCAATCATTTGCCATTGAAACTTGAAGGGGGTTTGAAGAGATTTGCGGAAGAGATGACTTGATGGCATCAAGACTGGGGAGATTCAGGATCAAATTCTTCGGGGGGAGAAAAACCAGATATCACAATCCGCCACTGTAGGGGAGAAGCCATCGCGACCGTTGTGGTCCCTTGAAGCCGATAGGTCCTGTTCAACATCTTTAATCAGGCAGAAGATTGCACGATCCATAGTATCGTCATATCTTAAAGTGGATGGCGTCAAGAGAAGGTTCACCAGTGCGGTCAAAAGGGTGTCCAGGGTTCCACAAATCCACGAAAGGCTCCATTCTATTATTTAAATAGGAAACTCAACGGCCTCCGTCGCAGACCTCGATGTAGCCTAAAATCCAGGAAGGGAGTCAAGTTTCGGAGAAAGCTCAGTGGCCAAGGTACATATATGTATCAAGTCTGCATATCTTCCCAGTAAGGTAGTACAAAGTTGCGTTCAAGAAAGCCCATCAGACTCAAAAAATATCAGCTCCTTAACTAAATAACACCATCAAGAAGATACAAGATGATGCTCGAGACCTTTCATCTCACCGATATGTCCAGTGACGATACGATGCTAGGATCAAAATACTACGAGACGGTGGCGAGACTGAACGAGCTTGTCAAAGTTGAATGCGACCAAGTGCATTGGCATTTCACTTGCACATTCAACGGCCAAGAAGACGAACAGACCTTGAAAACCTGCTCTTCATGCCGTGAAAGAGTCGTGGAAATGTCCAAACTTTTTGTTGAACTCTGGCCTGGAGACTGGTACAGCGGCCATGGCGCTTACATCCAGGACTCCCTTCTTGACACAATCGAGTCAGAAAAGGCATCCACCGACGGCATGGACATTTGTTCTATGATCAAATTTCGCTTGAAGTATAGCTACTTGGCCGACAGTGTCATCAAAGAACTCAGTCTTCCAGTCCCTAGCAACAAGCCATGCGGAATATGGAGCAAAGCCAAGTGGGAAAAAGAGCGCCACCAAAGGGACGACGAACCCGTTTTCGACAGATCTTGGGATTTCACCTGGAGAAAATTCATCGATGGCAATCTCATGCCACAAGGAACCTTTAAGCAGGGGCCCGAATTCATTCGCTTTGTACAATACCTCGTTGCAGCCGTGCGCCAGAAAGAGTTCACTACCAAGGTGTCACACGACGAGTACGACGGACTGATCGAGAAGATTATCCAATTCGTCACAGATACTAGAGCTTCTGATCCAGAGCTTGCATACAAATGCGCCGCAGTTCGACAGGCGCGTGTTGAGAGAAAGGGTCTTTGGAGGAATACATACTTGTTGAAGTTGCGGAAAAATTGCGAAACGGAATGTCAGGCTTGTGGCTTCGTAAGGCCTAAAACAGAAGTAGGAGAAGCAGGAGAGCCAAAAACGGGCTTCCAAGGCCTGTGGATAAATACTTGCCAGCCTTCATAGACGTTCTTGCAGGGTTTCTACGTCTGCAGTCTAGGTACAGGGCAATGAAACGAAAAGAGAGAAGAGCCTATCGCATAACAAAATACCCCAAGCACGAAAGTTAGACACAGGAGCATATATACTTCAGTCCCGAGTAGTCTAGATCAGGCAGAGATTCAACATTAGGGTCAATATGGAACATCGAGCATGGCAGCCCATGAGACTTCTTTTACGCATAGTAGAAAGACTTCATTGAATCAATCCTACAAAAAGCATCGGCCTCCGTTAATTTGCAATTGGTGCTACACCATTCTCGGTTACAGCCGGAACCACTTTCTCTAGATTCACTCTTTCGCTGTCTGCGGGGCGAGTTGTGAACTTGAACATCTCGTTCGACGGAACAGAATTTCGCGCTCTTAGCTTCATTGCTGTCTCCACGCCCGCAACGGGAACTTTGTACTGGAGATTACCCCCTGGGAAAGGGAGGTACTCCGGAAGGAGGCCCAATTGAGCCAAGGCTGTACCTTGATCCCAAGTGATGTGCTCGTGATATAGGCGATCACCCCGGATGTTGACAACCGCAGCAAACGGGATTTCCGCATATTTGTTGGTTGGCGGAACACCTGGGAGGCTTGTCACCTTGTCAGTACATGTACCGGCATAATCTACTGATGAGAAAATGGGATTGGTTATGCTTATACTTACAGCCAGTCGAGCTCCTGATCGTGTGTGAACTTAAATATGAACTCATCAACTACACGATCAATACCAATGGTTCGACTGATAAGCTCTAATTCCGTGTCCGCTGAGTTATTGAAGATGAAATTGTGACGATAAAAGTCAGTAAGCTTATCGCGACCAACGCCACCGGTTAACTGAACAAGAAAGCGTTAAAAAAGGGTGTTCCTTGTGGTATGTTTTTGCACAATCGGCTTTTCCCTTACCGTTGGGATGTGGTTGACGTATGGCTCTTGCACCATTGTGCTCATAGTGTGCTCCACAGATCTATCGGCGAACTCATACCAAGTATGCTCGTCCCAAATAGCCTCCAAGTCGAAAATGGGGCTTTTCATTTCGCCTTTCAGCAAAGTTAGATTGCGAGTGTATGAGAGCATATCCATGTTGTAATCGAAGTGCGGCTGGAACGGAGTTGCGAATTTGAAGGATTGGGTTGCTGGGTAAAAGTATTCTGTTCGACCCTTTGATCGCAAGGGCTGCCCCTCGGATTTTCCAGCAAAGTGATAGACTGCGGGTGAAGTGCTGCTGGAGATAGATGACCTCTCTGAGCTATCTGCGTACACCACGGTGCTCACAATCTCTGGAAATTCAGATAGGATCGGCGCGACTGTGTTCCACATTTCTGGTTCGTATGCTAAGGCAGCTCATTTAGCCATGCCCAGTACGCGTGACGGAGACTGCAACTCACCGACAAGGCCAACCACGTCTTTTGGGTCGCACTTATCACTCTTTCGGAATGTTTGAATGGCAAGTTCGAGAGTCTCGCGTGCACCGATTTTGAACGCTGTTGGCTGAATAGCAATGACTGTGTACCCCTCCTCGGCCCATTTCAGGGGTAATGCGGGCACGCCTTCCTCAATTGCCAGCGCGTTGTCCACTGAAGGGACAAGAAGAATGAGGCCCGGCCCAACCCCGCGGCGAGAAAGAGGTGACAGTATTGAAACTCCGCTTCCAACCGTCTTCAACTCAGACTGGGGAAGAGGAGCTGGGGGTTTGCTGATGTCTGCGTACATAGTGGCGTTACAGGGTACTTTTCCTTGCCGGCGTGATTTCAAGTTTGGGATCCTTTCGGTGAGCTCGTTGATCAGACTGGGAGAGTATGAGAACTTATAACATGAGATACTTTGCATCAAGGTGGCAACTCATACTAAGTGCACCGCATGGCACGGGATGAGCTCCGGCCGAGTCATTATAAACTAGTGCTCGTATCATGACGATATTCCGAGTTTCTATCCTCACTGCTAATTAGATAGGGCCTTGGATTGGTCAGTGGAGGCGGAACTTCCGTACAGAAGGAGAGCTCGGACATACGGACTTACGGACTTACAGGCTGTTCGACGATAAGTGTGCGGGCCGAGCACCGCTCACATCAATGGGAATTCACTTTACCCTACCAATTGGCCGCCGATTGGAATTGACAATCCGGGGAACTACTTTGATAAGCCTATCTCAACTTCCAATTATGTTTACGTTGCTTATCTGCTTACTCAATGACGGAGCCTTGTAGCTTTCAGAAGCATTGCGACCTTTCGTAGCATGATCGAAACACGTTGATTTACAACCTGATGGAATCGCTCTGTGTCCATCTAATGTGAATTGGCGGCAATTGCACCTTGCATCGTCGGCCCGCAGCCTGCATTCAGTGCCGCCTCTCCGGGTAGGCCCGCAACTTTCGGCCGCCGTGTCCAAGGCATTGGGCAACACAAACTCCACGCCATGCCCCGGCCGCCGGTACGCCCCGAAGACCGAAAACGGTCCACCAGGGCCTGCACGGCGTGCCGAGCGACCAAGAAGCGTTGCGACGCAGCACAGCCATGTCGACCATGCGTCAAACGGGGAGTCGGCTCGTCCTGCACTTATTCTCAACATTTGAGGGCTCGTCGCGCACCGCCGAATCGATCTTCGGCCACTTCAGGCACTCGGCAGCGTGATCAGGTGTCACCCCTACTTTGTCAGCGTCAAGAATCATCTGTGCAAGATGAGGACGAGACCGCAGCCTCGTCAACGTCCGGCAAGACGATTACGCCGCCCGGTCCGCGTCCGGTGATGATGTACACATGTAGTGGAGAAAAAGGTACGATACTAACACCAAGCGCCGCTTTATCGACGATATCGAGGCGTCCTTAAGCGTGACACGATTAGCTAACCGCTTGAGTCCAAAGTGTTTGTAGGAAATGCCTCAGCCATTGCGTTCTTACAATACCTACGAGGAAGCTTGCGTATCCTTGGTCCAGGTTTTACGATTAGCCAAGGATGTCACCGCATGTTCGAAGCACAAGTTCCTGTCCAGCAGACCGACGACTTTATAGATGACATCGAAAACGCCGAAAGAAAAACACTGGTCCAACGTTACCTTGACGCCGTAAGTGGAAGCTCTCATGACTGATTCAAGTAAGTGTAGAGTTGACGAAGTTGCAGTCCAGTGGACTCCTTGATTTGTTCGATGAATCAGATATTAAAGACCTTATCATACTGACCCAGACATCGCATACTGGGTCTCTGAGGTCCAATTCCACTATCGATCCAGGGAGGCTTCTGTGCCTCTACATGATGATCGCGATTGGCGCCCAATGTCGTGGCCAAATAGGTGATGCACCTAAAGCTTTTCGATACTTTTCAGAAGCACGCAAGCTGTCGTTCGAAGGAATGTTGAGCGATCCAACATTAAACACCGCTCGAGGCTTTGTGTTAATGGCCTTCTATATGTTTGGCGCTTGTCGTCGCAACTCTGCGTTTATGTATCTGGGGGTTGCCACAAAGGCAGCGTCGGTCATGGGCTTGCACATGGCAGAGCAGTTTCAGTCTCTTTCGGAGAGCGAACGAAGTCTAAGGTACGATATTATCCCCTCCATGTCTCTTAACTTCATCTTCATCCATACAGAGGATTAGAAGCTGAGGAACCATCAAGGTCTCGGGTCGACAAGAGCATACGACTTTTTGACGTCGTGTGTAGCTCAATCCTCGGAAGACCAACAAGTGTAGCACCTTGCCGACTGAGAAGAAACGTAAAGCTTCATGAGAACCGACATCGAAATTTGTCAGTGGAAGCTGCATGCACATTTGCCACCATTCTGAATAGAATCGTCGACACTCTAACCGAAGAATCTGAGTTGGGCATGATCAGAGCACAGCAATTCCTCGATGAAATTAGACGTTGGAGTAAGAACCTGCCAACTGCTTTGCGCCAACGTCCAAAGAGAGGAACCGCTCACTCCCATCATTCTCAGAATCGAGAATTAGCTATTGGAAATATCCACGTGGCCTGTACCTACTACTTTGGAATTATCCTCACAACACGCGAGTTTTTGATCCACCATATCATGCCTCGGATCAACAACGATACTTCACTCTTGGGCGACCACGATGAGGTAGAGGAAGAAGATGGGAAGAGCATTGCTGAACTATCTGATGCCTGCGTGGATGCTGCTGTGTTCATGGCAGAGATGTGTGCAGACGCTCTGGACTCACGCACCATCATGGGCAACATGTGCATACTGAAGTAAGCAGTTTCATCTTGTCGAAAAATTGCGCGTTTCTAACAGCATTTTCAGAGCTTGGTTGTTTGCCGCCGGTCTTGTCCTTGGCTTCTCACTACTAGCTCCTGACGTGCCCCCAAACCGTGGAAAGGCTTTCCATAACGCGCTACGCGTTCTAGACTTTCTGGGTCACCTGAGTCCGCAAGCAGCACAGTATCACCGTCTTCTCACAAGTTTTTCACAAGCCATCGATTCTTTCAAGACTAACTCGCCGATCGAGCAACACCATGCGGGTGCCCCATACGTTGAAAGGCTTTTATCATTCAATCTGGCTGAGAGTCCCGAAACTCACAGAACTGGAGAGACGTCGCAGCTGCGCGAAGGCATCGGACATGGCAGAAGTCCAGAACAATCTGGTAGAGCAAGTGATGCGATTTCAGACTTGGGTGATCAGCCAGACCTTTTGTCTTTTGACCCAACCGTATCTGGCGGGGAAGACTTGATGCTGAGTCTTCTTTGGGATGAAGGCGATGTTGCCTTTGGAGAGTCAAGTGTTTTCGATATGTCAGTGGGATTTGGCTAAGCCCGGACCAGTGGGTGGGTGAATACTACATGTATCAAAATTCGCGACTTAGTTGAAAACAGAAAACAAAGTCAAGTCTTCGCCTTGAGAGCATTGAACAATTTTACACCAACAAATAGAGCAAACGCCCCAGCACTGGAGCCGATATGATGGAAAGGAACTCCTGGCTTTATTGTTAACTAGGGTTGGACAATACGTGCATGCTCCAGGCGCGGGTGGGAGCTCTAACGTGAAATACTAAGGCATAGATACTCAGCCGGCGAGTTCTTGAGAAAGAAATCAGGTCATAAGCGTGGAACCCATGCATCTTCAAAAGTGGCGAATACATAACGCGGGTACTCTTGCTCTCGCAGTCGCGTTGAGATTGACGAGTCTCATATAATCTAGCAGTTCTCAGAGCTACGAACACCCTAAATATGTAACGGTTGAATCCGAACCAATGGTTAAAGTTCTGTCCTTGTTACAGCAGATGGTTTCAGGCGGTCGAGTTCAAGTGATCTTTTGGGGTAGCTGATGACTTCTAACATGGCATGACAGGGGATCTCCATGTCATGCGAGGTTTTGGAAGAGAAAACTGCCCGTGTCGACCGGTGGACTTCTCCGGATCGCCGGGGAAATCACACTAGTGTTGGGTTGAAGTCTGATAGCTGCCAATGAATGAACACAGTTGATGCACCGTGACAATAATTCGGACCATAACATCCTGCCGTTGCGGGCGCTGTCAAAGGATAGAGAGACGTGAACCGACTGCATGCGAATTATTCATCCCATCTCATGACATCGGGGTAATCCATGTACGCCTGTCCTCCTCCTACAAGAGTTGCTGCAAGCCGGTGAGGAAGGATGTCTGCAATGATGAGCCGCGGTAACGCTGTGTATAGGAAGAGGCGTACACATGAAGCATTGTGGCTGAACCGACAGACTGCCAAATGGACCAACGCGTAGTATGGAAGCCCTCGCCAATGGGAAAATGACCGGGGATATCAAACGAGTTCAAACCTGAGGATTCTTGAGTGTCTGACTCGTTAATATCTAGCCTAGCAATTGCCTTTCGATGTAGTACTGTTGACTGTTCCATATAAAGACAGCCCTGAGCTTCTCAGACTACATTTATCACAACATCTCGTCTCTCTATCGCATCATCAAAGTCAAACACCACACCTCTATATCACTTCCGTAAACTTCATCAAGAACGTTGACAGTTTCAATCTTAATCCACAAACATGCGTTTCCAGATCGTTTTCGCCATTCTCGCTACCTGCGTTACATCTGCTATCGCAGGCGCTTGCGAGGACTGCCAGCGAACGTGTCCTAAGCCCAGCGAGGCTGAGTGCAGTAAGTCATTTGCAACTTCGTATTCATTTATCCTGCAACTTTGTCTTTCGGAAATCAATATGAGACTAATATATCGCTTTTCTTCTAGACACTCTTTGCGCCCCCATCTGCAACGCAAAATAAGCAGGCCTTGTGCTTCTTTGTACTTTCTCCTGCCAGGACGCATCTTTTACCTAGAAGGCAGAGAATATTCCTCATGCAGGAAGCTGAGAAGCTTTACTCTAGAGTGGTTCGGTATGGCAGGGTCAGTTTTGACTACAGAGATGATTCAGCTAGAACTGAACAACGATGAATCGATTTTCCGTCGCAAGCAGACCAGACGAGTTAACTGCAACGAAGCAATTCTAATCTTGCAACAAACCTAGGCTCTTATGGTGTATAGGTGTTACGGGCTAGACCCGATTAGTGGATCCGAGCCTCAGCCCGGATACTGCCACGGCTCACCGCGCCGTTTCCGCGGAGGTCCCACTTGAGCGCTTTTCCTCCGCGGAATCCCCGCTCCAGAATTCTCTACTCCTTAGCTTAGATTCTATATACTGAAATCACCCCTACGTGGACTCACGAGGGCTGGACTCTTAACAATAGGATACGAGAGCTTCGCTTTTTCCCGCTTCTGCATTATGTCCACACTTCCCATGACGTTAGACCTTCGTCTCGCCCCTATTGCCAATAAGAGTGTGATACGTGTATTGGCATGGCTCTCTGCGCGTGTTCGATACACATCAACCTCCAGCCGCATATTTATTACTCTCTCTTGCTTTAGAATCCCGCATATAGTTGAAGGATATCCTGGATATGTGGTCGAATTCATCTGAGGTATAGGCTAAAGAAATGCCACCATAGGGATAGGATTGAGTCATCTAGTGGGAAGTTATGGTCATGGTTGCATATTCCATGGATCTGTCCTGGCGTTTGCCCCTATCTTAAAGCCTTCAAAACTCGGTCTTTCGAATGATAGAGAAATGCTAAGCTGGTATACGTTCACCATGATCCTCGCGCTTTAGTTTGGGAACAAAAGATTCTCGAATCCAGGTTTCTCACCTTTCAATCACGAAGGGCAGGGTTTGAGCAATGTCGCTATGACTAGCGCAATGAAAGCACGTAGAACACTTTCGTGGCGTAATTCTAGCCAATGTCCTACATGCCGTCACTTAAAGTAAGGTGGGTAATGTGGGAGCAAAGTGCTAGACTTTGTGCCAGAGCTTTATCAGATAGATCAGTCAACTTTGGGGTCGACGCATATGACAAGAGGCGAGCAACGTCTTCATGCCCCGTCTCATTTCCGTATCGTAGTATGGACTAGTCGTCTGCCGGCGCAGATTGACGTTCGGCCCTTTTCACGACTAAAGATTTGTAGGGATAAGTTGGACCCTGCAAGTAAATGGAGTGGTGATGAAAAGGTATACTCTAGCCCACATGTAAAGCTTTGAGATGTTTTCGAGCTTCAACTATCGCGATGAGAACAGCTTGCGAGCATCAAATCAAGTTTTTGCTGAGGTGAACGCCACGAAAACAGCTTCTCGAGTTACGACAAATGACGCCCATGTTGAACAGGTACGCCAGCGCGATTCAATGTGTAGTTCCCACTGTGAAAAGTGTTGCATGCTTATATTCTAGTCGAGCAATCACTCTTATTAGCATTGTAAGTCGTAGTATTCAAAATCATCAAGGAAAGGAGCTTATTTAGACTATGGATCTTAGCCATGACTAATTAGAGCGCTCCTTAGGCATATCATATGTGCCTTGCGCAGATGCTCTCAAGGCTAGAAATGCGTTACGATATAAATTCTTCAATTCACAACTCCGAAAGTGTGCTTTTTAATTTAATTCATACTCCGACTTGTCGGCGAATGATGATAACCCCAAAATGATGCATCTAGCGATCATCATCCGTGAAAGTTCTCCAGAGTTTCGAAACGAGGCCCTTTTACTTTTTACTAATCCATTGAGAACTCACATTGTGCTTAACTCGTAACCACTCAGTCTTGGAAAACCTGATCAGTCATCCCGCATACCTTACTATATCGAGAAGTAATTGATCGGTCAAAGTCAAATGGGTGTTTCGCGATGGGCTTTGACTATTTCTCGCAGAAAGGTTGATGTGCGGCCAAGATTCGAGTGATCGTAGGACTTCCATCGACCTTTTGTTCTGATGGCTATCACTGATTTTGAAAGAGCCCCTTGGATTGCCTCGATGTGAGATCAGTCTGTCGTATCCCGAGAAGTGTAGCTTCCCCAAGGGGCATTCGTCGCTCAAAACCAGGTATGCGATTTGTTGGACTCGATGATGAAACCCCGTGATCCCCTTGACGCGTCTTCTCGACCGATGAACAACATGCATCGAGCCGAAGAGGAGGTGCCCGTCGGCTCATGGCCCTCACTAACGGGTGGTTTTTCTCGTGAGAGCTGAAGTAATTTCTTCTGCTCCTGTTTAAGAATTCGTCAGCGGGCAAGTTGCGACGGGCGAACGCGTCGCGCGCAGCCATGGAGGCCCCCTTATCATGAAACACGCGCAAGGATCTGGAACACCAGCGGCTCCGTCTGACATTGACGAACACACGTCATCCGAACGTGGACGACCGTTTGGGGGAAAGCTATGCTTCCCTAACTCCCCCTTCCCTTCTTCTAGAATTAGCTGCAGGCCTGTAAGCCCCCCTCACTCATCCTTACCTGCGGGCTGCGGCTGGCAGGTTGATGAGGCGCGGCCAAAAAGATGAGACGACAAGCACACAGATAGATCCCCCATCGGCATTTCCGTCAGGCGCTACTGCCACAAGGAGGCCAACATCAGACGCTTGACAGCTGGAAAATTCGTGGAAGGCCGCGAGTCACGGGTAGCCCGCCCACATTACGCTTTGTGGTTGCTACAGTGGTTCGTTGCATGTTGAGGTTGCCATGAGTTGTCGTTCGCAAGCGCCAAGGTGGCCTCGGGAGTTTGATCTTCGTACATAAAGGCTTATCACCACCAGTGCCAACGAACTTACGATGCACAGAGTTTTTTGACAGCAGCCAAGCATCCAAGTCACTCTAACACCACATCCAACTCCCAAGACTTTGACAAGATGAAGAACATCATTTCCTACATCATGATGGCGATCATGTAAGATCTCCCGCCAAACCCTTGAGCCTCCTTGAGCCTCCTTGAGCCCTAGCTTACTCATTGATAGGTTCGTCATGGTTGAAGCACAGCAGGGAGATATTCAATGCCGCTGCAGGACACACATCACCAACTCGGTCGTACAAACAGGTGGCCAAAAGCTATGCGGTCAAAAGGGCGGCATCCTCAGCAGCAACAGCCAGCTCTGCACCAACCTCTCACAAAACTTCACCGACACGGACTGCCAGGCATTCGGCGACTCCTTCTTTGCGACATGCGGCACAGCTCGTTCGCCAGTAAAGAGAGGCATCTACAAGCGCGAGGTTACGCCGATTCAGACACGGCCCAAGAGAGGCTGGCAGTGGGGTCGGGAGCCGGTTCACCTGCTCGTATCCCGGCGTCCGATCCCCGAAAGATTCTCCAAGAACTGAAATAAGCATTCAATTTGGGGCATCAACACATTTACTTTCAACAAGCATTTACGGGTCAATAAGCATTAGCGTATCAATTATTACATGATTTGAATCTTCAAAGTACTAAAGCTCGTCCTTGATCTTGTCGAGTTCTTCCCGGAGCCTCTTCTCAAAAGTCTGTGCATCCCATTCAACATCTTCTAGAATGTTGATTTTCTCGCCATGCATGTCGATAAGCTCAGACATTTGCATGTTGTTAAGATCAAGGTTCTGGTAGGCTGATTTCCAGGACGGGCCCGGCTGGCGGCCCCACGTCACGCCCCATGTGATGATCTCCTCTGTCAACTCCACGATGATAGCGTCCATATCCTTCCAGCCACGTCTAGGGAGGCTGATACCTCTATCTTGGCAAAACTTGGTCAACTTTTGGTTCGCTATTCTCGAGATGCAAAGGGTTCCCCAGTCGTGTCCCGCAACGATAGTCCCGCCATCCTCGACGCTCTTACGGTCGGCATAGAAGAAGAAATGGGACTGAGATTCTAATGTGTTTTCTGATTCAAGCTTCTTGTTCATAGGCAAGAGATCATTTTCGACGGTACCATCTACATCCGAGGTCCATTGGACGAGCTTTGGCCGGAGGTAGTCGTCTTCTTCAGCAACGCCTTCTTCCAGAGCCGAGATTGCAGAAGTAAAAGTTTCCTCCTCTTCTTTGGTGAGCTTTGTGAGCATATAGACTGGGACGAAGTCGTATTCGATCGTGTCAGCCATATTTGCGGCAGCACCCGGCTGCTCTATTGTTGTTTCGGAGGTGACTGGTGCGGTTTTTGTGTTTAGTGACTCTTGCTGAGCCCTTGCGAGTAAGATGCCGGATGATACCAGGAAGAAAGAAGCCAGTAGCCTCATATCGAATATGATGTACCGATATAGGTTCTGGAAAAGGTGTCGATCTCTAAAGAAATTAACAATGAGCGATATAAGGTCTTCGCGTCCTTATATACTTCACATGGGTCTATCTTGCCTCCTTGCAGGATCGCGGAAGGAGCTCGATGGCTGCCTAGACAAGGTATGGATCCTTCATTGGAATTGCGCCCCAACAGGGGTGGATGATGCACCACCTTTGGTGTTGATCCTGCTTGCAGATCCCATTGATTTGACTGGGAGTAAATAGGAACTTTGTATCTAGCTTCAGAGTCTCGAGTCCAATTCCTTTGCGCATAGGTATGATGGATGTACATGACACAATTGGATAGAATATCTGGCGAGGCATAGGGACCAAGAACCAACATGATTTGTTACTCCGCTAAGAAGATCTTTTGTTGAGAAATTTCATCCATTTCATGTTCGAAGTACCAAAGCACTTACTAAACCAGCGTGATGGTTTGATTTCGGGGGCATGACAATTTGTAGAAAAGTTCCGACCTTTTGCATGAACCCGTGCTCTTCCATCTTGGGGTCTAACTTCCGACGTCCCATTGACGGCAAACATACATACCTCTCTACAAGCCGTCACGACACCTCCCCAGGCTTCCAATCGGCCACTTAAGATATTATTAGTTTGTATTGGATTCATCATCGCCGTTGGGTACCAAGATTACTTTATAAAGGCGTAGAGACGAATTATTTGCATAACATCGTTCGAGATACATACCTAATTTAAGTACTTAAATAGTAGCAATTAACTTCCAGATCCATCATTCCATATCTCTGCATTTCATGATCGAGTTATCAAAGACCGCTTATCTCATTCTTCCACCCACTACTCTCCTTCAGCCAAGCTTCAAAAGTCTGCAACCGCGGCTCCTCCCTCCTCAGAATCTGAATATCCGCCCCGTAACCCTCATTTCTAAAGAACTCAAACATTTTGCCTACATCGGCGATAGCCCAGAGCATACCCTGCCCGAAGATGGTGTAAGTCTGCGGCATATCGCTTCCGACCACCCTCTTGAACGTCTCTCTCGCCTGTGCGTAAGTAACGCTGTCGCCCGCAAGCGACACAGCTCTCCGGTCCCATTTCTCCGGATTTCCAACAGCCTTGGCCGCAAAGAGTCCGATATCCCGCACCGAGACGAGCTGTAGACTCCGATCGGCGGGTAGCGTGGACCACATGGCCGCGAACACCTTGCCGAACATGCCCGGGTCGGTGTTATCCAAGAACGCTGTCGGGCGCAGGATAGTCCAGCGAAGCTTCCTGCCGTTCTTCTCAAGCTCGTCTGCACGATCGCGGAGATGCACTTCTATGGCGTGCTTTTGCAAAAAGTGCGGGACGTCGGTCGGGTTCACCCATGACTTATCCTCGCCGCCACGGTCGACGGACGTTAGGACAATCTGCGATACTGCTCCTTGATCGATAGCGGCATCGACCCAGGCCTTTCCGATGACATCCTCGTTACCGATGGTGGTCACGATGAAAACTGTGTCTATGCGTGGGTGGGCTTCGAAGATTGGCGCTGGCGAGTCCTTGAGGTCTCCCTGGACGGGCGTGACAGCGACGCCTTTAGCTTTTGCTGTCTCGATGAGAATTTTGATCTTTGCAGACTCGGGGCTTCGTGTTAGGGCGAGGATCTCGAGGGCTGGTGAGCTGGGTGGGAGGTCAAGGAGAGCGTCGACGACGGCAGCACCCTGCTTGCCTGTTGCGCCTAGGACGAGGACTTTTCTTGTGGAAGCCATGGTCGTAGGTGGGATGGTCTTGTGAAGCAACGTTCAGTGGATAATGCGGTTGAAGGATATCAACCGGTGTCTTGAGGTTGTAGAGTTCCGAGGTGATGTTGATGGAGGTGGGAACCAAGGTATGCTTGATGTGCGTGATGAAGGAAGAGCTTGGGGCCCTGGATGTAGGGATGAGCTTCCTGGCTTGTCATGTTTGAGGTCGGAATGGCGTCATGACCTTTAGGTGCGGCCGCTCGAGCATTTCCCCAACCTCAAGTCCGAGCTACATGGGTTGCGGTGATGTGCAAATCGGTGCTAACAAGGCTCACATGCAAGTAGCGTTCCTCGAGTGAGTCGAGACTGGACTAAACGCTACGCCATGAAGCTGAATGCCTACCGGGTATGGGGTTTCCACCATTACTCTATCTACCCGAGAATTGGGCGCCAGACATTTTCGTTTTAAACGGCATCATATTGCGGCTGCAGCGCGGAGGGAATCGAGCTAAACCAGCAAGACATAATTGCGGTGGGCAATCGCGGGGCAATGTTTCGCCTTGGGACTCACTAAGATCAGCAAACTTTCCATCCCAGAAGCCCAAGCAGGCCGCTTGTCTAGCGTGCGTTAATTCAGCATACAATTCAAAACCTGCAGCTCTCGCAATGGTTAATTGCACTGCGTTCGAATGAATACAAGTTATTTGTTGAGATACACAACGTTGTGGTGTGAAGCTTTCACTTTACGAAGAGAGAGAGTTCTGCCGGAGCAAATTCCGGAACCAGGGGCCGCCCGGGCCGTGGTAATCATGCCGGCAAGAGTAAGACGAAAGACGGGGCTCACGACGGGCTTCCCTCGGAGCGCGATCGGTCATACTTACTCATACAGCTTCTTAACAAGATTGCTTACTCACAAAATCGGTGATCAAGTCAGAAGTCTTACTTATTGGTGCAACTTGAAAGCAGGCATTGAACGATATAGACAAACGATGAGGTTCTCTTCGTGGGGGGAGTTCGGATCCGTCGCGTGCAGCATAGATAGTCCCTAAAGAATTAAAGATACGGGTACGATATGCACTGACGTCCAATGTTCCAATCCCTTACCACTGCGCATTGCGCAGTCACCAACGACTTTTACCACCGGTTCTTCAGACCGGAACTGAGCGTTTCCTCGCGTGCCGCATCTGAGGTTGCCGCGGGCCTCCAGGGCGGCACGCTCGGAACCCAGCGGAGATCCCCAACATTCTTCATCCTAAGTCCGGCCGCGAGTAGGGGGAAAAAGAGAAAGAACATGGGTAGGTAGGATTGATATCACTCAACGTGACCTGAATCAGAGATGAGTATAGCCAAGTGAGCGAGTTGCATTGAGTTTCTTAGTCAAGGCGGGCCTCCCTCGCGTGCAAAAGTCGGAGCACGAGGAGTGCGGCGCTCTAGCAGGTATCGACGTGACACGGCAACGA
Organism: Colletotrichum fioriniae; assembly: GCF_027942845.1. NCBI lineage: Eukaryota > Fungi > Ascomycota > Sordariomycetes > Glomerellales > Glomerellaceae > Colletotrichum > Colletotrichum fioriniae. The sequence continues at coordinate 513,702 of NW_027076851.1, forward strand.
GACAAGACGCGACTCTGCACATTTCAGACGTTCTGATGAACGGATGACGCTGTCTCGCGGACGGGAGAGGAGTTAAAGGAGCTTCGCAAGCCGCAAGTGCGCACTACTGCATCTACTTATCTAGCGTGCCAGGCTTGGTCTTGACAACTGCTGAGGCTCATGACAGCTCAATTGAAGCATTCCACATACACAATTGATCGAAGGGAAAAGCGACAAGTCAAAGTTGCCGAGACATTGATATCGGCCCGCAAACATGTTCGGCCGCGTCCTCCTCACCCTTGATGGCATCATGCTGCTGTTTGGCGCATACATGGCCGATTGGAACGAGACGCACATCCATAACCCGCGGTGGCCGCCGCATGCCAAGTGAGTGATCTTACCTTTCTATGCCGACAGGTCGCACGACAGAAAAAAGTCGATGCCGTCAGCCCACACATCGCTTGCGTTCCGTCATCTGGGAAAGCTGACAACAACCACTCAGATTCCACAATGCGCAGACGATGACGCTCTCTCTGATGCTGGGCATGGCAACCCTCTTCTTCACATGGCGAACCAACACGTCTGCCGAAATGGCAAAGGAGTCGTTTCGCATCGCGGGCTTCTTGGGGTCCATTTACTGGGTAGCCGGTTGGGCTTCGCTATTGTACCCCGGCACCAGCGGGCTGGACCCGGAGCACGGCGGACCGGGGTTCCCGCAGAAGTACCCCTTCACCACGGCGATTGGGCTCGCCGTGACGGGCATGTATCTCGAGGGAGGCATCTAAATTTGGGTTGCGTGGTCGGTCGGCGATGATAATCGTACCGATACATGCGATGTGGAGTGCACAACGGGTAAAGATTCAGTCCAGTCAACCACTACAGTGGCGACGGAAGGTGGAGGCATGGAGGGCATTGCAAAAAATGCTTAATTGGGTTTAAGCACTTGGTGATCCTCTATTTGAGTTGAGGGCAGGTCTGGTTAAGGGCGACGTGGATATCCGGGCTGAGCTATGATGCTACTTAAGATTGTTAAGTGCCTAGGTTACGAATGCATTCATTTTCGAAGAAGCTGAGCCTCTCTGTTTATCCTACCATATCCCTCGGCTCGTCCCCGTCTGCCAGGTAAGTGGGACTCGCGAATCGCAATCAATCATCACGGCGGCGAAGACGGCCGCCCATTTTTCAAATTTAGAGCCGCGGGAAGTGGGCGGACCACGGCACGGCGCATGACCGAGCGGGCGGCGGAGGAAGAAGAAGGGAGGGAACATGGGAAGTCCCCCGGCGGTGCAACGCGGCGCGTCCGAATTAGCTCACCTCGGAGGGAGGCCAAGCGAGGACGGAGGGGCTTCTGAACTTCTCGAGGATTACGTGGAAGCCGTTTTGTTCTTGACCTCTTTTCAATTTCTCTAGATCAACGTTTGTTTCAAAGTTTGTGAACGATGTGGGCGGGCTTCGCGGAGCCTGTCACACAGGCGTATGGAACCCACCACCGCGGCCTCCTCTCATGTGTTTCCGCGAATCCGCCCATGTCTCTGAGGGGCGGGACGAGGATTGGGAATTTCTCGGAGACATCCAGAATGACGTGTGCTAAGATTCTTGGGGGACAGGGGTACAGGAATTCGACTCCCCTTGTCTCCCCCTTCTCCCCCCGTCGGGAATTTTGACAGCATTGACTGGGCAATTGTTTCCTTGGCCCATGGGCTCTCGTTGTTGTGTGTGTTTTTTGCAGCATGGCTCGGGTTCGCCCCATGGCCCGGCGGCCGGCACATAGCTCCAAGCCACGCAACACACAAGAGGTAAGCTTGAAGTGACATGGTAGCATTGCGATGGCCGAAGATGCCGTCCTCGGCGCCGCAAAGACTTGAAGATGGGTGAAATCCGATGGGAGGGGGGATCCAGAGAGACTCAACTGCAAGGTCTCGGCAGCGGCTATCCGGTTAGCTCGGGAATGGCTTTGGTGGCTGATCTTTTGCTGAAGTACAAACCGTTCATGTTACAGCCAAGTCGGTCAAGACATTCTCTTGGGGGAACACGAGAGCCGCGAGCGCGAACTATTCGCTGCGAGCCTAGGACATGTTCACATAGTGTGCGAGAAAAAAGAAAACAACCTTGAATCTCCAAGGCTTGGGAATATGGATTACCATCCTTCCACCCTGCAACTCAACCGCTTTCCCCACTGTACCTACTTTCGATGATGGGGACACTCGCGTGATGCATTGCCAGATGAGTTGGGCTCGCCGCTGTCGCTGACTCTCCTCTGAGCTGATGATTGACACGGCTCGACCGCTGGCAGGGCTTTCGGGATGTGGAGAAAGGAAGTTTGTCATGACTCCTATGGACATTCATGGCACTGGTGCAAAATTCCACCCTCTGCCTGCATCAACCCGGCTTTGCATGCTTCCAACTACCTGAAATTATCCTAAATATGTTTCTCTCCAGCGGGCGAGGAAAGATGCCCGATGCATACCTATCCGGTCTCGGTCTTTCAGAGCCGTCATGAGACCCCCCGAAACAGAGAAAACATCAACGGCCGAGACTTCTTTGATGGGTATGGACAATGAACCACGGGGTTGCAAGACAGCAAGACTCAGAACTGGGGCGCCTAGCAGGGACGGCGGAACGCCCAGAAATGTAATGGGCTGCGTAACCTGCAGAAATGCGACACCAACGCGGCAGCGGGTACAGCGGGGGGGATCAAACACGACGCAAGACGAACCAATATGCTATCCAGCCTCCTGGACGGATGCAGACACACGTCTGCAAGCCCCTGAGCCACCGTGACACGACGAGTCTCCAAGTCTAAAGCCGTTATCCGTACAGAGTGTCTGTAGAATCACTGCCTCTCACTTTCTTTCTCTGAGCCCATAGACTCTAATTATTAGGTGCTAACTGCTAAGAAATCTTATAGATGGAAATAGACTTATTGCCATGATCCCCGCTCCAAGGGGGCGGACCGAGAAAAGAACAGGGCCATGGTCCCAGAAAACCAAACCAAAAAAAAAAGCCTGAGCCACACACGCGCACTTCGCAAGCCCATAGAACCCCCATTCAGATGATGGTCTCCACTCGAGCTTACGACGACTGCACATCAAAGCAAGGATGACACAATCCCCAGCAACCCAAGAACGGTGCGGCAACCGCAGTGACAAGCGCCGACTAACGTTGTGCGGTTTCTATGGCTCTCTTGCTCAGCTGGCCCTGCCCCCGTTTCGTTCGTTCTCAGTGCTCCCGCCACTGCGTTCCTTGGAAATGCGAGGATGAGGCAGAGTAAAAGAGGTGAAGGGACAGGCCTACCACGCCGAAGTGCCCACTCCCCGCTCGCCTGAACGTCAAGTTGAGGTGGAAGCTGGGATGAACCGGGGATCATGGATGAGAAGACCATCAGACCAAGCCGCCTTCCCGCCTTTCCCCCTCCAATCATTGGTGATGACGGTGAATGTCTCTTTACCCAGTTTCCATCTCAAAGTACCGAGTGACATGGAGAATGTACGGTAGCCACACCCGGTGATAGTCAGTTAGTGACATTGAGAGCGCCCAGATGATTCAAGGCTGGGCCACATCCCGAATGTTCCCTGGAAAGCCGGAGGAAGGGCCCCCTTTTTTCTTACCACAATTCCTATCGGTTTGTGCTGCAAGAGGGTCTGAGAGGTTGCTTTTTGAAGGGACGTCTTCCCATCTTCTTTAGTGTGTCTATTGTTTCGTCCTTCCTCCTGTTGGATCCCTTTGACCCTTTGACACTTTTGTACCTGATCATCTCTCCGAGATACCTTTTCTCACTCTTTTTCTTGTTTCCACGGCTTTCATTCTCTGTTTACGAAGAGCCTCCTCCGGTGACTATTTACTTCTCAAAGGAGCATCTGAAGTAGATCAACGGCCAAAATTCCGGCACACCAACCGTCCCCGACGTAACCATCCCGGCCGTCCGGTATAGCAGCCTCTTGGCGGTCGACCATTGACTTTTTCGCCTCTTCGACTGCCGGCTTGGCACGGTGCCACAAACAACAACGGTGTTCCATCTACACACCACAAGCACACATACGAGCGCCTACTACATTGGGAAGGACTGCGTAAACTACCACGCTGAGGGATCACGAAATATTATCCGAAACATAAACGGCAACCGACATATTTCCCGTCATCATTGTCGATAGTCGATACTCAGGGGAAGATTAAGCAACGGCTACAGAGGAAACGACAGCAAAACTTGAACGCAGAAACGCCACGCACCGGTCGCCCCGTCGACTCACCTCACCAACCGTGGCGCCTAGACTCATCCCGAGGATCATCGTCACCTTTGACGACGCAACTCAGTTCCCCCGACACACATCGCACAGAATGTCAAAGGAGCTCCCCCGCCACGAACGGCGGCCTTCATCACCGACGGCGTACAGCAGTAGCAGCAGCAGTAGCAGCAGCGCCTCTGGCAACCCATTTGAGCAGTGCGACATGAGCCTGAAGATGCTCCTCGCCTTCGTATCCACACGAGTCTTGCGCGGTGGCCCACGGCTCATCGTCCAGCTCGTTCTTGCTTTTTGCGGCCTGCTCCTTTTGGGCAAGTTCTTCACATCACCGACATCGACAGATACGATATTCGATTCAGGCTCAAGATGGAGCTGGTCACCTTTTGGCAAGAGCGCGGACGATGCTGGATTCGGACCTGGGGGTGTGAGAGTTGTTGCGTTCGGATCGCCCGATATCGCGACGCCGTCGAGTGGAAAGGGAGCTAAGGGCAAGGGATGGACTGAGGCCCTTTGCGAAGAGGTAGGTTTGATTTTTGTGCTCGTGTCGCATTGAGATTCAGTTGACTAACATGACCTCAAGCTCCGATGCTCCTCTCACCAATCCTTCACCCCTTCAATCAGTCTCCCAGCGCAGGCTTTGACATCTAACCAACACTATCGCGACACAATTGAGAAGGTCCAGCGTGAAATCGAAGAGTACAAGGCGCCGGGCTTTAACTACGACTTCCTCCTCGAGCAGTTCCCCATCGCCGACACCGTCGCCGACCTCGCCGCCCAGATCGACACGTTCCTCGCCCAACCCCAATCCCGCGAGAACATCCCCAAGGAGACCATCTGGGTCTTCTCCTTTGGAACCTGGGATGTCTGGACCCTCGCTTCCTTGCCACGAGAGTTGGGCCAGGGTATAGTAGACCTTGCTGCCCGCGCCCTCTTCGCACAGGTCGAGCGCGTCTACCAAGCTACCCTCGACAACGACTCCGTCGCCTTTTCCGACTTTTGGGCCTACCAAAACGCCTCACTCATCGACAAGCTGAACAACATGGATCGCGAAGGCGGCGACATTGACGAGCACGAGATCGAAAACTTCCGCGTCGTCATCCCGGAGCTTTTTGACGTCTCCCTCACCCCCGGTTGGCACGCCCAGCGTCCGGCACCGCCGAGCCCTCACACCAAGGCTGAGCAGATGACCAACGCGGCGCATCTGACCGCGCGATGGAACTCGGAAATCAAGGGCCGCATGGATGAATGGATGCGCACCGCTGATCCTCAGCCTGAGAACCCCGAGGAGGATAGAGGCAAGTTCGGCTACGTCCCTGCCAGCAAGCGCGCCACAGCCCATTACCGTCGCTCCCGCGCGGAGCAAGGTCTCAAGGCTGCTCCCAAAGGCGAGGCCCTCCGCGTGCCATTCCCCCGCCGTGTAGCTGCACAGATCGATACGGCCAGCTTCATTCGCGAGGCGATTATCGAGAAGCAGATGCGCGAATATGACCTCACAGACAGCACGGGCCGGGGTAACAGGACCGAGGACGGCGACAACCTCTTCTTCGCTGAGGCGTGGACGCCTTGTATCTGGGCCAAGACTTCAGAGACGGCCGAAGCCGCGAGCGGAGGGTACGCTGCGTGCGATAAGCCCGAGGAGTACCTCTTCCACTCGCCCTTCACGCTGAGCGAGCGGGCGATTGCGCATACGGCCAAGATCGTTGCTGGTGAGGCGAGAAGCAGGCTTGCTTTCGTTGATGCGGTCGACGAGAGCGAGGCCAAGGAGGGAGAGACGGCGAAGACTAGGGTTAAGAGACATGAGCCGAGGAGCGAGTTGGGTCACTTCCAGCGTGTCCTGCGTCCGAATCTCGCGTCGCGCATCGTTGAGTCTGCATGCCCGACGTTGGATGTCTGCTGAGTGGGTGTTTTCATTTGTCTCGTCATGAATCACCGTCCCATGAGACCCTATCCATAGGATGAGGTACTCATCATGAGGTACAGGTGGATGATGTTTGTTTATTTCGCGGCATTGGCATTGGCGTTAGGAGGGGATTGGATTACAAGGACAACCAAAGCATCATCGAGTCATTGACGGCCCCTGGACAGTTGGGACCAGACGGAGTTTAGGATTAAATCAGATACCGGAGACATCCCCACAGAGTCAGTCATAGGCAATGACATTTCCATTGAGTATATTCCAGGCGCCGAGCCGCATCGTTGGTGAACCCTGATCCGCGCCATTGGTAAGTCGCCGTCCCCAAGTCATTTCGTTTCCAAGATTTGGCGTAGGCCACTCGTCTCTTCAAAGACAGTCTGAGTACAGTGGCCGTGAGCTTGAAAGCAGAAGACCACGAAGACGAATCTGGAAAAACTAATGAACATATGCAAGCAACCGAAAGTCGAACGCGCAGTCATTGCTCCATGTCGCTTTTATTAAGTTGATCGACACCGACGATCTCGCTACCTGCCGCAGTACCATCGCGCTGTTCACCCATCTTGATCGTTAGCATCGCGGCGCGGGGAAGCTCAGACAGGCGACGCAGATCTCGCCAAGGACCGTAGGGCAGACTCTTGGGCAGAGCGGCAAGGATTCAAGCGGAGCCACGAGTTGAGGGATCGAGGACGCCCAACCTTGGCCTTCCACCTGGGACATCTGATGTCATTGCCTTCGACCGCAAGCTCGCGGGCTCTGCTAACGCGACTCAAGAGTTCCCACAAAGCTCGCTTCTTTGAATTGATAGAGAAGAATGGTTGAGATTATCGAATCCTTCGAATCATGACGCCAAGATGCGAGCCGGGAATTCCCACCAATCCGTCGTCAACAGATGCCGCCCAATCACTCACTCACTCTCACACACTCTACCAATCTAGCCCAATTCACCTCACCGACCACCGGCTGTCCGAGGCACGCCGTGCATGGCTGACTATACGCAGAGCCCTTTTCCTTGCTTTGGTTGTGTTCCTGAGCGCCCCCAGGGCTTGAGTTGTGCCAAGACTGCTTAAGCTCGCTGACATGGTGCGGCACAGCAGATTTGTCGCTGAATCGGGCAATGGAATGACGAAATGCAACATGCTCTCTTTGCCCGACTTATGTCTGCCTGGCCCTTGTAGCCGCTAGCAAACAACCCAATGTGACGACAAACCTGGGGAGCAGTCTGACAGACCGAGCTGACATGTCCTTGCCAAGAGAAACACATGCAAGCCACTGTCTTTGGCGCCTTCTCATGGCAACCCCCTTAGAGCTGTCAGCTTATAGTTAAAAGCGACTTCCCCTCAACCCAGCTCTGCAAGCTGCTCCATAGTCGATTTAAGTTCAGAGAACTCAGAATCATACCGCTTAGGGTAGCGCGACTCCCGGAACAAGCCAGCCCAAGATGCCTCTCACCGAACTCTCCCAGCATGCAATCACAAACGTCGGGCCGCTGACAACAACATTCACCGCGCCCAGTTCATGCGCTACCTCATCCCCGAGCCTCTGGCTGGCCGCAGAATCCGTCTTCACGGACCGCGTGCAACCCTTTTTCCGTCAAAAATGCGAAGGTTCGGCATACGGCGAGTGTTTCCCCTCCGGCACCGTGTTTGATCAGCTCCGCTCAGCGGCCTCTGCCACCGTTGGCGCGGGCACCATTGCCTACTTCTCGCCCGCAAGCGCCTGTCCCGATCAGTACACGACGGCCGGTGTCGCTGTCAAGAATGCCGAGGGCGCGATCAGTTCGTCTGGAGTCTTTGTTCCGCCCATCATCAGCGTGCCGTTTGGGTCCGGGTTCATGAGTGACAGGCTTGGGTATAATCCCATTGTCAACGTTCTTATGGAGGCTCTCGATAGCAATGAGACTGCGGTTATCTGCTGTCCCGAGTAAGTGCAAGCTCACGGTCACTTCTGGCAAATGTTTTCTGGACGTTAACAAACATTGATTCCTTCATCAGTGGCTACGCTGTAGGGTTCAACGGAGAGTGCTTTTCGCAAGTTCCAGATTCAGTCTACGGCACCATGACGGCGTGTCAAAGGGTCTTCAGCAATGTGACCATGGTGCCCGCGACCTTCACTTACAACAATACCGTCGTCTCCGGAGCTGTATACTCGTACACAGCCACCAGCTACGATATCAAAACTAAGACGCAGACTTTTACCAATGGCCGGGAGGATGCCTGGGTTCCGGTTGCTTCGAGACCCGCTGTGACAATGATTTACAACGCGGCTGCGCAGACCGGCACTAGCAGCGCAGGTGGGAGCGGCACGACGGCTGCTAGCGGCTCCTCAGCTCCGACGGGGACGGGGGCGTCCAGTGCGGCTCATTGCCTCCAAATGACAAAGTCGGGGGGTCATGTGGGAATACTGGCGACGGTATGGGCTTTTGCGGCGCTTGCTGGTGTTGCCCTGGCGGTGCCTTTGTAAGAGATGGTGGATGGCAGTGCCGGGACCGAGATCAATCCAGATGATACCTACTTCACTTAGGCTTTCCGCTTTCTCACTCCTGACCGAATGCTTAATAATAGTGATACCAAATAAGCCCCTTCAAGTCCGCTGGAAAAGTTCTCCAGGGAAAGATGGTCTTGGAGGTGTATCTCACTACCAGAAACCCACTTGATAATTCCTCGCCCCAGAAAGTTCCTTGAGTCCATCAATGCTGCCTCTAGCATCGACACCGTTCTGGCAACACATACTTAGACAGATGAAGATTTAGAAATGAATCGACGATCCGGAACTGCTAAGATATCTTCTTCCAATCGGTATCACCGACTCTTTCCAGCGCGGGACGTTCACGCCTACCACGCATTGATGATGCCAAGACTAGGCAGCCACTGGCACCTTACCTAAAGTCCCCTCATGCTCGCTCATATTGTCGGTCCGTTCCCATGTACCGCAGTAAGCCGAATACTACCCAGACATCACTTGTCGCCTTTTCTACAGTATTCATCTATCTATCAGCGAATGTCATGTGTCAAGCACCCAAATTTCGACTTGGGATAAGATGGCAAGTATCAAGAGAATAATCCACAAGCCATGCAATTGAGTCATTACTTTCCAACAATGTGGCCTTGAAGACCCCCACAGCTACCGGGATCTTGAGAACAAGTCTAGAGCGGGCAACCGTGTATTTCATGGTGAACGTGAACTCGGTCCAGAAAGTGCATTGTCTTTATGAAGACTGAAGATAGCTCTAAAACTACCCGTCAAGTAATTGCATCGTTTAAGGATAACGTGCATTAAAATGGCGGCTGCGACTGAGCGAAATTTTCATTTTGAAACTCATCGACGCTCACCGGACTCAGCAAGTACTAACCCTTCAACACAAAACTTGCGTCGCCAAACTTTCAATTTCATGGCCTCACTGAATAGCAACCGCATGTTGGTGTTCACAGATTCACCCAAGTGATATCTCGCCACCGAGTCATGTTGCTTGAGTTCCATAAATTTAGGTTCAGGCAGCTGGCGGACAATATTTTAGCTCGCTGAAATATCCCCGAGCCGATCAAACTAGGGGCTTTTGGTTACGAACATAAAATAGCATTCGCGCCATGCGCTAGACGGGCTACCTTGGATAAAATGCATCTGAGAACGACTTGAAGCCTTCAACAATCTGTTTAGGAGAGAAGACTCCCAGTTCCAACACCCCACCTCCTGAAACTTCGATTCTTCGACTAGAGGACTCGAAAATGAGCGAACTACAATTCAACCAGTTCAGCGTAAGCATCCAGCCGATGTTTTCATATAATGTAAAGGTAACTGACGTTTGTCCAAACACCAGAACGATGAACGTCAACCTCAGTCTATTGCCCATACATCCGGGGCGATTCGGCTCCCTGGCTATGGCCTGCCGCTGAACTACCTGCCAGACAAGCGAGACAGATTCCCTGTGCTCATGGAAGACACCAACAAGAGTTGGAAAGCTAGTACTCTACTAATTCGAGAAGTCTGCATGCTCAGGTTCATGGAAGACATTACGAACAAGCCTGAGTGGTGGCGTAAAGTTCGAGATCCGGTGATTTCCGCCAAGTGGAAGAAGGAAGTGCAGACTTTGGACTGGGAAGCATACAGAAGCCATGGGGACTTTACGAGGAATATGGCCGAAGCGGTATGTTTCAGTCCAATTCATATAACCTTCACATGACCACGAGGAAGCAATTGCGTTGATTGAGCTGACATTGATATTCCAAGTGCATGCAAGAACTTCGAAAGAAGTCAACGTTGTACGAGGAAACGGGCCTGATTCCTGTCCTGGATTACTCTACTTGTGTCATCAAGTCAGACAAGCTGCTATCCAGCTCCCTGGTTGATCGTCTCAAGGTCGCCGTCAAATCTCTCGAAGATATTCCCGACGTTGAAAAGGATTGGCATCCGGGAAGTGACGGTAAAGTTCTCGACTTAGTGCACCCGTCACTCTTCCCACTCCTGTACGGCCGCTCATGTATCATGCATCAACGCATCACATTAGATGACTGCCTCCAATTCAGCGGACGTGGAAATCTCATACCGAAACCCGACGAGTCTGATGTTGGCGAAGGTAGGACTTTCGACTGGCAAGGCGCGCCTGTTGAGCTGGTGTCCACCAAGTTCCAGTGGCTACCATGTGACGTCGCCATTAACGACGACGGCCGGCCCACCATCGAGAGTTACATCAATAACTTGCACCCGAGGAAACATTCAGATCTGTACCCCGTAGTTGAAGAGCTGATACAGAAGTCTTTACCAGCTTGGGATATCATCTATCGCTGGGTGAGAAAGTTCCCGGTACAGCGTCTTAGGGCGCGAAAGGTCGGAAAGCGTGTTGCGATACCTGATGTTATCCCTGAGCAGGGAAACCAGTTAGACGGGAACGAAAATGATGTTCCCATGGATAGGCCAGATGGACATCACCTGGAGATTGACGACTTGGTCCAGCCCACAGCTGCTACTGGAGAGAAGGTAGGCAGACAACGCAGAAATGCCCACGAAAGCAAGCGGCTGAAGAGCGACGATGCGGCCTCTGAGGATGATGAGCACGACGATGAAGACTATGATGAAAGCGACGATGAGGAAGATTATGATGACGACTATGACGACGATGATGACAGCGACAGCGAAGACGAGCAAGTCCGAGAGCCCTCTTCGTACTTCAGGCTGTCGCCCAAGAACATCAAACAAACCGGATTCTTCAACAACGCGCCCCGCATTCAAGTCATCGTCAAGCTCGCCAACATTCACCTCACGCCCGAGAAGCCAACCTACGACGGCGGCTCATGGCACATCGAAGGTCAACTCAACGAGCACATCTGCGCCACAGCGCTCTTCTACTACGATAGCGCTAACATCACCGAGTCTCAGCTCGCTTTCCGCGCTCCAGGGAACAGGGAGAAGCTGGATCAGCGTCTCAACTACCAGCAGTACGATCACAAGTCCATCGAACAGGTCTTTGCTATTCGTAGTAGCTCTGATACCCTGCAGGAGGTGGGCAGCGTGCTGACGCGGCCCGGGAGGGCGCTCTTCTTTTCGAACTTGAGCCAGCATAAGGTGCGGCCGTTTAGGTTGGAGGATCCGACGAAGCCTGGATATAGAAAGATCGTGGCTTTGTTCTTGGTCGATCCTGCTGTGCCTGTGATTTCGACGGCAAATGTGCCTCCCCAACAGAGGCATTGGTTCGAGGGTAGAGACCAGGTTCAGGGGGCGGACAACATCGTTGAGACCATGAGCGCTCTAATTGAAATGGACGACGCAAAGAAGCTGCGTGAAGAGCTCATGAAGGAAAGGACAGTTCTGTCAAAGACTGTTAATGACGAGCTGAGAGATGTGGAGTGGAGTTTCTGCGAGCACTGAAATAGAATTGAGTTGACTTTGCTAGTTCCGAGACTTTATGTAAGGCAGATGTAAACTGGAGATGATCCAGTACCCCAGAGGTTTTCATTTTTTTATGACTGTTGAAAAAAGGCGTATGCCATGTGCGAAGAGAAACTACGCCGCCCTTTAAGCATGCAACTGTTGACGGTTACGACAATTGCCCACCACTGCTTTACTTGCTTTGCATTCACGGGTTGGGATGCCCATCCCTGTGCAAAACCTCATTATTGACCCTTGCGCGATCTGTAGTGCCCTTTCGTTTCTGACAACATCTGGGAACGGCCAATACCTTCTTTCCTGCGTATTCCAGTGCATCAACCGGAAATCTCACGTATTCTTTGGCGGTCTTCCCATGATCAGACTCCACCTCGATGATGTTGAGTTGTAGTACCTCTGGATCGGCGTCATCCACGGGAACAAGATGATCGAACGTAACACCATAGTAGTCAAAGTCGCTATTTAGAAAGACGCATGTCGTTAGCTGTGATCATTTCAGCCGGCAATGGATCAAATCTTACTCTACTATTCTATGACCCTCTCCAATCCATCTAATGTATTCGTCCCGTACGACCAAATCGCCGGGGACATCAGAACGGACGCTCTCACCGTAAATGTGCCGAAACGTCAGCGTTGCGAGTGATGGACCAGCTTCCTGAGGAAACTTCCCATCAAATACGCGAGTATCCCATACAACAGACGGGAATAGCTTTTCTATCGATTCGCGCGGACCTCCGATCCTGATTCTGAGCGGCCGCTCAATATGCGGTAGATGGAGATGCCCAGCAGGAGATCTCACACAGGATGGAATGAAGAGCTCAAGAGCCAGTACGAGATGCCAGGATTGATTGATGATCTGGAATCCGGTAGTGCGGTTGGGTGAACACCACCTCAATTGGGTTGAGGGGTAGAAAGCTGTATCTATAATTCTTTGATGCGGCTGCCTTGGGCGCCTGCCTGATTATTTTTGATCCAGAGAATTCGCGACAAGGCATGTATGGATCCGCTTGCATGCCAGTCATGGTTTATGATTGGATAGTTGGTTCCTGGACGCGCTTGCGATGCGTTTCTCTGCCCCCAAGCACTACCCAGGTTTATCTACTTTACCGATATTGGCTTCGCCTCTCGAACAGTAGTGATCCCTTGTTGGTTATTGCTGCTGCCTCACATTTCTGCACATGAAACTTGCGCGGAGAAACGGGGGGCGAGCAATTCTCTTTGACAGAAACTAAGTAGGGCCAAGTAAAGCCGAAGGAAGTATCTTTTGGATGCACCCTGCTCCTGGCTGGATGGCTGTTCATAAGGATACATGCCCTTAATCAGTGTATTAATCAATTTACTTTCATTTCTGGGCCTATTAGTTTCACAACTCTCTCATCAATGATGAACTGGCCGCGATGCGGCTAACACAGACGTCTGCCATTTTTTACGTTTTTGCATTAGCGAGGCATCAAAGACAGCAGCTAGTCAGGTGTTGCAAGTGAATAGACTTAGATTTCCATCGTATGCAGCCTTCCTCAAGAATTCCCAAAGTTTCTTACTTGCCTCCAAAATCCCGATACAATGACGAGCCTAGGAAGAACCCTAGGTTCGAATAATTAATTATGCTCCTGCAGTCACCTACCAAACGGACAACCGAGAAAGTTGAATGACTCCCACTTGGATTTCAAGATGTTGACCCTACACAAATCTTTAAGTTTCCCACACGGCTTGTCATCAGGCCGTCACTCCAACTCCGTGCGTAATGAGGCATATGTGGACTAGACCTTATTTTTTTGACTGTAGATCATTACGAACTAACTTAGAGCCATTCCTCGTGACTTGTTATCTACTGCCTCAAATTCCGGCAATTATGGTGTGTGAATGTCAAAAATGATTGTGATCAAATAACCCACGCCGTTATTTCAATGATACACTCTAGAATCTGGGTACGTCCTCAGCTCGCATTCCGACAGTCCATACTTCGCTCCTCCAGCAACTCTTGGGAACGAGCTCTACTTTTTGAGACCATCAATCAGATGACGAAGGGCTGTTGCATCGGGTGCTTCCGCAGTTTGCTGTAGTAGTCAAAGTCACTTCGCGGTGCTCTTCGAGCACACATCGTGGCGTGCCTTTATCAGCGCAGTCAACCCTTTCTACTCTATTCTTATGGCCACACCCATAGAAGTAGGTGGTGACTGTACACCTCGTCACTGCTTCTCATTAGATCATGATAGCGTACTATAGTTCGTATCATGGAAACGGCTTATAAGAAATAAATCTGACTAATAGGCTGCGATCGTTGAGGCGACTATTGATCGTGATAAGAAGTGGTAGATTGTTATTGAGAGTAGAGATTGAAGTACGGTATTCCTTCTAGCCGCCTGTTCTTGATACACGAGGAACTGAACTGTCTCTTATATAATGTATGCGAGGTAGCCGAACCTACCATCTTATCCCGGAGATCTGTTGAATCTGGCCATGTACCTGCCATCTTTCACCAAGCATCGTTGCCCTCCAGCTGTTTGAAAACATAGCGCCGCCTCCCACATTGACTCATCACGTAGGACAGCTCGTAAGCCTTTACGTCTGCAAAAGTTCGTCGGCCCGATGTTCACCTTCGTGCTGAATATCTGATTCCTTGCCGTTATTTTCGCTCAAAGCAAAGTTAGAATAAATTCTTTCTTCTTCAGTGACGTGTTACCGCTCATGACTATTCCCAGGCCTGGATGCTTGAATCCTTGTTCTTTAACCTTAGGCGTTGGCAAGAGCAAGTATTCTGAAGCTTTCAACATTTTACCATCCGGCGTTCACTGCTGTCTTTATTATTCATGTCTTTGAACATATGTCCCGTGGAGAAGACCCTCAACTGCATTCTCCCTAGCTTCATGTCCTTACGCGCCCGCCCTGTCATACTCGTCCACACGCTTGAATCTTCGGCTTTGAAATGTTCATTTACTGCTGGTGGGGTCTGGATACCTCTACTTATCTGATACTCATATCAGCAAGCGCAGTGAGGCTGCTATCGTGAAGGACATGTATGTTGTTCAATACATGCTCCCATCGATCTCGAATTGTGGAGTGAACTAGTGAGTCCGACGTGCTGTCACCATTCTACCGCCCATATTGCTTTGATTCTGCAGAATTCACCAAAAGCTGGGTGAACTGATGTCTTTGTTTGGACCTTACAGGTTTCGTCAAGGGGTTCACTGTTGGACGTCAACTGCTACGCCTCCTTAAGCCTGTTATGGCCAAGACACTCACCAACACCCACACTAACTTCCATGGCCTTCAGCTGCCCAACAACTTTTGCAGCCTCAGGCACTCACGGCATTATACACCACACGATGTTGGTTGGTGGTTCCAGCCCTTCCACGTTTGCATTCCTTCTTCACTCTCCTCGTTTATCAGTGCAATGGCAGCTCGGCAGGACTCTGACAACCTGAAATGGGACCAGACCGATAAACTCTGGGACGAAGATGTTGAGCAAATCTCATCGAGATCACACTCTCGAAGGGTTGAAGCCTTTGCCGAGACCGTGAAGGGTTCGCCCGGAAAGGTCATCGAACCGGTGATTCTCGGTGGATTCCATGTCCTCTATCCCTTCCGACAAGACGGCGAAGCTTCTCCCGCAAATGTCTTGATACGCCTGCCTTGTCTCAGTCAAGGCATTCTACATGAAGAAATGATGCTTAGCGAAGCCGCGACGGCGAGATACCTTGCCCAATTTACTCAACTCATAGTTCCCAAGGTTTACCAGTATGGTGTCGACCCCGTTTCTGACCTCGGCCCGTTCCTCATTATCCAAGACATGGGGTCACGAAAAACCTTGGGGCACGCCCTGTCACCGCCCGGTTCTGGTACGCTCTTATTGGACCCTGATATTCCCGAAATCAAACTCAAGGACCTCTATTACAACATTGCACAATGCGTGCTGCAGCTTACACGACCTACGTTCTCGCGTATTGGGGCTCTTGTCGAGACCAGCCCAGGATCTATCTGCGTGGCAGGACGACCCGTTACCTTCAACATGAGTAATATGGTCAAACTTTCCAACATACCAATGTCGGTGTTACCGGCGAAAGACACAACATACCAGACGGCCGATGAGTGGTACGTGGAACTGGCCGAGATGCAAATGGCAACGCTCCTCTTTCAGCACAACGACATGATATCCTCGGAAGATGACTGCAGGACCAAATACGTCGCACGCCAACTTTTCCGCAGATTAGCCAAACAAGGCCGATTATCGAGCTTTGGCTTTGCTCAGGATGATTGGTCAGCCCTGGCCAAGCACACGCGTGCGACCATGCCGATGCCTGATAATTCGGGGTCTTTCCGTTTGTGGTGTGACGACTTTAGGCCGGATAATATTGTCGTCGATGACAATGGCAACGTTCTTGGGACTATCAACTGGGAATTTTCGTACGTCGCGCCAACTCAATTCACGTTGGATTCACCCTGGTGGCTGCTGCTCGATGTACCCGAATCCAGGGAAAATGGTGTTGACGATTGGGCGACTGATTACGAGAGGCGTCTCCCGACGTGGCTGTCAGCCTTGGAAGACGCAGAGAAGGAGGCGGGGAACTCAGGTTTGCCGTTCCCGCTCTCAGCGTACATGCGGGACAGCTGGGCCACGGGGCGTTTCTGGCTAAACTATGCCGCGAGAAAGAGCTGGGCATTCGATGCGATTTACTGGAAATATCTAGATGAAAAGTTCTTTGGCCAACGTGACCCGAATGGCAATATCCCCAAAAGCGAGCTTTGGAAGACTAGGATCCATCTTCTTAACTCGGAAGAGCAAGCTGCTATGGAAACCATGGTGCAAATCAAGATGGAGGAGTCCAAAGAACGGATATTGGTGGAGTGGGAAGATGCAGAGGCAAGACAACGTTTATCGTCTTTTTTGTTTGACTAGACCCTTGCTTGAATACATTTTAGGAGATCCGTGATCAATTGATTGGTTCCTGCTCATTCAGTCGGGTTTGAGCAGTATTGTCTCGAACGTGGAATAATTGACACGCATAGTAATTAGATGATGAGGGTATTTATTGATCCCTTCCAAAATTTCTTTTATCATCAACCGTGAAGCAAATAGACCGATATCAAGTCTAAATAAATGTACCGATGATACTTATGAAACCTAGTGACCAATTGAAGATCTTCCAGGAGTTATCTTATTTCGGCACAGGTTGCATGAAGAAGTCGGGGTTTTTGAAGCTGACGGTCTTATCTCTAATCCCATTCAGATGTCCATCAAAACGGACAAGATCGCGCAATCCGCGGGTAGTGGGGTTAGGCGGGGTTCAGCATCTGATCCAGAGAACCTTTGTAAGCCTTAGTACCGAACGGGTGTAACTCTGATGACAGGATCAACCCTTCATGGTTGCGCTTAGAGACATCGGCCGAACCTCGGTTAAGCCCAACGACCTTCCCTTCTTTATCTCCCATGGGATATTTGGGGATGGCGAAATGTGCAACCCTTCAAGACGACATCGTTGAACCCCAGTGACACCCTGGATGGTAGTACGCGGGCTGGCGTGCAGGCTTGCTTCAAATAACAGACAAAATGCCGGGTGCAACCTCTGGAGAGGCGGCGCCGCTGCTTCCCGGCTCGACACTCTCACATCGAAAACGTGAGCAGCCAGTGTCTGAGATGGTGTCAAAGATCAAGGAAGCCCTCTGGGGCCCGCCGTCGGTTGAGCGATCGCTGCTTATCAAGCTTGATTTCACTGTGCTCATTTACTTCTCTGTCGTGTGGTTCTTGTTCGGCGTCAATCGCGCGAGCTACAATACAGCGTATATCAGCGGCATGAAGGAGGACCTGAATTTCCAAGGAAAGGTGAGTAAATTGCGACACTCCCGCAAGAGCAGCATCAAATAAGCACCTCGGTTTGCATGAGTGATTGATTTTCCAACTCACTCGACTCTAGGATTTCAACTACATGCATACAATCTACCTAGTCACCTACGCCGTATTTCAAATCCCCTCAACCTCACTCCTGACCATCGTGAAACCCCGTTACGTCTTCGTCGCAGCGAACACAGTCTGGAGCGTCCTCACTCTCGTCACATTCAGAGCAACACACGTCTACCAAGTTTTCGTCCTCAACGGCTTCGAAGGCGCTTTTTCCGCCATCGCATAGTAAGTTTTCCCGTGCGCCTCGCACAGTTACCTTTCTAACACCGCACCTCAGCGTCGGCGCGCATTTCATATACGGGTCATGGTACAAGCAATCCGAGCTGGCCACCCGCGCAGCAGTCTTTTGCGCCTTTGGCAACCTCGGCAACATGGCAGGAGGATGGATCCAGGCGGGACTCCTGGCGTCTCTGTCTGACGGCCCGATTGAGCCCTGGCGACTTATTTTCGTGGTGGTTTCGTGCATCACCATTCCCTTTGCCGTCTTTGGTGAGTACCTACATGTTTCCATACCACTGTTTGATATAAAGCTGACATGTCAACAGGCTGGTTCGCCATTCCGGACCTACCAGAGCATCGCGCAGCAAGATTCCTGACCCCGGAAGAGAGGGAACTCGCCGTCACCCGCCTCGGTAGAACACAGACGAAAGCATGGGACAGGAGTGTATTCCAACGTGTCCTACTCAGCTGGCAGTTCTGGCTCCTTCCAACCGTCTTCATGCGTGAGTCTTCACAAGCGTCTAGCCTTAGGTTGTATGGGTACTGACATGCGACTAAAGTCTACTCCCTCAGCGTCCAAGCAATAGGCAACAACGTTATACCCCTCTGGATGGCATCCCGAGGCTACTCCGTAATCCAGCAAAACAACTACCCGACCGCGACATACGCCACGGGCATCGTCGCGACATTCATCTATTGCGCTGTCTCCGATAAGCTTCGCTCCCGCTGGCAGGCTTCGCTGTGCATCGGGTTCACGTTCATCGTCAGCAGCGCAATTTTGATCTCGGACCCGCCGGACGCAGGGTACTTTTTCGCGTTTTACCTCATGGGCACAACATATGCGCCGCAGGCGCTGTGGTACTCGTGGATGGCGGACCTGACGGCGCACGATTTGCAGCTGAGGGCGATCACGACGGGGTTCATGAACTCGTTTGATTTTGCATTTGTGGTGAGTAGGCTACTCTTATCACCCCCGTTCGCATTTGTTTGGCACTGGACTAATGGAACGTAGACATGGTGGCCTCTGATCTTTTACCCCGTGACGGACGCACCTAGTTACCGGAAAGGATACATTGCTAGTCTAGTGACGGGTGCGTTGACCGTGCCGGTGATTTTACTCATTGCGTATCTTGAGAGGCGGGGGAGAAAACTTGGTAAAGTTGGCAGTGCACACGACGAGCACGCAGAGAGCTCGAGAGGTTAGAGGTAGACGGAGGAGGGAGGCAGGAGTTTACAGATGGTACGGTCGCTATGAGATTTTAACAATATAGATGACTTTTGAATAGGTCAGGCAGGTCATTGGTCGTAATAGGAGGCCTCGATAAGCAGGTGCATAGACATCGATCTCTTTTGTCAGCAAGTTGGGCAACCTGCAGCTTCTCTACATTTCAGACACCATGACACGAAGATTTACAGAAGGTCTAAGGTACGTAAGGTAGGAAGGCACCACAGATGTGTGAAACCAAATTCGTAGGTTGAGATGTTCCTGTACTAACGTAGAGCAATTCGCCCATTTGATGGTGAAGACTCAAGAACTCGTCAAGCCCATTTCGTAAACTCGTCATTGATGTATCCGTTTACTGTACAGCTATGGAATGTGATGCCGTACCTCTCCTGAAGTTTTCAATCTCTCTGGAACGCCGTGTATATGTTACAGTTCCTTTGCTTGTCATAAATGTCATGATCTCGTTACCAGGCCTCCCACATCTGCGATCCCAAGGCCACGAGACGGTTGAAGAGTTCATCTCTCGAAATGATGGCAGTAAGATGGTACTCCTTGCCCATGCTATCTGTCACAATCAGGCCATCTGCAATCTCACGATCGGTAGCCCAGCCGACAAATATTTTGGACTTCCAGCCAAGACCGCCAACTTTGCGAATTTGCTAGCGGAGTACACGTCAGTCATGACATCTGGAGAAACAGTGCCTACAGTTCTCACCTCAATATCTCCAATAGTGATTGTCCAGGTGGGACTCAAATCATCCGACTCCGTCGTCCAACTGAGCGCCGGGGTCGTGGCCGTGGTCGTGATATAAGCATGGCCCCTCTTACCCTTACAGCGCGCCGGGAAGCGGATGGGACCCTTCTCGGGGTCGGGAGTCTTCTTGACGACGCCCAGCCTGTCCTTTGCGTGTTTCGCGCCGACCTTGGCCTTTACCTTGTCCGCGGCGAGAGTAGTGTTAATACCGCCCTTGGCAGTGCTCTTGATGAAGTTCATGATACGATGGCCCTTCTTCTGCTTGTGCTCTGCCGTTTCCGATTCAGCCGGCGCCAATGCTGCTCCGTCGGGCTGAATCGCTTCATCTATCTCTGCTTGATCGACGCCTGGTGAGTTATGAGCCAGTGCTTAGCAGCACATTGAATTCATGAGTGACTTACCAAGATGCTCCAAATCCTGGCCAGCGGTCGCATGAGGCTCATCAGGTGGCGGTACATCGGACTTTGGCGGAGGTGGAAGGGGGGCCTTGTTCCGCTCGCCAATGCGCAGGAGCGTGATGGCGACTTGGGCATTGGTGGGAATGCCCTTGAGAATGGTGTTTCGCAATTCAACATACTTCTGCCATTGAGGGTAGGTGCTGGACATACTTTAGACACGCGAGTAATCAACGTTGAAAGAAAAACTGACCGGTTGATAAACACCAGGCCTCTTTGGATGATAGGGTCCCCAAAGATGGTGAATCCAACCATAAACCCTGTGCCCTTGACCAGCATGTATGAGGTTGTAAACAAAGAGACGAGTAGCAGTGGCAAGATAACGCTAGCAAGGACGAGACGGGGTCTCTGCTGAGGGAATGGTGGTGTTGGACTCAGCGCGTTTCCGAAACGCTCCCAGGTATCGACGAACTGTGCATTCTGTCAGTAACATGAACAAGTGGCTTAGGTGTTAGAGTACTCACGTCGGCGATGCCATGCATCACAGGCCTGGCCTTGACCCAGACGGACTCGTGAACAGGCTTCTTGGTCTTGTCGTGGTGGGAAGTGGGTTCCTTGCCGTCCGTCTTATCCTTGGCATTGACGACATCTTGAGTAATGTTAGTAGGGTCGGGGACAGAAGAGTCGTCGTGAGGATCGCCTTGAGGATGTTTTCCCGCCGCCGTGCTGATGATCAGCGATGAGATGCTGTTCACGAAGCTCGACGCCTCCTGTTCCACAGCCTCTCCAGCATGCTTCTCGGGTGCGCCGGTGATGGAGTCATCGGACGCGAGGACGCCGGATGCGGGTTTCTTGACGCCGCCGGTTTTGCTGTCGATAAGGGAAGCGGGGGCGGGAGGGAAACAAAAGTCTCGCGATTGCGGGACGAGGATCAAAACGATAAGGAAGCTGGCGAAGACGGGGACGACGTAATCGAAGATCCAGGCGATGGAGTAAACTGCGAGGAAGAGTGAGGTGCGCCTGTATTCGCGCCATGAGCGAAGGCGGACAATGTGCTTCCAGAAGGAGAATAAGCCAACAACGACAGTCATGTACAAGCGCTCGACATGGGCACGGAGTTTGTCAGGCGAGAATTCCTCCTCGTCGGCGATGTTCATGTCCAGGTTTGCAAGCTGCCCATCTATATTTAGCTGCTGATATGCGGCAAGTTGGAATGGCAAGCTCACCGGTGGCTCGGGTATCGATTTGACGTGAAAGATTTGCTAAAGAAATATCAGCATCTCCACGAATGGCACAACTACGGCCCAGATTTCATTCGGTTCGCTCTACCTTGTCAAATCGTCGGACCAATATCCAGAGATCCTCGTTGCTCAAACCACCAACCATAGGCTGCGCAACCTTGCTTGGTGGGTTGTTCCATCCCAAGTTCTTTACTTCAACATGGTCGTGGTCAAGCTCGGCGTGCCCCTTCTCCTCGATCGGCTTCTCCTTGGCAGCCATGTCTGCCAGGTGATGGCTGTCTGTTGGTCTCTCCTCCTCATGTGCCTCTACTATCTCAGGTTCCTGTCCCATCGTCGACTGGCTGGAGTATCCAAAGCTGGACTGGCTCGCTGGGGTGTCTACACCGGGGCCTGAAGCGACAGGCGGAGGGGGAGGTGGTGCTGCCGCTGGCGGAGGTGGAGGTGGTGCGTGTGAATCCATATCGTCAGTGTCGCTTGGTTTACCCTTGAACATGGTTGCTTCCGTTACTATTCATGGGCGGAAAAGAGCGATGGGATGAACGTTCGAATGCGATGCGGGGGATCTCCAAGCTTTGAAGTCGTTTCGAGGTTCATCCGCTCGTATGAGGCTACGAAGCTGAGACAGCTGAAAATCATGTTTTTTGGGAGAAAGCTGGCACGAGCAAACAGCTGGAATGCAGCCGCCGCCGACGTCAAGCGCGTATCTGCTCGAGCTAGGTACTTACCGTATTTGGGTAGGTATGCATGACGTCACGGGCCGCGCAGCACTAATTGGGTGTCCCAAGGCGATGATCGCGATCATCAACCACCAGCGCACACGGAAGATCTCCACATGGGTGAACACATACATGGATGAGCTACCTTAGCTGTGCAGCAAGACGGGAAGCAATGACACCTGTTTACCGCACGATTGGGTGGCATCTTCTGCTTGGCCTGCCGTTTTGACAGCTGTGAGCTCGTGTAGGTACATTTTGGGTGCAGTCGAAGGGAGGGAGGACGATCCGGACCATTCGATCCTTAACTCGATGGATTGCGATCATTGGCTCAGCTACCTAGTATCCTGTCACTGTCTGTTTACCTAGTGTTGTCTTTGGGTCTGGACCATTCTGGTTGAGAACACCACTCAACATGACCTGAACCTGAGGTAATTTGAGCTTGAGGATATGTGTCCATAGGAGAGCCTTGACGGTCTCGCCTTGATGTGAGCTAGGGCTTTATCATGGTCATGAAACTCTCACTGGCTTCTTGCTTGGGTCTTCTCTGCAGCTGAATGATTCTCACTCCATTGAGATAGACGACCCCAACCCATCGGGATTCAATGAGCGATTCCGATGTTGTGTCTCCTGTCGGCTAGCATAGGCTCCAATCTCTACAGCCCGACTAGATCATTTGCTCAGCTAAGCATTCACCTTGCTCAGTTCAGCTAGGCTGGACCTTGCCTACTGGCCACGATGAATCGCTTCAGTTTCATCTTCTCGCAATACCGGTAGCCCCAAAGCCACTGCCGCCTTTCCGTGACCTGGATCCGCTTAGTGGCAACTGTCAACGGGCACAATCCCCACATCTCACGACGTCGGACTCCGCTCCGGAAAGTTTTCACTTGAAGAAAAACCTCACGATACTCCACTCTAGGGCTTTATGTTCCTTCACTCGCGCCACCAATCTCAACCACACCGATCCATGGACACCCAAGGATCACCATCGGAAGGGTGGCCGAGTTGGTTATGGCGCCAGGTTAAGGTCAGCTTAACATCTGTTTCCTGGTGGGGCAACCCGCGCGAGTTCGAGTCTCGTCCCTTTCATTTTGGTATCTTTGATATTGGAAACAGTCGTCTATTCTTAGTTTTGCGTCCGGACTAGCTCAAAATGTATGATGTGATCTAATCATGACTGAGAATGGGTTAGGACTACAAGCAGATATACAGACCTGTGATGGCTGCATGAGCAGGATTTGCTGAGATACTGGATCCAAATGAGCATGCGATCCATCTCACTAGCAAGGAGACTCGTGAACATGGCACTGATCCCATCCCGTAGACAAGGAGAGGCGATTAATCATGAGCATTATATCAAAACTTTTACTTATTGTAGTAGGTATTACTCTATACTGTAATCATACGTAAAATCATCATGCAGTGTCCATCACTTCTAGGTCTATGGATTTTTCCACCTAGTATCCGGCCCACCAAGTGTAGTTGTTCGTCTGCTCAGCAGTATCCCAAACCAAGGGAACGCTGGAATCCTCCGGCCTCTCAGGCCACGCCTGCGCAAGGCCAGTCCAGACCTTGACATCCTTCCAGGTAGCCTTGCCGCCATCCGCAGCAAAGAAGGTCAGACCTGTGCTATCGTTGCGCGAGGGGTAAATGCGCGCCGTCAGTGCGAAGCGCTCGTTGACCCAGATCTCGAGCAGAGAGTTGTCGAGCACGACGTGGAAGTTGAGCTCCTCCGTGACGGTTGCGTTGGCGCCCTTCTCGTGGATCTGGTAAGGCTCGAAGTGGCCGACAAACGTGGCGTTGTTGAAGTTGGGCAGAAGACTGCTGTGCGTGCGGATGACGCTGATCTCCGAGGCCTCGACGTCGAAGTTGATGGTGGTGTACTCGGCGGAGTCGGGGCTCTGGGCGAGGATGATACCCGCGGAGCCGCTGAAGTCGCTGAGGGTGGCAGTCAGCTCGTAGGAAGTGCCGAGACCAGCGGAGGCGGTCTTGTTGGTGTCGGTGAGTTGACCAATCTCGAACTCATTGGTCTGGGCTCCCTCGCGAAGGAGCTCGAGAACGTCGGGGAGGGGGCGCATGCCGAGGGTCTGCGCGGTGTGGCCGTTGCAGCTCTCGATGCAGGTGCTTCCGTCCTGCTGGGTGCCGCAATTCTGAACGCCCTTGGTCTCCTTGATGTAGAGTTCCACGGGGAGGTTCATGGAACCTTGGTAACCCATCTGCTTGGAGGTGTTGTAGCCGTAGTCACCGAGGATATCGTCGTTGGCCCATCCCCACATGACGCGTCGGTCGGCATTGCGAGTGTCCTTCCAGGTGGCTTGGGCGTAGGAAATACCCCAGTCCAGGGCGGCTCCGGCGGTGGGCGTGAACTCGACGGAGCCGTTGTCGCGGCGGACAACGTCTCCGCGGTTCCAGAGAGCCCATTGCTCCTTCCAGTGCTGGGTTGTGTTACCACCCTCGGCGCCCATGGTGACGAACCAGGCCTTCTCGTCCGAGTCGCCGACGGGGAGGTCGAAGAAGCTGCTGACTTCAAAGTTGTAGCCGTAGGATCCGGTGATGTCGGGGGCACCGAGGGAGGAATTTGCGGCGGGCTCCCAGAGGGCTCCGAGGAAAGTCCACTGGGTCAGGTTGGAGGACGGCGCAGAGTAGAGAGGGATACGGGGGCCGATGAAACCGGGGCGGGCGGCGCCGGGAAGCTGGGCGGGGACATCGCCAGTCTTAAGGCCGGAGCCGAGAACCATGTAGTAGTGGGGCTCGCTGACCTGGAGGAGACTGTCGAGCTCCGTGGAGGGGAAGAAGCTGGGATCTCTCCAGCCGGTGACGTTCCAGCCCTCGGGAGGTCCAGAGAGAACAGTGCCGACTTCGTCCCATGTAGAACCTCCATCGGACGAGGTGTACATGGCTTGTACTTCGGTGCCGGTGATGTACGGCTGCTTCCAGTTGGTAGGCAGGTAGTGAATACCGGTACCAAAGGTAAGGAGTGTGCCATCGCTGGCGCCCTCAATGTTGACAGGCTGCGTGGTGCCGGTGAACTGTGAGAGAGGGCCGGACGCGTACTTGCCGGAGGCGAGTGACACGGAAGAGTCATTTTGCCAGTCGCGGACATCAGTCCAGTGGAAGAGATCCTTGGAGACGGCGTGGCCCCATGAGATGTTACCCCAGTTGACGTGGTTGGGGTGAAACTGGTAGTGCAAGTGGTATGTCTCCGTGGCCGGGTCGTAGACGGCACCGCAAGGGTCGTTGAGCCAGCTGTGCGGCGCGAGGTAGTGAGAGCGAGGCCTCCAGCGGGTGAAGAGGGAGTTGTTGCCCGCAGTCGCGAGATACTCGGGCGTGATGGTCGGGACACTGGCAGACGAAGCCGGGACCGCGACGGCGGCGAGGGAGGCGATGGCCGTGAAGACGGCACCACCCTTGAGGACTGACATGCTGTGCTGCGATGGATAGTACTGGTAGACGCGCCGCTTGACCTCCAAAATCTCACGAACGCAGGCCCTCAAGGCGTTCATCTTATATATCGGCTGCGCGCGCTGCGCACGCCAGTACGACGATCCGACTGGACCGGGGAAGCTGTCATTCGGAGCTCTCGATACGACGTCAGCCAGGGCAAAGCCAAGAAAACAGCTCCGCAGGCGGACCAAGGGTAAGGAGTCATGATCCCTGGGCGTGTGGTTCTGCTGAGGCTCGGCGGAGTCGGATCATGACGATGGTGGTTACGAGAGTAGAGCAAAAATCAAGAAGCAACTAACAGAGAGAGTTTCTTGGACTGTCTTTACGGGCCGAAAAGAAACCCCAACGACTGGTCTTAGCCCCACGGGGGTTCGGTCAAGCCTTGCGTGGGAAACGAAAGAATTTAGGTAGGCAATCCTAGAAATTGGGGAAAGACTGGAGTAAACGCGGGGCGGCCACGCCGGTGGTCTAAGGCAATTTGCAACTTTTGGAATCAGGTCACGCTACTGACCCCAGCGTTGGTGGGTTTAGTGGCAGATTGGCCTTCAAGTAGCAAGAGGGAAAATGCGGGAGTTGCGGAGGCGCGGGGGTTCGCCCGCGGTATTGCTCGCTGAAACTCATTATGTGTTTTTCTCGATGAAGAAAAAAAGAGAGGAACAGAACGGTCTGGGCCGCAGACGCAGCTACATGTAAGCTATTGCAAAGCTCTTGGTGTTAAGCCCAAACTGTCGGCGACTGGGGCACGTGTGCCGATTCAACATGAAAGCTTGGAGATAGCCGCCGGTCTCGATATGTTGCATAGACTCGCCATCCGAGTGGTCGAGCGGTCCGACAAGCTCGCAGCAGCGGCAGCATCAGCGTCGTAATGCAGCATGCAGTGTCTCTCTTGGAGCTGGATACCAAAGGCAGAAAAAGCGTGGCAAGCGAGGGCCGCTGGGCAGAGATCATCGAATTGGCGCATAATGCCGTGGGGAAGATGGTAATTACCACGGCACTTTGCTCGCTGTTACCATTCCATGGGTGCGGAGGGAGGGACAAGGTTTAATGGCCGAGAGTATCGCCAGCTGTGCCCCGCAAACCACAGGACGATGGGTTTCCCCGATCTGGAGATGCTGGGACATGGTCTTCTTTTGGCTCTTTCAAGCGCAGGTCTCCAGTAGTTCTGTCACTTCTTGTCACTTGTGCCCTTGTCAGCCTGGCCTTACGTACTCCGTAAGATCGCGAACCCATTCGTTTAGGCGCTTGCCTTTCGGTCAAAGCTTTTCTCTCCTTTTGTGAGTTCGGATGAGTCTCCCATGAACCATGGCGGAGGTGAATGGGGGCCAGTAGACTTTCTGTGGAGGAATTGAGATGACTTTGCGGAGGTATTGTGGGGAAACAAAGTGGAATGACAGAGTCATTTGGGGTCATGAGCAACGTAAGATTTCTTCTAGAATGAAATTTGAACTTGGGAGAGCTTCTGAGAGGTCAATCTCATTGCCTATTCTCGCTGAATTCAAAAAGATCGTGCCATCTAGCTCGGAAAACGGCCGACTAGTGGGGCTTAAAGTCCCTACCTAGTTGCCGATAGACCGGACATCTTGACGAAAAGACATTTCATCCGACGGCGAATCGCAATCGGTGAATCAGCTTCGCAGTCGGCCCAGATGCACCTCCATCTGTCCGTTCCATCGAGGTCTCCAATCGTAGCATTTCTCCTGTTGAATGCTGCCTTCGTTGGTCGTTAAGAGACATATTTGAACAAATGCTTCTCTTCAGCCACAGTCTAGCTCAAGAGCGGGGCAAAACCTTCAGCCACCGGACGGCCCGGACTCTGTAGCCCAGGGAAACCCAGCTACGTGCTACGCCAGAGGCCGACTGAACGCCAAAGTACGGGTTATCTTCACCGTTTCCACGCGAACCTTAGACAGGCCGGAAAATGGATCACGGTATGTGATACTTCTGCACGCTATGAGCGATATGAGAGGCATATGCATAGTACACATCCCTCACAAATGATACCACCAGACTGCGCAAATTACCTGAATGTACGGAGGAAACCACACGACCCGAGAAACGTTCAGTACAGCCTGTGATGAGATGGTAGTACTACTTCCCAGACTCACGGGCAATCTGATTTAGTGACGCAGTGCACCTTACTAACCCAACAACATGGAAGCATGTTCTCAGGGTTGGATAAGTCCCGTTTCTAGAGGTACAGCAGCTTTTACCGGGAGATTCTTTGACATAAGGTTCAGTGGTAATTGCTCCAAATTTTCAAATGAATTGGATTCTCATAGATTTGCACCCCAAATGCAGATCTATCTCGATCGCTAAAGTAGGTAGTACTTCCAAGTTACCATAGCATTTCCTGAGATGACTCCGCATTAGCTTTGCGTCATAAGAAGCCTTGTAACTCCGTTAATTCTCAATATACTAAAGAGATCCAAAACCCGAGGTTGGAGAGAATCACCAGTGCAGCGGCTTTCGCCCCGAGAATCGGCTATCTTTGATGATGGTTGAACAGACATGTATCTTCGTCTTGAACCAAACCAAGAACTTGACATAGAGGGAAACCGTGCCCTATGCTTACGGTCTGCTAAGGAACAATCGTCAGATTCGTTACCGAGTCTTTAATACAGGTAAAGTGCCTGATAGCATTCTACAGCGTCTCACATAAGATGAAAGAAGCTCTATAAGTTTTGTCTTTGACCTCACGAAGTTAAACATAGCTCAAGGCCCGAAACTGAACTCCAACAAGACCAAATGCGAGTACAAAAGATAATCCTAAGGGGAAGAGTTGGCTAATCAAACAACTACAATGATGTTCAGGTCCATTTCTTCATTGTTGACTGATTATCGAAGGGCACGCGAAGAGATCCACTGCTTCAACGAGTTTGCCAACAGGGCGAAAAATGAAGGAAACAAGAAAGTCCATACGCTGGAGGACAGACAGGTCAAAAAGCAGAAGCAGAACCCAACGAAGCAGCCAAAGGTGAAACCACTGGACCAGGTCGAAAATAAGGTCGAGGCAATCTTTGAAACCTCGAATGAAAAGGCGGTCCTGGCAGAGTCCACAGAAAGCAAATATGAGACGCATCAATCAAGCGCCGAAGGAGGTGCAGTATCAACTGCGCTGACAATGCAAATCCGGCGACTTTGTGTCTGAAACGATGAAAGAACGACACTCGATAGTTTCTACAAAACTGGAAGTCAAGGGAAGTGAACAGAGGCGACAACGAAAGGACGAGAAAGACGAAACCAAAACAATGAGAGAGATAAGAAACTCTTTGAATATTAGCGCAAGACCGCCGCCGAACAGCCTTATAAGGAACAGGACTCTTTCGACACGTCGCACGAGGTCGAGTTATTACGGGAGATCAAAGATACGTGCATTCAAGATGAGTTCAACATCCTCGCCAACTCTTTCGGTCAACAGAAGCTCGCCATAAAACCATTTAGTCGCTTCGTTGAAGAAGAAAAGGCCTTGGTTTTGAGATCAGATATACGAAGGATATCGGACATTCCGAACCAAGTCTCATTGCGCCGTGCACATTAGAGACACATTGCCTGTGTCAAGCGATCGGATAAGAACGCAGAGAGAGTATATCGTCATGTAAGAGACACAGATCCCTGCTAATTGTTCAAATGATTACGTACCTCCATATGCTAGGTGTTCTTTCTAGCACGAGGATCTCTGAGACCTTGAACAACAAGAGGCAAATGTTCTCCTCAATACGTGTGTTTCGGGAATCACCATCACCGAGTTCACTGCTGTGACCATCATTTTCCTTTCAGCTTCGTTTATGGCTGTTTTCCTTATTCTTCCTATTTCGTAATTCCCCCCATTGACTACGACAAGATGGAGCTTAACTCCGCTCTCAGGAGTTTGATCGGGAGATTGTGGGAAAGGGGAGCGAGACCTGGAGTCTTGCCGCGGGGTCATGAAATGAGCCGCGCGAGCTCACGTTAAGTGCTTACTGGACGATCGAGACTCGCTCATCGGTGCAACAACCTGATTACAAAAATGACCTCGCGGGTTTGGTGAAGCTCTCGTCTGTGGTTCGCATCTACTGCTGGAGGCCTAACAGTGTTGAACATGCATGCATGATGCCCTCTGGAAACTTCCTTCATGAGAACCAAAAAGCAGCTGACATATGCAACTGGAAGCCAATCGAGGCTTTCTTCTAGCCTTTACAACCCCTCGCTGTGAGGATGCCCTCCAGTGACATATTGGGAATTTGCCTATTAAACTGTCATTTCACAAGCACAATCTCTTACTTGGGCCCTCCTCACCGCTCCTGAATTTTCTTCCCTGCATCAATGCGTTTCCTGCCCTTGTCTTTGAAGAAGTGAAGGGGCCAATGCTATCCAATATGGATACAACTCAACTCCAACAACCCCACCATCGCTTGCCCGTCTTCTCCAATTGACGTGCCCGTTCTCACGACTTCCCCTGTTCCTCGGGTCAGATCGGCGTGTTGGCCCCCTTTCATGGTCTAATTGGTGCAACCGTGCCTTGGAAATTTGTCGGTTTTCGGGTCAATGAGGGCGAGGGGTGTAAATCTGCTACCAAATCCCCCAGCCAGCTCGGATTCCCTCGAGTGTCAACCAAAGCTAGCGCGCCATTCCCCAGATTTCACCCCGCCCCCATGATCCGAGTGTGGGACGGTGGAGGATCTTTGCGGGGATAAGTGCGGAAATCGAGGATAAACCTCGCCTCTCATGGAGACTTTCTCTTGTTCCCTCCCTCTTATGTAGTGTACAACAACTATGAGCTGCATAGTTTGGTAGCACCGCCGCCGCTTTCTCAAACTCTGTCAGCTTGACTGCGATCTTTATGCTCATTCGCCCGGTCTAAGCGGCGCAACCTTCTTTCAACTACAAACGAGAGTTGAACTAAGATTCCGAAGGGTCATCGGTTAGCGAAGATGGGTGGACTTCGCGCGGTCGAGGATCGACCAACGCCGAAAGAGGTGTACAATTGGCGTCTCTATACAGAGTCTTTCATCATTGCGATGGGCTCTTTGCTGTCCGTCCCTGCTTCATTCTTCAGTCTGACTCTGGGCCCCTTAGAGAATGTGCTAATTCGGCTTGGACAGCTTCGGGTATGACTCCGCTTTCATTGGAACAACCATTGCGCGCAAGAGCTTCGTCAATGATTTTGGTATCACACCGGCCACATCCAAGGAGATATCATCCAACATTACTTCAGCCTTCCAAGCCGGCGCATTGGGCGGCGCTCTTATGTGTTTCTTTAGTATGACGCCATAACCCTCGCAAACCTACCGCCGAAGCTAATGACCGTCATCCATAGTCACAGAGTATGTTGGCCGTAAGTGGGCGCTCATCATTAGTAACATTGTCTTTCTCGCTGGAGCTATCCCAATGGTTGCCGCCACGAACGACCTCGCCTCGATGTATGCTGGCAGGGCACTTACCGGCTGGGGCTGTGGTGTGATCACGGCCACGGTACCCTCATACATCGCCGAGCTGTCAGTCCCTTCAATTCGAGGCATTCTCACAGGTCTTTTTGAGGTTACGTACCAGACAGGATCTTTGATTGGCTTCTGGATCAACTACGGCATCAATCAGAATATGAACCCCACGAGCTCAGCATCGTGGCGCGTGCCTATGGCGGTCCAGCTCATCCCCTCTGGAGCTTTATTGATCGGCGGATTTCTGCTTCATGAGTCGCCTTTGTGGCTTTACCGCAAGGGGCGCGAAGAGGAGGCGAATAAGAACCTTGTTGCTTTACGACACTTACCGATCGACCATCAATACCTGCGAGAGGAAGTAGAGATGATCCGTGCTAGGCTTGCTGAGGAGGCCTCGGTTGCGGCGACGTATGGCGGAGGGTTCTATGCCTACATCCGAGGATCGCTGCACGAACTCTCACGAAAAGGAATGTGGAACCGGTTGCTCCTGGTCTTCTGCTCATTTGCTTTGCAGAACATGTCCGGTGCCGCGGGTGAGTTTATTGCTATCATCTGATTTGATACACTGCTAACGCGCTACAGCCATCAACTACTACTCTCCCATGCTCTTTGGCTCCATCGGCATCAGTGATGTGGCCCTCTACACGGGTATCTACGGTCTTGTCAAGGCCGTCGCTTCCATCATCTTTTACGGTGCACTTATCGATATTTGGGGCAGACGAAGACCGACGATCATTTCATCTTTGGCTTGCTCTCTCTGCTTATGGTTCGTAGGTGCCTATGTCAAGGTCGGCAATCCGGCACCAATCATTGCCGCTGGAGGAGAGCTTTCTGCCTCGACAGAAGCTGGTGGCCGCGCCGCAACCGCCGCCATTATGATTTACTCAGTATTGTGAGTTCCTTATCTGCAAATGAGATAGAACAGTCATACTAACTAGTGCAGCTGGTCGTTCGGTCTAAATGGTATCCCATGGATCGTCTCCGCTGAGATCTTTCCCGGTGCTCTCCGCAATTTGACCGGAACCTTTGCCGCTTTCACCCAGTGGCTGATCCAATTCATTATCACAAAAGCTCTTCCTTACATTTTCAGTAGTCTTGACTACGGTGTTTGGTTCTTTTTCGCATGCTGGATGCTCACAGCTACTATTTGGGCGTTCTTCTTCCTGCCTGAAACCAAGGGTGTCACAATCGACCAAATGGATGTTCTATTGTATGTTCATCAAAAAAAAACTCCTCATCTCAGCCTGTTCCGACACTGACAAATCTTCTTAGCGGCTACGAAGGTGACCGTCGCGCTCAAGCCCCGGTTTTGAAATCCGATGATGCGAAGAGCGTAGAACAAGATGTAAGAGAAGTTGATGAGGCGGGTAGAGCATGATACTTGGTTAGAAGCCCTGAGGTCTCGATGATGATGCTGACCGGGATTGGCAGTGAAGCACTTGTGGTAGTCATGAAAGGCGCCTACAGAGATTATGCTTAGTATTCAATGTAATATTTGGATTAGTCTAATGAAAAAGGCTACGTTGCTGTCACCATTCTTGACAGATCACTCAGCTCAGAGGCTCATGGCCCTACTGACTTACACCATTTCAAGCAAAAAAGAACATAGCCACGTCTTACATGCTGTGATAGCGTATCAGATATTAAGGTTTGAAAGATTTGCTGGCTTTCTGCTATAACAACCACCAACACTTCCTGATCATGCTAAGTTACGTCGGCCTTGCTTAGCCGATTCTCAGTGGAGACAAAGCCAGAAAACGAGGGTAGGCGGGTTACATGAGACTCTATCGTAAATGTATGTGTAACAGAAATCCCTCCCGCAAGCGAGAGAGGACTGTCACGATCAGGTGCTTGGGCTTCTACGTGGGCCGAGATCTGCGCCTGGTCACTTTTCCGCCGCAAGGTCTCCAGGCCCTCCATTTCCCAGCTAAGGATATCATCCGCATCGCTGTTGTCTGTCATTTGTTTGAACCCATCGCTTCGACTAAGAGTCGTGCGCGCATCAGAACGGTTGCGCGTGGTTGCAGGGCCTCTTAACGTTCTTATTGTCCTTATAGGCCCCGTCGCAACAGTCCTCCCGTTGCCCCGGATTGATAGATTGAGCCACCGAGCTATCGTGCGATCGAATATGGGTCGAAGAATGGGATGACTGCAATGCCATTCTGTAGTACGGCACTATAAGGTGCAGAAGCGAAACTCTTCGTGATGTTCCCGTAGTCGACGGTAAGCGTATGATATAAACGGACACCGGAGAACAGGATGGTGCTGTGTTTGGTCCTTGCATCAGTATCTTTGTTCTCGGAGAAGAGCCTTAAATAACATTGACTTGAAATCTCGACAGAGTATTACTCACATGATACCCGCACCAAATATGACGTAGAGGGCGATTTTATGTGGTTTCGACATTTGCAAGGTGCTGACAACTTTCATTGGAAGAACAACAATGATGATATCGGTGATTATGTCGAAGATAGGTACCAGACTAAATAGTAACTTGCTACCTTGGTTGCCTGGTTTTGTCTTTGCAATTATCAGTCCAATGAGGCCTGTGTAAAGGCCCCATACGATGGAGAGCCCTATTGCGACCCAGCACCAAATCCGAAACCAGCGACCGAAATCCGAGAATATGCGTTGAGTCAACAAAATGATGCTCATTTTGATGGCTAGTAATCCGCCGGCGTATGTGACTTGTGCAGCCAGGAATGTCTTGTAAAAGCAATTTACGTGGATGTTGTGTTCAAGATCGAAAATATTGTGTCCTGCACCTCCTAGAACGACCGCTAAGTGAAGATTGTCTGTCAGTAACGCCATCGTCTTGTGATACCTTGATAAGTAGTTCTTGGTCTAGTAAATGATTTACAGAGAATGCAAGAGGTCGCGGCACCGTAGAAAAAAATCTGGAAGAGCCGCGAATGAGTCTGGTCAATTGTGGACCAGCAAAGACCCAAATTTTCGAAGCAGCTTACCTGGCCAAGCACGTAGAAATAATCCTCAACAAGGTAGGTCGCGCCAACGATGTATTTCGACATAATGCGCATGGTGGTCCAAACAGTTGTGAGCGCCATCATGATGCAAGATACAATGACAAGGTTTCGTCCATCAAGGGTCATTGGCGGATAAGGAGTTGGGGCTTTGCGTGCAAGGACAGCATGGTCGTGCCTTTGGTCGAAAAGAAGTAACACGACTGCGGCCATGGTCGTGTTCGAAATTGATGCTCCTTGAATGGAATCGTCACGGGAGCTTCGATCTGTTGTTATAAAACACAATCCTCAAATGTGCCACATCTAGCGAGAAGCTACAATGAGTCGAATTATATCGTCGACTTTCGCGGCGTGTCTTGCAATACGACTTGACTACCGATCAATTGATTCGGACTGGGGGGTTTGAATAAATCGTCACTGCTTCTGAAATGTTGTGAACCTTCAAGCATTAACATGCATGGTATTTAGGAATCCTGATTGCTTCCTTCAAGTCCCCTGTCCGCCTTTTAGACGTGCAACGATCACACTACATCTAGTGAAGGAAAGGGGCCAGCTGAGCAACGAAAAGGCGGAAAGAGAGCCAATACTTCTGTCACACCTGTCAGCACAATCTACAAGGTATGTCATCCCAAAGTCGTCGAGAACAATAGGAAACTTGAATTGAGCTGTTGGTTCGCATGGCTTGTGAACCAATCACGACAGAGGGCGATTGAGGCAAACAATTAACCTATTTGGAGCTCCACCCTACACACGCATTTGGGCAAACTTCTGCTTGGGGGGTCAGATCATCAGGCGTCTTGAGTAACGGTTCTCTGGGCGCAGGTGTAAGGAACTGCTGAGCAAGCGCGCGCGGCAACGACTTGGCAAGCAAACAATGCCAAGTCCTGGACCAAGGATATGAACAACTATCGGCAACGCCGAGTCTACCAATAGCAGAGCTTCTCACAAGACAAGAACGCTATGTGAAAGCCACTTTACTCTGGTCAAATAATCTTCTTCGAGATGCCACTTACGAGCGGTTTTTGAGAGGGTTGATAAACCACTAATAATGGTTTGATATGGGTAGAAATGCGACGTTTTCTCAAGTAATATAACTTCACCATTTTCATTCACTTTCAAGCAGAAGTTGAAAAGCTCCGAGACAGCGGAGGAACTTGAGCTCTATTCGAGGATTCGAGAGCCTCCATGGCTCGTCATAGCAGCCTTTCTGGAAATGGATTACTTCGTTGCTGGACTGTAAATTACGGACAAAAACTTTGGATGGCGCCTAGGCGCCTGTTTGGATCCATTTATCTTTGAGAAAGGTTCGCCAGTGATGAACATGAAAACACAAAAACAATGAAACTTCCCCCCGAGAGTTTGTGAGGTCACTGGAGTCTATACAGA
This sequence comes from Colletotrichum fioriniae, assembly GCF_027942845.1. Taxonomy (NCBI): domain Eukaryota; kingdom Fungi; phylum Ascomycota; class Sordariomycetes; order Glomerellales; family Glomerellaceae; genus Colletotrichum; species Colletotrichum fioriniae. The sequence continues at coordinate 549,388 of NW_027076851.1, forward strand.
TGCCAGAGACATCATCGAAACCCCCGTCTCAAACCTTTCCCCCTACACCATGTTATATTAGTTTCAACCGCCCCCCACGTTTGCCCTTGCCCGATGGTTCTTTCTGCAGCCTCTTCAGCTCGTTCACCATCCAACAGTATTCTCCGAAGCAACCTCCATTGCCGTGCCACGCATGCTACGCCCGCCGGGCCGCAGTACTAGCCTAGTCTTCGGATCAATCACCAAACACAATTGGTAGACCCTTGTTACTTACATACCTCGTATCTGACTGAACTCCACGTTTGTCTGCATTTGGAATTGGCATCAACGATCGTAGTGGCTAGATGAGAAGCACGTGCACAGAACAGAAAGTTTCACCAGTTTACCGCCGGCAACAACATAGGGTGATATGAGTCCTCTGCTCAGTTATAAAGATATTATGTTCCTGTGCTCAGATTTTCTTTCCCGGCTCACAAGTAATCGTACCGGCGACATCAGCTCTGTGTATAACCTCAATTGCTTTTTCAACGTAATGATATCAAGCAACATGGTCTGCGGGCCACAGAAAACTGACTCAGCCGATATATCGTTCAAGGATCAATTTAGCTCGCAAGTCTCACCTCCAACTCTTATTCAATTCAGCCAAGCTTGCGTACAGATTATACCAGCACATGGGTGTTGCAAATACATGCATGCTGAGATTCATTGACTACCTAATATGATCCAGAACATATCGCGTAAATAGTTGGGGATATCCTCTCATTCTGCCTTCTGGGACCTGCTAGCTAACACTGTCTCTTCCCACGCTATGCCTTTCCACAGCTACGGTTCGCGTAATAGCGATTCCAGTACTGTCTGGAGTCGGAGATCTGGGACTCTCAGGCTGCGAGACTGTTCCAGCAGAGATTTGAGCCTGTGTCATTCTTCCAGTCCTACGATTTGCCCTGCTGCCTAACCCCTGCATCTCCCAACTTAGATTCTCGTCACTATCGGACATTTGCTTGAAGCCATCACCGCGAAGATGGCTTCCAAGCTGATTAGACTTACTGCTCTTGACGATATGTCCTTGCGATCCCGTAGGGGCAGTGTTTTGTGTGTGCCCACTACTGCGAATCGACAAACTCAACCAGCGCACGATAGTTCTGTCAAATACTGGGCGCAACATAGGGCTGGAAGCTACCATGACAGCAATGCCTGACTGGAGTACTCCACTTATTGACGCAGAAGCAAAGCCTCGAGTGATGTTGACGAAGTCTGCAGTAAGGGTGTAGTATAGGCGGACGCCCGAAAAGATGATCGTGCTTCAAGCCGAGCTCAGGTTAGTAAATGATAATTTCCGGGACTCGTATGAGGAGTTCAAATGATCCGAGTTGAGCCAGTAGGTTCAACGCGCTCTAATCATCATGCTCAAAACTCGAGGTGTCTACTCACATAAACCCTGCGCCGAATACCACACAAAGAGCAACCTTGTGGACTCTGGCCATTTGCAAACCACTGACAACCTTAATGGGAAGCACCACAATGACTATGTCGGTGATGATATCGAAGATGGCAACTGCGCTGAACGCCACGTTGTAGTCTCCGCAGCCAGTCTTCGTGACAGTTATGTCCCAAGCACTCTGAATTGGCTGACAGATGACAAAGCCAAGAAGAGCCGTGTATAGCGCCCAGATACATGACAGCCCAACGGCAACCCAGCTTGTTGCACGGAACCATGAGCTGCTCTGCGAAAATATGCGCTGCATTAAGGTTATGATGCTGAGCTTGATCAACAAGAGCTCGCTGGCGTACGTAACCTGTGCTGCCAGGAAGATTTTGACGAAGTGCGAGATGTGAAGATTTGGGTCCAGGACGCCAACGTCATGGCCAGCGCCGCCGAGAACAACTCCTAATCAGAAACGCATTAGCTGCTTCATCCTTCGAGTTGAATGACGGAATGAGCATCCCTACCTAAGATGAAGCACGTTGCAACGCCGTAATAGAGAAGCTGTAGGGTGAGTGCTTGCCCAAATATACGATTTTCTTTGCCAATGACACACCTGCCCGGAGAAATAGAGGTAATCTTCCGCATGGAAAGATATTCCCGTTATGCGACGAGAAATAAGTCTCATTGTAGTCCATAGCGTTGTCAGCACCATCATGATGCACGCTGTCAAAACCAGTGAGGCTCCATCGCGGGTTAACGGCGGGTACCTGTCTGTGATCAGGGTCGAAGACTCTTCTCGGAGTTCAAAGAAGATGGGCAAAACTGCGTCCATGTTACAATGCAAATGCACATCAAGTGATGAAAATGAGAAAAGACCACACCAGCTACATGGAGATGACCCAGCGAGATCTATTGCTAGATTTTACTATTCTCGGAAGGGCCTCTGATCTTTTCGTTCCATTCTCTAATACCTTGCGGCCTCGAACCGACGATGCCAAGACAAATTGCTTTTTTACATAGACAGGATCCAGTCATTATCTCCAAGCGAACTCTCTTCCATGTTTCAAGCCTTTCTCTCGTTATCGTTCAGCGGTCCCTTGCGACCAAATCACCACATCACGCAAGCGACGCAGTTTTCCAACAAAGCCAACTGAAATATCCTGGAAATCTCGTTCAAGCCCCTGTCAGCAAGAGCTTATGAATCCACCTTTTACAAGTCCGACTGTAACCTTGAACCAACCGCATGGCGTAGACACCGATACCTTACCTGTTACGGCAAGTTGCAAATTGAAGCAAACATTTCCTCCTGCCTAGTATTATCTCGCGATCCACTCACAGGAAAAGGCACAGCTTCACATATCTTGTATTTCCACTGGTGTTGACGGGCTACTCTCCACCTGGCGCCAAGCCTCGACATAGGAAATAAGAGGATTCTAAAATTCTCGCCGGAAACTCTACACCCAACAACAAGTTGGAACAGTTTGCTGCGGAACACGGCTTGTGGATCCCAGGATCTCAAAGTGACTAGACATACGAAATACCGCCACATTGGATCCTGGCCATGTTTGCTAATTTCTGTCAGCGGAAGGAACCCGTCGTTCCATACTCGACGTGCAGGCCTTCCGATGAAGGTATGCCTGCAATCCTCGCCAGCGAACATGAGTCTGCGTGTCCCAAGCTCCAGGTTCTTCAATCCAGCGTGGTATTCAACCGCCGGGCACCTTCTGCTTCACAATGTAAGATAGTGGGACCTCGTCTTCGTACTTGACATGGTGGCAAGACTCCGCAATGTTGTCCAACAGCCAGCCTGCCAACAGCAGAACACATGCATTAAGCCCGCCCGCAGATTACCCCCGCGCGGAGACAAAATCCAGGTCAGATGGCACCGCAAGTTTCAGCGGGCCTCGTACGTGCGGAATTTTCATCATATGCACCTGAAATTTGGTATCCAGTTTCCCGTCGTGAATCAAGGTTGGAAGCTGAACCGAGACACACGGCCAGTTTGAATTCTCCCCAGCCATAACACGTTGCCATCCAGGATTATCTCAAAGACACTGTCAGCATTTATTATGTGCCAGCTCAGTCCCGTCCAAGCCCTCGCTCCGCGACTGACTGCGTCTTTTTCATTCCTTTCATTCTTTGTCTGATTTCTTGCGACTTAAGATACCAAGCAGGCAAGATGACTCTGTGGGATTGTATTGTGGTCGGTGGCGGCATTGCTGGCTCCGTGGTATCGAACAGGCTGCTTCAACAGGACCCAACCCTCAAGATCCTGCTCGTCGAAGCTGGCACCAACACCCACGCCGTCGAGAACATCGAATGGATTGACATGAACAATGCTATCGGCGGCGAATACGACTGGGGGTTCTCTTCTGTTCCACAAGCCCATCTTGACAACCGGGAGATCGTATCGCCCGTCGGTAAGGGGCTTGGAGGTGGCACAATTATTAATGGAGGTAAGTTCGTGTGTTTTGCAGGATCGTCGCTCGTCATCTAACGACGGAGAAGCTGCCTGGGCCCGTGGTCACAAGGTCGACTATGACATCTGGGCCGACAGAGTTAGCGACCAAAGATGGAGTTATGAAGGTCAACTCCCGTACATGAAGAAGACTGAATCGCTATTTGACAATTTCACCAACCCCCTTTCTCACGGGCACAGTGGTCCTGTCAAAGTTCAGTCACCAGGATCCACTGGTCGTGCTTTCCCTCTTCGCGAGACCCTACTTGAGTCCTGGAAAGAGCTCGGCATCGGTGCACTCCCTCAACTGGACAACAATGCCGGGAACAACCTTGGTGTTGCAGATCTTCAGGAAAACAGGGATCAGGGCAAACGTCAACTTGCCTCGCTTGTGTACTCTCTCGAGGGCATCACGGTTTTGACCGATAGCTTGGTCGCAAAAGTCCTGGTTGAGAAGCATCCGAAAGATAGCCACCTCGTTGCTCGTGGAATTAGACTTGAGAACGGGGCCGATATTTTGGGTAGAGAGACCATTCTGTCTGCAGGCGCGTACCACACGCCGCAGATCTTGATGCTTTCAGGCATCGGTCCCGCCGAGACCTTGGAGAAGTTTGATATCCCTGTCCTTCTGGATCAACCAGCGATTGGCCAGAACTTCCACGATCACGTCCTCATTCCTACGATTTGGCGATTGAAGGATGCGTCTGCAGGATACGCCAAGGAGTCCGGCAATCCTGTTTTCAACCAGTCTCAATACGCACTCGGGGCTTTCATCGACTTAATGACGGTCACTTCTCTCGAGAAAGAAGGTTTAGCTGTTGCCATTGCCGCAGATGAGGGGTCGACCCCAGATCCCGCTGTACATCCGTTGCTGAAGCAAGATCGCGCTCATTCATCTCACTTACTTCAGTACTCGGGTGTTTCCGCGGATGGTTCGGCCGTCTTGATGATTTCGGTCGTCTTTATCAACTCTGCCCGAGGTTCTGTCACTATTCAATCCGCCGATATCAAGGATGCACCACTCATTGATCCCAACTTCCTGGGTACCAATGTGGACCGCTACGCTGCTAGGGAAACTATCAGACGCAACATCAAGTTGCTGACGTCTGATGACACTGTTCTGGGAAGAGAGGTGATAGCCGGCGAGCTGGCGGCAGAGCCGTTGACGTTAAACTCCACAGACGAACAGATCGATGCTCGAGTGCGTGAGATGGCAGGGTAAGTGACGCCTTTCTGCTGATGGAGGCACCTTTAATAACACATTTCATAGGGGATGTTACCATCCTGCAGGCACAGCCTCCATGGGTACTGTTGTGGATACAGACTTGCGCGTTATTGGGGTGTCAGGCCTTCGTGTTGTTGATACTTCAGTGTTTCCTGTCTCGGTCTCGGCTAACCTACAAGTGGCTGTCTACGCTCTGGCAGAGCAAGCTGCCGAGATCATTGGATCCAACATGAAGAAATGCTAAGCTGATCGCGAGGATGGGATTGGAGGTATACTATAATACGTTTTAAAAGCCCTAAGCGCTTTGATTGAGACATCACTCAGTTCTCAAGCTATTTCACTATAGTTCAAAGAAATATAGACGAAATCTCAGAAGGCTAATTTTGTTCAATTAATATGGCAAGTGCATGTAGCCTAAAGTCTCATGTTCATCGTCGAGTTCAACTCTCCAAAGCGGATGTTGCTGAACGTCACCTCAGGGTTGGCCACGATTGAGGTGATGACGGAGGGGTTGCCCTCAGTAGCGTTGCAAGGGCCGTTGTTGCCCTGGTCAAGCCACTCCATGAAGGTCGAGTCATCCCACCACAGGCTCATGGCCAGAACCATACCACGCGACATGGCACCGCCCATGACCTCCATACCACCCAACCGCATGAAGTCAGAGGCACCGGTGGCCTGGCAATACTCGTCGTTCATAAAGTTGATCTTCGGGGGTCCCTCGATGTTGACAACGTTGTTCTGGATGACCTTGCCGTCCTGGACGTACATGCGGCGGAGCTCCTTGAGTTTGCCGTTCTGGGCGGGGAACTGCGTGACCACGGTGAACTTGCGGGTAGTGTCAACCTTGTAGTCAGTACCGCGGCCGTAGAAGTCGGTCACGTTCACGCGGTTGGCGTTCCAGGCGCAGCCGGACTTATCGCAGACTCCAGCCTTCGCGCACTCCTCGCCGGTGCACTTGTAGAGGCCGGGCTGGCTGCAAGGGTGAGGGGCGATGTGAGTTGCACGGGAGTTGGCCTCCCAAATGTCAAGTTCATTGCAGCAAGAGCCCTTTTGCTCAAAGTTGCCCTGATTCTCGTGTTAGTAATGTGTCGTGTCGGGCGAGGAAAGCAAGAGGACTTACAACTCCGTTGATGAAGGAGGTCTTGAAACACTGCGCATCGCAGTAGCCAGTGCCCCACGCGGGACCAAGCTTGTTCAAGGAGCTTGTGTTCTTGCCACCGTCCGGAAGCATCTCGGACAGGTAGAGCGCGCTGTTCATGCCACAGGGCAAGTTGACCATGTCGACATCGAAGCTGAACTCGGATCCCGTGAGCTGGATCATCTCGTAGCGCTGCTTGTTCTCCTCCAGCAGGTAGATACGGGGAGAAACTTTTTGGTTGTCGGCATTGAACATGGTCAGACGAATGTCCGTGCCGTGGGTAGTGACGCCCTTGGTGCTGTAGTCGGCAATACCCTGGATGTGGCAGTTGGTCGCACACTCCTCGGGAGTGGTACAGGCAGTGGAGTTGGGCGGGTTGTTGCCGGTGAGGCAGCTCACGCCGCTAGAAGTCTTGATCTGATGCTGGCTCGAGTCGACGACGAGGTAGTTGGTCTTCTTCTGGCAGCCATCTTTGACGGTGCAACGGAAGGTTTCGATCTTGGGGTGTTCATCGGTAGAATTGCCAGGCGCCTGACCGGAGACGAGGCTGGCGAGAAGAAGAGTAGCGGAAAGAATGGAAAGCGCCATGACGGGCAAAGTGCAGATGCTGAGTTGGTCAACAAAGTGCGAAGAAGGTCAAAAAGGAGTGACTTGAAGTTGAGAGAAGCGAAGCTTATGCCGAACTAGAACCATCTGAAGTCCCCAGCGGCAGCAACGTCGAGCTATATACTTTTGATGAACAGCATGACCGTCCCATTCGAAACGGAACAGCCTCTAAAATCATCAGACTGTTTCAACCCGTCAATTTGGGTTCGGAGACCCCATGAGGATCCATCTCGAGTATTCCGAGAAGCTTTCGGGGTTCGCTGGTTGATTGCCTCAGGGGCTAAAGGGGCCACTGTGACTATATGCAAGGGGCTTAGGATGTGACAGCAATTGCGGGCAGTAGCCTCAATCTAATCTCTCTATCAGAGGCGGCTCAAGTAGGACATGTGCAGGAGTAAACTTTGGGGACAACGACAGCAATGGCGGACATTGGAGAATAAGAAAGGACCGAACGGTCGGGGATGGAGCATTGGGCACTTGGGGGCCATGATACCCGAAAGGTTGTCAGGGACTGCCTGGCCTTTATTTCGGCAAAGTGGGATGAGAACCAATCTTTCTACGGATGAATCCGTGTCTATCGCTCCCAATTGTCCCAAATTGGTGTTTCCTTTCCACAGTTTACCGAACAAGCGCGGTTTAAACTTTCCTCCTGTAACAGAAAAAGGGTTTCGCAAAACTCTATCGTCAACGAAGCATTGCCTCGCAGGGTCACCTACTTTAGCGGCATTATATACACGAATCAGAATTAATCTAGTCGTTGACAACTATCCACGCATCCCACACTTGCCGGCGGCTACATCGCTCAAAGCTCAGGTAGGTGTAAAGTCAACTACCCAATCTCCGTCCCATGTAGCAGAGTAATAACTTCCAAACAGGAGATCGCAGTTCGGGCGTTGCACCGAATCGCTCGCAGCGAGCCCGAATACTCGGTACGTGAGAGTTAATGCTGCCGACTTTACATCTACTCGAGTGTATAACATGACTGGCATACGCGGACATATCCAGCTACGGCGTCCGTCCGTACTATCTTCGACCACCTGTAGAGATCCAGTATATTGCATCTCCCATAGCTCCTACTCTATCGCGAGGATCCATCATACAAGCTCAAAGATTCGCCATTTAAGTAAGTAATCTTACGCTTAGAGTTCTCTGCACGATAGCCTTCACTTCTTGATCTACGCGGCAGGCTTACTCAGAACTGACCCTAGCTCCCGGCTTGGGTGCGGATCTGGCCTCTGCCCCGGTGTTCGCGGCGAACTCAGATCAACTGGATGTCCTGACTTAGCATTGCTGATGAGAACTGAGTTTCTTGGCTCGCGGATAAATTACGTGTAAGTTACTGGTAAGGTAGGGCCAGGGGTTTGTCACACTTGTGCTCCTAAGTCCCCGTTGAAGCTGCGGGGCCCGCAACGTAAGCGGACTTTGCTAGTCGCGGCAGCTCCGAGGTGCTTTTATCGATCTCCGCGTGTCATAGCGAAGTGGTATAATTCTGTGACTAGAGTGATATCTGGAATCTGGCGAGCATAAGAAAGTGCTGATGCATATTTATCGACGATCTTCTCGATTTTGAGCAGATGAAGAAGGCTGGAAAGCATCATCGTGAGAATTGATCGATCCTGTGAAAAAATGTCAAGCCGCTGCGACGCCACGAGTCAGACACCAGCTTTGCCATAAAGAAACAGGTATCAAACCTGGTGGCGTTTCGTTTCGAGACTCTTGGATCTTCGCATGCATACGCAGGCATGCTTAAATCGTCTGAAGTCAAGGAAAACTGATTCGAGTCTCTTGCAGTAGGACTTCTCTCAGTTTTCTTCTGCAGCCGGCCAGAAACGATCAGTTATTGTCTCCTTCTAGGGTCATTCTAAACTTCAGAGTGCTCAGTTGTTCAGAATACTTCCAAAGTATGAAAGGTGTGCATACGGCCACAAAGTTTAGCGAGTTTGGCCAGATCCATCCAAGATCAGCTCTTGATGTAGGACCTAAGATGGCAATGATCGTGCTCGATTGGTGTTGCATAGAACAATACGACTTTCAAATAGCTAAGCGCGTATAATACTTCTATATCGAAATACGACGTTGTAGTAGTTGGACAGGGGTAAAGACAACCAACATGTATGATAGATAGGGGGACCACGCCTACCCCACCTCCGTATAGACTTGGTAGTACTGGCTATTCAAGCAAGTCAAAATATCTACACATTGCCGCACCTGCTTTCAATATCCTGAATACCTATATGAATCTAGTTCGGTTTGGCCCTTGGTTTTCTTCGTGAATTCATTGACCACCTCGTCGTTGAGCTGTCAATACCAAATCAGGGTCAGCGGACGTTATTATCATTCGACCCTTGGCATCGAGGACATAGACTTGAGTATTTCCTCCCCTACATTGACATACTTCTCCTAACGTGACTAAAACACCCGCAAAAGAAGCGGCTTCTTGTGCATTGAGACTGAATACCCTATGTCCCGTCGATGATTTCCTGACGCCCGTGTCCGATGCCTTGATACTCTTTTCCTGCCTCAGCCGGAAGTTTCTAGTTATTCACACTTCTGAAAGGGCACTTGGGCTTCTTCAACCTATCGATTTCCAAAAGGTCTGCGGTATTCTTTGCGAGTTTTGCTTTTGCTGTCGTCGTCCACTTCCGCAAGAAAGTTGGTGTTGCCAACTTGCTGCTATGATTCATAGGGACGAATGATCGCAAATGCATTCAGAATCCACATAGTATCCGAATCTCCTTCTGCATGAAGTTGACAATGTCCATCACAGCGATGGTTCGGCAATGTTACCCAAGGAATCATAATTCAGGGCACTTAGCTTAGGTTGGCAATCATCGAGTCGCAGCTGAAAAGTGCGGCTGAATGTCCGCCGCTTGGCAGATCCCACGTGATAGCCTCCTGACAACCTCTCCATTAAACATCGAGACTCAGGGCCTTGATGAAAAGCACAATCACAACACATCATCTCATTTGCCAGTCGCGGCTTATATGCTTTCGATCATCGGTCTGAGCGAACCTCTCTGGTAAGCAATCTTTATTGCCGCCATCATCGACATCGTGAGATCCGGACACCAGCTCTTAGGCTCATAGCATCAGGATCGCGAAACTCCATGTCACCATAACCATTTGACTGTCACTAACCAACAGCGAAACTCAACAATGGCCGCTCAGTATCAATACACACCCTTCTCCACTCCAAAATCAATCCGCCTCATCCGCCTCGTCAACACTGCAGATAAATCCTCCCCCCTCGAATGCTCCTTCGAAGAGACTTCCCTCGACAACCCAGTCTCCTACGCAGCCCTCTCCTACACCTGGGGAGGCGAACCCTCAAACGTCCCCCTGACAGTCGTAAACACCACCACCACCACCACATCCCAAAACCCCTCTCAGCAAACCCTCCAACCCCCGCTGATGATAACCCCAAACTGCGCCGCCGTCCTCAACATCCTCCGTGGCCCACGTATCCGCGACCTCTCGCTATGGGTCGACGCTGTCTGCATCAATCAGTCCTCGAACGACGAGAAGAGCGTCCAAGTCGGCATGATGGCGGAACTGTACGAAAAGGCGAAATACGTCTTTGTTTGGCTGGGCAACGAGTGGGCGCCTGCTTCGGTGCTCGCGTTGTACAAGGGTGTTCCGAGGGTGAAAGACGACCAGGAGCGAGGTGAGTACCGACTGCAGAAACGTAAATCTGCACTGAATATGGGAGATTCAATTTTGCGTCTTCACTCATACTGCTTCACAAAAACCCTCCCTCCTCTCACTGACACACCCAAAAAGCCCTAGACCCAACCCTCCTCTCCAAGATCCAACGCGCTCCCTACTGGCTCCGCGTCTGGACCCTCCAGGAAGCAACCTACAGCAACGCCTTCGTCCTCTGCCTCGACGGCGGGGGCGAGGCCCTCTCTAACATCCTCCAGAACTGGGGTGACGCGCACAGGAGCCACCCGGACCCGAACCAGCTCGCCATCAACATGCGTCGGAAAATCATCACGGACGTTTTTACTACGACTAGTACTACTGCGGGTGTTGCTGTGAATGCTGCAGATGCCGACAAGCAGCGAGAAGCGGCAGAGATTGCTGCACGCTGCGGGAAACTGGATGTCTATCAGCTCAGGTCGCTGCTGTACTTACAATCTACGGAACCCCGTGACAAAATCTATGCCCTTCGCTCTATATTCCCAGAGACGTTTGGAAAGGTAGTTGTCGATTACACGGATCCAGTGGAGAAAGTCTACCGTGAGGCGACGAGGCAGCATATCCTGGGACAGGATACTCTCACTCATCTCCTCCTCCTCGATGGAGGAAACACTTCGACATCAACATCAACATCAGCAACAAGCACCAATCTTTCCCCGGTCAAAGACTTACCCTCCTGGGCCCTAAACTGGAACAAACAAGTCACAGAGGGGAGAACTCTCCTCGACGTCCCCGCCTTATCATCCCGCGGCAGCAGACCCTACTACAGATTCTCACCCGACGCCCGCACCTTCTACCTCAAAGGCAGGAGCGTCGCGCGCGTGGGCGATAGCATCAGCCCCAAACTCCCATTATTCGACCTGTCCTTCGTCTTGGCAGACAAAAAGCAAGACTTCATCGCCTGGGTGGGTGATGCCAGGCGTATTTCCCAGGCCTTCCTCGCAGACATCTTATCACCACCGCCCACCGACGCAAGCGAAGAGAATAAAAAATTGGCACTACAGACCTTTCGCAGCATCCAAACCCTCCTCGTACGAATCCTCCACGCAAACCCACGAACAGAAGCCGACGCCGCCTCCTTAAACGCAATCTCCACCCCATCAGCATTCTCAGAGGCAGTAGCATCACACACACCGTCTGCCTGGTTGAAAATCGGCAACATCAACGCCGCCATGGGTTCAGGTTGCATGTTCCTCACCACGGAAGGCCGCTTCGGGTTCTGTGTTTCGGCGCCGGAGCCAGGGGACGAGATTTGCGTCTTTTCGGGGCTGGATGTCCCGTTCGTCGTTCAGTCAAGAGGAAGCGGGAGCGGGTATGTAGTCGTCGGATATGCGGTCGTCGATGGGGTCATGGACGGGGAGGCGTGGCCTGATGACGAGGGGGAAGTGACGGAGTGGGCGTTGGTGTAGATGTTTGACAAAGCATTGCCGTCAAACCTCCAAGTTCGGGACCATGAACACAACCGCGGCACCCAGAGATGGGCATCTCAAGTCTGATATCCAAACAAACACGGGAAAAACGGGAGATAGGAGGGCACAGAAGGAGTTACATATATCCATATTCCCAAGCCCGGCCCTCCCGGAATCGGCACCGGCAACCCGAACGACTTACTCAGCGCCACCCCGGCGGATCCACCAGGAAACACACCTTACCTTACCTTAGCTTCGGACTCAGTATCTCCTCTCCAAAGTCCGAATATCTCGATCTTCGATCGCCCTCCTCCACCTGCTCTTGAGCCCCAGCCAAGCCCCAGGCCAGGATATGCCTCCGTGTTCCCCTCTTGCATGATACATCCGTACGGTCCGTACCCGGCCCTGGAAGGGTGGTCAAGCTATACTACATACTTTAATCTTGTCTTAACGTCGCCAGTCCGGGGGTGATCACATCAGTGGATTCTATACGGAGAATAAAATTAAACTCTGGCGTGTGGATTTTCCCAGAACCAGCGATCAGGGTGATGTTCATGTCATCTCGATCACCACGTGGTTCCGTGTCTTCAGTTCTGGAAACAGTCAGGCACTACTGCACCGTACCGTATTGAACGGTGGTCAACAAGAAGTCACCTACGGGATTTTCACTTCATTTGGCAATATATGTAAGGTCATGTTGTAGAATATGAATATATGAACAGTTGAACATTAAGACAGCAGACAGCTTTTATCTAGTCTATGAAAATAACCCTCCAACGCCGAAACAATGCATTAATACTGTGTCTAATGCAGGGCGCTTTCGCCCGTCTCCGCCATAAACTTTTGGCAGTTGAGCAGTGTACGAAGCTGATCGCTAACCTCCTCAAGTCTTCCAATAACCTTCTTGTTGCCATCAACGAAACCCAAAATAGAGTAAGGGATACCGGTATCCTTGCAGAACTCCTTCACAAACACCTGCGCCTTGCGGAGATTGTGCCGCGGGACGCGCGGGAAGAGGTGGTGCACGGCCTGGAACTGAAGACCGCCGTGGATGAAGTCCAACCAGGCGGGGCAGTCGACGTCCATGGTGGTGCGGAGCTGGCGCTGGGCAAAGGACTCGGACTCGCCAAGGTCCGAGGTGGACATGCCCCAGTGAGACAGAGTAATCTGAACGTGCAGAGGCATGGTGATAATGTGAGAAACCAAAACGAAGGCGACGCGGATGGGCCAGGTGGGAAGAGTGTTGAGGATCAGACGCCAGCCAAAGATGTACCAGAAGCAGGCCATGAAGGCGATCTCAGTCGGGCGAATCCACCATGCCTTGGAGGCTCCCAGGGAGGAAGATCTGCGGGACAGGACGTGAAGCCAGGAGAGAAGGTAGAGGTTGAAGCGAGCGATGCCCATGACGGGGTAGTAGGTGTACGCCTGGTACTTGGCGAGAACATCGGCGGCGGCATCCCATACGAAGACGAAGCCGTCGTAGTAAGTCGACTTGATGGACTTGAAGAAAGAGGGGCAGGTGGCGAAGAGAGGGACGTTCTGGATATCGGGATCGTGCTCCTGGGACGTGTTAGTGACGGAGATCGCAACATGATGAATGAAACAGGCAAGACTTACAGGTTGGTTGGTAATGAGATGGTGGACATTGTGACTGCTCTTCCACCATCCCATGGAAAGGCCGCAGCAGAAGTCGGCAACAAAGAGGCCAATGAGGGTGTCAAAGGTGAAGTTGTGGGTGATGGCACCGTGTCCAGCGTCGTGGGCAGAGAACATGATCTGATGCCAGAAGAGACCCAAGAAGCAGGCCGAGGTCATGTACCACTCATAGTGCAGAGCGGTGAGGAAGAGGGCGAAGAGAGTCGAGTATCTGCACATCTCCTTGCCATAGTCCAAGTAAGGGCAGTCATAGAGACCAGCATCCTTGATACGCTCATGGAGCAGGCGGTACTTGTCCTGGATGTCGCGCTGGACGGCAGGGTCGAGAGAAGGGTACTCGTCGAGATCCTTATTGATGTTCTGTTGGATAGACCACTCGGTGTACTGGTCAGCGGTCATGCGGCTCCGGCCCGACAGACCGGGGCCAGCGGCGAGGGCATCGTCGGTTGGGTCTGCAGGTGCAGCAAGACGACGTCTAATGCCCGTCTCAGTCTGAGGCTCGGGCTTGGCCTCGACCTCTGCACTGCTGCATTCGGAAGTCAGGGACGTGCGGGAGCTCCCGCCAGATACATCGGAGACGGCGTCGTCGGCGGAGTCGTCCTCATCGAGATCGGACGAGGGGCAGTCGACGGCAGCGTCCGTGGTATCATCTGCAGTAGTACCAGCGGGAGTGCTGGCGTTGGATGCAGTTGCCGGTGTTGTGGTTTCTTGCTTGGTGTAGACGCCGCCCCTAATTGGTGGTGTCATGTTGATCCAGGGACCCGCAGGTTTCCGGCCGATCCGAAAGGCCTTCATGGTGTTGAGTGTGGCAGCCGAATGGTACCTGTCAAAAGCGATATGTCAGCACACTAATTCCACTTAACGCATCAATAACGGAGTCCGAATGTCCAGCGAATCCGAAATATTAATTGGCCCTTCCCCCTTCTCCCACCATTTGGACCATGTGGGAAAATAAGCTTAACCAGACTTCTGATTATATCTCGGTCGCTTTCGCATTCCCGGATGCTTCTTTTTTCCCGATGTCCCACCCCTTTTCAGATTATTGATCCGAACCCGCGGGAATGATGGGGGCACGCCGCATAAGGGTCCAGATTCGGAGGGGGTTCTCAGCCTCAAGCTGAAGATGGTGGGAGGGGGGGGCGCCAGACGTGATGCACCCAAAGGTTAATTGGACATGGAAGGTAAGTCGAGCCTCTTACACTTTGATCTCGTCGGTCGCATCTCTTCCAACCATGTGCAGGATAGCCAACTGTCCACCGGGATGCTTGCCCATCCATCCGTCGAGGCGAAGAACCATCTCATCAAGAATGACGATTGTGCGTCCATCTGCGATCATGCCCTCCACCTCACGGGGGGTGATGATTCTGCTGTCGCGATCCATTTTCGCAATTGTATGGATGATTTCGTTATTCGGTCAAAGATTTGTGCTATGTAGCCAAATTTTGAATTCGGCAAAAAAAGAACTATCGACGATTTTTTCCGTGGGCGGTGGTGACGAAGTTTCGTCTCTGTGGTGAATTCAACAGAACGACTGCTGGAAGGCAGGAAGGGAAGGTGTGGTCGAGCTTGGCCAAACAAACACAAAAACCCGATTGAACTCAAATTATCGCCGCACAGTTGCGTACGAGATCGACAGGAGGTTGATGTCCAGTCGCAAGAGGACAGGAAGAAGGGAAGCGAAGAGTCGGTTCGGTGGTGGTGAACCTGGGTAGGTGATGGTGATGCGCCGGGGACGAACAGGTCGGTTGAAGGTGGGCGATGCGGTATTTTACGTATTATCGACCTTAGCTTGCTTGGGTGTGGGCTGGCTGGCGGCAGGCAAGATGCGCGGTGACAGGAAAGCTTCAGGACCCTGTCGGACAGCTTTTTCGGTTCGGGATGGCGAGAAAGAGAATTTACGGCAAAGGCGAAGCAGTCGACACTCGTGCCATTTTCAGATGAGAACAGACGACATGGACATGACCTGGGAAATAGGAAGATGGAGGGGGGGGCAGGCTCTGGATAAAGGGCAGAACAAACGAGCAAGAGTCAAGAGAAAGAGGGACGGGAGAGACAAGAAACGGGCAGACGGGATAACGGGCCAACGTAACAGAGCGACGGGGGTGTGAGGTGAATAGAATACTGGATGGATGGATACGGATACTGGGGGTGGAGGAGAGACGAGACGAGACGAGAACAGAACGTGAGAAGAAACGTGGATGGAAAGGAGCAGCGCAACAAGCAAACCAGCTCAATCCAGGAGAGAGAGAGAAAGAGCAACCAGCACCAAGAAAGAAACCACCAGACGAGACGAGCAAGCGGCGGCGGCAAAGATGCCAGGGTACGGCACGGTACCTACTCCGTATACCCCGTGGCTCATCCCCGTACGAGACTCCGAGTAACGAGGAGCAAGCAGGACGTGGAGCGTGGAGCGTGGAGCGAAACGAGGGTGCCCAGGTAAGGTGGTTCTTCAAAGATTTGTGGATCGTCTTTTTCCATTGCATCCACACCCACTTGGTTCTTGGATTCACCACCAAGAAAGGTAATCCACTGCCACAAGTGTGTGCGGGTTGCTACTGCTGCCTCTGCTGCTGCTGCTGTTGCTGCTGCTGCTGCTGCTGCTGCTGCTGCTGCTGCTGCTGCTGCTGCTGCTGCTGCTGCTGCTGCTACTACTACTACTACTACTGCTACTCATAGTGTGAGGAGAGAGAGAGACTACCGTCGGTCAAGGACAGCTTGTCTTCGAGTTAGGCAGGTCGAAACAGTGCGCGTGGGTTCTTGGTGGAGGTGCAGGTGACTGGATGGGGACGGGATGGATATGGGGGATTGGGATTAGGATGGGACATGGGCCATGGGCCATGCCATGGGCCAAGGGTGGGAAGACTGTGGACATGGAGACATGACATGGTGCAGGGGGGGCGGAGGGGGAAACCAATGGAGAGACTCTCTCATCATTGAGATGCAAGAAAGTAGTCTTTCCAATCTCCCCGACTAGCTTCCCACTCCCAGATTTCCCGCCAAGAGAAAAAGGAACCGAACGTCAGCCAGGTTGTGGTGGTTGTGGTTGCAGCCAAGGTATTGAATTGCTGTGCCATGCCTACACAGTGAAAAGTGGTGTAGGTACCAAGCGAGTCTGTATGCGCGATGGCGTAGCTGTGTACATGGCAATCAGACACGTGGTGAGTATGTAAATGACAATGAAAGGTATGAACAGTGCAAGGAGAAAGGTAAAGAAGAAAAAAAAAGTCTGTGTGTATGAGATTCGACGCTGAAAATGCAGGGCAGAATGAACGACAGCGAGTGTTCGTATGGGTACGCAGGTACGCAGGTACGAATACGTACGAATAACAGTATGGACACATACGCGCAAGTTCGCAAAGAAAGAAAAAAAAAGATTGAGAATGGAAAGGAAATGGGCACGGCCAGGCCACGCCCCTCCCATCTGCCAATCTTGTTCCCCGAATCCCCCCCTGATCCAATCTAGTAAATTGGCCGTTGGCGCTTTCGCTAGCCCCGGGGGCGCAGCTTGTTGCGTTGCTGCTCTTCTCTTTCTCGCCTCTTGGGAGCTTGGGGCCACTGGGCTTGCTGAAGAATGGGGGCTGGGCTCTGCAAGGTGCAACTTTGCATTGGCCATTGCCTTTGCCTCAGCACATAGCAGATGAGACTGACAGACGGAATGACTCTCGAATTTAGCAATGGTAAGAGATTCACGAAGAGTGAGACTCGGAAATAAAACGAAAAGGGCGTAAACCGGGGTGAGCGAGGAGGAAAGGAGAGAAAAAAAAAGCCAAAAAAGAAAAAGGTGAAGGAGCTTATCTGATTGACACCGGTTGACCTTGCGCCGGCGGGGGCCTGGGCTGGGCAGTGGAAGCCTTGACAGGACCCTGAAAGGCTGAAACGATGAATATTGGGGTCCTTCTCGAATCATGCACTTTTCCAATGTTGGAGAAGGCGGTGGATTCTGCCGTTCTGGAAGGTCACACCTTGCCTGTGCCTCCCTAGGTACCATGCTAAGGTACCAACGGACCCGAAGACGGTACGAAGTGCGCGGGTGGTGAGCGGTGCGCAGGTGCGCGTATTACCTTACCTGAGCATCCCGTCCATCACGGTCGACATGGAGAACCGTGACGGTCACCGGGACACGGCTGAGGAAAACCGAGGAAAGAGAAGAGCACCTTGGGACCTTCCACCATTCAAACCTTGGGGGCCCTTGAATGAGTGACTGGCTTGGCAGGGAAGGAAGGACCGTACTCGATACGGAGAGGCAGGACCACCTTGGCAGGAAGTACGCGGGTGCAAGTGCGCCGCACGCTGCACTACTGTAGCGCCATTGCCCATTCTCCAATCTCCAGACTTAGCACCTTCCAGGTTTCTGGGGCCTCGCGTTGCCCTTTCCCTCATTCACCTAGACTCCTTCCCAAGTCACTTTCCAACAGTCTAAGACCAAAACCAAGACCAAGCAAGTGCACCCCTCCGAAGACTTGGCGGCCGCACACAGACATTTTGGAACCTCGCATCTCGCACCTCGCACCTCGCAAAGAGTTTTCGTAGAAGAAAGGAAAGAGCGAAGAAAAAAAAAGTTGGCAGGAGTCAAGAACCCTCAAGCACACGCGCCTTGAGTGGGAAGTGCGCCAGAAAAGAATGGGGAACAAGTGGGACGGGGACCCAGGACCCTTGAAACTCAATTCCACCGTCCCGCGAAGAGACACCAAGGACACATAGACGCATAGACGGCACCGGCTTTGAGAGAGCGACTAGGAGTGTGGCGATTGTGCTGGGAATGGTCTTTACGCTCATCGAGCCTTGACTCTTGAGTCTTGACTAGTTTGGAACCCCTCCAACGACAGATCCGTCTCCATGGTTGAGTCTTGACTTGACAAGTGCAAGTGTGGGTAGGAGAGTGTGAATTCAAAACTTGGTCCAAGTTTTGAACCTGCCGAAGAATGTTTCTAGAAATGCCGCTCAAAGCTCTGGACCTCCCACCTTGTCTCGACTCTCTCTAGTCTTGGGTGCAGCCTTGGCCTGGTTGGAGTGTGTGTGTCGCAGTCTTGGTTGGAGCGGCTGTTTGAATCGTTTGGCCCAATCCCATTGTCTCGTCTCTTGGTTCCTTGGTTTCCTTGTTTTTTTTTTGACTTGTGATTGCACATGGCAACTTGGCAAGCCGAAAAAAAAAAAGAAAAAAAAAAGACATTGAATAATCAGAGAGAGCTGTTCCTCAAAGGGAATTGTTTCCCTCGGCTACTGTACGCGGTCCCGTCCACCCCCGTCCACCTTGGTCGCTTGCCCCTCCCTGGTCCTTTCTCCCCGTGCGAGGTGGTGCCAGGTGGTGGCTCATTTAGCGAGCCGAGCTGTTGGGGCGGAACCAGACGAAATTGGCCCGAGGGAAATGGCGCGCCTGTCAAGGCAGCGCCGCGGGAGGGAGGGGCAAGGGCCAAGCCAAAGGGGGTTCGGAACTTGGGAAAGCCACAAGTTGACAAGCTTGCCGAGCGATGGTCTCCGTTCAAATGCGAACGTGCTTTGATCTTCAAAGTCCCACGATCCACCGTTAATAACGAACTCAACGTACGGATACCCGCGGGAAGATTAATTGATGGAAGATGAACACACCCCGACAGTCTGAGGTAATGTGACGACGAAAAGATGATGGACGGGGGGCAAAGTGGGGTATCTCGCAAACCGAGGTATTGACTATGGAGCAGAAAGACGGAAAGAACGACCAAGAGCAACAGGTAATCAGGAAGCAGCAATCAGCACGCCGCAAAAACGGGAATCACCGTCAGCATCCAATGGCCAGGCTCCAGCCTCTTGGCTAACGGAAGTTTCCCCTTGGCGCCGCCGACTGCGCCTCGCAACGACCCCACAAAACGTCAACTGCGAACCCGAAGCGGGAGAGGATTGATGGATGGCGCCAACTTCCTCAAGCCCCATTATGCAGTATGCCTCTATCTACTATCTACCCGCGGTTTCTCTACTAATCTCTACTACTCATCTATCTAACCTCACATTACGGCACTCTATCAATTACCAGCAAGCTATGCCCGTACTGCGTGCGAGGTGGTTGGTCGATGGTCACAAATCTCGTTCCAAATTGACTTCTTGATTGAGCTTCATGTCGCAGCAATCGCCAAAAACTTAGCTGCTGGGGTGCTCCGAGCTGTGTCCTATCTAACTTTTCATCTGCTTCCCTATTTTATCTCTTTCCATGTTTGCAAGACGAATGAGACGAGGCACACAATACACACCAAACAATTGGCATCCCATCTTTTCGGGTACGGATAGGTGACTTTTTTTTCTTTTCCTGCAGGCTGCTGTAGGTACTTACTGCAGGCCTTCCATTGCGGGATGGTGGCACGGTGGCTGCATCCAATTACCCTTCATGGTACACATACACCAGCACATCAGCAGGTTCCTGATAGAGGACCAAGCTGTTGCTTCTTTTTCCCCGATTCGTTTCCATTCGGCAACAAGAGTTTCCAGACTTTTTCCACCGAGCTCGTGCCAGCCAGCGTTCCAGCGCCTAGCGAGAGAGTCAGCTCGGAAATAGCGCTCAGCTGAGTCTCGCAACCGAGGGGTGTGAGCCTTTCAGCGTTCAGCCAGGTAGTGGTTGTTGGCTGAATCGCTTTTTGCCGTCTCACCTTTCCAATATCCCGGCACGGTGACGCTGCATGTGCTGCTGCCGCTGCAGCAGCGCAGCAACACCAAGATGAAATTGAAGAAGCGGGAGCGGGCTGGAACTGGAACAGCTGCCATGCTTGTCATCCCGGAAATCTACACATCTCAAAAAGGAACCCCACTTAACAGCCACGACTAAGGGCCGGGGCCCACGGGTGTGGTGAGCGAAGCGGAAGCCAGCACAAGGAAAAGGTGGCGAGCCTGGCAAGGTGCCATCGCCAATGGAGAGCCACAGGAGAAACATGTAGGTACCCGGAAGCAAGGCCGCGTACGTAATATCCCATATCCATGTTCGAGACCGTTGAGTGGCACAGTCTGTCATGGGGCTCGCCCGTCCGCGGGTCCAGGACAAATTGATCGGAAAGGGGAGGGACTTGGGGTCATCAGGGAGAGCCGGAGAGGGGAATAACTTCTTGGGAGGGGTGGGGAAGTCGTATGGATACAACAAAGGTATTCGGCCAATTCTGCCAACTCCCAAGAATATCTCAAAAAAGTGGTACAGCCAGACGACGATCTCTATGCAACTTTTCAGACTTCCTAGCTTCCCTTCATTGTCTTGGTTCTTCTGGCACTGTGGGATAGCCACATTTAATGGAGAAGTGAAAGAAAGCAAAGGGGAGGGAAATAGCGTCATTCATGTCGCAAGTGACCTTGGATCAATGGATTCCCATGAAGCCAGAAGCTAAAGCAGACAATCAAAAGTGGGATGTTGCAGGAACATCACAAGACGATCCAAATAGGCGGCATACAGAAAAAGCTGATGCCCGGTTGGAAAGCGCAAATCCCATACGCGTGATACGACCGAGGGAGGCAAAAGAGGGTTGCTAATACGCAATAGCGGAGACTAGCAGAAAGGGGTTTGGCTGTTCCGTCTTGCAAATCGCCCATGATGATGTTCGTCTTTCTCCTCAGCTCTTATGCCCCCTCTCTCTCTCTCTCTCTCTGCTCTCAGCCGTACTGGTGGCATGCTGGCACGCTGGCTCCAACTTTTCTGTCTCGTCAACTCCTGCTGATCAACTTGATTCTGACGAGTCGTACATAGACTGTGAGGTAGTTCCAGCGGTGTCATCCAATTCGGATAGGTTGGGGGGGCCGCGGGCATGGCATTGGCGTGTGAGCTACGGGTAGCTACTTGAGGCTAGAGCTTTTCTGCCACTTTGGAGACAAGTTTGGAGAAAGACATGCGCGATGGCACCTAGACATGCCAATTGCCAGCCTTTCGAATGTACGCTTTTCCCAGCGTGGGATTGGCGCGCAGAGGTTCGCGTGTTCGATACGACACTAAACGTGGTTTCTGGGCCTGGACCCAGAATCCCGTCCGATTGAGATTCGACTCTGGATGGACCAAGATCAAGGGGCCTGGGGTACCCCCTCGGCAACCGTTTGATTGGCTTCCAGTGACGGCGCTCCTTCCGGTCACGAGCTCTCGGATTAATTCGCACTATCCCTCGGGAACTTCGGATTAACCGTTGCTGAGTTTCCCGATAATTTGCGCAGCTCCATCAGCCAGCTCTTCCGTCCTCAGGCATGTCCTTGTCTCTCTCCAGACGTTGAGCCTGCTGACTAAGGTTTCAAGCTGTTTCGGTCGCCACCGCAGTTGGTCATCGTTTTTCCCTCACGCACACCGAATCGCCCGGCCGAATCGTCTAACAACTGGTTATCACGGCACGGCCGACGTCTACCTTTGGCAAGATGAAGCGCAATATCCCCCAAAAAGAACATTGTTCTCGAATCATTCCATTCTTCGTCTCGATACTCGAACTGATTCATCTGCTCGCCGTTTGGCCCTGACAATCTTCACTGCAAGAAACGATACTTACATCAGATGAAAGAAAAACCGTACTGCCGTGAAACTAAAGCTGACTCGGCCCAGAAACAATCGGCCTTCGTCCGAGTCACGTGGAGTAAGATCTCTTGTCATCCCGTTTCCGTTTTGGGACGAAATGTAAGATTCGGACGCGGGCAAATACCAATCTCGTTCTGTTTTGCCTCACATCTAGACGAGCCAAGGGGGGGTGCCAAAGAACACAAACGAGGGAAAAAGGCAAAATCCCATCGGAACGAGCTGTACAAGCGAACATGAGCAAAGCTTGAATCTGCATTATCACCGAGTTTGCCAAAAAAGCAACATCCATCTAGTCAATCGTTGAAGGGAGAAACCCTCCCTCCCGCGGAGGCCAGGGTCCCACTTCCGTCCAGGCCCTCACGGAACCGGATACTTGGTAGTGAGCGGCATCGGACCGATCACCGACGGCACCTTCAGTAAACCCCGGGTCCCCGAACAAGATAAACCAGTGCCAAGTTGCACTCCGCGCTCCGCCCACCATGTCCGCGTATGAGCGTGACCGCGAGCACAGGTACGACTACGAACCGCTCTCATCCACAGGCACTGGCACCGGCGGTGGCGGTAGCGACAACGACGCCTTCAGGCTGCTCCTCCTCGAGCCCTCCGCCGCCCGCGCAGACCAACTCAGGGGATCCCTACGCAACACCACCCTCGCCAAGTGCGACTACGACCTGATCGACCCGTACACAGCCCTGTCGTACGTATGGGGCACGTCAGAACGGGCATGTCGGATCCGACTCGTCGACGGCGGCGGCCGTGAGCACCTCTTCGCCATCACAGCCTCGCTCGACGACGCCCTGCGCGACCTGCGCGACCCCACGCGCGTCAGGAGGGTCTGGGCGGACGCCCTCTGCATTGATCAGGATAATGTCGACGAGCGCAACGCCCAGGTGAGATTGATGGGGCGCATCTACTCAACCGCCCACAGCACTGTCATCCACCTCGGCCACCTCACGCCCGACGTCACTGAAGTATTTTCCGTACCCCGTGATTTCGCCCCCGAACCCGGAACGGATAACGGCGAAAGTACTGCCGTCGCCGCGAAAGGTAGAGGAGAGAGAAGGGGGCCTTGGAGCCTGCTGTCCAAGACATGGTTCGAGCGCGTCTGGGTCTTTCAGGAGCTGGTCCTGTCGAGAGATCCCTGGGTCCAATGCGGCAGTAGACGAATACGATGGCGCGAGTTCTGCGCCTACTTCCTAGGTGGTGGCGGCGGCCCATCCTCGTCGCCGAGGGCGCAGAAGGATGAAGAGAGGCGGCGCGTCCTGGCAGACATGAACTCGAGCTGGGCCACCCAGTCGAGGCTCCCTCTTCACCGCGCCGTCAAGGCGCGTAGGGGCCTGGGCGCCACGAACCCGGCCGACTTCGTCTACGCCACGTTCGGCATCATCAGTGATCTTGATACTGTTGAGCAGTACCTGAAGATTGACTACAACATGTCGGTTGGTCGTACGTTTGGCAAAGTTGCCCAGTACATGTTTTACGAGCTCGGCATTGAGCAGATGATGTTTCACGTAGACGATGCTCCCGCTTCGAAACGAGTCGACGGGCTTCCTTCCTGGGCGCCCGATTGGAATCTCGAGGCTTCTTACACCAAAAGAAATCCGCTCTGCATGATACAGGACAACAGCTTGGACCACATCAGAGTGAAGAAGGAGGTCCACCATGCCTTTACCCAGTCTTCGACCAGTGATCTGCCGCTCGTTTTGGGGCACATTGGCATGAAGGTAGACACGATCAAGCACGTCAGCTGCGTGATGCCATCTGGTCTGCAGAGCTCGCACCTGACTGCAGACTACAATGCCGCGAAATTAGAGTTGATGGGCATATATAGAAATGCGTACGCCTCAGGGGACAAGTTCGGTCAATATCGACACGTCCCGCTCAAGGGCAAGGAAGCGGAGCATGAGCGTCTTTGCCAGGTCGTCGGTACTACGTGGGCGGAGCACTCGAGAATTTCCACAAGCAGTCATTCGTTTACGATACTCAATCGAGAGAAGAAGACACTAGCTTTCTCGAAGCCCTCGCGCGTTGGCTGGCCTCGGAAGCGAGCAAGAAGCGCGAATTTGTGGGCTCGGGTACAAGCGGCGTCATCAAACGCCTTTACGGCTACTTTGCCCGCACAGGCGGCGACTCCGATCTTGAGGGCAGACGGTTAGCCTGGACGGGAGACGGCAGAATGAGTATCGTGCCGGCGCAGGCTGCGGCTGGGGACGTGATTGCGTATCTAGTTGGCAGCAACACGCCCGTTCTGCTTCGTTCAAAGGACGCTGGGGCTTACGGGTCAGAGATTGAGCGCATGTTGCTGGAGACCCTAAGGCGGCCTGGCTGTGGCGTTGTCACGATGACGAACGAGCAGAAGGAGGAGGAGTTGTGGAGGGTTCCTAGGCAAGGTGAGGTCGCGGTTGAGCATTTCACGGTTGTTGGGGAGGCGTATCTTGACGGGCATGTCGGCTGGGCTTTTAAGTATCTGCCTAAAGAGTCTGATATGCGGATCTTTGCACTACACTGAGTTGCGTGAGCAAGATTACTCAGCGGTGATACTCACGCATTCAAAGTATTACTTCGTGGTGAGAAACGGATTTTTTTCAGGCAAAATTCAAGACTTGATTTATACTATACACCTATCGACTCCCGCTCCGAAGAAACATAAACAAAAAGAAATGGGTATCGTAACATATTCAAGGACTCAACATACACCAAGGCCCGTCACCGGCCTAAGCTCCGCGTCTTATTCTCACTTCATGGCCGCTTCCCAGTGCGGCGCATTGAGTATCAAAGCCATCAACGACCCCGAAAACAGCGCAGACACAGGTACGGTAACAAACCACCCAAAATAAATCCACGCCACGAGCCGCGGGTTGATAGACCGCCAATCCCCATTCGCCAAGCCGACCCCGACCGTCGCGCCGGCAATACACTGCGTCGTCGACATAGGCAGCGCAAGCTTCGTCGCCATCATCACCACCATCGCGCTCGCGAGTTCCATGCAGAACCCCCTACTCGGCGAAATCAGCGTCAGCCTGTTCCCCAGGTTCCGCATGACGTGGTACCCGTACGTCAACAACCCGAGCACGATGGCTCCGCCGCCGAAACAGAGAATCCACACCGGCACGCCGACGGACGTCTCGATGCCCCCCGTGCGCCAAATGTCGTAGGCCGTCGCAAAGGGCCCGATGCTGTTGGCCACGTCGTTTGCGCCGTGGATGAAGCTCGCGGCAGAGGCGGTGAGGATCTGGAGGGCGCTGTACATGTGTTCTGTGCGGTTGTCGTAGTGCGGGGCGCGGGCGTGCATGTCTGCAATGTCCCAGGAGAGGACGGCGGTGCGTTTTTGCATCGTGATGACGTCTTGTTCTAGGCCGCGGAGGAGAAGGCGGTTGAGGCGCCAGGTGAGGACGGGGAGGCTTGTGTTGGGTCCTGGCGGGCGGGGTGGGATGTGTTCTGAAGTAGAGGAGTGGGAGGATAAGGAGGGCCGGCGGGTGGTCTCTGTCAAGGCTGATGTTGTTGATGCTGCTCCTGGGGTTTGAGGGGGTCCGAGGACTGGCGGCGAGAGGATGGGTTGGTCGTCCTTGAAGAGGTCTGAGGGCGTTTGGCTGCTCTGTATCGACTCGAGTAGGGTTTCTGAGGCCCTCACGTAGGCGAGCTCATCAGCCGTGAGGTGGCCACGGTAGTAGTCCTTGATGTTGACCCGCCGTACTCCGGCCGGAGGGAGAGGTGGTGGCGGTCGATTGAGGAGCCAGGGGCCCTTCCACATCATGAGCCAAGTGAGCTCCCAGTCTTCGTTGACGATCTTGCGCCGGAGGTAGGGCAAGAGGAAGAAGGCTTGGAGGAGCGTAGCGCCGGTAGCGACAGAGAAGACTGCGATAAGGACTTGGGTTGCTGTGAGTTCCACTTGGAGCTGAACGCCTTTCCAAGCTATGAGCACTGTTCGGGTGTTAAGTCTCAGTCTGAAAGGGAACTTTTCTGTCCTACCACAGAGGAAGAGGGTAAGTAGGTAAACAATATTTGAGGACTCACTTGTCAACGAGCCAAAGGTCAAAAAAGTGTAAAACGGAATTGTGTAGAAGGCATTCCGCACAGCATTCGCCTTGGTCAAGACAAACCTCTTTGTCACCAGAAACATCACCGCCCCGACCGCCCCGCTCAACCCCGGCGCAATAACCCACACCGCAAACACCTGCGACACCCCGTCCCACCCCCAACTGACTTTCGAGATACCCACGCTCGCGGTCGCGGCGCCGACAAGTCCGCCAATAATGGAGTGCGTCGTGCTGACAGGCAAGCCGTTGCGCGTGGCAATGCTGAGGAAGACAGAAGAGCCAAAGATGGCGCACATCATGACGAGAAGAAGGACGCTGGGGCGAGCAGCGTAGAGATGCGGGTCGATGATTTTGTTGCGGAGTGTGTCTGTTACACGAGAGCCGACGGCGACAGAGCCGGAGAACTCGGCGACGGCGGCGATGGCCATTGCTTGTTTCATTGTTAGGGAGCGGGAGGAGACGGACGTCGCGAATGAGTTTGCGACGTCATTTGCGCCTTGGATTCACATGATCAGCCTTGTGTTTGTGGGCAGCCCTATTGAAGTTCTGCCGTAGATCTGTTCTATTACAGACTGGTGAAACATACCAATGTTCCAAGCATCGAGAAAGGAGAAGATGGTGGTGATGGCGAAGATGTAGTCATATTGATGCAGTGCAGCGGCCATGATAGCTCGCCGGACGTTAGTCTTGAGTGGTATGCCCTTAGAAGCGGTACGATCTAGGGTAGTCTCGGAACCAAGACTCGGATGGCTGATGCGGTATCGTCGTCGGCTCCTGGTTCTTCAGCGGAGCCCAGTCCTGTAGACATGTTGTGCTAATTCAATCTCATCTTCATCGATGTTGGTGATATTAGTCTTGATAGCTAATCAGGAGGCGGCGATGACCCGAAACGCAACTCTTTTTTGCTGGTAGGAAAAGAATGAAGTCTTGAGTTTGATCAAGCATTGTGGTTGTCGTTCCGCACCGCTGGCCTGGGTCAGATGGTTATATGGGTTCGTCTTGCCGTAAGCCGAGATCGAAACGGGACTGGGGCCCTCTCACATCAACACATTCGACATGGAGGCCAAGGCAAAGGCTGTGTGCCTGGCCTGCTGCAGGATGAACTTGAAGAGGTTCCATGTGTGCAGTAGTTTCCAGGTTTCGTAGGGGACGCTGACACTGGCTAGCGGCCCTTCATCGAATGTGGTCGAGGCTCCTGTCCCAGGGCTGGACCACGAGGCTGGGGAGACGTCAATGACAGGGCGGATGGGGATTCTGGGGTGGCCTCTGCTCCACCACCATCTTCTAGATAGCTGTCCAGGGGTTTGAGACGGCCGGAGCATGCGGATGCGACAATATGCTCCGGATGTAGCTCGTTGTGGACACCGATGGATATGTAGGCTATCAGACCCCCACGAACTCTGATTCTGGTCATTCTACATCTCGAAAATCAGCATGGCATCAGGCCAAGGCGAACATGCTCTATCTTTGTGTAGGCAAGCTGCAAAAGTGAAAGTGGCTACTGGCCGCTCGTCGAAAATGGGCAGAAAGGGAGCGGCGAAGCTGAAGATGGATGCTTGGCAACGTTGAACTGGGTAGCCAATCTGGGGCCGAGATTCGAGCACGGTGGTGAACGGTTCGAGGATGTCCATCCCCACCACCAACGTCGCCTGCCGATGTGGCGTTTTTCGTCTTATGGGAACCGCCCTAATTGTCCTGCGAGGCATTCGTATTGCCCGCCTTTTTGTGGTTGATGTCTTCTTGAAAGCAGTGTGCTTTGCATTCGTCGGTGTCTGTAGTGACTTTCGGTGTCCTGTGATTGCTTACATCTGCGCCTCTGTGCCTCTGAAGATAAGGTAGTGTAAGGCCGGGCGTGGGGCGGCCCCGGGCATCCGGCGAAACAGCGGGGCCGATTTCAATTGCATAGCCGGCTCTGCGCATCGTGATAGAATGCTTGATCAAATCTCCACGGAGTACAGCTTCCTGGATGTGTCTCTGTTCGCATCCTTCCTCGTAGGTCATTCGTGGGTTAAAGGGATTAAAGACCGCATGATATGATGAAATGACATTGCATATGTTTACCTAGGAAATGCTAGGTCTGATGAAGCAATATAAGCAGACTCATAAAAGAAAGCTATGACAGAAGACACCCAAGAGCCCAAAAAATGGTTGGTAAGTTTATAGTTCTGCTCGCCCGCCTAAGTTTTCGGACGATTCTTCTGCAACTGCAGTCTCTCACAAGACATCGGTCAGATGTCCCGGTCTTCAGCAACAGCAGGACGGAGCATGAGTGCGACACTATCAAATTTCTCAGTTTAAGGTTGCCCGTAGCCCCAGAATGGACAGTTATCCTTCTACCTTCTCAAAGTTAGAAAGTGGTTCACTCCCTACATGAGATTCTATTCTAAGATTTACTCCAGGTCATCATGGACTTTGGGCTTTTGCAGCAAACGAAGTCTATTTACATCATCGTCAGTTAGTATAGGATGAAGCTTGTTGTTTTTTCCATCTCCGAAAGTAACCAAGATTATAGTTTGGGCCACAAAGGTACAACAATGGACGTCATACACTCGTACGAGAAGAGGTACATGTATCCCGAGTCGCCACTCTCATAGCGCATAAATTCGACGGCGTTGGCTGTGATAGCCGTTGCGACCGATAATGCAAAGAAAGTCTCTCGAGTATAAACATCTTCTCCTTTCCAAGGCAATGGTACTTTGTACCTAAGAGTTATGAAATTGTCGCTACTTTTGGCTTGGGAGTTGACGAGAACCATGTTCAATAATGTGCTGACAATGTCCGTTTCTATGACCCACCTCCTTCGCACCTTGTCTACGCCGACATGAAAGCTTGTGTTAGGCTCTACTGTTAGACAACTGATCGAAACAAGAAACAAGGACAAAAGATCCATGGCCTGTGGACCTTAATTGAATGTATCAAAGGAATTGACTCGTATCAGCCAGAGCTGTGGCTCGACCGTCGAATGTCTGTGGAGAGAAGATCATAGGACCCACGACTGCCCGTAACTCAACACAGATATTTGTTAGCACAATGATACAGAATAGTCAACCAAGGTAAGATTGGCATCAGAAATGGGATCATTCCTCCCATTTGTCAGCGAGGCATGGGCGACGAACGTATGGTAAGGCAACTGAAATCATTATTCGGCTTTCGCCTTGAACAAATGTCCGCGCGTACGGCGAAAGTACCCGCATTGCAAGGAATGTTTACTGGATCTGGGTGCGTATTGCTAGGCTTTTAACGCCGTAATATCCGTAGGGAATCTATTAAAGGCTAGAGCGCATTGTTTCTATCTTTTCCAGCCGGTGGGAGTCGGCCTCGGTGCTTACAAAGGACCGTCACCGAGGTGCACTAGTGGAAGGGGGAAAGGCGACGATGATGAATAAAGTAGGTCTTGTTCGTGAAGTCCCAGCAAGCCGCAAGGCAGGCTCGTGCTTACAAATTCGAAATGCATAACAATTGCTTCACATACCTCGGTAGCCACACAAGGTGTAGAAAACTTTTCTTCTATCATATGTTGCACACTGCTATAACCCCCGGGTGATCTTTGAACACAGTCGAGTTTTTCTAAAGTTGCATCTACCATAACCATCACCAATCGGTAGACTTGGGAGGCCAGTTGTCCTCTTCTCTTTACATCTGCATTTTTCAGGTCTCAGTTTTCGTTACACATGAGACCGTGAGTATATATTCGTCCATCCACGTTGCACGTACACTGACCATGCTTATAAGAAAATGGCTGAATCCGACTACCAGCTCATCCGCAATGCCATTGCCATATTTCCTTTAGCAGTGGACTCAAAGAACTACGACTTGCTTTCTGAGGGGTTTGCGCCCGGCATTGTAGTTGAGTATCCCGATCCGATAGGCGTCACACGCGGTGTAAAGGATTTGAAGCTGGCTCTCGAACATGTATTGAAGGGCCTTGAGACACATCATGCGCTGTCAACACAGTCTATCAAGCAAACCAGCCAAACGAGTGCTGAGGCTGTGACTTACTGTATGGCGGTGCATTTTGGCACTGGGGAAACAGCTGGACGTCAGGTGACTGGCTGGGGGCATTACCAAGATACACTGGAAAAGGGAGTTTTTGATGATCAGGAAGGATGGCGCATTACGAAGCGGAAAGTCCATTTTCATGTTCCTCATACCGGAGATGGATCACTTCTCGGGATCAAAGGGCATTAGCCTGAAGGTCAGGGAAGGATAATACAATTCCAACAGCCACGGCAACTTGCCGACGATCCTGTATTGCATGGTGGTTTCTGGATTGAAATTACTACATTGAGTTGAGCGGGAACTTAGAAGTTAGGGCCAGGCATATCGTGAGCATCTTGGAGTTGAATCATGTCCCGTATGGTGGGATTTCTCTTCAAAACCAGATTCCGTCGTAACTCGGTAAGGTTGATCTTTTGCGCCTGTAAAGCCGGAAAAGAATCACCATACTGCAGCAGCCACGATTACTCTAAATACTTTCCAATGTACTTAAGAAGTTTCCTTGACAAGTTGGGCTGCATCTGCGCTCTCTTGCTAGACGGTCTTGACTAGAATATGCGATTCACGGTCTTTGCTATTGGCGTAAAAACTTTGCCCCGCGTGCCTCGAACAAAAGAGGCTTCGAGCCTCATCGCGTCTCGGGGTTACCACAAAACCCGGCTTCCCTTGAAGGGTTGGCCACTTGCTACTATCCCACCGGACGCGAGTGGAATTTAGTACATGCATCTCCAGTTTTCCCTAAATCGAAGTCTTTGTTGAGTTCATGGTTCGCAGGAACGACTGAAGTCGGGTCGAATTATCACTTATCCCATCAACTGCTAGATGGCATCGATATGAATATGTGTACCTTCACAGGAAGTGATTTCCTCATATTCGACCATGAATAAGCTCGTAATAGAGCAGAACTAGAGCAATATTCAAGGTGGATTTACCGACGCCACCTAGCATGTGGTAAGATAGTATTCGTAAGTAAAAATGCGCATACCCGGACTGATTTCGACTTGAACCCGATGAGAAGCCGCTCGCCCTTCGGCTTTATCGTAAGGACCGGCTTCGTGACTTCGCGCTCACTGAAGATCCGATGGTCGAATCGTCCGACGTGATAGAAAGGTGCGTATGGTCGTTTTATTGAAAGTCTCTTTGCGTAAATGTGTATTCGTAGGTGATGATAAAGAAGCCAGCTTTCTCTAGCAGGTAATCTTGTCTCAGCCTCCATCAACAGCTTATCAATCATTTTCAAAGAACAACCTAAATCGAATCCTCCTCATCATGCTCCGTCTAAGCCCCGACGAGTCATTCCATTTCGAGCTGTTGCGACTTCTCGCCCATGCAACATATGGAGGTGCTGACGTTGGCGAGGTACTTGCAATCGCGTCAGATATCACCCCCGGTGACTTTGAGTCCTTTCACGATGCATTCGTCAAGCGTGCTGATAGGATTCTGGCACAAGCAAACAAATTGACTAATCCGGTATCAACCCGCGACGCCATGTTCCGAGCATCTACTTATTACAGAGCTGCCGACTTCTACCTGCACGGGAATTGGGAAGATCCTCGCATCTTGTCTCTCTGGGACAAGCAGACGGCGTGCTTTGACCAGGCAATCTCTCAATTACCTATTCCTGGTTATAGGCGTGTAGTCAAGGGGCCGGGCTTCGATATACCGGTCATTTTCTTCCCAGCGCGTGCGGCTGCCGACGAGAAGCTGCCGACCATAGTTCTGGGCAATGGCTATGATGGCTCCATGGAAGAAATGTACCACCAGTACGGCGCCGGAATCCTAGAGCGCGGTTGGAATGTACTATGCTATGACGGTCCAGGACAGATCTGCGCACGCCGCTACCAGGGAATCGGTTTCACGCATGAGTGGGAAACTGTCGTCTCACCCATTCTTGACCTCCTAGAAACGCTACCAATCGTCAACATGAAGCAGGTTGGGATCGTTGGAAACTCGATGGCAGGATTACTTGCCGCCCGGGCTGCTGCTTTCGACCACCGTATCGCTGCGGTATTCAGTATCGATGGGTTATACAATCTCATGGACACCCCCGTCTTCGATGCTGAGAAGGGGCTGGCTCGATACTCGGGAGTTCAGGACTTTGCAGCTGCAGAGAGGATCTTCAAGGACCCAAGTGTACCAACGACAGCTCGCTGGGCCCTGTCTCACGGCTTGTGGGCTTTCAAAGTCCGGACCCCTGCAGAGTACCTGGAAAAGGCTTCCCATTTCAGCTTGAAGGGTGTAGCGGACAAGATTAAGTGTCCTGTATTTGTTGCTGATGCCGCGGATGATCACTTTTTCAAAGGGCAACCTAAAGCAATGCGGGATGCTTTGGGCGACAAAGCCCACTATGTTATGTTCACTGCAGACGACGCGGCGGGCGACCATTGCCATGTTGGTGCTGCAAGGTATACTAATCAGGTCATGTTTGACTGGTTTGAGGAGAAGATCATCAAAACTTAGGTCAATATGGGCTTTCATTAGCCCTATGACGAAGAGTTGTTGTCGACTGTCAGGCTAGGCAATGTGCAGACGAGTCGACGTCTCGAAGTTCCTATAACAAGGAATTTAGTCGATGTCGTCTGATTTCTTTCCTGGTAGCTTTAACCTAGTTGGCTGCAACACAGAAGTTTTCATGGCAGGTGGTAAACGCACGGTCCAGATGCGGTGATATATTTCTCGAGGTCGGTGAAATTCTTGTTGCGTCTCCCCTCAACCCTTTCCTTACGACTAGTGATCTTCCCAACTATGCCCTATTTGCTAGTGTGAAATCTGGCTAAGAATATGACTAGAATCGAATGTACACGATGGTGTTGTTCTGAAGGAATGTACTTTATTTCCGTTTTCAATACCATTGGCAGCAAGATGCGAAGATGAACCGAGCCTCTTCCTGCCCACGAGAGTCCCACCCTTCCCTAGATAAAGATCAAATGTGCTCTGGAAAAGCCCCCAATATAAAACAGCCTCCGGATATCTGAATATCAGTCAACGCTCTTTCCATAGCGCCATTAAGTTCATGTTTCTTTCTAGTCCTCGCCACAAGGGTGTGACACCAAACCCGTGTGTGGCGTCCCAGCCCACTGGAGTTAACCAACGATGCCTTAAAAATCGCCCACGATACTTTGCGAAACCCCCGGTATCAATACACTGTGACTAACACATTTCTTATCCCTCTGGGACGAAATGGTCAAGTGATAGGCATTAGGCCACACGGCTGGCTTTCACTCAGTCACTCCCGATGGTCATTCCTCATGAACCTTGACGGCTTTAGAAGGTACTGAGGTAGTATGTGATCATACAGTTGTGGTCTACCCCGGTTGTCACGACCTAAGGGTACATACATCGTCGACTTCTATCTCCGATATCAAGGACCCAAGAGACCTTGACTACCACAACGACTCCATCAAGTCACTCTCAAAGTTTTACTCCTCCTAGCACTGAAAATAAAAGCCAACCCATCCCCTGCTTCTTTCTCCTTTCCTTCAGCAGTCTCACCTCAAACAAACATAATCCACTCTCTACTCTTCATCCCATTCTCAGTTGACGACTGCGGCGATTCACTCACTTTCTACTTTCGCCTTCCTCATCTCATATATCTGGCTCCTTCACAAAAAAGACCCGAGATTAGTTTTGGCTACGGCTCTCTTCTCCTTACAACCCACCTTAAGTTCTATTACAATACCCAATCAACATGCCTTCTATCGGAGCCACTCTTTTCTCTCCCTCGAGGGCTCAGAGCAACACCACAACCACATCCCGTCGCATGCCGCTTAGCAACGTCCCTGTTTTCAACGAAGACAGCGCCATTCATGAGGAGCAGCAGCTTTTCGGTAGCGACGACTTCGCCATCTTCTGTGATGAGGAAGACAGCGCCACGCCCGAGGAGCAACAACCTTTCAGCAACGACGACTTCACCATCTTCTGTGATGAGTCCGAAGAGAAGTTCCGTCCAGCCAATGGTTATATCAACATCGGCTTCGAAGATGGATCGAGGTACACAATCCCAGAACTGCAAGGCACCGTCGGCGTCCTCCAGGAGCGACACCCCAACATCATGGGTAGAGCAATCGACCACAACAGACACTACGGTCGACTACCCGCTACCGTCACTCAAGAGTATGCGTCTGCCAACAGGGAAGTCTCTGACGCCCTTCATTATCTCCATCCAAACCCCGAACAGGGTGCTCCAGGCCGACACCTCACTCCCGAGCAAGTCGAACGCTCGGCTCGCATGCTCTCACTGGACACCGCCATCGACCAACTTCACGATCCCCTCATATACGAAGACCGACAGGTTCTTCGTCGTATCGTGCGGCTGCTGGACATTCGCCGCCAAGAGCTCTTGAGGTACAAAATCAGCGTCGACGAGAACATGCCGGAGGTTGAGCTGCCACAGACTGTCGACGACATTGAAGACCTAGCGGTCCAAGCCAGCGTCAGCTTCGACTACCCGTTCGTTCTCCACGCTATAGAAGCCATCGATACTCTTGCTCAGAGCGTCTGGTTCTATAGCGACGAGGAACAGAAGTCGAACAAGGAGAACATTCCTCCTGAGCTTATGAACTAAGATGGAATGGAGGAAGAAGATGCAGAGCATCAATGCCTGCTGGGAAGGACAAAAAATACAAAGGGACAAAGCCAGGTGCTCAAGCCCTGAAACTCTGGGAGACTACGGAATGGAGTAGTCTCATGATATCACGACGAGCATATGAGATATGAGCAACGAGGCATGATTAGATGATTAGACGGGGGTTTTGCATCAGGCAATTGGGATCGCTTGGAGTATTGGAGCATTGCATTGCATCCTGCGTTTGGGGGTTACAAACTTCGAGTCCATAGACGCATAATTCTAATGATTGCGCCTCACAGATGACAAGTGATCCATTAACAGGCTGAGCAAAGCGATTGTGTGCCTGAGTTGTCAAGAGAATGAGTGAGTTGAAGCTGAAGGTCCAACTTGTGAGACATTCATCCACTGCCCGTAGAAAGGGTACGTATCTTTGGCAGAGTCCAAGCGCCGTTTCCCATGAGGACCCCGCACTAAGCCTTTTCAGGCAAAGATCACAGGTAATCCCATCCTGGAAATTGATGCTATTGTTTGCCTATTGTTTTGTGAGGGAACGAGCTTCGCAACCCCGCCAAGTCACTCCTTGTCCGGCTTAACCAACTCCATCCCAAGTGTTCTTGTCCTCAGAGATTCGGACTTCCAGCAGTCAACGCAGTTCCAAATACTGATTCTTGTTTGTGATACCCCGAGTCTTTCTTCTTTTTCTCCAAGGTATGCGTTCCTTTTGCCTCTCAATTCATCCCAGTATCACCTCATCTAATTTTGCCCCGCCTTGAATTTCCCTGACCGCCTCCAGCAGACCGCAAACTCGATTGCAATATGTCGGACAATAAGGTCTATCGCGCCAGTACCACGGCACCTGTCAACATTGCCGTTGTCAAGTATGCTCTACCAAGTTGCAACTGTGTATTCAGCAAGTCTCAATACTAACAAACATAGGTACTGGGGTAAGCGCGACCCGAAGCTCAACCTCCCCACCAACAGCTCCCTCTCCGTCACCCTCTCCCAAGCCGACCTCCGAACCCTGACGACGGCATCCTGCTCCGCCTCCTACCCCGAGGGCGACAGCCTCATCCTCAACGGAGAGGCCTCCGATGTCTCAGGCGCCCGCACACAGGCCTGCTTCCGCGAGCTGCGCGCCCGCCGCGCCGCCCTCGAGAGAAGACCCCCCTCCCTCGAAGCTCTCAAGCTGCCCCTAAAGATCGTCACCGAGAACAACTTCCCCACCGCCGCCGGACTCGCCTCCTCGGCCGCCGGCTTCGCCGCCCTCGTCCGCGCCATCGCCGACCTCTATGAGCTCCCCGAGTCCCCCTCCGAGCTGTCCCTCATCGCGAGACAGGGCTCCGGCTCCGCATGCCGCAGTCTGTTTGGCGGATACGTCGCGTGGAGAATGGGTGACAAGGCGGACGGCACGGATTCCAAGGCTGACCTCGTCGCCGAAGCGTCGCACTGGCCCGAGATGCGCGCCCTGATCCTGGTCGTCAGCGCGGCCAAGAAGGGCGTCTCGTCGACTTCGGGCATGCAGCAGACGGTCGCGACGTCGGGCCTGTTCAAGCAACGCGTCGCCGAGGTCGTGCCGAAGCACATGGGAGAGATGGAGGAGGCCATTGCCAAGCGCGACTTTGAAAAATTTGCCGAGGTCACCATGCGCGACTCCAACTCGTTCCACTCCTCGTGCGCAGATACTTACCCTCCCATCTTTTACATGAACGACGTCTCGCGCGCCGCCATCCGCGCCGTGGAGCAGATCAACGCTGCTGCTGGAAAGACCATTGCTGCGTACACTTTTGACGCCGGCCCGAACGCTGTCATCTACTACCTTGAGGAGAACGCTGCTGCTGTCGTTGGTGCTTTCTCTCCTATTTTGGGATCCGTCGGTGGATGGAAGGAGGGCGCCAAGGATCTCGAGTCCTCTGTGGCCTTGGACGAGACTGTTGCTGGTATCATCCAGAGCGGTGTCAGCCGTGTTATTCAGACTGGCGTTGGCGAGGGCCCGATCAAGTCGGACATCTACCTTGTTGGCGAGGATGGTGAGCCGGTTAAGCGGTAATCTGTTCAGTCCATTTTTGACGGCATCTAAACAAGCTTCAAGTTGCTCAAAAGTCCTCTTTGTGCGTATAGAAACACCTAATTAAATACCATTTTGAATTCGTGCTAGTTGCAGCGAATGTGTTGTCAGTGACGCCCAACTGAGGGTGAATATACATCATGCATGACCCTTCTCAATTCCAAGTAGAATGTCTCGCCAGCTTTGAATATGCCAGTCAAGCATCGGAACAGGAATGAATTGAGAACCGGGATGGTGAAGATGGACACAAAATAGCTTTAATACAGTGAGTCTGAGACTTTATTTGAAGAGATTGCTGGCTGACATATCTCAGGGCAGCATTTCCATGTTCTCAACCTACTGTTCTCCCATTCGAACACCTTCAAGGTGGGGTCCACTTTTCTCATTCAACCTCACTCCTGCCTTCCTGCCACATCGCTCCTTCCTTGGCCATCCCTCTGCGAACCATCTCGAGCGAACAACAAACCACACAAAAATGGCAGGAGCAGAGAAGAAAGAAATCCTCGTTGAGGAAAGAGATGGAACCGGAAGAATTACCCACCGCTGGCTGCACAACACCGCCTCACAAAAAATAACACACGTGCGCCAGTCTCAGCAAAACACCATTCCGACTCTCACCAAGGCCCTCACAACCTCAACGATAGCCGGGCTCGCCAACATGCGTCAGATTCTCTACGACGCATTCCTGCCAATTGGCTACCCTGACTCGGTGACTCCTGATTATATCGGCTACCAGACCTTCGACTCCCTCCAAGCCTTCTTCTCTACCATCACCGGCCTTCTCGCCAATCGCGCCATCCTTCAAGGCCTCGGCGTCGGCGACGCGTCCTCTTCCGCGACCTACGCCCTGCTCTTGACAATCCTCAAGGATGGAATCTCCCGCGTCGCCACAATTGTCTTCGCCTACCGCTTCGGCCTAGTCATTGAGCCAGAGTGCAAGAGATACCGCTACCTCGCTGATATTTTCAATGATAGCGCCTTCTTCCTCGACCTCTTCAGCCCCTACTTTGACCCTTGGATCAAAGTACTCGCCCTCGTTCTCGCAGAAGCTCTCCGCGCAATGTGTGGTGTTGCCGCCGGCGCCAGCAAGGCCGCTCTTTCCAAGCACTTTGCTCGTCGCAATAACCTCAGCGAGCTCAACGCGAAGGAGGCGTCCCAAGAGACCGCTGTCGGCCTCGTCGGTCTTCTCGTGGGCTCTATCGTTGTGCGCTACGTCGAGAGTAGGGAAGCCGTCTTTGCGCTCATGGTCGCCCTCGTCTTTGTTCATCTCGGCATGAATTACCTCGGTGTCCGCTGCGTTCAGCTCAATGTCCTCAACCAGCAACGCGCCACGATTCTTTTCAAGCACTACATGCAGACAAAGCAGGTTCTTTCCCCCGCCCAAGTCGCCTCGCGCGAGAGCATCGTCTTCTGGACTCCCGTTATCAAGGATCATCGCGGCGAGGTCATCACCAAGATTGGCTTTGCCAAAAGCTATGCCCATGCCATGACTGCGGACCTCAAGAGCGCCCGCGTCCGCTTTGTCATGCCCAAGCAGCAGTCTACCGAGAAGGGAGGGCAGGAAGTTCATTCGGGTTTCATTCTTTGCCTCTGCGAGAGAGGAGACATCGCCACCATCAGAATTCTACTCCTAGGGAACCGGTCCCCCACGGAGGCGAACGACATCAACACCCTCGTGGCGTGGTACTACGCCACCATGCTCGCCCACGACAGAACCCTGACCTCGAAGACTGGCAGTCAAAAAGCTGCTCCACGGCGCTATCCCCGTGGACGAGATTGAGATGGGCGAAAGCACCGAGAAGTTGGACTTCAAGGCGCTTGAGGAGTCGGCCTGGGATGTCAATGAGACTAACCTGGACGCATTTGCTCCGCGTATCAGCATCGGCTTCGAAGAAAAGAAGGAGCTGTAATCTGATGGGATGTGGGATTACTACAAAGGGACAATGGTTGGGACAACGGTTGGCTCGAGGGAAACCTGGCGTTTGGGATGGATGACACTCATGATGTATGATCTGTTGATGATACCTGTGACCCTCTTTTCGATCTGAGGCAGTCACTTTTGCAAACAATTCGATTCGATGTACACTGGACTTTGTCTGCTGTGGAAAGTGATGTCACACCAACCGAGCAAAGGGCTGTTCTTCTGATGAACAATCGTAAAGAATAGGATGCAAGCACGGTGACCTCGTAGCCGCGATTCTTTGCTCGGAGGTTTCAAGGCTATTCGAACCTAGCCTTTCTCCTTTCCTTTTCATGTTGAACAGAGTGAATACCGTGCTAGATCACTTTTGAAGTCTGCCATTATTGTGTAATTGCAGCAACATGCTTCCATTGCGGAGCCGGCGGAGGCAGAAAGACTTTCGTAGCAGATTGGTAACAGCAACTACACCATGTTCTCGCGGGATATGGGAAGAGAACACCAAATCTAGATGAAGCAGTCCAAACTCGAAACAGCGGCAGCGACAATACGGGAAACAGATCCCGAGGATTATCTACCCCAGAACGGAGGCATGCAGATCAATTCGGCTCCGATCACATCACAGTCAGCCCAATTCGTGCCACTAGGAAGGAGAATAAAAAGGGAAAGGCAGCCCGAAGCGCGACAGGGGACTAGGTTCAGTGTTTCCCAGTTCCTGAAGCGGACATACGAATTCTTGTCCTAGCCGCACGAATCGTTGTAGTGTGTGTGTGTGTGTGTGTGTGTGTGTGTTCTTTGGGGGCTCCGCGCTCCGCCTTGCCTTTGGAAACCCAGCTGTCCAGTATTACACTACTGTGGACTATAGCCGCGCCGCCGTTATCGGACCACCATACTGCGCAGTGGACGTCCACACCTCCGGTGCGGCGGGTGCTCCGTCTATTGCCAGCGTGCGACCAGGATCGGGATGGACTGCTACGGATATAGTGAGTGGCAATCCCACAGCGCGATTCGCGCCGGGAATGGTTCGACACCCGGCTTTCGGTTCTTGAAGACGGCAGGCAGGGGGTAATGGTCAATAGACGTCTTAATTTCAGGAGCACGTCATCGGCCGGAGAGGGAGATGGATCGTGGAGACGTGGGAAGGAAGAAGTACGGGTAGTTCACTGATGGTGGAAAGCTAGCCCTATCCACAAGTCGCAATTCAGAGATGAATCTTGATCAAGTAATCTTACAAGGGACCGGAACGTGGTGGGAATCGGATCCGAACGTCTCCTTTTCTGCAGAAGAGAGCTACAGATGTTGATATAAGCTGGTACGCAGTAGTAGCCGCCCAACTTAGAAGGTAATTCTTCTCGAGGGAAGGCTAGTGACAAACACCAGCCCAACGAGACCAAAATTCACAAAGAAAGGAGGAAAGAAAAGAAGAAAAAAAAAAAAACGTGCCCAGCGGCTTGCAATTCGCGCCGTCTTACCTCGTTAGCCGGCCCGGTAGCCACTCAGGCGCCTTCCAAACCGGCCAGGACCCCGGCGGCAAGGGCAGACAGCCAGACACACACACAGGCACAGAGCAGCGCGCCGCACGCGCAAGCGGCGCTGATGCAATGCAATGCAGGGCCCGGGATCCCAAGTCCACCTCTCCTCCCCATCGTCCGTGCCGTGGGGGTTTGAACTTTCGAGCTGGTCTGTCTGTCACTGCTGGCTTCGCTGTGGTTTGTCCGGCTTGCTGGAGTTAAGTTGGAGGTGGGCTTGCTTAGATCCGGTGGGAAGGGTTTGCCGTGTTGGGCAAAAACTGCCCGGGGGGAAGACGGGGGAACAGATGTATCTGTACATACAGATGTGACGACCGGCAGACAGCTCGCACATCAGCAGCAAGATCGGGTCTCATTGACGAGGAACACCCTCTCTTTTCTTTTGCTCGCGTGCTCTGGCTGACAAGAAGCGAAGAAGTGTGTGTCTCGGTCGTGGCTTCGTGCCCACTGGCTGGTTCAAGATTATGTTCCGGTCGCCCGCAGAATCGTTCGATGCAGCGCGCCCATCTCCGTCGAAGGAGGATCTCCTACACTGCCTACTGTGTATGAGTCCCGTCCCTTTTGGGCGTGAAGAGGTTTCGTGGGTGCTGCGGTGTGGATGGACCGGGATCGGGAAGCATAGAGGAGGACTGCATGTTCCTTGCTGGACAGCTGCCCTCTTCCAGTTTTCCCCAAAGTATCGCGCATCGCCGGTTCCCCCGGATGTGACATTTTGTCCCTCGCAAACCGTTCCCCGGCGCTTTCAGTTGATTGATAATACTGCTAGTCCGCCCAATGGGTTTGGGCCTTTGGGGGTAGTCACATCACCATCCCTTCCCTTCCCCCTTCCCTTTCCCCGCGCCATGTTGATCACTGATCTCCCGAGTCCCAGGCAGGCATTACAGAGTACGGTACAGCTACCACTAGGCTAAAAATCCCGAACGCCGACCGCCGCACCGCGGGACACCGCCGGAGACCGCGGCAGTTGTTGTCGCTCGCGGTGGAGAGCCCTGGGGGGTTGGTAGCATGTCACAGTGACAGTGTGCAAACACTGGAGCCTAGGGAGAGAGAGAGAGAGAGAGAGAGACACTGCAGAGTCGCAAAAAAGTCTAATCTCCAGATTTTGGGCTTGTGCCAGAAGTCTGGGGAAGTTCAAGGGTGACCACTGGAGCTCGGTTTCGCTCGCACAAAAGGTCGGACGAAAATTTGTCTTGGCAAAACTTGTTGCCCTACCTTGGGTGGTATGCCGAAATGCAGATTGGCATCTTCCTTGGCTCAGGATAGACCGGGTTTGCGATGCTGCAGTTTGTGACAATGTCTGTTCGATGGGTGGGATTTTCTCATCGGCCACGTCAACTTCCAAGTGCTCAAGCTAGAGTCAAGACAAGGAGTGCTCCTTACAGCAGTGATGAAAGTTGCCGCCGCCAAGAAATGGTTTTGAGCACAAGAGACGAAATTGTAAACACAAACCCAAAGGGCTGAGACGGTGTGTTTTTCACACTCTGAATACGGATATCCGACTGTTGAATTTAGTGTGTGTGGATTCTGGGTCCCCATTGTCTCTGTACGATGGGGACATGGACACTTTTTGCATGGGTGGAGGAGGGGAAAATGGTTCGATGCCGGTGCCATGACGCGGGAGCTTAGAGATAAGGCGCAATTCACGTGTAAAATCAATGTGTCCCGCATTATGGCGACTGGCTGGCTGTCCGCTGGTTGGCGGCGGCGGCGGCGGTGGCCTGTCACTGAGGTCCCGTCACCGGTCAGGGCGGAGAACTACTACTAGTTAGATTTTAGTTAACAGAGTAAATTAATTACTAGACTCCAACTCGACGGAGGAGCGGAGGAGTGACGAAGAGGAGGGGCAGTTTGTTCGTTGAAGATTGAACGTTTCTAGGCTCTGGAGTCTGGAGCTCTGGATAGATCACTGTCAAGCAGTTAGGATCTTCTAGAAACTGGATACGCTCAAGTCAAAGACCGGCAACAAGGAAGGGATCGGGGACCGCTGGATTCCCACGCGTTCGGGGTTCCCAAATGTGGACGGCGTCTCATTGTCCAAAGCCTATGCAGGTCGCCCGCAGGTGGTCTGGGAATGGCGTGGTCGGTCCGACGTTGGAACTTGGGGACGCAAGCCAGGAC
This sequence comes from Colletotrichum fioriniae, assembly GCF_027942845.1. NCBI lineage: Eukaryota > Fungi > Ascomycota > Sordariomycetes > Glomerellales > Glomerellaceae > Colletotrichum > Colletotrichum fioriniae. The sequence goes on from NW_027076851.1 coordinate 591,711, forward strand.
GCTTGGGGTTTGTGGAGATTGCCTGAAACGGGGGAGGAGCATATTGGACGATTGTTAGAAATGGAGGTTTGTAAGATTTCGAATGTCACTAAGTCGAGTTGGGTCGAGTTGCGAGAGAATGACAGCCCAAAAACCACAGGAGCCCAAGAGGAGCTCCATGTTCCTGCTCAACTATAGTCCATCGCAAGAAGAAGCGGGAGGAAGAGAAGATGACGGTGACTTTGCTCAAGTAGCAAAACTCGGCTGGACGACAGCTTCCAAGAGACAATGGCAACTCATCCTCAGCCGAACCGAGAGTCTCCTCGGGGCTTGCAACTCTGGACACCCCATTCACAGTCTCTAGAAACTCCAAGACTTGTTTGACGACGGGAATCACTGCCCGAGGTTCGGGGTTTCGGGGCTGGCGCGCTAAGACATGGGAACAAGATTCACCCCCCATCGTCTGTTCCCCTCCTCCTTTGCAGCCTTCATCCTGTGCTCCTGTGCTCCTCTCCCTCCACCTCCACCACCCATTACCACCATGGCACCATGCGCTTGCAGCATGCACCGCTAGCTCGGCCTGCCATCCCCTGCCTCCCTGTCCGTTCCCTGTCTTCTTTCCTCCCGAAGCCGCCCATCTGGCTGAGGTGAGCAGGCCGTGCAGCGACACCCAACCCAGTGAACCCACCAGCTAACCCCCAACCGAGCGTTGTAACACAGAATGGAACCTTGGAGGAGAAGAAAAAAAAGAAAAAAAAAAAGGGAAAAAAAAAAAAAGCCAGCCACACTGCGTAGAGTGGAAGTGTGTGTGTGTGTGACAGAGAGAGCGCCAAACGCCGCCGCCAGGATGGTGAAAGTACCTCAGAAGCAGGCGGGCACGGCCGGCGGCGGAGGCGGCGCGGTGTCTCTCGGCCTGTGAAGAAAATTCCCCATACCTACCTCTGTGCAGTGTGCAGTGTGCAGTGAGTGCTGATTACTGAAATAAGACGTGTCTGCCTTCCACACCAGCCTTCTCGCCTGTAGTTCTTCTCTTCCCGTCTTCTCATCTCTTCATCTTCTTCCCTCCTTCAACACCAAACCGACCAGATCGCTCTCCTCCCCTGCTGATAAAGCTCTGCCACGCGCCAGACACCCCCAATTGCATTTCCGTCCAGCATATAAAAAGCCACAGGCACCCAAAAGTTTATACCAACACCCTTGATACCCGTCGCTAGCGCGTACCGCATACACCCCAGCTTTATCATCACAGGCGAGGAGAGCTCAATCACCAAATTTCTTTTTCCCTCCTACACATACTTAGGTCCACCACCGCCCACACCAACGAACGACCTTAAGACAGTTTCGGAATCACCACTCCAACACATTTTCCAAGACCTTTTCCACTCAACTCTTTTTATATACCCTCAAAATGTTCGCTACCAGAGTCCTCCGCCAGGCTGCAGCCCACGCCGAGCGTACCCCGAGCATCAAGTTCCTCGGCCGCCGCTCCATTCCTTGTACGTTCACTCTGTCCAAAGTTCTTACCAACGTCTGCTCCCCTGATGCTAACAAAACCTCACCAGCTTCCATTGACCACAGCCCCGCCCCTCACCCAGCCTCGCCTACCGGCAAGCTTCCCGCCAACTTTGGCAACGGCTCCGCCTCCCCCAAGCACACCAGCTTCAGCTCCTACCGCGACCACGCCCAGCAGCACGGTCCCCTCCAGCGCACCATCGGCTCCGGTGTAGGCGGTTCTACCGGCCACCAGCTCGGCTCCGTCGTTCCCCCCTCTGGCGTCGCTTTCGACCGCTCCGAGCTCCCTGCCCGTTTCCGCCGCCAGCCCCTCGACATGGCTGAGATTGAGGCTGTCGAGTCCGGCGGCGCTGCCCTCTTTGGCTGAGCGTGATGTCGGAACGATCAACGGAAAACAGAACGCGCTCTTGCTACCTCACAGTTAAGGGAGACATATTTACCATGACATCCGCGGGCTGGACTACGAAAAAATGAGCGACGATGGCGGAGACGAGGAAGAGACGGAACGCGGGGAAGAGTTGGCGAGATTCACAAAACTAGGCGATGACAGCACGTGTGTACGAGACGACGAGACTACAGCGACGGTGGACATCCCACCCTCCGCGTATGCCGTCGACCAAAACAGCCCCCGGGATTGGGGCCTTCGGCAGGACAAGGAACAGTCGGCAACATTGATTCGACACGGCACACCCGTGACCAACGGCAAGGGAAAAGTTTACAAAGGCGGCTTCGTGATATTGATCGCAGTGGAAACGATTCCCGTCCGTCAAGTGAGGAGCTTTGCTGGGATACTATGGGAGTCTTTTACTGGGAGTTCATCCGACACCCAAGCGGATACAGGCAACAAAGACCTGTCTCTTGCTTTGGCCTTTTCTACACCTAGTCTTCAACTTTTCTTTACCGTCAACGTCAGGATCGTGTCCCGAAAGTCTAGACTCGTGACACACGCCAACAGACCCCGTGCATAAAAGCAAGTTTACTTCAACATCTTCCGGACTCTTTTCGTGATCATGTGTGCCGAGCCGAGCTTCATTGAAATGAATCCCATGTGAAGGTGCTTCCCTGAGACTATTCAGAGTGTATGTAAAGCACCTGCAGCTAAGACGAATGTAACCCGTTTTTCGGAACTACGAACCAATGCTAAGCAAAAGACGCGGCTTACCATGTAGTTGGCCCCCATGTGATAGGCTCTCTCCCGCAGCTTGGAGAAACGCGCACCCTGCGTCCGTAGCTCCGGGAACATTCTTGGGGAAATCGTGCCACGTCTGATTTCCCTTGGCCCATGGGGACGCAACCTGTCGGCTCGTTCGTTTCTATAGGCACATGCAACTATTATGACTAGGTATCCTGACGTTGGCTAACGAGTGCTCAGTACCTTAGCAAAATCGCAGCTTGGACCAAAAAAACCATCCGATTGATTCCTTGAGGCTTGAGCTACCCGCTTCCGTCAATTCCCGAGGTAGCCGACTTGCCAACATCCACCCGAGCTTGGAGCCTCAGCCACCAATTTTTGCATTGTCCCTGGGTCCGAGGCTTGACGTCGGTCACTTGGTCTGTGCAGTATGGCATCCGAGCGTGTTGAGATATACAATGATAGATATTATGAATCTTGTGGGCATCAAGGACCGCTTTGCGGCTGATTCATCGATGAGGCTCCCACAGTCTATGCCAGATAGTCAAATGAAAGAAACACATGTGAACAATGACTATCGTCAATCACAGGAGTAAATGCACCACTAAAGGTAATGTTCCCTGAAGTCGGTCCACCTCAAAGGCAAAACGTCTCGCAGATACTTACACCGTAGATGCATCTAAATCACGTCTACCTATCGTCCCAAATAATGAAGGCAATCTCCAACCACTCACAGCTTAGAAGTCAATCCCAACATACCCCAAGCCCCGATTATCATCCCCGACGTGGCTCTAAACACAGCTGATCCCAGCTCACCCTCCCGCCAGCAAACATACCCATCAACGAGCCCAACGTACACCAGCAGAGCCATGATGATGTCTACCCCAGCATAGTCTCCGCGAAGATACATAATTAGCTGAACCATTCCCAGGACAGAGAGCCGGGCGCCATCGAGGATGAAGCACGACTGCGCTATGGGTGACTCTGCGAATCTTTCTGGCAACCCGAATGAGCGGATTCCAGCGTCTTTGGCGAAGAATGGGACGATGCCGCCGAGGGTATGGGCGATGGCGACGAATAATGGGAATAGATGGGGGAGTCTGAAATGTCGCGCCATGGTTGCTTGCATTGAAACTCTACGAAATGCAATCAACGGTGATGTAACGAGACTTGAAAGTAGTTTGAAGGTATAAACCTCTTCAGACCATCTTTCATTAGCGGATCATGTCTGAGTAGAGAGATGCTTACCTAGCATCACGTGGTAGTAAGCACTAAAGTTCACCGAGGCGGGATACCTTTGATTAGCATCAACAAGCTCGACTGAGGCGATCTCTGTGCAGAAGCACCAGCCACATATTGATAGCTTGGGCCACAGTTTCGGTCAAATATCGGATCGTGGGATCCAGCAGCTTGGGATTTTGCTGACACATCAATCCTCCAGAGCTTCCGTGGACCGTAGCCATCCCAGCGTCATCGGAAGCACCCAACAGACAGACTCGTCATCCAACCGCCCAATCAAACGGCGTCAATCACATCATCCCAAAATAAAAATTAACAGATGCGCATGGAAGACACAGAAGAAAAAGTCTCCACCTAAAAAGTTGTTGCATCCCGCTCGTTCGTCGCGGAATCGTGAATCAACCCCCTTCACGAAACCAGCCAAGAACCAACGAAACGAACGCGCCCTCTCCCTTACGCTACGCCAACGCAGAGATTCAATGCGGTTTCCGTCGCAAGATCCCTCCCGACTACGACGCCCCAAGATCTAGACAAACAAAGACAAAGAAAGAAACACCACTGCAACCCTATCCCCGGGTTCTGGATCCAGGCCCCCGTCCCGCATCTGGTTACCCGTCACGCCGCCAAACCTATTGAGGGGTTCAAAAAGAATCGGATTCCTTCGCCTCTTGGTTCCCCGAGGATCTCGATTCCTGGATACCTCTGACTGGTATGAACCGTAACATCTCTACTCAACCACACACCCAATCTCCAAAATGAACGCCGACCTTGTAGACCTCGTTTTCCTAACCCGCTTCCAACCCTCAGCAGCTACCATATCCTCCTCCGTCGCAATCGACTACGAAGACCACTCTCACCACACAATGTCAGACTCAAGCAACGGCGCGGCGCCTGAGACGTGCCCCGTCGACCACAAGGCCCGCGAAGCATGGCTCCAGCACGCCCGCGCCGCGAACCCAGACGCAGCACAACCTCCGCACCCGATACCTCCAACCCAGGCAGGATCCTCACAGTCCCAGAACGCGCAGTCTTCATCGTCCTGGACGCAGTCTCTGCTGTCTTTGACGCCCTTCTCTTCTTCCTCGGCGCCGCCGCCGCCGCCAACCTTAACGAACGCTGCCACGACACAAGCTCCCGCTGCCTCCGCCGATACCGCCGCCGAAGTCTGTCCTGTAGACCACAAATCCCGCGAAGCCTGGCTCGAACAAGCCCGCGCCGCCTCCGCCGCGAACGGTTCCTCAAATCCTCACTCACCACACCCCGCCAACCTCCCTCCTAACCCTCACCACCACCACCAATCTCCCGAAGCCGCGCCATCATCACCACAGCCCTCGCGATCATGGACACAGTCCCTAAAGTCCTACATTCCCTTCACCTCATCAGCACCTACCACACAAACGAACACACCGATCCTTGCACCACCCGCACCCACCAAATCAGGCCTCGACACCGAGCGCGAGGTCTCGACGATTCCCAGGACAGCGACGTCAGCGTACCCGGGTATCAGCCGCCCGTCCAACCACGAGCAGGAGACGGGCTCGGACGAGGCGACGGGGAACTGGATATACCCGTCCCAAAAGATGTTCTTTGACGCGATGAAGCGCAAGGGCCACGATACCCGCGCGCAGGACATGGCGACCGTGGTGCCGATTCACAACGCCGTGAACGAGAGGGCGTGGAAGGAGATTAAGGAGTGGGAGGCGCCCTACCTCGAAGGCACAGCGTAAGTACACCTCTCATACCATGGCTCTGGGTTCAACCCAGCTTGTCCATCTGCCAAAGAACGAAGTAGAAGAAAGTTAACACAAGACCATCAGCTGCGACGGCCCCAAACTCCACTCCTTCCTCGGCCTCAGCACGAATATGTCCCCCAAGGCGCGCGTGAACACCCTGCTGGGCTACACCCCGCCCTTTGACCGCCACGACTGGGTCGTCGACCGCTGCGGCGTGCAGGTCGAGTACGTCATTGACTTTTACGCCGGACGCCCCGACGCCCGCGGCAAGCCCAGCTTCTACTTGGATGTGAGGCCGAAGCTGAACAGCTGGGAGGGTGTCAAGATGAGGGCTTTGAGGGGTGTCGGGTTGGCTTGAGAGGGAGGGCCCTTGGAGCGGATTCGTCTTTTGGTCTGATGGCTTTCTACCTCAGGCGAGGTGGAGGACGGTTAAGAGTGTATAAAGATGTGTAATAGTGTATAAATATTTGCAGCATTGGGGACTGGCGTATTTATCTTGTCTCGTAGAAAGGATATCCCAGGGACCACCAAGAAAGAACTACTCAATTTCAGACCATCTCTTTACAACGTTGGCGACATTGGCTGTCGACATGGTGTTAAGGCTTCAGCTGGCACGAATCAATACTAGTTACTGGCAAACCTTGCCAATTGACATTTTCTTTATCGGTCCTCTGCTGTCTCCAGGAACACCTTTCACCATGACATGTGTGCTCGAGATTGACTCTAGAGTTCGCCATTGAATCACGTGGATGGGCAAGCGCTTATACATACTCACGTCGTCACCAAGGAGTTACCTTTCTCCAGGAAGACAGACAACTAAGGGGCGAGGTCCAATCTCAGGCTTCCGTATGAACCCAATTTGCTTGGAAGCCTTATCTACCAGTTCCTGAAAAAGTATATTTCGCACGTCATCTCAGCGTGCCTCGACAAACACCATGAACAATAAGAAATCTCCCATGAAATGCCACTCGCACGTCATCGTGCGGATAATAATAAATCTGGAAACCCAGGCGTATCCCGCATCCCGAAGCAGGCACGCCCGCTTTCGGTTCCGGTCTCGACATGGACAGCGACGGCTACAGGGGCCCGGGGGCGAAGATCGGGATCCTGTAGGAGCCGAACACCCGCAGCCTGTCCGACGTTACTTGGCGCCACGGCGCCCGGGGGGGTTGTGCCTGGTTCTAAGCGAGACTCCAGTGTATTAAGTTCTTTTGGATATCACTCGCGGTGAACATGATTTGTGGTCCTCCTTCTTGACGTCGTACATTGAATGGAAGAACCGTTTATTAAGTCTACAGTACTATCTCAGAAAGGTAGTAGCGCCGGGTATTCAAGTGCATAGCTACATACCCCATGGCGTAAGCGTGCCATATGCCCTCATACGGATGGCTGTTCTTCAAAATCGCCTTGGACCGGTTGTACGCAACCACGGTTTCCAGAATGGCGGATTCTAGTATAGACAGGGGACTTTGGTTTAGACTCAAGGCTTGTTTGTGGATATAGTTCCTAACTTCTCCTGCCTTTTCCTCCTTGTAAAATCTACAATTCACATGTTAAGAGTCTGCATTGATGTATGATAATCTTAATCACCAACGAAAGCAAGAGCACTTACGATAATATATCATTAGTCAGATTGATAAACTTGCCCATCTCGGGCGCGGCTGGCAGGAAGCACGCGATATCCGGACACGTCTCCTTGTAGAAGCAGAAATAGGTGTACACCTCTGGAAGGCCTTCTTTATCTCGAAAGTAGTAAGGCCAGCTGACTGTCTCTTCCGAGAGGACGATTGTGTGGTACTGGGGGCGGATCTCAATAGCATTGGAGTTGATAAAGGCTAGGGCGGAGAGCACGATGAGGTTGGCGACTATTGGGTCGTAGTACTTCTTCGTTGACTTGAGTACGTCGGAAAAAGCTTGTAACAGTGTCGAGGGTTGCCGTTCTCCCAAAAGAAGCCGGGTCTGGAACTGCTCCAGGTCCGGCCCCAACTCGGCGTTCATGTCGTCGATGATGAAGCCGAACCAGGTGAAGAGACCAATATGGATCTGTATTTCGAGGGGGTGGAGAGGATACATTTCCTGTAGAAGCAGGTCAAAATCGCTTAAAGGCAGAGCACGGTGATGAAGAGCTTACGGCAGCGACAGCTAGTCCGGCCTCGAATCGCATTTGCGAGGCATCGTCAGTTTCAAGATGGACACCGCTTCGGAGGGCTCTATCGAGGAGAGCTATCCTCAATGTATTCTTGTCAACTTCAGGTGGCGAGACGTAGTTGATGGCATTCAGAAACGTGGGGATTAGACATGATAGCGTTTGCCGAAGACCTTGATCGAGTTGATCAGCCGTCTGAACTATTACCGATGGTTGAAGCATGTTGCTGCAGTTGTTCATAATACTCAAAGTCCGACCTCGATACGGATTAGGCCCACCGTATCTTTTCAAGTCTTTATCGTTAAAGAGGAGCCCCCGAGTCATACAGCCTGAATATCATTGATCTGTACGGATACACGGAATGGACCCCGTCTCTTCACCGCCGCAAAGGATACATGTCGGCTGCCTCAAATCATCTATCTTGCAGACTTAATGCCCCACGGAATCCGGAAGGAAGGATTCATGCATCTCCATCACACTTATAGTTTTTCAGCTCTTCTTATCATAGGTTGCCGGTGCGAGCTTACGGTCAGCGACGCAGCGCGCTAG